>NC_069500.1:300136011-300737261 GCF_027579735.1 Bombina bombina | reverse complement strand
AAGCCCTTGGATTCACACCAATACAGATATTTACGCCATATCTTGTGGTAAATCTTTCTAGTTACAGGTTTACTAGCCTGAATCATGGTCTCAATGACCGACTCTGAAAACCCCCACTTGGATAAAATTAAGCATTCAATATCCACGCAGTCAGCTTCAGAGAAAATAGATTTGGGTAAAGGAAGGGCCCCTGAATTAGAAGGTACTTCCTCAATGGAAGTCTCCAAGGTGGAAGAGATGACATTTCCACCAGGTCTGCATACCAAATCCTGCGGGGCCAAGCCGGTGCAATGAGGATCACCGACGCCCTCTCCTGCTTGATTCGAGCAATGACTCGAGGAAGAAGAGCGAATGGAGGAAATAGGTATGCAAGACTGAACTTCCAAGGTACCGCCAGGGCGTCTATCAACACCGCCTGAGGGTCCCTTGACCTCGATCCGTACCTCGGGAAGCTTGGCATTCTGTCGAGATGCCATGAGATCCAATTCTGGCTGACCCCATTTGAGAATCAGGCTGGAAAACACTTCCAGATGGAGTTCCCACTCCCCCGGGTGAAAGGTCTGTCTGATTGGGAAGTCCGCCTCCCAGTTGTCCACCCCTGGGATGTGGATCGCCGACAGGCAGCAAGAGTGGGTCTCTGCCCACCGAATTATCTTGGCTACCTCTGTCATTGCTAAGGAACTCCTCGTTCCTCCCTGATGATTGATGTAAGCCACTGAAGTTATGTTGTCCGACTGGAACCTGATAAACTACGCTGAGGCTAACTGGGGCCAGGCCAGAAGAGCATTGAAGATTGCTCTCAGCTCCAGAATGTTTATAGGCAGAGCAGACTCTGACTGAGTGCAAACTCCCTGAGCCTTTAGGGAGCACCAGACTGCTCCCCATCCTGAAAGGCTGGCGTCTGTTGTCACAATTACCCAAGAGGGTCTGCGAAAGCAGGTTCCCTGGGAGAGATGATCCTGAGACAACCACCATTGAAGAGAATTCCTTGTCTCCTACTCCAGAAGTATTCGTGGAGACAAATCCGCATAATCTCCGTTCAATTGACTGAGTATGTTTAGCTGCAGAGGTCTGAGGTGGAAACGAGCGAACGGGATGATGTCCATTGCTGCCACCTTCAGCCCCATTACCTCCATGCACTGAGCCACAGATGACCGAGGAGCGGACTAAAGCACTAGGCAAGAATCGAAAATCTTTGATTTCCTGACTTCTGTCAGAAAAATCTACACTGACTATTGTATTTGGAACTAAGGAGCTCTTTTTTCGAAATTTACCTTCCATCTGTGAGAGTGCAGGAAGGATAAAAACATTTCCGTGTGGAGCTTTGCTTGTTGAAAAGATGGCGCCTGGACCAGGATGTCGGACAGATAGGGCGCCACTGCAACGCTCCGTAAACAAAGCAGCGCCAAAAGAGATCCCAGAACCTTTGAGAAGATTCTGAGAGCTGTGGCAAGACCGAAACTTGTGATGATCCCTGTGAATGGGAACATGCAGGTACGCGTCCTTTAAATCCACTGTTGTCATAAATTGAACCTCTTGGACCAAAGGGAGAATGGAACGAATAGTTTCCATCTTGAAGGACGGTACTCTGAGGAACTTGTTTAGGCTCTTTGAAATCTAAAATTGGTCTGAAGGTTCCCTCTTTTTTGGGAACCACGAACAGATTGGAATAAAATCCCAGACCCCGTTCCTGCATCGGAACAGGAACTATCATTCCCAGATCTGAGAGGTCCCGTACTCAATGTAAGAACGCCTCTCTTTTTGTCTGGTCTACAAATAATCTTGAAAGCAGAAACCTGCCTCTGGGAGGAAAACTTTTGAACTCTAGTTTGTATCCCTGGGACACTATTTCTACTGCCCAGGGATCCTGAACATCTCGAACCCAAACCTGAGCGAAGGAAATTCTGCCCCCTACAAGATCCGGTTCTGGATTGGGGGCATGCCCTTCATGCTGTCTTTAATTCCATAGCAGGCTTCTTGGATTGTTTCTTATTCCAAGACTGATTGGGTCTCCAGGAAGGTTTAGACTGTTCCTGCTTGGAGGCGGAAGGGGAAGAATTTCCTTTGAAATTTCGAAAGGAACGAAAATTACTCTAACGTCCCTTTTGCTTGTTTCTCTTATCCTGAGGGAGAAGATGACCCTTACCTCCCGTAATATCCAAGATTATTTCCATCAAGCCCGGTCCAAACAAGGTCTTCCCTTTGTAAGGAATCACTAAAAGTTTAGACTTAGATGATACATCCGCAGACCAAGGTTTTAACCATAAGGCTCTACGGGCTAGAACAGAGAAACCTGAAATCTTTGCTCCCAGTTTGATAACCTGCAGGGAAGCAGCCAAAATAAAGGAATTAGCCAACTTAAGAGCTTTTATCCTATCCTGGATCTCGTCCAGGGGAGTGTCTGTCCTAATAGCATCAGACAACGCATCAAACCAATATGCCACCGCACTAGTGACTGTAGCAATGCAAACAGCTGGTTGCCATTGTAAACCCTGGTGTACATAATCTTTTTAAGTAATCCCTTTAATTTTTTGTCCATAGGATCTTTAAAAGCACTACTATCCCCTATGGGTATAGTAGTTCTCTTGGCCAGGGTGGAAACAGCTACTTCCACCTTGGGGGACTGTTTGCCAAGCCTCCTTGACAGAGTCGGCTATGGGAAAAAAAATTAAATATAGGAGATGGAGAAAAAGGGATACCCGGCCTCTCCCACTCCTTAGCAATGATCTTAGAAGCTCGGTCTGGTACTGGAAAAACCTCTATCAAGGAAGGTACCTCAAAAACATAATTTATGTAAGAAATTACCTGATAAATTCATTTCTTTCATATTGGCAAGAGTCCATGAGCTAGTGACGTATGGGATATACAATCCTACCAGGAGGGGCAAAGTTTCCAAAACCTCAATATACAATCCTACCAGGAGGGGCAAAGTTTCCAAAACCTCAAAATGCCTACAAATACACCCCTCACCACACCCACAATTCAGTTTAACGAATAGCCAAGAAGTGGGGTGATAAAGAAAGGAGTAAAAAAGCATCAACAAAGGAATTGGAATAATTGTGCTTTATACAAAAAAATCATAACCACCATAAAAAGGGTGGGCCTCATGGACTCTTGCCAATATGAAAGAAATTGATTTATCAGGTAAATTCTTACATAAATTATGTTTTCTTTCATGTAATTGGCAAGAGTCCATGAGCTAGTGAGGTATGGGATAGCAATACCCAAGATGTGGAACTCCACGCAAGAGTCACTAGAGAGGGAGGGATAGAAAATAAAGACAGCCAATTCCGCTGAAAAAATTAATCCACAACCCAAATCATAAGTTTTAATCTTATAATGGAAAAGAAACAAACTAAAATTATAAGCAGAAGAATCAAACTGAAACAGCTGTCTGAATAACTTTTCTACCAAAAACTGCTTCTGAAGAAAAAAAAACATCAAAATGGTAGAATTTAGTAAATGTATGCAAAGAAGACCAAGTTGCTGCTTTGCAAATCTGATCAACTGAAGCTTCATTCTTAAAAGCCCAGGAAGTGGAAACTGACCTAGTAGAATGAGCTGTAATCCTCTGAGGCGGGGATTTACCCGACTCCAAATAAGCGTGATGAATCAAAAGCTTTAACCAATATGTCAAAGAAATGACAGAAGCATTCTGACCTTTCCTAGAACCAGAAAAGATAACAAATTGACTAGAAGTCTTCCTGAAAACTTTAGTAGCTTCAACACAATATTTCAAAGCTCTCACCACATCCAAAGAATGTAAAAATCTTTCCAAAAAATGCTTAGGATGGGGACACAAAGAAGGGACAACAATTTCCCTACTAATGTTGTTGGAATTCACAACATTAGGTAAGAATTTAAATGAAGTTCGCAAAACTGCCTGATCCTGATGAAAAATCAGAAAAGGAGACTCACAAGTAAGAGCAGATTATTCACAAACTCTTCTAGCAGAAGAGATGGCCAAAAGAAACAACACTTTCCAAGAAAGCAATTTAAAGTCCAAAGAATGCATAGGCTCAAACGGAGGAGCCTGTAAAGCCTTCAAAACCAAATTAAGACTCCAAGGAGGAGAGATTGATTTAGTGACAGGCTTGATACGAACCAAAGCCTGTACAAAACAATGAATATCAGGGAGTTTAGCAATTTTTCTGTGTAATAAAACAGAAAGAGCAGAGATTTGCCCTTTCAAGGAACTTGCAGACAAACCCTTATCCAAACCATCCTGAAGAAACTGTAAAATTCTAGGAATTCTAAAAGAATGCCAAGAGAATTTATGAGAACACCATGAAATGTAAGTCTTCCAAACTCGATAATAAATCTTTCTAGAAACAGATTTACAAGCCTGCAACATAGTATTAATCACTGAGTCAGAGAAACCTCTATGACTAAGCACTAAGCGTTCAATTTCCATACCTTCAAATTTAATGATTTGAGATCCTGATGTAAAAACGGACCTTGAGATAGAAGGTCTGGCCTTAGTGGAAGTGGCCATGGTTGGCAACTGGACATCCGAACAAGATCCACATACCAAACCCTGTGAGCCCATGCTGGAGCCACCAGCAGCAAAAACGATTGCTCCATGATGATCTTGGAAATCACTCTTGGAAGAAGAACTAGAGGTGGAAAAATATAGGCAGGTTGATAACTCCAGGGAAGTGTCAATGCATCCACTGCTTCCGTCTGAAGATCCCTGGACCTGGACAGGTACCTGGGAAGTTTCTTGTTTAGATGAGATGCCATCAGATCTATTTCTGGAAGCCCCCACATCTGAACAATTTGAAAAACCACATCTGGGTGAAGAGACCACCCTCCTGGATGTAAAGTTTGACGACTGAGATAATCCGCTTCCCAATTGTCTATACCTGGGATATGGACCACAGAAATTAGACAGGAGCTGGATTCTGACCAAACAAGTATCCAGGATATTTTTTTCATAGCTTGAGGACCCTAATGATTGAAATACGCCACAGTTGTCTGTCTGAAAACAAATAAATGGCTCTCTCTTCAATAGAGGCCAAAACTGAAGAGCTCTGAGAATCGCACGGCGTTCCAAAATATTGATTGGTAATCTCGCCTCTTGAGATTTCCAAACCCCTTGTGCTGTCAGAGATCCCCAGACAGCTCCCCAACCTGAAATACTCGCATCTGTTGTGATCACAGTCCAGGTTGGACGAACAAAAGAGGCCCCTTGAACAATACGATGGTGATCTAACCACCAAGTCAGAGATAGTCTAACTTCAGGATTTAAGGATATTAATTGTGATATCCTTGTATAATCTCTGCACAATTGGTTCAGCATACAAAGCTGAAGAGGTCCCATGTTTAAACGAGCAAAGGGGATCGCGTCCGATGCTGCAGTCATGAGACCTAAAACCTCCATGCACATAGCTACTGAAGGGAATGACTGAGACTGAAGGTTCCGACAGGCTGCAACCAATTTCAGACGTCTCATGTCTGTTAGAGACCAAGTCATGGATACTGAATCTATCTGGAAACCTATAAAAGTTACCCTTGTCTGAGGAATCAAAGAACTTTTTGGTAAATTGATCCTCTAACCATGTCTTTGAAGAAACAACACTAGTTGATTCGAGTGAGATTCTGCAGAATGTGAAGACTAAGCAAGTACCAAGATATCGTCCAAATAAGGAAATACCGCAATACCCCGCTCTCTGATTACAAAGAGTAGGGCACCGAGAACCTTTGAAAAGATACTTGGAGCTGTCGCTAGGCCAGAAGGAAGAGTAACAAATTGGTAATGCTTGTCTACAAAAGAGAATCTCAGGAACTGAATATGAAGATATGCATCCTGTAAGTCTATTGTGGACATATAATGCCCTTGCTGAACAAAAGGCAGAATAGTCCTTTTAGTCACCATTTTGAAAGTTGATACTCTTACATAACGATTCAAGACTTTTAAATCCAGAACTGGTCTGAATGAATTTTCTTTCTTTGGGACAATGAACAGATTTGAATAAAACCCCAGACCCTGTTCCTGAAAAGGAACTGGCACGATTACCCCAGATAACTCCAGGTCTGAAACACACTTCAGGAAAGCCTGTGCTTTCTCTGGGTTCACTGGAATGCGTGAGAGAAAGCAACTTCTCACAGGCGGTCTTACCCTGAAACCTATTCTGTACCCCTGAGAGATAATGTTCTGAATCAAATGATTTTGGAGTGAAATTATTCAAACATCCTTGAAAAATTTTAATCTGCCCCCCACCAGCTGAGCTGGAATGAGGGCCGCACCTTCATGCGGACTTGGGGGCTGGTTTAGATCTCTTAAATGGCTTGGATTTATTCCAGATTGAGGAAGTCTTCCAATTGGACACAGATTCCTTAGGGGAAGGATTAGGTTTCTGTTCCTTATTTGGTCGAAAGGAACGAAAACGGTTAGAAGCTTTAAATTTACCCTTAGATTTTTTTATCCTGAGGCAAAAAAACATAATTTATGTAAGAACTTACCTGATAAATTAATTTCTTTCATATTGGCAAGAGTCCATGAGCTAGTGACGTATGGGATATACATTCCTACCAGGAGGGGCAAAGTTTCCCAAACCGCAAAATGCCTATAAATACACCCCTCACCACACCCACAATTCAGTTTAACGAATAACCAAGAAGTGGGGTGATAAGAAAGGAGCGAAAGCATCAAACAAGGTATTGGAATAATTGTGCTTTATACAAAAAAATCATAACCACCACAAAAAGGGTGGGCCTCATGGACTCTTGCCAATATGAAAGAAATGAATTTATCAGGTAAGTTCTTACATAAATTATGTTTTCTTTCATGTAATTGGCAAGAGTCCATGAGCTAGTGACGTATG
Source organism: Bombina bombina (assembly GCF_027579735.1). NCBI lineage: Eukaryota > Metazoa > Chordata > Amphibia > Anura > Bombinatoridae > Bombina > Bombina bombina. Next base: position 300,730,434 of record NC_069500.1, on the reverse strand, counting down.
GGATAGCAGATACCCAAAATGTGGAACTTCCACGCAAGAGTCACTAGAGAGGGAGGGATAAAATAAAGACAGCCAATTCCGCTAAAAAAATAATCCACAACCAAAATCAAAAGTTTTAATCTTATAATGAAAAAAACTGAAATTATAAGCAGAAGAATCAAACTGAAACAGCTGCCTGAAGTACTTTTCTACCAAAAACTGCTTCAGAAGAAGAAAAAACATCAAAATGTTAAAATTTAGTAAAAGTATGCAAAGAAGACCAAGTTGCTGCTTTGCAAATCTGATCAACAGAAGCTTCATTCTTAAAAGCCCAGGAAGTAGAAACTGACCTAGTAGAATGAGCCGTAATCCTTTGAGGCGGGGATTTACCCGACTCAAATAAGCATGATGAATCAAAGACTTTAACCAAGACGCCAAAGAAATGGCAGAAGCCTTCTGACCTTTCCTAGAACCAGAAAAGATAACAAATAGACTAGAAGTCTTCCTGAAATCTTTAGTAGCTTCAACAAAATATTTCAAAGCTCTTACTACATCCAAAGAATGTAAAGATCTCTCCAGAGAATTCTTAGGATTAGGACACAAAGAAGGGACAACAATTTCTCTACTAATGTTGTTAGAATTCACAACTTTAGGTAAAAAATTAAATGAAGTCCGCAACACCGCCTTATCCTAATGAAAAATCAGAAAAGGAGATTCACAAGAAAGAGCAGATAACTCAGAAACTCTTCTAGCAGAAGAGATGGCTAAAAGGAATAAAACTTTCCAAGAAAGTAATTTAATATCCAGAGAATGCATAGGTTCAAGAAGGTAGAAGCTGCAGCAACATCAGCCAAAGAAATAGCAGGCCTGAGAAGATTACCTGAACATAAATAAGCCTTCCTTAGAAAGGATTCAAGCTTCCTATCTAAAGGATCCTTAAAAGAAGTACTATCTGCCATAGCAAGAGTAGAGATAGCCCCATCAACTTTGGGGATTTTCTCCCAAACTTCAATCTATCAGATGGCAAAGGGTACAATTTCTTAAACCTTGGAGAAGAAGTAAATGAAGTACCCAGACTATTCCATTCCCTAGAAATTACTTCTGAAATAGCATTAGGAACTGGAAAAACTTCTGGAATAACTACATGAGGTTTAAAAACTGAATTTAGACGCTTATTAGTTTTAATATCAAGAGGACTAGACTCCTCCATATCTAATGCAATCAACACTTCTTTAAGTAAAGAATGAATAAACTCCATCTTAAACAAATATGAAGATTTATCAGTGTCAGATAGATCCTCATCAGAAATAGATAAGTCAGAATGATGGTGGTCATTTAAAAATTCATCTGAAATATGAGAAGTTTTAAAAGACCTTTTTTACAAGAAGGAGGAATAACAGACAGAGCCTTCCGAATAGAATTAGAAACAAATTCTTTTACATTAACAGGAACATCCTGAACATTAGATGTTGAAGGAAAAACAACAGGTAATGGATTATTACTAATGGAAATATTATCAGCGTTTGATAGTTTATCATGACAACTAACACAAACTACAGCCGGAGGTACAGTTACCAAAAGTTTACAACAAATGCACTTAGCTTTGGTAGAACCGATATCAGGCAGCATCATTCCAGAAGTAGATTCTGATCCAGGGTCAGGTAGTGACATCTTGCAATATGTAATAGAAAAAACAACATATAAAGCAAAATTATCAAATTCCTTAAATGGCAGTTTCAGGAATGGGAAAGAATGCAAAACAAAACAAGCCTCTAGAAACCAGAAGCAACTAAAAAGTGAGATTAAAATAATGTGAAAAAAAGTGGCGCCAAGTATGACGCCCAAATTTTTGGCGCCAAGTATAACGCCCACATTTTTTGGCGCCAAGAATGACGCCCATATTTTTTGGCGCCAAAAACGTCCGCAACACACATACATAAAAAAAGGACGCAATCACGTGAAAAACTTCCGGCGTCAATTATGACACCGGAAATGACGACATTTTTCCGCCAAAAAAGTCTTGCGCCAAGAATGACGCAATAAATTGAAGCATTTTCTGCACCCGCGAGCCTAACAGCCTGCAATTTAGAAAAAAAGTCAATTGAAAATTGAAAATTTTAAGGTAAGAAAAAATATAATTCATATGCATTTTCCCAAAAAATGAAAATGACAGTCTGAAAGAAGGAATACTGATTATCCTGAATCATGGCAAATATAAGTTTAAAACATATATTTAGAACTTTACATATAAAGTGCCCAACCATAGCTTAGAGTGTCATGAATAGAAATAAGACTTACTTACCCCAAGAAACTCATCTACGTATAGTAGATAGCCAAACCAGTACTGAAACGAGAATCAGTAGAGGTAATGGTATATAAGAGTATATCGTCGATCTGAAAAGGGAGGTAGGAGAAGAAATCTCTACGACCGATAACAGAGAACCTATTAAATAGATCCCCTAGAGGAAGACCATGGTATTCAAATAGGCAATACTCTCTTCACATCCCTCTGACATTCACTGTACTCAGAGGAAAACTGGGCTTCAGCCTGCTGCAAAGCGCATATCAACGTAGAAATCAAGCACAAACTTACTTCACCACCTCCATGGGAGGCAGAGTTTGTAAAACTGAATTGTGGGTGTGGTGAGGGGTGTATTTATAGGCATTTTGAGGTTTGGGAAACTTTGCCCCTCCTGGTAGGAATGTATATCCCATACGTCACTAGCTCATGGACTCTTGCCAATTACATGAAAGAAAGCTCCCTTCCCCCCAGTGACAGTTGAAATTATAGAATCCAACTGAGAACCAAATAATTTATTACCTTGGAAAGAAAGAGATAGCAATGTCGATTTAGAAGTCATATCAGCATTCCAAGATTTAAGCCATAAAGCTCTTCTAGCTAAAATAGCTAAATACATATATCTAACATCAATTCTGATGATATCAAAAAAGGCATCACAAATGAAATTATTAGCATGTTGAATTAATTTTACAATGCTATACACATTATGATCTGAAACTTGTTGCTCTAAAGTTTCCAACCAAAAAGTTGAGGCAGCTGCAACATCAGCCAAAGAAATAGCAGACCTAAGAAGATGGCTGAAGATAAATAAGCTTTACTTAAATAAGATTCAAGCTTCCTATCTAAAGGATCTTTAAAAGAAGTACAATCTTCTGTAGGAATAGTAGTATGTTTAGCAAGAGTAGAGATGGCCCCATCAACTTTGGGGATCTTTTCCCAAAACTCAAATCTATCAGTAGGCAAAGGATACAATTTTTTAAACCTTGAAGGAGTAAAAGAAGTACCCGGTCTATTCCATTCCTTTGAAATTATATCTGAAATAGCATCAGGAACTGGAAAAACCTCTGGAATAACTGCATAAGGTTTATAAACCAAATTTTAACATTTACTAGTTTTAGTATCAAGAGGACTAGTCTCCTCCATATCTAATGCAATCAACACTTCTTTTAATAAAGAACGAATATACTCCATTTTAAATAAATAAGAGGATTTGTCAGTGTCAATATCTGAGGCAGGATCCTCTGAATCAGACAGATCCTCATCAGAGATAGATAAATCAGTATGTTGTCTGTCATTATAAAATTCATCAACTCTATGAGAAGTTTTAAAAGACCTTTTATGTTTATTAGAAGGCGGAATGGCAGACAAAGCCTTCTGAATGGAATCAGAAATAAATTCTCTTAAATTTACAGGAATATCCTGAGCATTAGATGTTGATGGACCAGCAACAGGTAATGAACTACTACTGATGGAAACATTCTCTGCATGTAAAAGTTTATCATGACAACTATTACAAACCACAGCTGGAGGAACAGTTACCACAAGTTTACATCAAATGCACTTAGCTTTGGTAGAACCGATATCAGGCAGCAGGATTCCAGTAGTAGATTCTGAGACAGGATCAGATTGAGACATCTTACAGAATGTAAAAGAAAAAACAACATATAAAGCAAAATTATCAATTTCCTTATATGACAGTTTCAGGAATGGGAAAAAATGCAAACAGAATAGGCCTCTGACATAGAAAAAAAAGACCAGAGGCAAAAGGAATGAGGTCTTAAATAAGGAAAAAATGTTTGGTGCCAAGTATGACGCACCACAAACTGAAAAACATTTTTTGGCACCAAAAATGTCCGGAACTAAACTCGAGCGTCATAGATGACGCAACCTCGTGAAAGATAAATAAACGATTCTCTCTTCAGAAGAAACCAGAACTGAAGAGCTCTGAAAATCGCACGGAGTTCCAAAATATTGATTGGTAATCTCGCCTCTTGAGAATTCCGAACCCCCTGCACTGTCAGAGATCCCCAGACAGCTCCCCAACCTGAAAGACTCGCATCTGTTGAAATCACAGTGCAGGTTGGACGAACAAAAGAGGCCCCTTGAACTAAACGGTGGTAATTTAACCACCAAGTCAGGGATAGTCGAGTATTGGGATTTAAGGAAATCAATTGTGATATCTTTGTATAATCCCTGCACCAAAGGTTCAGCATACAAAGCTGAAACGAGCAAAGGGGATCGCGTCCGATGCTGCAGTCATGAGACCTAAAACTTCCATGCACATAGCTACTGAAGGGAATGACCGAGACTGAAGGTTCCGACAAGCTGAAACCAATTTCAGACGTCTTTTGTCTGTTAGAGACAAAGTCATGGATACTGAATCTATTTGGAATCCCAAAAAGGTTACCCTTGTCTGAGGAATCAAGGAACTTTTTGGTAAATTGATCCTCCAACCATGTTTTTGAAGAAACAACACGAGTTGATTTGTGTGAGATTCTGCAGAATGTAAAGACTGAGCAAGTACCAAGATATCGTCCAAATAAGGAAACACCGCAATACCCTGCTCTCTGATTACAGAGAGAAGGGCACCGAGAACCTTCGAGAAGATCCTTGGAGCTGTTGCTAGGCCAAAAGGAAGAGCAACAAACTGGTAATGCTTGTCTAGAAAAGAGAATCTCAGGAACTTATTGTGATCTGGATGAATTGGAATATGAAGATATGCATCCTGTAAGTCTATTGTGGACATATAATGCCCTTGCTGAACAAAAGGCAGAATAGTCCTTATAGTCACCATTTTGAATGTTGTTATCCTTACATAACGATTCAAAAATTTTAGATCCAGAACTGGTCTGAAAGAATTCTCTTTCTTTGGTACAATGAACAGATTTGAATAAAACCCCAGACCCCGTTCCAGATATGGAACTGGCACAATTACCCCAGATCAGATGACTTAAGGTCTGAAACACATTTCAGAAAAGCCTGAGCCTTTACTGGGTTTATTGGAATGCGTGAGAGAAAGAACCTTCTAACAGGCGGTCTTACCTTGAAACCTATTCTGTGCTGGAATGAGGGCCGCACCTTCATGCAGACTTTGGGGCTGGTTTTGATTTTCTAAAAGGCTTGGATTTATTCCAGACTGGAGAAGGCTTCCAATTGGAAACCGTTCCTTTAGGGGAAGGGTCAGGCTTCTGTTCCTTATTCTGACGAAAGGAACAAAAACGGTTAGCAGCCCTAAATTTACCCTTAGATTTTTTTATCCTGAGGCAAAAAAGCACCCTTCCCCCCAGTGACAGTTGAAATAATAGAATCCAACTGAGAACCAAATAATTTATTACCTTGGAAAGAAAGAGATAGCAATGGTGACTTAGAAGTCATATCAGCATTCCAAGAATTAAGCCATAAAGCTCTTCTAGCTAAAATAGCTAAAGACATATACCTGACATCAATGCTAATGACATCAAAAATGGCATTACAAATGAAATTATTAGCATGTTGAAGAAGCTTAACAATGCTATACACATTATGATCTGGTACTTGTTGCGCTAAAGCCTCCAACCAAAAAGTTGAAGCTGCAGCCACATCAGCCAAAGAAATAGCAGGCCTAAGAAGATTACCTGAACATAAATAAGCCTTCCTTAGAAAAGATTCAAGCTTCCTATCTAAAGGATCTTTAAAAGAAGTACTATCTGCCGTAGGAATAGTAGTATGTTTAGCAAGAGTAGAGATAGCCCCATCAACTTTGGGGATTTTTTCCCAAAACTCCAATCTATCAGCCAGCAAAGGGTACAGTTTCTTAAACCTTAAAGAAGGAGTAAATGAAGTACCCAAACTATTCCATTCCCTAGAAATTACATCTGAAAGAGCATCAGGAACTGGAAAAACCTCTGGAATAACTACATGAGGTTTAAAAACTGAATTTAAACGTTTACTGGTTTTAATATCAAGAGGACTAGACTCCTCCATATCTAATGCAATCAACACCTCTTTTAGTAAAGAACAAATAAACTCCATCTTAAATAAATATGAAGATTTGTCAGTGTCAATATCTGAGGCAGAATCTTCTGAACCAGATAGATCCTCATCAGAGATAGATAAATCAGGATGTTGGCGGTCATTTAAAAATTCATCTGATTTATGAGAAGTTTTAAAAGACCTTTTACGTTTATTAGAAGGTGGTATAACAGACAGAACCTTCTGAATAGAATTAGAAACAAATTCTCTTACATTAACAGGAATATCTTGAACATTAGATGTTGAAGGAACAACAACAGGTAATGGACTACTACTAATGGAAATATCAGCTTTTGAAAGTTTATCATGACAACTAACACAAACTACAGCTGGAGGAACAGTTACCACAAGATTACAACAAATGCACTTAGCTTTGGTAGAACCGACATCAGGCAGCAGCTTTCCAGAAGTAGATTCTGATACAGGGTCAGATTGCGACATCTTGCAATATGTAATAGAAAAAACAACATATAAAGCAAAATTATCAAATTCCTTAAATGACAGTTTCAGGAATGGGAAAAAATGCAAACAGAACAAGCCTCTAGGAACCAGAAGCAAAAAGAAACTGAGACTTAAATAATGTAAAAAAAACTGGGGCCAAGTATGACACCCACAATTGACAATTTTTTTTTTTGGTGCCAAAAACGTCTGCAACAAACATGAGCGTCATAGATGACGCAACTACGTGAAAACTCTCGGCGTTAACTACGACGCCGGAAATGACGTCATAAACGTCAACGAACGTAATTTTCGCGCCAAAAAAGACGCAATAAATTCTAGCATTTTTTGCACCCGCAAGCCTAACAGCCTGCAATTTAGAAAGAAAAGTCAATTTGAAAAATTCTCAGGTAAGAAAAAATGTATTCATATGCATTTCCCAAAAAATGAAACTGACAGTCTGAATGAAGGAAATATACTGATTAACCTGAATCATGGCAAATATAAGTATAAAACATATATTTAGAACTTTACATATAAAGTGCCAAAGCATAGCTGAGAGTGTCATAAATAAAATAAGACATACTTACCAAAAGACACTCATCTACATATAGTAGATAGCCAAACCAGTAATGAAAAGAGAATCAGTAGAGGTAATGGCATATAAGAGTATATCGTCGATCTGAAAAGGGAGGTAGGAGAAGAGATCTCTAAGACCGATAACAGAGAACCTATGAAATAGATCCCCGATAGGATGACCATAGCATTCAATAGGCAATACTCCCTTCACATCCCTCTGTCATTCACTGCACTCTGAGAGGAAAACCGGGCTTCAGCATGCTGCGAAGCGCATATCAACGTAGAAATCTAGCACAAACTTACTTCACCACCTCCATAGGAGGCAAAGTTTGTAAAACTGAATTGTGGGTGTGGTGGGGGGTGTATTTATAGGCATTTTGAGGTTTGGGAAACTTTGCCCCTCCTGGTAGGAATGTATATACCATACGTCACTAGCTCATGGACTCTTGCCAATTACATGAAAGAAAGCTGCGCATAAATTGAACATTGTCAGACTCCTGAACAGTATCCTCTTTGGAGAATGTTGGTTCAGAAAAAAACAGAATTTATGCTTACCTGATAAATTTCTCTCTCTTACGGTGTATCCGGTCCACGGCTTCATCATTACTTGTGGGATATTCTCAATCCCTACAGGAAGTGGCAAAGAGAGCACACAGCAGAGCTGCCCATATAGCTCCCCTCAGGCTCCGCCCCCCCCAGTCATTCGACCGACGGTTAGGAGAAAAAGGAGAACCATAGGGTGCAGTGGTGACTGTAGTTTACAAAAATAAATTTAAACCTGACTAAATTGCCAGGGTGGGCCGTGGACCGGATACACCGTAAGAGAAAGAAATTTATCAGGTAAGCATAAATTCTGTTTTCTCTTACATTGGTGTATCCGGTCCACGGCTTCATCCTTACTTGTGGGAACCAATACCAAAGTTTTAGGACACGGATGAAGGGAGGGAACAAGTCAGGTAACCTAAACGGAAGGCACCACTGCTTGCAAAACCTTTCTTCCAAAAATAGCCTCCGAAGAAGCAAAAGTATCGAATTTGTAAAATTTGGCAAATGTATGCAGTGAAGACCAAGTCGCTGCCTTACAGATCTGTTCAACAGAAGCCTCATTCTTGAAAGTCCATGTGGAAGCCACAGCTCTAGTGGAATGAGCTGTAATTCGTTTGGGAGGCTGCCTTCCAGCAGTCTCATAAGCCAACCGGATGATGCTTTTCAGCCAGAAAGACAGAGAGGTAGCAGTTGCTTTTTGACCTCTCCTCTTGCCAGAATAGACGACAAACAAGGACGATGTTTGTCTGAAGTCTTTAGTTGCTTTTAGATAAAACTTTAAAGCACGAACTACATCACGATTGTGTAACAGACGTTCCTTGTTAGAAACTGGATTAGGACATAGAGAAGGAACAACTATTTCCTGGTTAATATTCTTATTAGAAACCACTTTTGGAAGAAAACCAGGTTTGGTACGCAAAACAACCTTATCTGTATGGAACACCAGATAGGGTGAATTACACTGCAAAGCAGACAATTCAGAAACTCTTCTAGCAGAAGAAATAGCTACCAAAAACAAAACTTTCCAAGATAGCAACTTAATATCTATGGAATGTAGGGGTTCAAACGGAACCCCTTGAAGAACTGAAAGAACTAAATTTAGGCTCCATGGGGGAGCCACAGGTCTGTAGACAGGCTTGATTCTGACTAAGGCCTGTACAAACGCCTGAACATCTGGCACGGCTGCCAGACGCTTGTGTAACAGAAAAGACAGAGCAGGGGGGGACTTCCGGGGCAGCGGCCATGTTTGGTCGCACATCTGCATGCTGCTCCAGCTTTTCAGCATTACTTTTATAATATCACCTTATGATAGCACCATCCATACATATGATATACAGAACTGAAGGCTATTGCAAACAACGCATCAAATGAGCCTGATATTGACGAGATTGCTGCTGGCATCAGTGCTCAGAGATACTTGGAAGCCTTGGCCTCCTCTATACCCCCCGGCAGGGCATACTACTACCCTGTCGTTACGCAGCACTACATGAGTGCTGAAACGCAACCAGGTGCTACCTGTCAACTCTGTGGGTCTAAACATATATCATGCATTATATCCAAGAAGCAATCTCTGTACTTCTGGAGGAACATTTTCTTAAGCTGCATCGGCTAATAGATCAGTGTTTTTGCTCTAACGACCTAACAACCCAGGATCCAGTCATAACGGCAGAGGAAATTTGTGGAGATCTACAACTCCAACATGAAGCCCATACAGCGACCCCTTGCTACCTACAATACTCAGAGCCGGACCCCCAGGGGAGGGAGATGTCCGAGGAGCACATTGCAGACAACATTTGTGTGGAGCTGCGCCCAGGGAGTGCTGCTGTGGTCTCAGATCACATCATGGATTCTTGCGCCGCCAGGAGGTCTGTAAGTCCTTTAAGCCAGCTAGTGAAGGTAACCTCAATCTGCGTGCCACGAAGTAGAGAGTACGCGGCAAACCCTGAAGTGGACTGTACAAAGATCCTATTCATCCTGCATAGGCACTGTCTTACCCTGTTTATGGGGAATATCGCTGATAGACTCAGTCTTTCATGGCGGTCCGGTATCGGATGATCACTGAAATCCCACATGTGCAGCAGCGATATTGGAGATGACGCTAGAGAAGTATCTTAAAATCTCCTCAGTTGCTTGCAGTTGAACATAGGGAACAAGCTTTTATAATTTTCTTCTTATGGGGACTTTTTGTTTTATAGCCAAGTATCATTTACTTGTCCAAAACTAATATGCAAGGATCCTAATGACGGCACTACAGCCTGAGACTTGAGAGACGGTTAATGTTTGGACATTGCAACAAGGATTATTAAGTATTCTTCTCTTTGCTGGGACTGATTCCGAAGCACTCTATTTGGGTCGCTGCCTTGATTTCTCAAACTGCGCAGCTTACAAGACAGCTTTAATCCCTCTTCGGGGGTTTGCCATGGTCCTCTATCCGCCATGCACAGTTTACAGTTATAAAATGTTGACTATAAGTCTGAAAGCTCTTAGATTTACTGCCTAGGATACTGCATGAATGTTTTGTTCACTTGGTTACCATGCTTGTATGTCTAGCTGCCATACTGGTGTTTATAGTACACAATTAACAATAGGTCAAAGTTATGCATAGCCCTCTATGTCCACTGTGTACCGCTAAAGTATGTACTATCATTTATATATGATATATCACAAACATGGGTACAATAAATTCTTTATTTTTTTTTATTTCTATATAATTGCACTGTATCTGGTTTGCTGCCTTGATTACTTGAACTGTTTGGGGTGTTTAGATGACAACTTTAATTCCTCTAGAAAGGTTAGGATTTAATATCTAGGATTCTGCATGAATAATTTGTTCACTTAATCATCCTGATATTTAGGGCTTGTATGTCTAACTACATCACTGGTGTCTAAATAATTGCTAATAGGTTAAAGGTATGCATAGCCCTATGTGTTCACTGTTTACAGTTATAGTATGTACTATCATTTATATCTAGTGTAAAAAACAAACATGAGTACAAGATGCTTTAGCCTCTCTATGCTGTTGTGCTATTATGGGGGTTTGATCACAAGATAAACAATGTACTTTTACATATGGCCTCTGTGTGTTAGGTATAGCCAATTTGGAAAATCAGAAGCTCCTCAGGATTTTTTACATTCATGTTTGAATAGATCTCTTATTATGACCTCTGCTCCTATAACCTTGTGGCCATACTCCAGTAGCAATTCCTACCTATATGTAACATATCCCCAATGCTGGACTGTCCGCGGCCGAGACAGTAAGGCATGTTCATCATAGTTTCTTCTTATAATTTAGGGGATTGATTAGACATATTTAGATAGCAAACATTGTTCTCAACTAGGTTTATGGCTGCAGGGTTGAATTCTGCAAAGTCTTCTGATATGTAGTATTGACTCCACAAACAAATAAAACACTAATCCATGCATGGCCCTTTCACAATGCTACAATTTGTCTTACAGTTTGTTCTCTTACTATAGATTGACCTAGCCCCTAATATGCTGGTACAGGACCCCAACCTAGCCCTGTTGCACAGTCAGGATAGTAAGCTTGCTATTTCCCTCAGAGTTGGCCTCACCTCTTCTAATTGCGCTGATCATTTGGCGATGTAGATTTGTATATTAACAAAGGAATTAAGCACACACTGTCTCCGTGGCTGATAAAAAAAAATAAAAATTTTTTTAAAGCTAAATGCCTAGTATAATCTATATTGTAGTTGGAGTAGTACTCCGAACTGACCATTATCTGTTTTATATGCCCATGGGTAGGCCCACAGAGTCTCTTAATAATATAAACGTTTTTGTTTACTTATAGAATGTTACTTGGTTGCATAGCAAAATAAAATATAAAATCTGAGGTCTTCATTGTGAGATCCAAAAGTGGTCTCTCTATTCTATTATACCTTCTTATACTTTTAGACTTGTCCTTTTACTCTAGGTCCAAGAGTGACCTTTAAGTTTGTAACAGAAGGTTGGCTTTTATATGGGCGTTGTGTATTCATTTGACTATCAATGCTACAATTTGTTGTATTACAAAAAAAAAAAAAAAAAAAAAAAAAAAAAGAAAAGAAAAGACAGAGCCGATATCTGTCCTTTTAAGGAACTAGCTGACAGACCTTTCTCCAATCCTTCTTGGAGAAAGGATAGTAACCTTGGAATCCTAATCTTACTCCATGAGTAACCCTTGGATTCGCACCAACAAAGATATTTCCGCCATATCTTATGGTAAATTTTCCTGGTAACAGGCTTTCTAGCCTGGAATAGAGTATCTATAACTGATTCAGAGAACCCACGCTTAGCTAGAATTAAGCGTTCAATCTCCAAGCAGTCAGTTGCAGAGAAACTAGGTTTGGATGCTTGAATGGACCTTGGATTAGAAGGTCCTGCCTCAAAGGTAGCTTCCATGGTGGAGCCGATGACATATCCACCAGGTCTGCATACCAAGTCCTGCGTGGCCACGCAGGAGCTATCAGAATTACCGAAGCCTTCTCCTGCTTGATTCTGGCTACTAGCCGAGGGAGAAGAGGAAACGGTGGAAAGACATAAACTGGATTGAACAACCAAGGCGCCACTAAGGCATCTACCAATGTCGCCTTGGGATCCCTGGACCTGGACCCGTAACGTGGAACTTTGGAGTTCTGGCATGACGCCATCAGATCCAGATCTGGAAGGCCCCATAGTTGGGTTAACTGGGCAAAAACATCCGGGTGGAGTTCCCACTCCCCCGGATGGAAAGTCTGACGACTCAGATAATCCGCCTCCCAGTTGTCCACTCCTGGGATGTGAATTGCTGATAGATGGCAGGAGTGATCCTCTGCCCATTTGATGATCTTGGATACCTCCTTAGGGATTATTTGAAGAAGAAATAAGCCTCTCTGAAGTCCTCTCTGAGGTTTCTGGACTCCACACGTGAAGCTGCATGGACTGTCTAGTAAAAACAACTGCGCAACTGAGGCGCGAAAATAAGGCCCCCTCCCTCTTCATTCCAGAGTGATGGGGCCTTTGAGATAGGTTAGGTGTCTAATAAAGTGTCAGGCGAAATAACAAACCCCCTAAGTGTTTTATAAGTCTAAAAACACCAGATTCATTTTGAAATCGTGCTAATAAGCAATCGATTAAGCCCAAAATAGTGTCAACCAGAATTAAGCCCTTAATCTAAGCCATCATCTTATACAGAGTCTGAGAAAAATGGCTTACTTACCCCCGTGGGGATTCCTGTCAGTCTTCTAGCATTACTGGGTCTTGTTAGAAAAATGACTGATCATACCTGAAGCAGTTAAGCCTGCAAACTGTTCCCCCCAACTGAAGTTCTCCGGTATTCAACAGTCCTGCGTGGGAACAGCAATGGATTTTAGTTACTGGTGCTAAAATCATATTCCTCTCAGCAGAAATCTTCATCACTTTCTGCCTCAGAGTAAATAGTACAAACCGGCACTATTTTAAAATAACAAACTTTTGATAGAAGAAATAAAAACTACAAATCTAACACCACAAACTCTTTACCCTCCCGTGGAGATGCTACTTGTTAGAGCGGCAAAGAGAATGACTGGGGGGCGGAGCCTGAGGGGAGCTATATGGACAGCTCTGCTGTGTGCTCTCTTTGCCACTTCCTGTAGGGATTGAGATTATCCCACAAGTAAGGATGAAGCCGTGGCCCGGAAACACCAATGTAAGAGAAAAGTCTATCCCTGTAATTTAAAGTTCTCTCAATGCATGAGGAACAGAAAGGGATTGGTGGTTCCACATTGGCATCAAAACACAAAGAAAAAAAAAAAAAACGTTACTGTCACTTTAAATTTTAAACGGTAACCTTTTTATCTGCAGAAATGACAGTAAGCCTAAACAAATAATGCAGATCACCTCTACACTTCAGCAGCTTAGCTGAGGTGCCTACCTGCCTGCTGACATCGGTCTTTTCTGAGCAGAAACCGCTTTTTTTTAGATAACGGAACTGGAACCCAGGGATGTCAGATGAAAGAAGCTGGACTCCGTTTCCAAACATGCATAGGATAAGTGCAATGCGTATAATATCAAACGGAGCTACACTGTTTCTCCTTCCGTTCAACAGGAAGTACAGGAAAAAAGGGGGGCAGCGCAAATTGCCGCCTCCTCTAGGACCGCCCATCATGGGCGTCACAACAGTCTTCTCCCGGTCAGCATATTTTTAATTGAAATCATTTTTATTGAGTTTACAACATATAACATTTTAGTACGAACATAGTGATAAACAAAAATAACAGTCTATAAAAGTGTCTTAGGCAATGTAGATACATCAGATTTTTACTCCGATAATTATTTCTTAATACAACTGCTAGGTGTCTCGCCAACCCCATTAAAAGAAAAGTTGTTGCCTGGCTTAAATAATTCTATATTAAGAGGGGACTCATCCTACTTTAGTTCGCCTCCTGGGCGCCGGTCGGCATATTTTTATAAGTGAAACCGCCGGGAGAATGGAACCACCAACATGCCTAATAAAATTTATAGCCCCAGTGCCTGCGTCAATCTGTCTACATAAAAAAGCCCAAACTCCCCTGAGCCTTTGTATGTGTCCCATATTTTTTATTAATAAAGTGCCTTCTTATTCTGCGTCTCTTATACCCAGAAAGTAAAGTAAGCACTTACCTCCTCATCTGCCCAACAGCAAAGGCAGCTCCCAGGTTTGAGAGGTCCTCTCCCTCCCATGGACCTGTGAAAAGAGAGAATTGACCGAGTAATTTTGCTCAGGCTTTCAGTGTTAGGGCAGTAACAGTATATGGGAGGCACAGTGAGAATTATGTCCCACAAGATCCCATTGCTCTAAAGCCACCACTGCTCTACTGAAGAGACTGATATGGACTACGGCTACACCCTAGCACAAAGCAGAACAATTTTGTACTACTTTAAAAATAATAAATTCTTGATTGAAGAATCTTTTATAACACCTAACTTTACCACCTCCTTGCTCTTAACGTAGGCAAAGAGAATGACTGGAGTGGGAGGGAAGGGAGGTGATATTTAACAGCTTGGCTGTGGTGCTCTTTGCCGCCTCCTGCTAGGCAGGAGTGATATTCCGAATAGTAATTAGATGATCCGTGGACTCATCGTGTCATTAAAAAGAAAATATAGTACTTACCAATAGGAATCCCACTACTTGATAAAACCAGTAGGAAGTCAAAACCAGTGCTGAAACATAGCAGAGGATCTGGAATAGGAGTATATCAATTAAACAACAGGAGGCGTTAAATTAAAAGTGCCTATGAGACCTGTGGAAAGGTTTGTGACTAAATCTCCACAAGTGGAAAATATGTCACTACCCATACTCCCTTCAACAATCACTATACTCTGAGGGAAAATGGGCCTCATTTCGATCTGAGAACTCCTCTCACTGAAGAATCAAATGCACATATTCATTCTTCAACCTATCTCAGAAGAGGCAAAGACAAGACAGATACCTGTGAAGTGGGAGGGGTTTTATAAAGCTCTTGGGGTTTAGGAATATTTGCCTCCCCCTAGTGGTTGGGAAGAGTAATACCCAGTAGCAATGGATCGCTGACTCAACACCTGTATGAAAGAAATATAATTTATGCTTACCTGATAAATTAATTTGTTTCATGGTGGAGGAGACAAAGATACCAAAACTCCAAGAGCCTTAAAAAACCATCCCACCTTATTAGAAACTAGGCTGATGTATAGCCAAGCCAGACAATAAGAAAGTAGGAAAAGAAAATAGGAGCAATAAGAAACAGAAAAAAAAAAGTGGTTGGATTACCAGAAAAAAAAAAACAAACAATCAATCGATAGAAAATAATGGATGGGGCTCGTAGACTCTCAGAACCATGAAATAAATGAATTTATCAGGTAAGCATAAAACAAAATTTATGCTTATCTGATAAATGTATTTATTTCCGGGCATGGAGAGTCCACGAAACATTGTAATTATTAGTGGGATATTCACTCCTGGCCAGCAGGAGGAGGCAAAGAGCACCCCAGCAGAGCTGTTAAGTATCACTTCCCTTACCCATAACCCACAGTCATTCGGCCGAAGGGAAACGGTAAAAGAAGATAATATAGAGGTGGCTGAGGACTAGACAAAAAAACTGCTGTCTTAATTTAAATAAGGGTGGGTCGTGGACTCTCCATGCCTGGAAAGAAATTTATCAGGTAAGCATGAATTTTGTTTTCTTTCCTATGACATGGAGAGTCCACGAAACATTCTAATTACTAGTGGGAACCAATATCCAAGCTAGAGGACACAGAATGAATAGGGAGGGAAAACAAGAAAGGCGGAATAAAACTGAAGGCACCACCCGCTTGAAGAACCTTTCTCCCAAAAGAAGCCTCAACTGAGGCAAAAGTATCAAATTTGTAGAATTTGGAAAAAGTATGAATAGAGGACCAAGTGGCCACCTTACAGATTTGCTCCACAGAAGCTTCATTTTTAAAAACCCATGAAGATAAAAAAGCTCTAGTGGAATGAGTCGCAATTCTCTTAGGAGGCTGCTGTCCAGTTGTCTCATAAGCTAAACGGATAACACGTCTCAACCAGAGAGAAAGAGTGGTAGAAATGGCCTTGTGACCCCTACACTTACCAGGGAAAACAATAAATAGGGCAGAAGTCTGCCGAATATTGCTTGAAGGAGAAATTTAAGAGCATGCACAACATCCAAGTTATTACAAAAGACGTCCCTTCTGGGAAGAAGAGTTAGGACAAAAAGAAGGAACAACAATTTCCTGATTGATATTGCGATCCGACACTACCTTAGGGAGAAACCCCAACTTAGTACAAAGGACCGCCTTATCAGCATGAAAAATAAGGTAAGGGGAATCACACTGCAGAGTTGAAAGTTCGGAAACTCTGCGAGCAAAAGAAATAGCATTAAATTACTATCTTGGAAGGTTTTGTTTCTTCTTTCTAACAGAATGCATCGGCTGAAACAGAGCCTGCTGCAAAACTTTAAGAACTAGATTAAGACTCCAAGGAGGAGCAACATATTTAAACACAGGCCTGATTCTGACCAAGGCCTGAACAAAAAAGACTGAACATCTGGCCGAACTGCCAGACGTTTACGCAGAAGAATAGACAGAGCAGAAATCTGACCCTTCAAAGTACTGGCAAACCCATCTCCAGGCCCTTCTGAAGAAAAGCCAAAATTCGAGGAACCCTTACTTTTCTCTAAGAAAAACTTTTGAATCACACCAAGGGAGGTATTTACACCATACCCTATGGTAAATTCTGCGAGTAACCTGTTTATGAGCCTGATGCATAGTATCTATGATTTTCTCAGAGAATCCACGCCTAGCCAAACTTAGACGTTCAATCTCCAACCAGTCAGCTTCAGAGAAACCAGATTCGGATGAAGAAAGGGACCCTGAAGTAGAAGGTCCTTCCTGAAAGGTAACTTCCAAGGCGGAAGAGATGACCGTCACCAGATCCGCGAACCAGATCCTGTGAGGCCATGCAGAAGCTATTAGAATCACAGAAGTTCTCTCCTGATTGATGCAAGCAATAACTCATGGAAGCAACGCAAACGGAGGAAACAGGTATGCTAGATTAAAGCTCCAAGGAACCGCTAGAGCATCTACCAGAACGGCTTGAGGATCTCTTGACCTTGAACCGTACTTTGGAAGCTTGACGTTTTGACGAGACACCATCAAATCCAACTCCGGAACACCCCACCTGAGAGTTATCATTGTGAAAACCTCTGGGTGGAGAGCCCACTCTCCGGGATGAAAAGTCTGCCTGCTTAGAAAATCCGCCTCCCAGTTGTCCACCCCTGGTATGTGGATGGCAGAAAGATGGCAATCGTGAAACTCCGCCCACTGGAGAATGTGAGACACTTCCATTGCCAAGGAACTCCGAGTTCCTCCCTGGTGATTGATGTAGGCTACCAAGGTGATGTTGTTCGACTGAAATCTGATAATTCGGACCAAAGCTAGTTGAGGCCAAGCTATTAATGCATAGAAAATTGCTCTCAACTCCAAAATGTTTATTGGAAGAGACGACTCCTCTGGAGTCCACAGACCCTCTGTCTTTAAGAAACCCCAAACTGCTCCCCAGCCTAACAGGCTTTTGAGGGGAATCCAAATGTATCTTCTGCAAGAGATCTAAATGGTCCCCGATCCATTGACTGAGCATCCATAGCTGCAGAGGTCTCAGATGGAACTGAGCAAAAGGAATGTCCATGGAGGCAACCACCAGTCCAATCACCTCCATCATTGAGCCACAGATGGACAAATAGCAGACTGGACAGACAGGCAAGAAACATGAAGCTTGGATTTTCTGACAACCATCAGAAAAATCTTCATGAACAGGGAATCTATGATTGTTCCAAAGAAACAAACCCTTGTATATGGAACAAGGGAACTCTTCCTGGATTCACTTTCCACCCGTGGCAACGTAGAATAGACATCTCGATATGAGATCTTGCTAGATGAAAATATGGGGCTTGAACTAGAATGTCATCTAGATAAGGCATCACAGCAATACCCTGGGACCTCACCACTGCCAGAAGAGCCCCCAGAACCTTTGTAAAAATTCTGGGAGCTATAGCAAGGCCAAAAGAAAGGTCAACAAACTGGAAATGTTTGTCCTGGATGGCAAACCTTAGATACTGGTAATGAGCCCTGTGAATAGGAACATGAAGATACGCATCCTTCAGATCTATGGTCGTCATGAACTGACCCTTTTGGACCAAAGGAAGAATAGAACGGATGGTCTCCATCTTGAAGAATGGAACCGTGAGGACTTGATCCAGACACTTTAGGTCTAGAACGGGACGAAAAGTGCCCTCCTTCTTGGGAACTACAAATAGATTTGAATAGAATCATAGACCCTGCTCCTCTAGAGGAACTGGAACAATCACTCCCATGGATGAAAGGTCCTTTACGCAGTTTAAGAAGGCCTCTCTCTTTATCTGATTCGCAGATAACCTTGACAGGTGGAACCTGCAACTGGGAGGACAAAATTTGAATCCTATTCTGTAACCGTGGGATATTATATATATGGTTCAAGGATCTGGAACATCACCTATCCAAGCCTGCTGAAAAAAGAAAGCCTGCCCCCCAGTTGATTCACTACAGGATTGGGTGCAGCCCCTTTATGTTGATTTAGAATCAACAGAAGACTTCTTAGCTTGCTTCCCCCTATTCCAAGGCTGACTTGTCATCCAAGAAGACTTGGATTGATCTGACTTGAAAGAGGAAGACTTCTGTCCCTTAAAGTTACAAAAGGAACGGAAATTAGAATTCTGGCAACCCTTAGGTCTATTCTTTTTATCCTGAGGTAGGAAAGAACCATTTCCACCTGTAATGTAAGAAATAATGTCTGCCAGACCTGGTCCAAACAAGGTTTAACCCTTATAAGGCAGAGATAAAATCTTGGACTTGGATGTAACATCTGCAGAGTAGGATTTTAACCAGAGAGCTCTGCGAGCTAAAACAGTAAAACCAGAAATCTTAGCACCCAACCTAAGAACTTGCATGTCGACATCACAAATAAAGGTATTGGCTAGCTTTAGAGCCTTGATCCTGTCTTGGATCTCCTCTATAGTAGTCTCTTCTAGGATAAGATGAGAAATCATTGCATCAATGACATGCTGCCCCCGCAACTGTAGCAATACTAGCAACAGGTTGCCACTGTAATCCCCGATGAATGTACAACTTCTTCAAAAAAGCCTCAAGCTTATCCATGAGATCATTGAAAGTACAACTATCTTCAATAGGAATAGTAGTTCTCTTAGCCGGAGTTGAGATAGCTCCCTCTACCTTGGGCACCGTGAGCCACGAGTCAAGAATAGAGTCAGCAACAGGAAACATATTTTTAAAAACAGGGGACGGAGAAAAAGGAATCCCTGGTTTATCCCATTCCTGAGTTATAATATCTGCCATACAGTCTGGAACTGGAAATACTTCCACAGATGAGGGTACATCATATACCCTATTAAGCTTACTAGACCTCTTTGGATTCTCCACAACCAATTCAGATTCTTCCAAAGTAGCAAGAACTTCCTTCAAAATAACTCGAAGGTGTTCTAACTTAAATCTCCTCTGAATCTTCATAATTTGTCATTACAGTATCAGAATCTGACAATCCCCCCCTCAGAAACCACTGAAGAATCATCCTCATCAGATAATTGAGACAAACTGACTAACGTAGCTTTAGCGGAGTCAGCCTTACTAACATCAATATGTTTAGATTTCCTCTTTTGTTTACCAGAAACATTTGGAAAAGCTGATAAAGCTGCAGAAACAGCAGAAGTCATCTGCACAGCGAAATCCCCAGGTAAAAAAACACCCCAGGAGGTTGAGAAGACCCACAGGGCACTGCATGTGAAGTTTGAGGGAAAAGCTGAGGCGTAGCTAGGATAACACTATCCTGAGAGACAGGAGGCTCAGGGAGAGACATCTTATCTTTAAAAACTTTAAAAGTTTTATTTAAACATGAAGAGCAAAACTGTACAGGAGGAATAATTTTAGCCTCCAAACACAATAAGCATTTTTCAAATGAATCAAGTGATTAGTGTCCATAATTCGGTATCAGTTCACAATTAACAAAAAATGTTAAATACCAAATTAAGTTCATTTCTATGAAGCAATAAAACATAAATAAGCACTTAAAAACCACAGCTCTGCTGAGGTCTTATCCCTCCAGAAGTTGCTATCCCATTAGCACAGAAAACCAGACACAACCGGTAGCAAAAAACACCTCATTGTTAACGGAATAGCCCAAATCCACTTGCCACTGTAGATAGAAGAAAATGCAGCCTCCACACTTGCCGCGGCAAACTCCGATCTGAACAGAGAAAACCGGACGTGCGGAGGAGCGGTCACGTGACCGCAATAAAAAACGGCGCAAAAACCAACAACAGCAAAGCAAAAGTGATTGGGCCAATAAGCTTAACTGAAAAGTGACTGCAACAAGTAAGAAGTAAAACAAACACCTGTCAAATACTTCATACACTCTCCCATCTCAGAGCCTCCAATAAAAAAAAAATGATGCCTCTTTTCATATAAAAGCAGTGCCCCTAAAACAGATTTAAATACTTTCCACAAGGATTTAACCCCTATAATGCCGGTACTAGAAGGGAAAGCACTTACCTGGGGATCCTGCTCTGTCAGGCAGGAGCTGTTTTCTGAGGTGTGGCAGCTTTACCATATCTACCATATATACCATTCTATAATAGGGGTAGCAATAAGGTTAAAAGTTTAAGCAAAGACTACCTCACCATCTTCTAACTGCTAATAGCCACCATTACTCTTACTAAAGAGATTGACATGGACAGAGCATAGCCCCAATCCTTGCTTGCAGGGAAAAGTACCCATTAAAAGGATTAAATTCTTCAGACACCATCTTCGCCATCCTCCTGTGATCAAGGCAAAGAGAATGACTGGGGGTTATGGGTAAAGGAAGTGATACTTAACAGCTCTGCTGGGGTGCTCTTTGCCTACTCCTGCTGGCCAGGAGTGAATATCCCACTAGTAATTAGAATGTTTCGTGGACTCTCTATGCCATAGGAAAGAAATTATATTTTCTTTCATAAAGATGGTGAGAGTCCACAATCCATTACTCCTAGGAACTTATACCCAAGCTTTGGAGTCCACGACTATTCCAATTAGATTGGATGATTAATTTTTTTGTGTGTAAATTATCCATTTTTTATTTTGCAGAAAAAAAAACAATTTACATCTTACATCCCTACCAGAAGCCTATAAAAGCCCTTCACGCATATCTTAGTTTGACGTATAGCCAAGTGGTGAGGTGTTCAGAAGGAGTAAAAGCCAAAAATAGGAGCAGGGAAAAAAGGTGCTTAAAAAAAATAATAACCTCAAATGGGTGGGGGCTCATGGACTCTCGCCACCATGAAAGAAATTACTTTATCAGGTAAGGCATAATGTTCTCTTTCATGTAGGTGACGAGAGTCCATGACCTGTTATGTATGGGATTCAATACCCAAGATGTGGAAGTCCACGAATAACACAAAATGAAGGATTAAACATCTTTTTTCCCTGAGAAATTATATCCATAACCCAAAAAACATAATTTATGTAAGAACTTACCTGATAAATTCATTTCTTTCATATTAGCAAGAGTCCATGAGCTAGTGACGTATGGGATATACATTCCTACCAGGAGGGGCAAAGTTTCCCAAACCTCAAAATGCCTATAAATACACCCCTCACCACACCCACAATTCAGTTTAACGAATAGCCAAGAAGTGGGGTGATAAAAAAGTGCGAAAGCATATAAAATAAGGAATTGGAATAATTGTGCTTTATACAAAATCATAACCACCACAAAAAAAGGGCGGGCCTCATGGACTCTTGCTAATATGAAAGAAATGAATTTATCAGGTAAGTTCTTACATAAATTATGTTTTCTTTCATGTAATTAGCAAGAGTCCATGAGCTAGTGACGTATGGGATAATGACTACCCAAGATGTGGATCTTTCCACACAAGAGTCACTAGAGAGGGAGGGATAAAATAAAGACAGCCAATTCCTGCTGAAAATAATCCACACCCAAAATAAAGTTTAACGAAAAACATAAGCAGAAGATTCAAACTGAAACCGCTGCCTGAAGTACTTTTCTACCAAAAACTGCTTCAGAAGAAGAAAATACATCAAAATGGTAGAATTTAGTAAAAGTATGCAAAGAGGACCAAGTTGCTGCTTTGCAGATCTGGTCAACCGAAGCTTCATTCCTAAACGCCCAGGAAGTAGAAGCTGACCTAGTAGAATGAGCTGTAATTCTCTGAGGCGGAGTTTTACCCGACTCAACATAGGCAAGATGAATTAAAGATTTCAACCAAGATGCCAAAGAAATGGCAGAAGCTTTCTGACCTTTTCTAGAACCGGAAAAGATAACAAATAGACTAGAAGTCTTACGAAAAGATTTCGTAGCTTCAACATAATATTTCAAAGCTCTAACAACATCCAAAGAATGCAACGATTTCTCCTTAGAATTCTTAGGATTAGGACATAATGAAGGAACCACAATTTCTCTACTAATGTTGTTGGAATTCACAACTTTAGGTAAAAATTCAAAAGAAGTTCGCAACACCGCCTTATCCTGATGAAAAATCAGAAAAGGAGACTCACAAGAAAGAGCAGATAATTCAGAAACTCTTCTGGCAGAAGAGATGGCCAAAAGGAACAAAACTTTCCAAGAAAGTAATTTAATGTCCAATGAATGCATAGGTTCAAACGGAGGAGCTTGAAGAGCTCCCAGAACCAAATTCAAACTCCAAGGAGGAGAAATTGACTTAATGACAGGTTTTATACGAACCAAAGCTTGTACAAAACAATGAATATCAGGAAGAATAGCAATCTTTCTGTGAAAAAGAACAGAAAGAGCAGAGATTTGTCCATTCAAAGAACTTGCGGACAAACCCTTATCTAAACCATCCTGAAGAAACTGTAAAATTCTCGGTATTCTAAAAGAATGCCAGGAAAAATGATGAGAAAGACACCAAGAAATATAAGTCTTCCAGACTCTATAATATATCTCTCTAGATACAGATTTACGAGCCTGTAACATAGTATTAATCACAGAGTCAGAGAAACCTCTTTGACCAAGAATCAAGCGTTCAATCTCCATACCTTTAAAATTAAGGATTTCAGATCCTGATGGAAAAAAGGACCTTGTGACAGAAGGTCTGGTCTTAACGGAAGAGTCCACGGTTGGCAAGAGGCCATCCGGACAAGATCCGCATACCAAAACCTGTGAGGCCATGCCGGAGCTACCAGCAGAACAAACGAGCATTCCTTCAGAATCTTGGAGATTACTCTTGGAAGAAGAACTAGAGGCGGAAAGATATAGGCAGGATGATACTTCCAAGGAAGTGATAATGCATCCACTGCCTCCGCCTGAGGATCCCGGGATCTGGACAGATACCTGGGAAGTTTCTTGTTTAGATGGGACGCCATCAGATCTATTTCTGGAAGTTCCCACATTTGAACAATCTGAAGAAATACCTCTGGGTGAAGAGACCATTCGCCCGGATGCAACGTTTGGCGACTGAGATAATCCGCTTCCCAATTGTCTACACCTGGGATATGAACCGCAGAGATTAGACAGGAGCTGGATTCCGCCCAAACCAAAATTCGAGATACTTCTTTCATAGCCAGAGGACTGTGAGTCCCTCCTTGATGATTGATGTATGCCACAGTTGTGACATTGTCTGTCTGAAAACAAATGAACGAATCTCTCTTCAGAAGAGGCCAAAACTGAAGAGCTCTGAAAATTGCACGGAGTTCCAAAATATTGATCGGTAATCTCACCTCCTGAGATTCCCAAACTCCTTGTGCCGTCAGAGATCCCCACACAGCTCCCCAACCTGTGAGACTTGCATCTGTTGAAATTACAGTCCAAGTCGGAAGCACAAAAGAAGCCCCCTGAATTAAACGATGGTGATCTGTCCACCATGTTAGAGAGTGTCGAACAATCGGTTTTAAAGATATTAATTGAGATATCTTCGTGTAATCCTTGCACCATTGCTTCAGCATACAGAGCTGAAGAGGTCGCATGTGAAAACGAGCAAAGGGGATCGCGTCCGATGCAGCAGTCATAAGACCTAGAATTTCCATGCATAAGGCTACCGAAGGGAATGATTGTGACTGAAGGTTTCGACAAGCTGCAATCAACTTTAGACGTCTCTTGTCTGTTAAAGACAGAGTCATGGACACTGAATCCATCTGGAAACCCAGAAAAGTTACCCTTGTCTGAGGAATCAAAGAACTTTTTGGTAAATTGATCCTCCAACCATGATCTTGAAGAAACAACACAAGTCGATTCGTATGAGATTCTGCTAAATGTAAAGACTGAGCAAGTACCAAGATATCGTCCAAATAAGGAAATACCACAATACCCTGTTCTCTGATTACAGACAGCAGGGCACCGAGAACCTTTGTAAAAATTCTTGGAGCTGTAGCTAGGCCAAACGGCAGAGCCACAAATTGATAATGCTTGTCCAGAAACGAGAATCTCAGGAACTGATAATGATCTGGATGAATCGGAATATGCAGATATGCATCCTGTAAATCTATTGTGGACATATAATTCTCTTGCTGAACAAAAGGTAAGATAGTCCTTACAGTTACCATCTTGAACGTTGGTATCCTTACATAACGATTCAATATCTTTAGATCCAGAACTGGTCTGAAAGAATTCTCCTTCTTTGGTACAATGAAGAGATTTGAATAAAACCCCATCCCCTGTTCCGGAACTGGAACTGGCATAATTACTCCAGTCAACTCTAGATCTGAAACACATTTCAGAAATGCTTGAGCTTTTACTGGATTTACTGGGACACGGGAAAGAAAAAATCTCTTTGCAGGAGGTCTCAACTTGAAACCAATTCTGTACCCTTCTGAAACAATGCTCTGAATCCAAAGATTGTGAACAGAATTGATCCAAATTTCCTTGAAAAAACGTAACCTGCCCCCTACCAGCTGAGCTGGAATGAGGGCCACACCTTCATGTGGACTTAGAAGCAGGCTTTGCCTTTCTAGCTGGCTTGGATTTATTCCAGACTGGAGATGGTCTCCAAACTGAAACTGCTCCTGAGGATGAAGGATCAGGCTTTTGTTCTTTGTTGAAACGAAAGGAACGAAAACGATTATTAGCCCTGTTTTTACCTTTAGATTTTTTATCCTGTGGTAAAAAAGTTCCTTTCCCACCAGTAACAGTTGAAATAATGGAATCCAACTGAGAACCAAATAATTTGTTACCCTGGAAAGAAATGGAAAGTAAAGTTGATTTAGAAGCCATATCAGCATTCCAAGTTTTAAGCCATAAAGCTCTTCTAGCTAAAATAGCTAGAGACATAAACCTGACATCAACTCTGATAATATCAAAAATGGCATCACAGATAAAATTATTAGCATGCTGAAGAAGAATAATAATATCATGAGAATCACGATGTGTTACTTGTTGCGCTAAAGTTTCCAACCAAAAAGTTGAAGCTGCAGCAACATCAGCCAAAGATATAGCAGGTCTAAGAAGATTACCTGAACACAGATAAGCTTTTCTTAGAAAGGATTCAATTTTCCTATCTAGAGGATCCTTAAACGAAGTACCATCTGACGTAGGAATAGTAGTACGTTTAGCAAGGGTAGAAATAGCCCCATCAACTTTAGGGATCTTGTCCCAAAATTCTAATCTGTCAGACGGCACAGGATATAATTGCTTAAAACGTTTAGAAGGAGTAAATGAATTACCCAAATTATCCCATTCTTTGGAAATTACTGCAGAAATAGCATTAGGAACAGGAAAAACTTCTGGAATAACCACAGGAGCTTTAAATACCTTATCTAAACGTTTAGAATTAGTATCAAGAGGACCAGAATCCTCTATTTCTAAAGCAATTAGTACTTCTTTAAGTAAAGAACGAATAAATTCCATTTTAAATAAATATGAAGATTTATCAGCATCAACCTCTGAGACAGAATCCTCTGAACCAGAGGAATCATCAGAATCAGAATGATGATGTTCATTTAAAAATTCATCTGTAGGGAGAGAAGTTTTAAAAGATTTTTTACGTTTACTAGAAGGAGAAATAACAGACATAGCCTTCTTTATGGATTCAGAAACAAAATCTCTTATATTATCAGGAACATTCTGCACCTTAGATGTTGAAGGAACTGCAACAGGCAATGGTACTTTACTAAAGGAAATATTATCTGCTTTAACAAGTTTGTCATGACAATCAATACAAACAACAGCTGGAGGAATAGCTACCAAAAGTTTACAGCAGATACACTTAGCTTTGGTAGATTCAGCACTTGACAGCGATTTTCCTGTAGTATCTTCTGACTCAGATGCAACGTGAGACATCTTGCAATATGTAAGAGAAAAAACAACATATACATAAAGCAAAATTGATCAAATTCCTTAAATGACAGTTTCAGGAATGGGAAAAAATGCCAAAGAACAAGCTTCTAGCAACCAGAAGCAATAAAAAATGAGACTTAAATAATGTGGAGACAAAAGCGACGCCCATATTTTTTCGCGCCAAATAAGACGCCCACATTATTTGGCGCCTAAATGCTTTTTGGCGCCAAAAATGACGCCACATCCGGAACGCCGACATTTTTGGCGCAAAATAACGTCAAGAAATGACGCAACTTCCGGCGACACATATGACGCCGGAAACGGAAATAGAATTTTTGCGCCAAAAAAGTCCGCGCCAAGAATGACGCAATAAAATGAAGCATTTTCAGCCCCCGCGAGCCTAACAGCCCACAGGGAAAAAGTCAAATTTTAAGGTAAGAAAAATGTTAAATTAAAATGCATTATCCCAAATATGAAACTGACTGTCTGAAAATAAGGAAAGTTGAACATTCTGAGTCAAGGCAAATAAATGTTTGAATACATATATTTAGAACTTTATAAACAAAGTGCCCAACCATAGCTTGGAGTGTCACAGAAAATAAGACTTACTTACCCCAGGACACTCATCTACATATAGCAGATAGCCAAACCAGTACTGAAACGAGAATCAGCAGAGGTAATGGTATATATAAGAGTATATCGTCGATCTGAAAAGGGAGGTAAGAGATGAATCTCTACGACCGATAACAGAGAACCTATGAAATAGACCCCGTAGAAGGAGATCACTGCATTCAAATAGGCAATACTCTCCTCACATCCCTCTGACATTCACTGCACGCTGAGAGGAAAACCGGGCTCCAACTTGCTGCGGAGCGCATATCAACGTAGAATCTAGCACAAACTTACTTCACCACCTCCATCGGAGGCAAAGTTTGTAAAACTGAATTGTGGGTGTGGTGAGGGGTGTATTTATAGGCATTTTGAGGTTTGGGAAACTTTGCCCCTCCTGGTAGGAATGTATATCCCATACGTCACTAGCTCATGGACTCTTGCTAATTACATGAAAGAAATTATGTCTTATCACAAACTCAATGTATATAGGCACAATTATCAAACAGACAACTGCCTGAAGGACCTTTCTACAAAAGGCTGCTTCTGACTAAGCAAAAACATAAGAATGGTAAAATTTAGTAAAGGTATGTCGAGAAGACCAAGTGTCCGCTTTGCAAATTTGATCAACTGAAGCCTCATTCTTGAAAGCCCAAGATGTGGCAACCGATCTAGTAGAATGAGCTCTGTGGTGGAGGCTGATCCACCTCCAAATAAGCTTTGTGAATCAAGTTGCAATCAAAAGGCTAAAGAAATAGCCTTTTTTAGGGCCAGAAAAAAAGAACAAAAAGACTAGAAGTCTTTCTGAAACCCTTAGTAGCATCATCATATTTCAATGCTCTAACAACATCTAAAGAATGTAAAGATCTTTCAGTAGCATTTTTTTTTTATCAGGAATAACAATATCCCTATTAAAGTTGTGTGAGGAAACAACTTTAGATAAAAATGTAAACGTATGGTATACCCTGACTTCCGGTGGGCTGGCTCCGGGATAGGCAGCAGAGCAGCAGAGCTCCGCATCAACCTGCTTTTACTTGCCCAATAAACTGCTTTTTATAGCTCACTGACGACTAACTTTGCCCTCCATCTACCCAGCTGCCTCCCTGGAGCCCCACGAAAAAATCCTTGGCAGGTCTCGCTGCCCGGAGTGGAGGAGTTGCTTGAAGGTGACTCCTTTCTGCACTTTTTCATAGGAGTGAACCCGGCTCCCCCACCGAAGACCCCCAGCCTAACAAGGAGATTCTTTCATCGGACGGCTACTCACAAATACGCTCGCGGAGGTCAGCCCGGCCTCCGCCTATTGTTCCTGACAATTTTCTGGGTATACAGAGCTGCCGTGGGGATCTGCGCCGCAGATTCGGCTGACGCCATCTTGGGCCCACGTGGCTCACCATCCTCCAGAGTCGGAACAGCGAGGAGTAGACGGTGAGGCTGAACATCGCAGGGACAGGTCACTGTAACCCCCAACACCGGATACCCCAGACTCCGGACCCTTGCTCTTGGTCTGCGGGGCCTATAGCCACATGGTCCTTGCCGCGGCCTGTCAGTTAACGCCCGAAAGGTCAGTGAACCGGCCCACTCGCCTAGGAGGGCCCTTGGACGTTGGAGAAATCTGTTGGGGACTCCCTCCACTTGGCTCTGAAACTCGTGGGCATACCGGGGAGATACCCCGCGTTCACAGGATATTGTCGCTGCACAGGGTAAGAACATTACACCTGTACCCCCATGTGATCCTTCTCTGCCCATATATATAACTGGTCACCGCTACTAGTTGAATTCATAGTACATATCAAAGACACTAGCTTGGGCCTGTTTGATACCATTACACCCCCCTCTGAACATTTGGACTGGGTTTCTCTTAGTTGCCCACGGAGGTGACCACTCCGGTATTTGCTTGGCCTTTTGTGGGATAAAACTTTATTAGACACCCCTGCTGACCCTACGCCAGACCTTAACAGGATATTTTGCAACAGGTCCTGGTGAAACAGGCATACAAAGCAAAAAAATAACTTCCTCCAGAGTTCGACCATATTGCAGGGAAAAAGAAACGGTCACTTTGCTTCCCAAGACCCCTGGAGAGTGAAGCTGAGCCACATCATATCTGTGCACCTTGAGACCCAGGGGACAAACGCCTCACAGACCCCTACACGAGGGACACTCTCCTAGAACTACAGGGTCCAACTTTTTCTGTTACCATATTATGTAAAGCTGCACTGTACTGCTTGGTGTTTAACTGCTGTCAATTTTTGTCTCTAACCAATCCTTTTTTTTCCCTATGAAGCAGTGTGGTTCCTAGCTCATTCTGGGATTCTATCTTCCTGCAAGGAGGCTTCAGACTGGGGTGGGAGTGTAGGAATTCCATGCCCCCACTGCTGACAGGTTTTGACAATGTTTACTCTGTTGCACACTATTTTGCTTACTGATGATTGATGCTCTCTGTACTATAATTGCCTTACCATATCTTGGTGTTTTTGTGAGTGGCATTTGACATTTCCCTCTGTAATAACAACGTAACACTTGCTTTTCAATACCTCACATCTTCCCTTGCAAGTCCCTAGGTATATGGATACATTTTTAACTAACACCCCAATGGCGAGTCGTAGTAAAGCCAATGACCGCCGCCATAGAGCTGCTAGTGACCTACCCACTCAGGGTCACAGTTCCGAAACCCCATTAGAGGGGGAACAGGTGGAAACCCATCCTATTGTCAAACAAATTACCCTGCTTTTCATGCCTAAAATTGACAACTTACAAAGGGGTGTAGACACCCTGGCGGGTGAGGTCAAACAGTTTTCAACCAGGTTGGGAGAGGCAGAGGGTAGAATATCAGACCTGGAAGACTCTAACATCAATACATCAAGTAGAATAGCACACTTAGAGAAACAAAACACATCTCTCCAGATGAAAATAGACGATCTAGAAAATAGATCAAGGCGCAATAATATGCGTCTCCTTGGTCTCCCAGAATCCGTTAAAAAACAGGAGTTGATTTATTTTATAGAAAACACTTTACCTTCACTACTGAACGTATCTATCAAAGACCTTGCTGGAGGGGTGGAGAGGGCACACAGGGTAGGGCCGGATAGACCTAGTCAGAACTTGGACCAACCTCGCCCCATAATGATTAAATTCTTGCATTTTCAAACCAAAACTGCCATCTTGAGAGCTTACAGAAAAGTAGTTGAGCTGATGTTTGAAAACTCAAGACTACTACTGTTCCAGGACTTCTCTGCGGATCTAATGAAACGCCGCAGAGAATTCTCACCCCTTTGCTCACAGCTTCATAAGGAGGGTAAACAGGCCTTCCTTTTGTACCCCGCTAGGCTCAAACTAATCACCCCCAGGGGTTCCAGATTCTTCGAAACCCCAGCTGCTGCCCAGGATTTCTTAGACAACTATGAACCCCCAGTGCGCAGCCCCACACGCAGCCCTCAGAGACAACTGAGAGGGGAGGAGGGTTGAATGGGAAATACAGGTCTGACTAACAAATGTTTAATTATGTTCGATTGTATCAAACTTAAATTGCAATAATGGTTAATTGGACATGGATACTGGCTCTGTCTCAATTAATCACGCTACTATTGGGACCCTCCTTGGAGGAGGGCCGAGTGTCTGGCCCGCGCCCGGACCCAGGGTCCACACTCGGGGCAGCCCTGGTGGATTGCCCCGTTTGGGACTTCACAAGATTTGGTTACAAAGGTTTTGAGATTTTAGTTGAGGCAGCTTCTCTATGGCTGCTTTCTATTGTTGGCGCGCATGATGGGAAAACAAATATCTGTCATAACATGTTAATTTTTGCTGATCTTATTATAAATGCTGTATTAGATTGGGTTCTGATGACAAATTTGAATTTCATTACAGCGCCATGGTTTGCAATGTCTGTTCAATGGGGCCTGGCTGGGGCTCGGCATGGCGAAGGGCTGAACCGGGAGCCTCTACCCACGCCGCAAAGGTTTGAAACCTCCTTTTTTTTTTTTTCTTCTTCTTCTCTTTTCTCACTTCCCTCCCTCCCTCCCTCTTTCTACGATCCCACAAACCTCCGCCTCTTTCTCCCTCCACCCACTCCCCCTGTCCTTGTTTACGATGCCACTCACCACCCCTAATCATGAACATGCCCACAATACACATATCATCCCCATTAGATAAGATTTCATTTATATTCCTGGAATGTTGGGGTAATTCACTCCCCTTTTAAGAGGAAGTCGATTTTAACCCACCTAAGGAAAAAAACGTGCAGAAATTGTATTCTTACAAGAGACCCACCTCTCAGATTTAGAACATAGTAAATTACAGACTGGATGGGTGGGAAGAGTTGAATCTGTCTCATATAAATCAGCTAGTAGAGGATTGACTATACTTTTCGGTAAACAACTGGAATATGAGATTTTAGATGTGCTTAAAGACCCAGAAAGTAGATACCTGGTAGTACAGATTAGAATCCTAAACAACACCTACACCCTGTGTAACATCTATGCCCCGAACCAAAAAGACAGAAAATTCTGGGATTCCATTACGACCCTACTCACACCCTACCTGGGTACACACATCATCTTAGTTGGAGATTTCAATCTAGCCCCCAATCCCCATTGCGATAGGCTAAGAGATCCTAACAGATGCGCAGCGAAAAGCCTGCCCAGGGTATCAGACAAATTTGAGAGAGAAATCTTCGAGGGTCTGGGAGGCGCCTTGGATGTCTCTGACATCTGGTGTCAACTTAATCCCGATGGCAGAGACTATACCTGCGTCTCCAGGGCCCTCTATGTCACGCATCTATCTATTTCTGATCTCACGATGGTCATAGATACAAAGATAGGTGAAGTTATTGTCTCTGATCACGCCCCCATAGTACTTTTTCTTGATATCACACCCAAGGTGCCTAATAGACGTACCCTGCGTTTCCCAAAAAATCTGGTAACCTCCCAAGAATTTCAGTCCTACCTTGTTCACTGTTGGGATGACTATAGGATAAACAATATCCAGCATCTAAACTCGCCAGAACTCTTCTGGAACACGGCTAAAGCCGTTCTTTTGGGCAACATCATTGCGTTTATGGCCCGCAGAAAAAGGCAATGCACGGAGAAAGTTGCGGGATTGAGAGACAGGCTTGCAGAGGCTTACCGTGCGTATTGCACTAACCCCTCCCATAACACTTACCGCGCCTATACCGGCATCAAACTGGAGTATGACTCACTCCTTGCGCATCAGGCCTCTCAGGCGCTCATACGGACCCGGGGTAGATATTACCGGTACGGGGACAAATAGGGAAAACTTTTGGCCACTCTGGTGAAACAGAGCACCTCCTCCAAACATATTGCGGCGATCAAGGTTGGGGACAGAGTCCTGAGGGACCCAGGGGCTATTGCAGAAGCCTTTGCTTCCTACTACTCCTCTCTGTATGCAAGCGAACTCCCCACGGGGAACGAGGTGAGGGATCGTTTTTGGGAGACGATCAATCTCCCAAAACTCTCGGAGGAACAATCAGCTACGTTGAATGCCCCCATAACAAGAGAGGAGGTAGAAAAAACCATTATGAGCATGTCAATGGGTAAGGCGCCTGGCCCTGATGGCCTACCGATTGAATTCTATCGCCTACTCAAACCGCAAGTGGCCCCCACCCTCGTGGATCTGTTCACAGCCTATTCCAAAGGGGAGAAGGGGAGAAAACCCCCTCCCCGGAATTCCTATCGGCCTCTATCACATTAATCCATAACGCGGGAAAAGACACTCTGCTACCCGAGTCGTATAGGCCGATTTCTTTATTAAATTCGGACTACAAGATCCTCACCAAGTTGTTTGCTGAGAGACTGAAGTTCATTCTGCCCAATATCATCCATGAAGACCAGACGGGCTTCATGTACGCACGCTCATCGACGGTTAATGTACGAAGGGTTTTACAGATTGTCCAACACTTCTGGACAGGTAACCACGCCCATAGGGAAGATAGAGCCTTTCTGCTATCCCTGGACGCGGAAAAGGCCTTTGACCGTGTGGAGTGGGATCATCTGTTCCACACCATGGCTCAAGCCAACTTCACCGGTCCCTTCCTTACCCTTATCAAAAATCTCTATCAGTCACCAATGGCAAACGTGCTAGTGAACAATATATTCCCTCCCAGCCTTCAACTGCACAGGGGTACTAGGCAGGGGTGCCCTCTGTCACCCCTCCTTTTCAATTTAGCCTTGGAACCATTGGCCATCAAGCTTCGTCAAGCCTTTCCAGGTATCGATGTCGCGGGTGTCCCGCAGCACCTGGCTCTATATGCAGATGACATGCTCCTATTCGTGCAGGACCCCCAAGTGCACCTACCTAACATTCTGCAAAACCTTGCCGAATTTGGCCTCTTCTCCGGCTATAAAGTCAACGTGCAAAAATCGGAGATTCTCTGGTTGAACCGCACTAGGGGCTCAGATGTGAGGTACCCCTTCTCGGTAGCTTCACAAGATATTACATATCTAGGTATTAGGATTTCGGCCAACCCCAACAAACTATATGCTAATAATCTGACCCCTATCTGCGCGAAACTTAGGGCTCAGATGAACAGTTGGAGATCTCTCCCACTTTCGTTGTCGGGAAGGGTGGCCCTACTCAAGATGGTGGTACTCCCTCGATTACTCTACCCATTGCTCATGCTCCCCTTACTTGTGAACAAATCCGATATCAAACTCTTAAATTCGGCAGCAAGAGCCTTTATCTGGCAGGGGAAAAAAATCAAGGATCTCAAGAGACAAGCTTAGCTTGCCCTTTCTTCATGGAGGTCTGGCGCTTCCAGATTTCCGGCTATACAATTGGGCCGCACTGATCCGGTTGGTGGTGGATTGGCAGGTTGGCACTGGACATTTTTGTTGTATAAATCTAGAACAGGCGGTGCTGGGTGATGTCTCTTTGGCTTACCTTCCACACGTGCCAGACACAAGATCCCTAAGACTCCTGGGCCTTAACATGCTATACAAAGAACCCTTAAAGGCCTGGTTACTGGCACACAAATACCTGGGTAAAACTTGCCATGCCTCTCCCTACTTACCGATTAGAAGAAACCCAGACTTTCCGGCAGGTTCTGAGACCCTGCCTTTTCGCATTTGGGAGACGCGGGGACTGTCTTCGCTTAAACACCTGTTAGATCCATTATCAAAAGCAATCAAAACATTCGGAGCCTTGCAGAGAGACTACAATATACCTAGGACACATTTCTATGCCTACTTACAGGTTCGTCACTATATGGGGGCGCTGATCAGAGACGGTGCAGGTTTTTGGGAGGGTTCTCCCTTCCGCCTTTCTCAGACACTATACACCATGGGTAGGTTCTCGCTTTCGGAAATCTACCAGACACTTCTACAGCACCTTTTCACTTCTCATCAGTCTTCGATACAGACAGGTTGGGTTAGAGAGGGTTTGAGAGAGGTCTCTTGGGTAGAAGTAAGGAACAGCTTGGAAAAGACCAGGAAAGCGACTTTGTCAGCTTCATACAGGGAATCCCAAATACGTTTTCTGCACAGGGCCTACCTCACCCCAAGGACACTGGCAAAATGGGCTCCGTCCTCCCCGAACAAGTGTACTAAATGCGCCTTAGCTAACCCCGGGCTTCTCCATTACATATGGGAGTGCCCCCCAATTAGGCAATACTGGGGAAAGATACAATTCTGGCTGAGAAGGCGGTTACAGATACAGATTGACTTACTCCCTGAGACTATAATATTTCTGTTGTGGGATGAGAGGCTCCGGCAACAAGACTCGGTACTGAGCCTAATTATCTTAGTGGCTAGGAAACACTTACTACAACATTGGATAGCAGATAAAGGTCCCTCTTTCAGGGGTTTCAAAAATCTGCTAAAATCACAAATTTTCATAGAACAGATGGACGTGAGAACCGATGTTCAGAATAGATTAGGCCGGTTCCTACGTAAATGGCGCAGACTTATACTCACTTTCGAACTGGAGGTTCAGAGGCTTATCCTCAGACCTTTTAGGGATTCGGTTGCCTTCATGGAAGACGCACTTAGAGGAGACTGGGACCACCTACTCAACTAAAAATCTATAAGGGATATTATGTCAAACTCCGTAACTTACCTGTACTTTTATCCTCCTCCCCCCTCCCTTATTACTACCACTACAATATCCCCTCCCCCCTCTTTTTTTTTTCCTCCAGCCAGGCCTCAGCACCCCAACGGTCCTTTCTCGCAAGGTCCGTAATGATTGCCTCTGATAGAGGTTTTACTATTTGTACTTGTTAGCTAGAGATATACTGTTTAGCTAGGTTTATGGTTTTGTTTGTTGTAAAGAAAAAGGAAAAAATAAGTGGAGTCTGGGACTAGGACTTATGAAACACTGCTGTGCCCATTTTTTGTTATATACTGAAATTTAATTTTCAACTGTTATCTTGACCCAGTAAATAACATGTTAAGTTTGGAACTAGTATTTTACCCGAGGTCTTTGTAATGAATACCCACTTCCTGTTGTAATATGACAGTATCACATACTTTTGTTTTATGTGTGCATTTTGTCCTCTCGAATAAAAATGATATTTCAAAAAAAAAAATTGTAAACGTATGCTGCAAAACAGCTTTATCTTGAGGGAATATCAGATAAGGAGACTCACAAAAATGCACACGATTCAAAAAAATTCTAGCAAAGTGAAGGAATCACAATCTCCTGATTAATGTTGGGAGTATTGACTACCTTAGAAAGGAAACAGACCCCAAGTTAGTAGGTCCTCACGAAGATGCAACCTCCAAGGAGGAGCAACATGTTCACTGGGTCTGCGTACCAAGTTCTGCGTGGCCATGCAGAAGCTATCAGAACAGCTGGTATTCCCTCCTGCTTGATCCGAGCAACCACTCGGGGCAGGAGAACAATCGGTGGAAACGGGTTCACAAACCTGAAGTTCAACGTTACCGCTTAAAAGTCCACTAACTCCGACCTGAGGATCCCTGGACCTCTATATGTATCTCGGGAGCTTGGCATTAAAGCGGGAAGCCATCAGATCTATCTAGGGAGCACCCAATCTGCGAGTGATCTCCTGAAACACCTCCTATTTAGGGACCACTCCCATTAGTGGAGAGTCCGTCTGCTCAGGAAATCAACTTCCCAATTCTCCACACCTGTGGATAGCTGTAATTCGACATTAATGTCTCTCAGCCCACAGGATTTGAGGCACCTTCTGCATCACCAGAGAGCTCAGTGTGCCACCATGATGGTTGATGTAGGCCACGGTAGTGATGTTGTCCTATTCTAATTGGATATAAAGGACAAAACCCAGCTGGGGCCACACTAGAAGTGCATTGTATATGGCTCTCAACTCGAGAATGCTGATCGGAAGAGACACTTCCTCTTGACACCAAATTCCTTGCGCTCTCAGAGAACCCCATATCATACCTCAGGTGGACAGACTCTCATTTGTGGTGATAGTCACCCAAGAGGGGGCAATGGAAACACGTCCCTAGGATAACTGGTGTTGGGGACTGCCACCAAGTGAGACTCTCTCTTGTTTGGGCGTCCAGGCAGATTACCTGTAACAGATTTGAAGGATCTCTGAGCATACACAACTGTAGTGTTTTTAGAGGAAAGCGAGCAAATGGTATAGCATCCGAAACCGCAACAATATGACCTACCACTTCCATGCATTTTTCTAACGAAGGTCATGCATTCGACTGAAGCAGGTGACATGCTGTCTGAAGCTTCATTCTGAACTGATCTGTGAGGTAAATGTGCATACTGACTAAGTCTATGATCATTCCCAGAAAGTTTACCTTCGTAGCTGGGACGAGGGAGCTCTTTTCCAGATTGACCTTCCAACTGTGCGCCCGAAGACAAACCACTGGCAAAGATGAATCCTGAACCAGAATGTTGTTAAGGTAAGGAGCTGCTGCAATACCCTGCAGACGAATTGTGGCCAGCAGAGCTCCCAGCACCATGGTGAACACTCTGGATGCTGTAGTCAGTCCTAACGGGAGTGCAACAAACTAGTAGTGTATGTCTAGGAAGGCGAACCGTAGGAACTGGTAGTAATCCCTGTGGATCGGAATGTGAAGGTACATATCCATCAGGTCTATTGTGGACATGAACTGACCCTCTTGGAACAGGGGAAGGATGGATCTTATTTCCATCCTGAAGGTGGGAACCCTGATGAATCTGTTGAGACCTTTCAGGTCCAGAATTGGATGAGACGTGCCCTCTTTCTTGGGGACCACAAAGAGATTAGAGTAGAACCATCCCCCCCCCCCCCCGAGGCGTCTTCCACACAGTGGAGTAGTGGCAATCTCTTTACTGGGTTTCCCAAAACCATTGAAAGAAGGAAACGGTTCCTTGGGGAACGGGTACGAAAGTTTATTCTGTATCCTTGAGAAATGATGTCCAGTACCCAAGGGTCCTGGACGGACTGAGCCCAGTCCCTCTGAGATAGTCTTCCCCCTCGCACAACCTGGTCACAGGTTAGGGGCGATCCCATCATACTGACTTATTATCCTGGGAAGGCTTTTTGGACTATTTGTTCTTATTCCACCCTTGGGTGGGGTTCCAGGTATTCCTGGGAGAATCCATCTTAGGAGCTCGTACAATGTTTGGACTTAGACTTCTTGTCCTGCGGTAGGAAAGCTACCTTTCCATCTGTAAACATAGCTATAATATAGTCCAGACCTGGACCGAACAGGGACTTGCCCTTAAAAGACAAGGATAGTAGCCTTGACTTAGAAACAGTATCCGCCGACCACGACTTGAGCCACAAGGCCCTCCTGGCCAGAACTGCAGAAGCAAGAGTTCTTGGCATTAATGCAAATAATTTGGAGAATGGGATCCCTGATGAAGGCATTTGCCAACGTTAGGGACTGGATATATTCCTGGTTTTCCTCTAAGGGAGTTTCTACAGTAATCAGCTCCGCTAAAGTTTCACACCAGAAATTAGTAGCCCCGTCACCGCCGGTTGAAACAGAGAGCAAGGCTGCAAAAACACCCTTCTTAAGTATACTGTGTAAAATGGAACCAATAGGAAGAGGCTAGGGACCAGTCCCTGCAACAACTGTGGCCTGCCTGTGACTAATTTCCATAGGGTCTTCTTGTTCCACTACCCATAGTCTAAAGACATCTCTCTGTCCAAACTGTAGCTCTCTGAGGGGAAATTAGGCCTCAAATTGGTCTGAGCACCCTTTCCATTCTTCATCTTTCACCGAAGGTAAAGAAAAGACTAGTTTCAATTAACGTGAGGGGGGGGGGGGGGGGGCTTTCAGGGCTTTAAGAGTTTTTGAATCTTTGCTTCTTCCTATTGGCCAGGAGTATAATTCCCAGGACTAATGGACTCTTACCACCTTTATGAAAGAAAGGAAAATTTTAGAAGGGGAGAAAATGTATTGTATAATGTCTCTAACTAGATGTTTTCTAAGATTGTATGAAAGATCACTTGATGACATTCTTAGGACCCTCAAAGCCTGGTAAATATGTATTCTCACAGAAACCTTAGAGATTAAGGACAGTTGTGACACAAATATTTTAGCACTAAATATAAAATGTATTGTGTGCATGCCACTTAATAAATTACAAGTCTTGAAATACAGTTTCAATATATAACATTAAAAGAAAAACAAGCACAAGTTAAAAAAAAACTACCTTTATTTTTTATTTCTTCAGTTACATACTTTAAACAGGGATGTTTTTCATTATTTTAACATTCAGGCAATGTTGACTTCATTAGTATAGACAGGGAAAAAGCATATAAATGCAAAACATTGTTGACTTAACCTGAACATACCTGCATTACCTATTATCGACCAGTTTGTGCTGCCAAGGAGCAATTCCCCTTTTAAGGCAGTAAATGGAGCACTTAAATATTGCTAAAAAGCAAAATGCCTACTTACTGGTCATTGCAGCAAATAAAGGGATTTGTATTTTAAATAGTTGAAGTCCACAATTGGATTAATATACACATTTTATGTGTGATGAGTTCAGATCATATAAACACTGTACAGGTCAAATAGCATCTTCTCCCCAACAAAAGAAAGATTTATTGAAAAACAAAATAAACAGATTATTATAATAAACACAAGTTGCTGCATGTATTTACAATATGGTGCAACAAAATTTGGTCAAATACTGCGGACACAAAAGTGATTTCACATTAGAATGGCCACAACTCATCTTTCATATTTCCATAACGGAAAAAAAAATATGCGTGTATATAACATTTATGTATACACACACATTTTTTTACTTTAGACAGTAACAAAAAGTCAAAATGGAAAGTACACTTTATTTCAGACGGGTATGTTAGATGATTATGTGGGTTGAATTAATGTATTTGACCAATGTATAAAAAAAATTAAGTCAAAAGGGAAGGGAAAAAAATAACCAAACAAAAACAACCACCAGAGTATTTTTCAGAGTATTATAAGAGCGCATACACCATCAAAAATAAGCACTGCACTCCTGGTTGTTAACAAAATAAATTACAATGACAATTAAAATCCCTGTAAATGCAATAATGAACTTGAATATGTGCATTTATCTATTTGCAATGCACATGTTTCTGTTACCACAAATCAGACTTAAAAAATAAATAAGTTAACCATAGGGCGTGCAATGAAAGACGAGGAAAAAAAAAGTACAAATTTGTTCCAGGAAACTTTTGGATTATTTTTCCTTTGTACATACATTAACCAAAGATTTGGTCAAAATATTTACTCTAGCGACTTCCCTTCAACATTCTCTCTAAAAAAAAAATAATAATAAAAAAAAAAACCTCTAGGCTATCTTTAGAACCTGACAAAAATCATGACTTGGCAATCACAATGCATTCGGGTTCTGCATCAGAATGCTTTGCTGGCTTCAAACTATTCTAAAATTAAATGATACCAATTGTACACAAAGTAAACGCCACCATAATTGCTGTACTAGCCATTTGTCCATATGGTGGAAACTCTGATAAACTAATATATGAAAATGAAAGTGGCCCAGCTAATGTTTGTCATGTTCTATCAAGTATTTAATGTACAGCCTAAAAGGTGTGTACAACTCTTTAAAGCACCTGCTGACCCCAGGTAGTGAAGCACCAATCAATTCTGCTGCTTCTTGCCAAAGAGAAGAATGGTTTATACACAAGCCACATGATTTATCCAAAAGGTTTACTTAAAGTAGAATAAAATGTTCATCTGTAGCAAGCCATATGCAATGTGCTTCCCAGATCACATACGCATACTTTTTGACTGCTTAACCAACATCTCCTAGTATGTAGTGTTTTTTTAGTTTGTATTATATTCTAAAAATTTTCTTGATTCAGTTTGTTTCATTTCTTGCTGTTTAACCACATTACCATAACGCAAAATTTACAGCACATACATTTAGAATTATGGTGCTTCAACCTTCTCTCAATCACTGCAAGAGTTACAATCAAAACCAAATATCTTTCTTTTTACACAGCTAAACAGAGGTTAAATCCAGACATCGTGTTGTTATACAGAAACTCTACAAAGCGGCTGTACCATCTTATGATGGAGAGAAAGATAATGTAACTAGTCACTAATGCAGTACCATTTCAGTAATACTGTAAATTGTTGCTAATGTCAAAACTGTAAATCTCCAAGGGTAAGACTTTAGTGTGTTATTTTAAAGCTTATACAAACGCCATTTATCCACTATTCACTTGAAAAAAGGCTGCTTTTTACAGAAATATTCATCGCTAAACA
Source organism: Bombina bombina (assembly GCF_027579735.1). NCBI lineage: Eukaryota > Metazoa > Chordata > Amphibia > Anura > Bombinatoridae > Bombina > Bombina bombina. Next base: position 300,689,504 of record NC_069500.1, on the reverse strand, counting down.
GCTTACAAATTCCAAGATAGTGTAATTGCTTTTGCCTCTAGACAGTAAATTATGTTTGTACCACTTCATTGGTCCATTTATTTAAATCTATTTTGACAAAACGTTAAAGCTTCTAAAGAATGGACATCAGAAAAAATGTAAGACAACCAAACAAAAGCATGGGAGCATGATTTTTTCTGCAAAGGATAAAAACGGAAAAAACATATGGTCATTGCAGAGATGATTTTTTCTTAATCACAAGACAGCAGATGAACAAGTGAGTAATTCCCCATGGTCTGCCCGTTTGAAGAGTCATTTGTGGCGTTGAATGGTTTTCCTTTTCCGTCGCTTGAAAAAGCAACAGCACCTGCAAAACATTGTAAAGAGATTTTACAAAAACGAAAGAGAGCAAAACTAACATGAGGTGAGTGAACTATATCACTTTGGCATTAGCAAACAGGTCTATGCATCCAGCCGAATCTTAATTATGTGCCAAATTCCATTTGTATTCATTTTTTTGAATGATCTAGTGTGTCAAATGATAGAAATATTAGCCAAATCTCATTCAAGTATCTAATATATAAAGTGCCTTAAAGGCCTGAATTCACTAATGTAGATTGGAAATAGGAAAGACACACAGCTGTAAATAGCTCGATACATAGAGCAGTGTCTGTGTAGTGCAAGGTATTAACAGTAGACAAAAGAAAATGCATCTTTCATATGTACTTCTGTTAACAACACTGCACTGGGTAAAACTATAGGAGCAATGTAGAACTGCCTCTTAGGGAAATTAATGTCACAAAACATGTACGCTTATTATGCACAAAATATTGACTGACATTCCACATAAACCTACTGAAAACCTTTATATAACCTTTGGCTTCTGGTTTTCATATTAAAAAGTGAAATAAACAATTTAATGTGATAACTTTTTTGTGCAACAGTGTGTTTGAAGGACTAAAATATTAACAAATAAAGGGGACATACTAAATTCAATATTACATTTTCTATGAAGCAGTATGTGCTTATTACAAGAATGTAAAGCCCCCTCAGTGATTGTATCCTTTAATACTGCTGATGAATAGGTTGGTACAAAACACCATGCAAATAGAATTAAGAGTCAAAACCGAAATACCAAGTGCTAATCTGATGATGAAGTGAAAATGCTTAGCAATTCTCTCAACTTTAACAAAATATGAAAAGATTTTATTTCACAACTGATCTCTAGGAAAATAAATGTTAAATAATACTCAGTGTAAAAATATGTTAAAAAGATAAAAACAGAATATTGATTTTAGTTGATTTTTTCACGTTTGTTCTGCCTAACATTACTGAATCACTGTGATTGTAACATTACTGAATCACTGTGTGATTGTAACATTACTGAATCACTGTGTGATTGTAACATTACTGAATCACTGTGTGATTGTAACATTACTGAATCACTGTGTGATTGTAACATTACTGAATCACTGTGTGATTGTAACATTACTGAATCACTGTGTGATTGTAACATTACTGAATCACTGTGTGATTGTAACATTACTGAATCACTGTGTGATTGTAACATTACTGAATCACTGTGTGATTGTAACATTACTGAATCACTGTGTGATTGTAACATTACTGAATCACTGTGTGATTGTAACATTACTGAATCACTGTGTGATTGTAACATTACTGAATCACTGTGAGAAATTAGATGAATAAATGAAAGAAGCCCGGGGGCATAAAACCTTTTTTATTTTAATGAATCAAATAGAGCATGCAGTTTTTAAACAACTTTTTAATTTACCTCTATTTTCTTTGTACCTTTTGTTGAAATGCAGGGACATTAGCTCACACGTGCACGTGTCTGGAGCACTATATGGCAGCAGTTTTGCATGAATGTTATCCATTTGCAAGAGCACTAGATGGCAGCACTGTTTCCTGCTATATAGTGCTCCAGATGCCTACCTAGGTATTTGTAAAATGTCTCTCACTTTAACGCAAATGAAAACATCCCTCCAATGTAGGGAACATAGTGTTCTCCATGGAGTTTCCAGTCAGGTGGCATTATGAAGTAGCCAGGTTAGGACAGTGTAAAACTTTGCAATATAATAACATTGTCAGTTATTTATAGAAGCTATTTAAAAGGGACATGAAACCCAATTTTTTTCTTTCATGATTCAGATAGAGAATACAATTTTAGATACATTTCCAATTTACTTCTATTGCCAAATTTGCGTCACTCTCCTGGTATTTTTTGCTGAAGAGATATCTAGATAGGTAGCGTGCACGTCTGGTGTATTACATGACAGGAAAAAGTGCTGCAATCTAGAACTCTTGCTAATATATAGCATTGTTGCAAAATTGCTGCCATACAGTGCTGTACACTCCTGAACTTACCTTACTACTTTTCAACAAAGGATAACAAGAAAATTAACAAAATTTGATAATAGAAGTAAATTGGAAAGTTGTTTAAAATTGTATGTTCTATCTGTATCATGAAAAATGGCTTTATGTCCATTTAAGCTATCCAAAGCACATATTAAAGAGACACTAAAGACAAAATGAAAGGACCGGTAAATACAGGACATTTGCATAATCAACAAATGCATGATAACAAGACAATGCAGTGCACTTAGTCTGCACATTAAATGAGTAGTAGATTTATTTTTTCTGACAAATTTCAGATTCATGTCTATTTTCACACCTCCTGTATCATGTGACAGCCATCATCCATTCGCAAATGCACGCATATTCTCTGAATTCTTGCACATGCTCAGTAGGAGCTGGTGTCTCAAAAAGTGTAAATATAAAAAGACTGTACACATTGTATTAATGCAAGTAAATTGGAAAGTTGTTTAAAATTGCATGCTCTATCTGAACCTTGAAAGTTTAATTTTGACTTGAGTGTCCCTTTAATTGCATAATTTAACATAAATTGATTTAATAATAAATTGTGCAACAAGCAATAAAAACCTATTAATTTTAGCTTAATATTGGCTTAAGTTTTAGCCGGGTGGTCAATAAAATAAGCTGGGTGTTGTGCACATAACATAGGTCTGGGGAAGAACACTGAAATGTATTTTATAACACTATACAAAGTTGAGAGGTTTGCATCTGACAAGAATAGGAGAGAGAGAGAGAGAGAGAGAGAGAGAGAGAGAGAGAGAGAGAGAGAGAGAGAGAGAAAGTATATGCACTTCCAGCACGGTTTGATCTGCCACTCAGGTCAACATTTTAAGATAATCTGTATCAGTACACTGAGCACAAAAGGCAGGTTATTAAATTGACATACAAGAACAGCTGTCTACTCTCTATGATTGCATTAATAAATTGACAGAAACATAGATTATGCTTATCTGATAATTTTCTTTTCTTCTGATGGGAAGAGTCCACAGCTGCATTCATTACTTTTGGGAATTCAGAACCTGGCCACCAGGAGGAGGCAAAGACACCCCCAGCCAAAGGCTTCAAATACCTCCCCCACTTCCCTCATCCCCCAGTCATTCTGCCAAGGGAACAAGGAACAGTAGGAGAAATATCAGCGTGAAAAAAAGGTGCCAGAGGAACAAAAATTTACTGCCGCCTCATAGACAAAAAACGCGTGCGGGAGCTGTGGACTCTTCCCGTCAGAAGAAAAGAAAATTATCAGGTAAGCATAATTTATGTTTTTCTTCTTAAACGGGAAGAGTGCACAGCTGCATTCATTACTTTTGGGAAAACAATACCCAAGGACACTAAATGCAAACAAAGGGTGGGTACAAAAAGGCTGCCCCTTCGAAAGGCACCACAGCCTGAAATTACCCGACACCCTATAAAAATAATAAACGACACGGGTCAAAAACCCAGAGCCCAGGTAACTGCACATCAGTTACACAACCAGCAAAGCCGTGCTAGAGACCACTCAGCCCCAGAGTCTGTTGAGCACAACAGCCTCTGAGGAACCAGCCTCACGGCTCTCGACTTCCACGAAGAGTACCCCCGGCCTAAAGGTCAAGGACCTCAATCTGCCCCCGAGAGGGAGAATAGATCCCCAGAGAGATCCAAAAAGGACCATCCCACACGGGCTCAAAACAAACCTCGAACAACCCAAGGTTGTCACAATACTATCGCCCAGGGAGACGAACTCCCTAGAAGAACAAGGACTTGAAACAAAGTCCATACTCAGGGAAAAACATCCCAAAAAGGACCTGAGGGCCACCCTCATATCCCTGACACAGCACCATAGCACAAAAGGTGCTCCAGAAAACCCATAATTTCTCTGATGCATCAAAGTCAAGTCGAAATCTTCAGGCTAGACAAGCATATAGACAGCAGAGACAGGATAACTATCCCAGCAGCTAGCAAAGAGCTCTTCAAGAGAACACCAAGCCATCTGAAATAAGAACTCGCAATGACCAGCTTCCAGGTAGGAAGGCTGACCCAAGCTATCAAGAATTCAAACCACCGAATCGCGCTTAAAATCTCGACAACAGATCCCGACCAGGGCACCGGGCTCCAAGGAGCGTCTCCTCCCAGCAGCAGATGCCGTCAGAAGAGAGGAGAACATCAAAAGTCCTCCCACCGAAGGGAGAAAATGGTCAACACTGCATAGAGCAACCGATCCCCGACCTTCCCTACAAGGTAATGGTCCCAGCCCAAAGGTTTAGCCAGACCTCTGGAAGACAAGGATGGATCTACAAGGAGAAAAACCAGAGTAGAACTCTGACCGCTACTAAAATCGGCATGCTACCGTGAGTCAGGACAGACTTTGTGCTCAGGTTCGAGACCCCCTACACTACTGTCTTCCATAAAGAGGAATACTTCCCAAGGGAAGAGAGTTCTCAGACCCCCAGCATCTAAATATCAGAATCCGACAATTAACAGGAGCCTTACCTGGGTTCAAGCCCACAGCCTCCTGCTTCAGGAATGGAGGAGCCAGTCACTACTCCACATCTCCCTATTTCAAGATTCTGAGAACACAAGAAGGGAAAAAAAAAACCCTACAAGGCAAGAAAAAAAAAAAACCCTACAAGGCAAGAAAAAAAAAAAAAGGACCCACATGTCGTCACAGATAATGAGGTAGCTCCAATCAAGGAGAACACACAAGAACCCATCCCTCATTCTAGGTGAGAAAAGGGAACTAAAGCAACGGAAACCACCCTACCAAAGAGGCGAGACCCCTCTGCCAATATTGCCAGCCCAGTTGAAAAGACACCTAGGGTCTACAAGGAACATCAAATGCTCCAGAAGACCAGTAGGGACCTATCAGAGAGACCTTGAACCTAAGCCTCATGCAGATAGGAATCTCCCATGAGATACAGAACCCTGCTTCCTTCCAAGGAAAACGCGGGAACACAAAACCTAAGGTTAAACAGAACCGTCCAAGCCCGATTCAGGGAGAGACATGGTCCTAGGCCAGATTCCTCGAAAAACGTAATTGATCAACAGATCTAATTTCCTGAGGAACCCTAACCTGCCTCCTATGATTAGGAGCGCACCATCTAAAGTCCGTAGACTTAACGACATAGCAACAGCCTCAAACCCAAGAGTCTGAATAGAACTCTTGACCAGTTTAAGATTCGGCACCCAGTGTTCCTGGATCGCAAGGTAAATCCTTGTAGACAAGCTTAACTACTTGTTACACGCGCTGGAAAGGTAACACCCAGCACCCGAAGGTGGAAGTAAATCCTGGACCTTCTGTTTGCCATCTCAGTGAGCTAGACGGAAACCACCCTCTACTAAACCCCAACAGAGCATTGAGGAGAAATGGTCATCTACCTGACCCCAGGACGACAACAGTCTGTAACCGACCTCGGACCTCCACTTTCAAGCCCGAAGGATATATCTGCAACGAGGTCGAAGATAACACCCAAACGTCGAAAGACCATGGTCAGACAAACAGTAGATCCTATATGGTAGAGACAACAGTCTCCAGAGATCCTTGCAGGATCGGTCTCCCTAAACCCCTTTAACAGGGTAAAATCTGGGAGCCTCGCAGCCCCCACAGAAGGCAGGGTAACCCCTGCACTTCACCTCTGAGAGCAAACGCAACTCTGAGCAAGGAAGGAGGACATGCCCGCACTTCCAGACTCGATGACCCAACCCAAAACGGGAAGGAAGGAGACTCCGCCACCGCAAAATAATTTTATTAGGTTAAAAAGAGTTAGCATCCGGAAGAACCTCAAGTGAGGACGCAAATCGTTCACCACTCGGAACACTAGACCACTGAGGTCATTCACATCTCCAAACTCCAAAGGAATGGAAACTACAGTTCTGAGTCCCCAGGGACCTGTAAGAACCATGACGACATCTGAAAAGTTAGACCTGTATCCCAGGCGAGTAGCCAGAAAAAGCCAACCTTAGATCGCACTCAGAAGCGTATCTACACACTAGGCCTCAAACTACGAAATAGGATCTGAGCCCGGAGTCCATATCAGTAGGCCAAGTGACATTCAGAATCCGACAGGATTAAATCAGCACCACAAGGGTAACATGAACCCAAGAACAGCATAAAAGCGCCCGACCAGTACCTGCCTAGTATAAGGACACTCCAGAACTGTCCAAGGTCCAAAATAATTCGACCAGAAGGTTCGATAAATGAACTAGAAAACATAATTCTGTTATTCAAAAGTGCGTAACTTCTGTGGAACTGCACACGCGACCACAAAATCGCAAGTATCGGTTCCAGAGAAGAACGCACTCAAAACGGAAATCTGTGTGGAACCGTGCCGTAACCTCTGGAAGAAACAAGCCACCCTCCGGAGGGGTAAAGGCCAGAGGGACACCTGATTGCGTAGCCAAGAAAGGGTTAGGGGCACGCGCCTCACGGGCCATGGAGACCGATGGCTAAACGCACTCTAAGCTCCCTGATTCGGGAGAAGAGAGTACTCTAGAACGGCAATCGGAACCCGGGCCATTTCCTATTCAACACAAGACGCATTCTCCATATCAGAGACATCCGTGTCTAAGATATCAGAATCCTCCATAATCTTGGGAAAAAAACATAATTTATGCTTACCTGATAAATTTATTTCTCTTGTAGTGTAGTCAGTCCACGGGTCATCCATTACTTATGGAATATATCTCTTCCTAACAGGAAGCTGCAAGAGGATCACCCAAGCAGAGCTGCTATATAGCTCCTCCCCTCACATGTCATATTCAGTCATTCGACCAAAACCAGACGAGAAAGGAGAAACCATAGGGTGCAGTGGTGACTGGAGTTTAATTAAAATTTAGATCTGCCTTAAAGACAGGGCGGGCCGTGGACTGACTACATTACAAGAGAAATAAATTTATCAGGTAAGCATAAATTATGTTTTCTCTTGTTAAGTGTAGTCAGTCCACGGGTCATCCATTACTTATGGAATACCAATACCAAAGCTAAAGTACACGGATGAAGGGAGGGACAAGGCAGGAACCTTAAACAGAAGGAACCACTGCCTGAAGCACCTTTCTCCCAAAAATAGCCTCCGAAGAAGCAAAAGTGTCATATTTGTAAAATTTTGAAAAAGTGTGAAGTGAAGACCAAGTTGCAGCCTTGCAAATCTGTTCAACAGAGGCCTCATTTTTAAAGGCCCAGGTGGAAGCCACAGCTCTAGTAGAATGAGCTGTAATCCTTTCAGGAGGCTGCTGTCCAGCAGTCTCATAGGCTAAACGTATTATGCTACGAAGCCAAAAAGAGAGAGAGGTAGCCAAAGCCTTTTGACCTCTTCTCTGTCCAGAATAAACGACAAACAGGGAAGAAGTTTGACGAAAATCTTTAGTTGCCTGCAAATAGAACTTCAGGGCACAGACTACGTCCAGATTATGCAAAAGTCGTTCCTTCTTTGAAGAAGGGTTAGGACACAGTGATGGAACAACAATCTCTTGATTGATATTCCTGTTAGTAACTACCTTAGGTAAGAACCCAGGTTTAGTACTCAGAACTACCTTGTCTGAATGAAAAATCAGATAAGGAGAATCACAATGTAAGGCAGATAACTCAGAGACTCTTCGAGCCGAGGAAATAGCCATCAAAAACAGAACCTTCCAGGATAACAGCTTGATATCAATGGAATGAAGGGGTTCAAATGGAACGCCTTGAAGAACGTTAAGAACTAAGTTTAAGCTCCACGGCGGAGCAACAGTCTTAAACACAGGCTTAATCCTAGCTAAAGCCTGACAAAAAGCCTGAACGTCTGGAACTTCTGCCAGACGTTTGTGTAGAAGAATAGACAGAGCAGAAATCTGTCACTTTAACGAACTAGCAGATAAGCCCTTTTCTAAACCCTCTTGTAGAAAAGACAATATCCTAGGAATCCTAACCTTACTCCATGAGTAACTCTTGGATTCGCACCAATATAAATATTTATGCCATATCTTATGGTAAATTCTTCTGGTAACAGGCTTCCTAGCCTGTATTAAGGTATCAATAACCGACTCCGAGAAGCCACGCTTTGATAGAATCAAGCGTTCAATCTCCATGCAGTCAGCCTCAGAGAAATTAGATTTGGATGGTTGAAAGGACCCTGAATTAGAAGGTCCTGTCTCAGAGGCAGAGACCACGGTGGGCAGGACGACATGTCCACTAGGTCTGCATACCAGGTCCTGCGTGGCCACGCAGGCGCTATCAGAATCACCAAAGCTCTCTCCTGTTTGATCTTGGCAATCAAACGAGGAAGCATCGGAAATGGTGGTAAAACATAAGCCATGTTGAAGACCCAAGGGGCTGTCAGAGCATCTATCAGCACTGCTCCCGGGTCCCTGGACCTGGATCCGTAACAAGGAAGCTTGGCGTTCTGGTGAGACGCCATGAGATCCAGATCTGGTTTGCCCCAACGATGAATCAGTTGAGCAAAGACCTCCGGATGAAGTTCCCACTCCCCCGGATGAAAAGTCTGGCGACTTAGAAAATCCGCCTCCCAATTCTCCACGCCTGGGATGTAAATCGCTGATAGGTGGCAAGAGTGAGACTCTGCCCAGCGAATTATCTTTGAGACTTCCAACATCGCTAGGGAACTTCTGGTTCCCCCTTGATGGTTGATGTAAGCCACAGTCGTGATGTTGTCCGACTGAAATCTGATGAACCTCATAGTTGCTAACTGAGGCCAAGCTAGGAGAGCATTGAATATTGCTCTTAATTCCATAATATTTATTGGGAGGAGTTTCACCTCCTGAGTCCATAGTCCCTGAGCCTTCAGGGAGTTCCATACTGCGCCCCAGCCTAGAAGGCTGGCATCTGTTGTTACAATCGTCCAATCTGGCCTGCGAAAGGTCATCCCCTTGGACAGATGTGGCCGAGAAAGCCACCATAGAAGAGAATATCTGGTCTCTTGATCCAGATTTAGCAGGGGGGACAAATCTGAGTAATCCCCATTCCACTGACTTGCAGAGATGCAGGCGCGCAAATGGTACTATGTCCATTGCCGCTACCATTAAGCCGATTACTTCCATGCACTGAGCTACTGACGGGGTGTGGAATGGAATGAAGGACACGGCAAGCATTTAGAAGTTTTGATAACCTGGAGTCCGTCAGGTAAATTTTCATCTCTACAGAATCTATAAGAGTCCCTAGAAAGGGAACCCTTGTAAGTGGTAATAGAGAACTCTTTTCCACGTTCACCTTCCACCCATGCAACCTCAGAAATGCCAGAACTATCTCTGTATGAGACTTGGCAGTTTGAAAACTTGACGCTTGTATCAGAATGTCGTCTAGGTACGGAGTCACCGATATGCCTCGCGGTCTTAGTACCGCCAGAAGTGAGCCCAGAACTTTTGTAAAGATTCTTGGAGCCGTAGCTAATCCGAAGGGAAGAGCTACAAACTGGTAATGCCTGTCTAGGAAAGCAAATCTTAGGTACCGATAATGATCCTTGTGAAACGGTATGTGAAGGTAGGCATCCTTTAAGTCCACTGTGGTCATGTACTGACCCTCTTGGATCATGGGAAGGATGGTTCGAATAGTTTCCATTTTGAATGATGTAACTCTTAGGAATTTGTTAAGGATTTTTAAGTCCAAGATTGGTCTGAAGGTTACCTCTTTCTTGGGAACCACAAATAGATTTGAATAGAATCCTTGCCCGTGTTCCGTCCGCGGAATTGGGTGGATCATCCCCATTAGTAAGAGGTCTTGTACACAGCGTAGAAACGCCTCTTTCTTTATTTGGTTTGCTGATAACCTTGAAAGATGAAATCTCCCTCGTGGAGGAGAAGTTTTGAAGTCCAGGAGATATCCCTGAGATATGATCTCCAACGCCCAGGGATCCTGGACATCTCTTGCCCAAGCCTGGGCGAAGAGAGAAAGTCTGCCCCCCACTAGATCCGTTTCCGGATAGGGGGCCCTCTCTTCATGCTGTCTTAGGGGCAGCAGCAGGTTTCTTGGCCTGCTTGCCCTTGTTCCAGGACTGGTTAACTTTCCAGCCCTGTCTGTAACGAGCAACAGCTCCTTCCTGTTTTGGAGTGGAGGAAGTTGATGCTGCTCCTGCCTTGAAGTTACGAAAGGCACGAAAATTAGACTGTTTGGCCTTTGATTTGGCCCTGTCCTGAGGTAGAGCATGGCCCTTACCTCCCGTAATGTCAGCTATAATTTCTTTCAAGCCGGGCCCGAATAAGGTCTGCCCTTTGAAAGGAATATTAAGCAATTTAGATTTAGAAGTCACGTCAGCTGACCAGGATTTAAGCCATCGCGCTGCGCGCTTGGATGGCGAATCCGGAGTTCTTAGCCGTAAGTTTGGTTAAATGTACGACGGCATCAGAAACAAATGTGTTAGCTAGCTTAAGTGCTTTAAGCTTGTTCATAATTTCATCCAATGGAGCTGTGCGAATGGCCTCTTCCAGAGACTCAAACCAGAATGCCGCCGCAGCAGTGACAGGCGCAATGCATGCAAGGGGCTGTAAGATAAAACCTTGTTGAACAAACATTTTCTTAAGGTAACCCTCTAATTTCTTATCCATTGGATCTGAAAAACAGAATTTATGTTTACCTGATAAATTTCTTTCTCCAACGGTGTGTCCGGTCCACGGCGTCATCCTTACTTGTGGGATATTCTCTTCCCCAACAGGAAATGGCAAAGAGCCCAGCAAAGCTGGTCACATGATCCCTCCTAGGCTCCGCCTACCCCAGTCATTCGACCGACGTTAAGGAGGAATATTTGCATAGGAGAAACCATATGGTACCGTGGTGACTGTAGTTAAAGAAAATAAAATATCAGACCTGATTAAAAAAACCAGGGCGGGCCGTGGACCGGACACACCGTTGGAGAAAGAAATTTATCAGGTAAACATAAATTCTGTTTTCTCCAACATAGGTGTGTCCGGTCCACGGCGTCATCCTTACTTGTGGGAACCAATACCAAAGCTTTAGGACACGGATGAAGGGAGGGAGCAAATCAGGTCACCTAAATGGAAGGCACCACGGCTTGCAAAACCTTTCTCCCAAAAATAGCCTCAGAAGAAGCAAAAGTATCAAACTTGTAAAATTTGGTAAAAGTGTGCAGTGAAGACCAAGTCGCTGCCCTACATATCTGATCAACAGAAGCCTCGTTCTTGAAGGCCCATGTGGAAGCCACAGCCCTAGTGGAATGAGCTGTGATTCTTTCGGGAGGCTGCCGTCCGGCAGTCTCGTAAGCCAATCTGATGATGCTTTTAATCCAAAAAGAGAGAGAGGTAGAAGTTGCTTTTTGACCTCTCCTTTTACCTGAATAAACAACAAACAAGGAAGATGTTTGTCTAAAATCCTTTGTAGCATCTAAATAGAATTTTAGAGCGCGAACAACATCCAAATTGTGCAACAAACGTTCCTTCTTTGAAACTGGTTTTGGACACAGAGAAGGTACGATAATCTCCTGGTTAATGTTTTTGTTAGAAACAACTTTTGGAAGAAAACCAGGTTTAGTACGTAAAACCACCTTATCTGCATGGAACACCAGATAAGGAGGAGAACACTGCAGAGCAGATAATTCTGAGACTCTTCTAGCAGAAGAAATCGCAACTAAAAACAAAACTTTCCAAGATAATAACTTAATATCAACGGAATGTAAGGGTTCAAACGGAACCCCCTGAAGAACTGAAAGAACTAAATTGAGACTCCAAGGAGGAGTCAAAGGTTTGTAAACAGGCTTGATTCTAACCAGAGCCTGAACAAAGGCTTGAACATCTGGCACAGCTGCCAGCTTTTTGTGAAGTAATACCGACAAGGCAGAAATCTGTCCCTTCAGGGAACTTGCAGATAATCCTTTTTCCAATCCTTCTTGAAGGAAGGATAGAATCCTAGGAATCTTAACCTTGTCCCAAGGGAATCCTTTAGATTCACACCAACAGATATATTTTTTCCAAATTTTGTGGTAAATCTTTCTAGTCACAGGCTTTCTGGCCTGAACAAGAGTATCGATAACAGAATCTGAGAATCCTCGCTTCGATAAAATCAAGCGTTCAATCTCCAAGCAGTCAGCTGGAGTGAAACCAGATTCGGATGTTCGAACGGACCCTGAACAAGAAGGTCTCGTCTCAAAGGTAGCTTCCAAGGTGGAGCCGATGACATATTCACCAGATCTGCATACCAAGTCCTGCGTGGCCACGCAGGAGCTATCAAGATCACCGACGCCCTCTCCTGCTTGATCCTGGCTATCAGCCTGGGGATGAGAGGAAATGGCGGGAACACATAAGCTAGTTTGAAGGTCCAAGGTGCTACTAGTGCATCCACTAGAGCCGCCTTGGGATCCCTGGATCTGGCCCCGTAGCAAGGAACTTTGAAGTTCTGACGAGAGGCCATCAGATCCATGTCTGGAATGCCCCACAGGTGAGTGACTTGGGCAAAGATTTCCGGATGGAGTTCCCACTCCCCCGGATGCAATGTCTGTCGACTCAGAAAATCCGCTTCCCAATTTTCCACTCCTGGGATGTGGATAGCAGACAGGTGGCAGGAGTGAGACTCCGCCCAAAGAATAATTTTGGTTACTTCTTCCATCGCTAGGGAACTCCTTGTTCCCCCCTGATGGTTGATGTACGCAACAGTCGTCATGTTGTCTGATTGAAACCGTATGAACCTGGTCCTCGCAAGCTGGGGCCAGGCCTGGAGAGCATTGAATATCGCTCTCAGTTCCAGAATATTTATCGGTAGAAGAGATTCTTCCCGAGACCAAAGACCCTGAGCTTTCAGGGATCCCCAGACCGCGCCCCAGCCTATCAGACTGGCGTCGGTCGTGACAATGACCCACTCTGGTCTGTGGAACATCATCCCTTGAGACAGATTGTCCAGGGACAGCCACCAACGGAGTGAGTCTCTGGTCCTCTGATTTACTTGTATCTTCGGAGACAAGTCTGTATAGTCCCCATTCCACTGACTGAGCATGCACAGTTGTAATGGTCTTAGATGAATGCGCGCAAAAGGAACTATGTCCATCGCCGCCACCATCAACCCGATCACTTCCATGCACTGAGCTATGGAAGGAAGAGGAACGGAATGAAGTATCCGACAAGAGTCCAGAAGCTTTGTTTTTCTGGCCTCTGTTAGAAAGATCCTCATTTCTAAGGAGTCTATAATTGTTCCCAAGAAGGGAACCCTTGTTGACGGGGATAGAGAACTCTTTTCCACGTTCACTTTCCAGCCGTGAGATCTGAGAAAGGCCAGGACAATGTCCGTGTGAGCCTTTGCTTGAGGAAGGGACGACGCTTGAATCAGAATGTCGTCCAGGTAAGGTACTACTGCAATGCCCCTTGGTCTTAGCACCGCTAGAAGGGACCCTAGTACCTTTGTGAAAATCCTTGGAGCAGTGGCTAATCCGAAAGGAAGCGCCACGAACTGGTAATGTTTGTCCAGGAATGCAAACCTTAGGAACCGATGATGTTCCTTGTGGATAGGAATATGTAGATACGCATCCTTTAAATCCACCGTGGTCATGAATTGACCTTCCTGGATGGAAGGAAGGATAGTTCGAATGGTTTCCATCTTGAACGATGGGACCTTGAGAAATTTGTTTAAGATCTTGAGATCTAGGATTGGTCTGAACGTTCCCTCTTTTTTGGGAACTATGAACAGATTGGAGTAGAACCCCATCCCTTGTTCTCTTAATGGAACAGGATGAATCACTCCCATTTTTAACAGGTCTTCTACACAATGTAAGAACGCCTGTCTTTTTATGTGGTCTGAAGACAACTGCGACCTGTGGAACCTCCCCCTTGGGGGAAGTCCCTTGAATTCCAGAAGATAACCCTGGGAGACTATTTCTAGCGCCCAAGGATCCAGAACATCTCTTGCCCAAGCCTGAGCGAAGAGAGAGAGTCTGCCCCCCACCAGATCCGGTCCCGGATCGGGGGCCAATATTTCATGCTGTCTTGGTAGCAGTGGCAGGTTTCTTGGCCTGCTTTCCCTTGTTCCAGCCTTGCATTGGTCTCCAAGCTGGCTTGGCCTGAGAAGTATTACCCTCTTGCTTAGAGGACGTAGCACCTTGGGCTGGTCCGTTTTTACGAAAGGGACGAAAATTAGGTCTATTTTTTGCCTTGAAAGGCCGATCCTGAGGAAGGGCGTGGCCCTTACCCCCAGTGATATCAGAGATAATCTCTTTCAAGTCAGGACCAAACAACGTTTTCCCCTTGAAAGGAATGTTTAGTAGCTTGTTCTTGGAAGACGCATCAGCCGACCAAGATTTCAACCAAAGCGCTCTGCGCGCCACAATAGCAAACCCAGAGTTCTTAGCCGCTAACTTAGCCAGTTGCAAAGAGGCGTCTAGAGTGAAAGAATTAGCCAATTTGAGAGCATTGATTCTGTCCATAATCTCCTCATAAGGAGGAGAGTCACTATCGAGCACCTTAAGCAGTTCATCAAACCAGAAATATGCGGCAGTAGTGACAGGGACAATGCATGAAATGGGTTGTAGAAGGTAACCCTGCTGAACAAACATCTTTTTAAGCAAACCTTCTAATTTTTTATCCATAGGATCTTTGAAAGCACAACTATCCTCTATGGGAATAGTGGTGCGTTTGTTTAAAGTAGAAACCGCTCCCTCGACCTTGGGGACTGACTGCCATAAGTCCTTTCTGGGGTCGACCATAGGAAACAATTTTTTAAATATGGGGGGAGGGACGAAAGGAATACCGGGCCTTTCCCATTCTTTATTAACAATGTCCGCCACCCGCTTGGGTATAGGAAAAGCTTCTGGGAGCCCCGGCACCTCTAGGAACTTGTCCATTTTACATAGTTTCTCTGGGATGACTAAATTTTCACAATCATCCAGAGTGGATAATACCTCCTTAAGCAAAATGCGGAGATGTTCCAATTTAAATTTAAATGTAATCACATCAGATTCAGCCTGCTGAGAAATGTTCCCTAAATCAGTAATTTCTCCCTCAGACAAAACCTCCCTGGCCCCCTCAGATTGGGTTAAGGGCCCTTCAGAGATATTAATATCAGCGTCGTCATGCTCTTCAGTAACTAAAACAGAGCAGCCACGCTTACGCTGACAAGGGTTCATTTTGGCTAAAATGTTTTTGACAGAATTATCCATTACAGCCGTTAATTGTTGCATAGTAAGGAGTATTGGCGCGCTAGATGTACTAGGGGCCTCCTGAGTGGGCAAGACTCGTGTAGACGAAGGAGGGAATGATGCAGTACCATGCTTACTCCCCTCACTTGAGGAATCATCTTGGGCATCATTGTCATTATCACATAAATCACATTTATTTAAATGAATAGGAATTCTGGCTTCCCCACATTCAGAACACAGTCTATCTGGTAGTTCAGACATGTTAAACAGGCATAAACTTGATCAGAAAGTACAAAAAACGTTTTAAAATAAAACCGTTACTGTCACTTTAAATTTTAAACTGAACACACTTTATTACTGCAATTGCGAAAAAACATGAAGGAATTGTTCAAAATTCACCAAATTTTCACCACAGCGTCTTAAAGCCTTGAAAATATTGCACACCAATTTTGGAAGCTTTAACCCTTAAAATAACGGAACCGGAGCCGTTTTAAGCTTTAAACACTAAAAAACTCTAAGCCATCTCCGTGGAGATGTTGCCTGTACAACGGCAAAGAGAATGACTGGGGTAGGCGGAGCCTAGGAGGGATCATGTGACCAGCTTTGCTGGGCTCTTTGCCATTTCCTGTTGGGGAAGAGAATATCCCACAAGTAAGGATGACGCCGTGGACCGGACACACCTATGTTGGAGAAAGGCACAACTATCCTCCACCGGGATAGTGGTACGCTTAGCTAAAGTAGAAACTGCTCCCTCTACCTTAGGGACCGTCTGCCATAAGTCTCGTGTGGTGGCGTCTATAGGAAACATTTTCCTAAATATGGGAGGAGGGGAAAAAGGCACACCAGGTCTATCCCACTCCTTGCTAATAATCTCTGTAAGCCTTTTAGGTATAGGAAACACGTCAGCACACACCGGTACCGCATAGTATCTATCCAACCTACATAATTTTTCTGGAATTGCAACCGTGTTACAATCATTCAGAGCCGCTAATACCTCCCCTAGCAATATGCGGAGGTTCTCAAGCTTAAATTTAAAATTAGAAATCTCTGAATCCAGTCTCCCTGGATCAGATCCGTCACCCACAGAATGAAGCTCTCCGTCTTCATGTTCTGCAAACTGTGACGCAGTATCTGACATGGCTCTCACCTCATCCGCGCACTCTGTCCTTACCCCAGAGCTATCGCGCTTGCCTCTTAATTCTGGAAATTTAGATAATACTTCTGTCATAACAGTAGCCATGTCTTGCAAAGTGATTTGTAAGGGCCTCCCTGATGTACTTGGCGCCACAAAATCACGCACCTCCTGAGCGGGAGGCGAAGGTACTGACACGTGAGGAGAGTTAGTCGGCATAACTTCCCCCTCGTTGTCTGGTGATAATTTCTTTACATGTAAAGATTGACTTTTATTTAAAGTAACATCAATGCAATTAGTACACAAATTTCTATTGGGCTCCACATTGGCCTTTAAACATAGTGAACAAAGAGATTCATCTGAGTCAGACATGTTTAAACAGACTAGCAATGAGACTAGCAAGCTTGGAAATACTTTTCTAAATAAATTTACAAGCAATATAAAAAACGCTACTGTGCCTTTAAGAAGCACAAAAAGCTGTCACAGTTGAAATAACAATGAACCAAAATAGTTATAGCAACCAATTTTTCACAGTAAATGTATTAAGTTAGCAAAGAGTTGCACCCACCAGCAAATGGATGATTAACCCCTTAATACCCAAAACAGATAACAATTTAATAATTAACGTTTTTAACACAGTCAAAACACACTGTCACAGGTCTGCTGTGACTGATTACCTCCCTCAAAATGAATTTTGAAGACCCCTGAGCTCTCCAGAGACGATCTGGATCATGGAGGATGAAGTAGACAGATTGTGACTGAATTTTTACTGCGCAAAAAAGCGCTAAAATAGGCCCCTCCCACTCATATTACAAAAGTGGGGAAGCTCAGATAACTGTTTCTATGCAGAAAACAAAGATGGCCATGTGGTAAAAATCATGCCCCAATAAGTTTTATCACCAAGTACCTCACAAAAAACGATTAACATGCCATTAAACGTTTTGAACATACATTTTAAAAGTTATGAAGTGTTATTAATAAGCCTGCTACCAGTCGCTTTTACTGCAGTTAAGGCTCATACATTTTTCAGTATTAACAGTATTTTCAGAGTCAATTCCATTCCTTAGAAAAATACATTCAGTGTACACACACTCATCAGCCTAATACCAGTTGCTATCACTGCATTTAAGGCTGAACTTACTTTACATTGGTATCAGCAGTATTTTCTCAGTCAATTCCATTCCTCAGAAAAATAATTTACTGCACATACCTCGTTTGCAGGGGGGCCCTGCATGCTATTCCCCTTTTCTGAAGTTACCTCACTCCTCAGATGAGAACAGCCAGTGGATCTTAGTTACGTCTGCTAAGATCATAGAAAACGCAGGCAGATTCTTCTTCTAATGCTGCCTGAGAACAAACAGCACACTCCGGTGCCATTTAAAATAACAAACTTTTGATTGAAGAAATAAACTAAGTTAAAAAACACCACAGACCTCTCACAGCGACCTATCTTTAGTTAGGCTGCAAGAGAATGACTGGATATGACATGTGAGGGGAGGAGCTATATAGCAGCTCTGCTTGGGTGATCCTCTTGCAGCTTCCTGTTAGGAAGAGATATATTCCATAAGTAATGGATGACCCGTGGACTGACTACACTTAACAAGAGAAATTACAAACACTAACTGGCACGCTTTTCTACACCCCCAATGGCTGGGGCACTCACCACCTCCTGTGAACCAGACAACCCACGAGCAGACTCTCTCTGTCGCCACACAGCATACGGAAGTGAGAAACAAGGTAACCGCACCCGTCACGAGGTGCACCGTGCCAGTCACAAAAAGAGAGTGTGCCATTAAGATAAGGCCGTTACGTTCCGTAAAAGCCATGAGCCTAAGTATTGTTACACATTTGCAGATAGAACGATATAACAAAGATGATTAAAGTCCCCCCTGTTCAATAACCACCCATAGGAGATATTAACCCATGATTCCTTATTAAGATAAAAGGAGTCCCACTGGGACCCTACCTTCTTTCGTTAACATTACATTCACATATCGAAATAAAATGAAACGATCTTACCGGAATCTACGCAGTGGAACAGGAACACGACCCTTCAAGTGTGACAGATAGTAGCCTCGCTTCTGATATGGACTTGAGTGAATAAAGGCAGGCAGCAAAACTCGTCAACGCTGATTGCCAAGGAGCTGTTAATAGGAGTCGGGATGGTTTCGCAGAAAGACTCTCCCTGCATCTCCGGACTCTAACCTTAATCCATGCTTTCACTGAGAGGCTGACAGGATTACTAAAAACTCCAGTCCCGTTTCCAAGAGTACTACCCTCCATAAGAGAGACTCTCGAATTTCTGACACTTCTCTGCCAACATCCTGTGACAAAAGGCAGAGAATGACTGGGGGGATGAGGGAAGTGGGGGAGGTATTTAAAGCCTTTGGCTGGGGTGTCTTTGAATCCTCCTGATGGCCAGGTTCTGAATTCCCAAAAGTAATGAATGCAGCTGTGGACTCTTCCCATTTAAGAAGAAAAAAATATATTCTCCATAAATTAAGGATTTACTACCAATGTACTAGTCCTATTGGTGTTTAAAAGGATACAGTGTTGAAAAACTGTTAATAAAGGAGTGCATAATAGGCCAACCATGGTCTGCCAGTCAACTGCCTTGCCCTTGACCACAGATGAATAGTGCAGATTCTCTAAAGCAGAGCTTTCCAAACTTGTTATGTTGGTGACACACTTTTTAGACCTACATCATTTTGCGACACAGTAATTCAGTTGAACTAGCAAAAAGGAGGTTAAACTAACTTGTTTTAAGAGATACAGACACATATATAAATTACAGTATATAATAATGAAATTTACAAGTAACAGTATGTATGTGCAAGAATTAAAAAAAGTTTAATAACACCAATAGCTACTTGCTATTTTAATGGGATATATGAGGTTGATGGGATGAACACAATTTCTGAATATTTGGTGGAATATTAGATAAAGACACTTGCATTTCATCATCAAGCATTTTTAAGTTTCCACTTCCTATCCATATATCAAGAGCAAGAGCAGCAATGCACTACTGGGAGCTAGTTGCCAAAAAAAACCACTGACTTCAGCTCAGCATTTAAGCTGCCGCCCTCAGAGCTCGGTGAGTCCGATTGACTACTGCCCGCGCTGCAATCACACTGCTGTCCCACTCACTGACTACACATGCAGTCACAAGCCAATTAAGGAGACAACACGTGCAGTTAGGAGCCAATGTGCCGCCAATGGGAATAGTTTCAGTTCCCACTGAGCTGCGCCAATAGGTTAAGATGATCTGTGTCCCCCTAGGTATCAATCACATGTCAACCATGTGATATGCGTAGCAAGCAGGCGGAAAGTCAGAAACCAAAAAAAAAAAAAAAAAATATTAAAAAAAATTTGTGCTGAAGCAGGGACACACCTACAAACTGCTGCCGACACACTAGTGTGTCCCGACACACAGTTTGGAAAGCACTGCTCTAAAGAATAATGCAGCCACAATAAAGAATAATACAGCTATGAAAAAGATAGCACAGCCACACTAAAGCTTATTAAGGGACATTATACACTAGATTTTCTTTGCATAAATGTTTTGTAGATGATCCATGTATATAGCCTATACAGGTTTTAGTAGATCCATTTATATAGCCTATACAGGTTTTAGTAGATGATCCATTTATATAGCCTATACAGGTTTTAGTAGATGATCCATTTATATAGCCTATACAGGTTTTAGTAGATCCATTTATATAGCCTATACAGGTTTTAGTAGATCCATTTATATAGCCTATACAGGTTTTAGTAGATGATCCATTTATATAGCCTATACAGGTTTTAGTAGATGATCCATTTATATAGCCTATACAGGTTTTAGTAGATGATCCATTTATATAGCCTATACAGGTTTTAGTAGATCCATTTATATAGCCTATACAGGTTTTAGTAGATCCATTTATATAGCCTATACAGGTTTTAGTAGATCCATTTATATAGCCTATACAGGTTTTAGTAGATGATCCATTTATATAGCCTATACAGGTTTTAGTAGATGATCCATTTATATAGCCTATACAGGTTTTAGTAGATGATCCATTTATATAGCCTATACAGATTTTAGTAGATGATCCATTTATATAGCCTATACAGGTTTTAGTAGATGATCCATTTATATAGCCTATACAGGTTTTAGTAGATCCATTTATATAGCCTATACAGGTTTTAGTAGATGATCCATTTATATAGCCTATACAGGTTTTAGTAGATCCATTTATATAGCCTATACAGGTTTTAGTAGATGATCCATTTATATAGCCTATACAGGTTTTTTTTAAAGTGTATTGTTTTGCTTATTTTTAAATAACATTGCGCTATTTTTTTTAGACTCCTAACAAGCCCAAAGTTTTAGAAGTATACTGATGTATACCTACTCCAGCTTTCAGTGGGTGTTCCAGCTATCCTTTTCAACAGAGCTAAACTGGGAGCTTCTAAGTAAGTTTTTAAACGGTTTTATACTTTATATTTATATCAGTATCTGTGCATTTTATTCTTTACTGTAGTGTCTATTACATGCAGGTATGTGAAAATTGGTGTATACTGTCCCTTTAAGTGTGAGTTGCACTATCCTTTTCAAAGCTACATTATGCATCATTATAGTGCTATTCTTTCACCTTCCTCCCTTGAAAGTGAGAACAGCGTGCTGCAGCTGGAGGTCACTGTGCATAAAGATCTGTGAAACTGAGCTGGCCTATGCCTGTAGGTTGCTGGAAGAAATAGCTTGTGACAGGGCTAAGATGCAGATAGGGCTGTGCAAGATAAAGGCTAAGCAGAATCAGCTGCATTATGCCATTTTACAAGTTAACATAGTGGTTTGTTTGTAAAGTGCCACATTAGGGGGAAAAGATTTCACATTGAGAAAATAGTTAAATTGCTAATGAAAGTCCTGAACATTCCATGTGATTTGAGTATTCAAGAGCTTGGATTTAACAGATGAATTACACGTGACGACAGATACAAAATAAATAACCTGCACTATCCTTTTTATACTTTAGTGCAGCTGCATTTTCAATAATGTGGTTGTCAAAAATCCATTTATTGAAATGTGCTACAGCTTAGAAATTCTTTAAAACTTCCCCCTAGAGGCACAAAGTACAGTTAGTTGTGAAGTGTTAACCAGCACACTTTATTAATGAAATATTCAAGAGTTATCGGCAAAAGGGAGTTAAAAGCTACAGATATGTTTCGTCCACAGATTTTGACTTTGTAACGGCTAATGTGGGGATTAATTAACTTCTTTTATCAAATTTGAGTTGTTCTCATGCTATTTTTTGTTGAAGAGATACTTGGATAGCTTACACATGTCTGAAGCACTACAACAGAAAATAGTGCTGCCATCAAGTGCTCTTGCCAATGTATAACATTGTTGCAAAACACCTGCACACTCCGGAAATCATCTTCCTCTTCAAAAAAGGATAAAAAGAATAGAAAGAAAATTTGATAATAGAAGTAAATTGGAAAGCTGTTTAAAATTGTATCTTCTATCTGAATCATGAAGGGAAAAAACACCACCCTGATCTTTCTCAACATTTGGAGCCTGCATAAATTGCACCAAATTACCCTATATGGAATTTTACAAAATATCAACTTCTTTACTCACCAGTTCTCCCATTTATTTTGATTCCTGTAATTTTCTTATTAGTTCAGAGAAACATGCATCTATGAGCCCTAACATCAGAAACAAAATAAGGGTAGCGATTGCTGCCAGGTTATAAGTATTACTAGGACTATAACCTGATAACAATGAAACCCCTTATTTGAATTGTCGGTTCTCACTCTTTCAAATGAGGGGTCTTAAAATATAGAACCCCAAAACAAAACCAATACTATAAAGTACCTCATTATTATGTCAATCATCTGCCAAATAGACACAAGACCTCTTCAATGTAAGAAGAAAACTGCTGCTTTAAAATAAAGGGTCTCAAATGTTTATATGTATTGTGAGAGGGAAACATAGGGAATACTACACACCCTGATGTTGTTCCATATGCCTATGCTTTGGTCAGGTGACCACTGCTGCCATGGTAATCATCTGATAACTACCTGGGCATGTGACCACTCCTTTGAAAGATGGGCCACTCTTTTTACGAAAGAGGGTTAATTTTCCCCATTGTAATACATATTTTGGTGTGCTATGGATTTTTTCAGTGTGGATAAATCCCCTCTTTCTGTTTTGTATAATGTCTTCCGGAAACAGGGGATCCTTTATAGCTGTTGCTCCACAGTTAATACATTGGGTACCTCTTTCCAAACTGGGGTCTGATGCTCCACTGTTTTCTGGAGGGACTCGAACACTGCATGGGTGCGTAACACAATGTGTTCACCATTATCACAGTAATGACGTACAAATTACAGGGGGGTGTACCCCAATTTAAAATAGGGGAAATCCATCTTTCATTTAGGGGGTCTCATACCCTTCTAATTAAACTAGAGGGGGAGATACTGGTTTTGTAATAGCCCACCACCAGAAATGACCTGCCACCTAGTGAGGCAAGCGATTACCATTTTAAAGTTGAGCAACTACATCCTTGGGAGACAAGTGACAGCTTATTTGAAACAAAAGTGTGCATTTTCAATAAGGGGTCACTTGTCTCCCTAGCACAAAAAAAAAAGGGGCTGGGGACACTCCCCTCGAGAAAAGCCACAAGATACAAGCTGCTACATGTTATTGCTGATTTAACAGCAATCATTTGTATCTTACAGACAACACTCTTTAAAATAAGGGGCATCATGTCTCTGTAAGTGGTGTAGCGGATGAGATATGGGATTTCCTCCAGTTGCAGCTTAAGAAACATGAAATTCTCTGCAATCCCCGATTGAATTCACTCCTTTGCAATCTGAAGAGTGGGGGTTCCCAAGAATCCAAATCACAAGCAGAACCTCCCAGGATCACCACACATGTGGAATACGTCTGAATTTGTACAAAATTTATCAAAATGATTACTTCCTATTTGTATTTCTTTTCCAATGACAAATAAGTGTGCAGACCAAAGAATAACACAATTCTTTACAAAAACAGCAATTAATATGAATACAGGAAAGTGTGTAAGTCAAGGAAGCATTCTTAGTGTACATTGATTTCCTGTAAATGAGCTTGGTGTAAACACTGATATTTAGAAGAGAACTACAGCCTGCACCCTTTCTTTGTTTATGAGTTGATCCCTCCCCAAACAAATATGGGGTCTGGAGGGAGAACAGAGCCTTGGAGTGTGTTTGGATTTTACTTTTTAAATGGACGTTAAACACTAAATACAGTTTATGGCCAAAAGTATGTGGCTAACTGACTATCACACCTATATGAGATATATGGACATTCCATTCTACACTATAGGCATAAATATAGTGTTGCCAAACCCCTCTGCAGATATAACAGCCACCACTCTTCTGGGAAGGCTTTTCACAAGATTTTGGAGAGTTTCTGTTGGAATTTGTGCACTTTAAGCCAAAAGAGCACTTGCGAGTTCTGGCACTGATGTTGGATGAAGACTGGCTTGTCATTAGGATTCCAATTCATCCCAAAGGTATGCAGTGCGTTAGAGGTCAGAGCTTTGTGCAGGCCCCTCAAATTCCTCAACATCAGACTTCTCTTCTTGGACCTTATGTAGGGGAGCACAATCATTCCGCAACAGGAAAGGGCCTTTCCCAAACTATTGCCACAAAATGTAAAGCACCCAATTATCTAAAATGTCTTTGCATCCTGTAGCATTAAGCTAAATCTACACTGTAACTAAGTAGGCTTAGCCCAAACCCCTCTTCACCAACCTTTGCAGAAGGCACTATGGATTCTGGTAGGTAGTCTTCTCCCACCAGACTGATTCAATTCTCTAGAGAATATATTTCCACTACTCCAGTGCCAGCATACTTTATCCCACTCCAGATGACTCTTGGCATTGATAATGTTAATGCAAGGCTTGTGTACAGCAGCTGTCATGGAAATCCATTTCATAACACTCTGGGAGCTTCCAAAGGTGATGCAATATATGTGATTTTTTTTAGTGCTATGTGCTTCAGGGCTTGTCAGGCCCTCTCTATCATTCAAGGCTGTGATATTATTGCTCCTAGATGCGTCCACTTCACAATAATAGTACTTACAGTACCCAGGGAACATCTAGTAGAGCAGAAATTTCACAAACTGACTTGTGGCAAAGGTGGCATCCTGTGATAGTGCCACATTTAAAGTCATTGAGCTATTAAAGGGACACTGAACTCAAAAATGTTTCTTTCATGATTCAGATAGAGCATGCAATTTTAAGCAACTTTATAATTTACTCCTTTTAGCAATTTTTATTCGTTCTCTTGCTATCTTTATTTGAATAAGAAGGCATCTAATTTTTTTTTTGTTCAGTACGCTGGACAGCCCTTGTTTATTGGTGGGTGAACTTATCCACCAATCAGCAAGAACCACCCAGTTTGTTAACCAATAATGGGCTGGCATCTAAACTAACATTCTTGCTTTTCAAATAAAGATACTAAGAGAATGAAGAAAAATTGATAATAGGAGTAAATTAGAAAGTTGCTTAAAATTCCATGCTCTATCTGAATCACAAAAGAAAAAAAATAGTTTTCAGTGTCCCTTTAAGTATGACCCATTGTTCTGCTAATATTTGTCTATGGAGATTTCCTGGCTATGTGCTGGATTTTATGCACCAGTTAGCAATGCATATGGCTGAGACATCTGAAGTCGATAATTCATAGGGGTGTCCACATACATTTGGCCTATAAACATGGGTGCTGCAATTTTAGAACCTAGGTTTCACTGTGCAAACACATCAGCACTGTAATGCAATAAAAGGTAGATTTCAACATTTATATATTTAGTTTTTAATGTCCCATAATTACAAGACATTTCTGTCATATTGTTATAGAAAAGAATATTTGCCAAGTCTTAACATTCTTAAAACAAATTCATTTTATTTATGTAATTGGTTTTCAATAGCCAAACTCCACCAATCACATGCTTAATTTGGAAGAGCCAATCTGGGCATGAGCCTGCAGATGGCAAGACGATAGTAACAATCATATTATTTGTATAAATTTCATTGTTTTGCAGTTATTTGTTGATGCCAATTAGGGAAAGATATGAAGGGTTAGCCTTGAGTAGTCTGGAGTGTGCTTTTATAATTCTGAAAATTAGAGCAGCCACAATTTTCAGAGCTAAATCACATGAAAAGGGGCTAAATAAATAATTTAAGTATATTACAAAAATGTTTCACTATACATACTAAACCGTTTATATTAAAATATTATATTAAATTTATATTAAAAAGATGTTAACTTTCTTTTTAAGTGCTGACATTTTGGGAAAGACTAAACAGAAACAATAACAAAGATATAGGCTGAAATGAAACAAACCTCAGTCCTGGAGCTTTAAGGGCAAAAATGTCAGACTGATCATCATTGAGATAATATAATTCTAACCCAGCAAGACCTTTTAACTATCTAAAGAAATATATGAGAGAGTATCTGACAAAACCTTGATACACAGTCCCATAAAGAAATTATAAAAAATGCATATAGTAAGGAAATCAGTCTAAACAGATCTACAAAAGTGTCTCAAAGTGAAACAAAGTTAATGAGTTAAAAGAAATTATAAAAAAAAATGTATGCTTACCTGATAAATTTATTTATTTCCGGACGGATATGGTGAGTCCACAGCTTCAGTAATTACTGTTGGGAATATAACTCCTGGCCAGCAGGAGGAGGCAAAGAGCACCACAGTTAAACTGCTAAGTAGCACTCCCTTACCCAAAACCCCCAGTCATTCAACCAAAGGGAAATGGAGAAAAAGGAGTAACACAAGGTGTAGAGGTGTTTGAGGTTATAGTCAAAAGAACAACTGTCTTAAAATAAAGGGTGGGGCCGTGGACTCACCATATCCGGAAATAAATAAATTTATCAGGTAAGCATAAATTTAGTTTTTCTTTCCTAAGATATGGTGAGGCCATGGCTTGAGTAATTACTGTTGGGAACCAATACCCAAGCTAGAGGACAGGGATAAATAGGGAGGGACAAGACAGGCAGTCCTAAACAGAAGGCACCACCGCTTAAAGAACCTTTCTCCTAATAGAAACCTCAGCCGATGCAATAGTATCAAATTTGGAAAAAAGTATGTAGAGAAGACCAAGCTACAGCCTTGCAAATTTGTTCCACTAAAGCTTCAATTTTGAAAGCTCAAGAAGAGGAAACAGCTCTTGTGGAATGAGCCCTAATTCTCTCAGGAGGCTGCTGTCCAGCAGTCTCAAAAGCCAAACAAATTATACTTTGTAACCAAAAAGAGCAGTAGCAGTAGCATTTTGACCTTTATGTTTCCCAGAGAAGCAGACAAAGAGGGCAGAGGACTGGCGAAAATCCTTTGTCACCTGTATGTAGAATTTAAGAGCACGTACAACATCCAAATTGTGTAACAAACGTTCTTTGGAAGAAGAAGGATTAGGACACAGAGAGGGAACAACAATTTCCTGGTTGATATTTCTATTAGAAACAACCTTAGGAAGGAAACCTAACTTAGTACGAAGAATTGCCTTATCGGCATGAAAAATAAGATAAGGGGAATCACACTGCAGAGCTGAGAGTTCCGAGACTCTTCGAGCAGAAGAGATAGCAACAAGAAACAAAACCTTCCAAGATAACAACTTAATGTTTATGGAAGGCAACGGCTCAAACGGAGCCAGCTGTAAAACTTTAAGAACAAGGTTAAGGCTCAAAGGAGGAGCAGCAGACTTAAAGACAGGCCTGATTTTGACCCTCCATTTGAGGACTAAGCTGGAAAACCCCTCCGGATGGAGGTCCCACTCACCGGGAGGAAAAGTCTGTCTGCTCAGAAAATCCGCTTCCAGTTGTCTACTCCTGGAATGTGGATGGCAGAAAGACAGCAATTGTGGGTCTCTCCCCACTGAAGAATCCGAGTAACCTCCTTCATGGCTAAGGAACTCCGAGTTCCTCCCTGGTGATTGATGTAAGCCACAGAGGTTATGTTGTCTGACTGGAACCTGATAAACTGGGCTGAGGACAACTGAGGCCAAGCCAATAGAGCATTGCAAGTCGTCCTCAATTCCACGATGTTGATGGGAAGAGCAGACTCCTCCCGAGTCCAAAGGCCCTGTGCTTTTAACGAGTTCCAGACTGCTCCCCAGCATGCTGGCGTCGATGGTCACGATCACCGAGGAAGGTCTCCGAAAGCATTTGCCCTGAGACAGATGTTCCTGAGAAATCCACCACAGGAGAGAATCCCTTGACAACTGATCTCTCTCTATTCTCTGAGATAGATCCGCATGGTCGCCATTCCATTGTCTGAGCATGCACAACTGGAGAGTTTTCATATGGAATCAAGCAAAAGGAATGATGTCCATGGAAGCCACCATCAGACCGATTACCTCCACACATTGAGCCACTGAAGGATGAGCAGCAGCCTGAAGAGAGAGGCTAGAGGAAATGATTTAGTTTTTCTTGACCTGTGTCAGAAAAATATTCATCAATAGAGAATCTATTATGGGCCCTAAGAACACTACTCTTGTAGCAGGGGAAAGAGAGCTTTTTTCCAGATTCACATTCCATCCATGGGAACGAAGAAGAGACAATATCTCTCTGTAAAATATAGCTTGTTAAAAAGATGGTGCCTGAACCAATATGTCGTCCAGGTAGGGTGCCACAGCAATTCCACAAGAACGAATCACTGCCAAAAGAGCTCAGAGAACCTTTGAAAAATATTTTGGGAGCTGTGGCTAGACCAAATGGAAGGGCCACGAACTGGAAATGTTTGTCGAGAAAGGCAAATCTCAGAAACCTGTGATGGTCCCTGTGAATAGGAACATGAAGATACGCATCCTTTAGGTCTATGGTTGTCATGAACTGACCCTCTTGTACTAAAGGAAGAATGGAATGTATAGTCTCCATCTTGTAGGATGGAACTTTGAGAAACTTGTTTAGACACTTCAAGTCTAGAATGGGACGGAAGGTTCCCTCTTTTTTGGGAACCACAAAAGACCCTGTTGCTGCACTGGAACTATCACTCCCAGGGAGGAAAGATGTTGTATACATTTCAATAACGCCTCTCTCTTTATCTGCCTCTGGGAGGAAAAGTCTTGAATTCCAATTTGTAACCCTGGGATACTATGTCCACTGTCCAGGGATCTGGGACATCTCGTATCCAGGCTTGAGAGAACTGAGAAAGTCTGCCCCCACCTGATCCGATCCCGGATCGGGGGCAAACCCTTCATGCTGATTTGGAATCCGCTGCGGGTTTCTTTGATTGTTTCCCCTTGTTCCAAAACGGATTGTGTTTCCAAGAAGACTTGGATTGTTCCTGCTTGGAAGAAGGGGAAGACTTTCCTCTGAAGTTACGAAAGGAGCGAAAATTACTCTGACATCCTTTAGGCCTATTCTTCTTATTCTGAGGTAGAAAAGACCCTTTTTCACCTGTAATATCAGAGATAATTTCTTTCAAACCGGGTCCAAACAAGGTTTTGCCCTTGTAAGGAATCGACAGAAAGCTTGACTTTAGAGGAAACGTCCGCATACCAGGATTTCAATCGTAACGCCCTGCGGGCTAGGACAGCGAAGCTAGAAGTTTTAGCTCCTAGTCTAACAACCTGTAAAATGGCATCTGCAATAAAGGAATTGGCCAACTTAAGAGCTTTAATCCTATTTTCAATTTCATCCAAGGAAGTTTCTACTTGAAGAGAATCAGACAAGGTGTCGAACCAATAAGATGCCGCACTAGTCACGGTGGCAAAACACACCTAAGGTTGTCATTGGAGACCTTGAAGAACATATAACTTTTTAAAATAAGCCTCCAGCTTCTTGTCCATCGGATCCTTAAAAGAGCAGCTATCCTCAATAGGCATAGCGGTTCTCTTAGCCAGAGTGCAAATGGCCCCTTCAACTTTGGTTACAACTTAAGAGCTTTAATCCTATCTTGAATTTCATCCAAGGAAGTCTCTACTTGAAGAGAATCAGACAAGGCGTTGAAACAATAAGATGCCGCACATAGGCATAGTGGTTTTCTTAGCCAGAGTGGAAAACATAATTTATGTAAGAACTTACCTGATAAATTCATTTCTTTCATATTGGCAAGAGTCAATGAGCTAGTGACGTATGGGATATACAATCCTACCAGGAGAGGCAAAGTTTCCCAAACCTCAAAATGCCTATAAATACACCCCTCACCACATCCACAATTCAGTTTAACGAATAGCCAAGAAGTGGGGTGATAAAGAAAGGAGTAAAAAGCATCAAAAAAGGAATTTAGAAATAATTGTGCTTTATACAAAAAAATAATAACCACCATAAAAAGGGTGGGCATCATGGACTCTTGCAATATGAAAGAAATGAAATTATCAGGTAAGTTCTTACATAAATTATGTTTTCTTTCATGTAATTGGCAAGAGTCCATGAGCTAGTGACGTATGGGATAGCAATACCCAAGATGTGGAACTTCCACACAAGAGTCACTAGGGAGGGACAAAATAAAAACAGCCATTTCGCTGAAAAAAATAAATTCACAACCCAAATATAAGTTTATTCTCAAAAAATCATAAGCAGAAGAATCAAACTGAAAAAGTTGCCTGAAGAACTTTCCTACCACAAACTGCTTCCGAAGAAGCAAATACATCAAAATGGTAGAATTTAGTAAATGTATGCAAAGAAGGCCAAATTGCTGCTTTGCAAATCTGATCAACTGAAGCTTCATTCTTAAAAGCCCAAGAAGTGGAAACTGATCTAGTAGAATGAGCTGTAATTCTCTGAGGCGGGGTTTTACCCAACTCCAAATAAGCTTGATGAATCAAAAGCTTTAACCATGATGCCAAAGAAAAGGCAGAAGCCTTCTGACCTTTCCTGGAACCAGAAAAGATAACAAATAGACTAGAAGTCTTCCTGAAATCGTTAGTGGCTTCAACATATTTCAGAGCTCTCACCACATCCAAAGAATGTAAAGATCTCTCCAAATAATTCTTAGGATTAGGATAAAAAGAAGGAACAACAATTTTTCTATTAATGTTGTTGGAATTCACAACCTTAGGTAAGAATTTAAATGAAGTCTGCAAAACTACCTTATCCTGATGAAAAATAAAAAAAAGAGATTCACAAGAGAGAGCGGATAATTCAGAAACTCTTCTAGCAGAAGAGATGGCCAAAAGGAACAATACTTTCCAAGAAAGTAGTTTAATGTCCAAAGAATGCATAGGCTCAAATGGAGGAGCCTGTAAAGCCTTCAAAACCAAATTAAGACTCCAAGGAGGAGAGATTGATTTAATGTCAGGCTTGATACGAACCAAAGCCTGTACAAAACAGTGAATATCAGGAAGTTTAGCAATTTTACTGTGGAATAAAACAGAAAGAGCAGAGATTTGTCCTCTCAAGGAACTTGCAGACAAACCTTTATCCAAACCATCCTGAAGAAACTGTAAAATTCTAGGAATTCTAAAAGAATGCCAAGAGAATTTACGAGAAGAACACCATGAAATGTAAGTCTTCCAAAACGCGATAATATAATATCTTTCTAGAGAAAGATTTACGAGCCTGCAACATAGTATTAATCACTGAGTCAGAGAAACATCTATGACTAAGCACTAAGCGTTCAATTTCCATACCTTAAAATTTAATGAATTGAGATCCTGATGGAAAAACGGACCTTGAGAAAGAAGGTCTGGACTTAATGGAAGTCGCCAAGGTTGGCAACTGGACATCCGAACAAGATCTTCATACCAAAACCTGTGAGGCCATGCTGGAGCCACCAGCAGCACAAACGATTGCTCCATGATGATTTTGGAGATCACTCTTGGAAGAAGCACTAGAGGCGGGAAAATATAAACCGGTCGATAACACCAAGGAAGTGTCAACGCATCCACTGCTTCCGCCTGAGGATCCCTGGACCTGAACAGGTACCTGGGAAGTTTTTTGTTTAGATGAGAAGCCATCAGATCTATTTCTGGAAGCCCCCACATCTGAACAATTTGAGAACACACATCTGGGTGGAGAGACCATTCTCCCTGATGTAAAGTCTGACAATTGAGATAATCCGCTTCCCAATTGTCTATACCTGGGATATGAACTGCAGAAATTAGACAGGAGCTGGATTCCGCCCAAACAAGTATCCGAGATAATTCTTTCATAGCTTGAGGACTGTGAGTCCCACCCTGATGATTGACATATGCCACAGTTGTGATATTGTCTGTATGAAAACAAATGAACGGTTCTTTCTTCAACAGAGGCCAAAACTGAAGAGCCCTGAGAATTGCACGGAGTTCCAAAATATTGATTGGTAATCTCGCCTCTTGAGATTTCCAAACCCCTTGTGCTGTCAGAGATCCCCAAACAGCTCCCCAACCTGAAAGACTCACATCTGTTGTAATCACAGTCCAGGTTGGACGAACAAGAGAGGCCCCTAGAATTATACGATGGTAATCTAACCACCAAGTCATAGAAAGTCGAACATTGGGATTTAAGGATATTAATTGTGATATCCTTGTATAATTAGTAAAAAGAGAGGCGTGTGAGACTCATGTAGAGGTAAACATCCCAGTCAGAAACAATTCAAAGCCATATATATAGATCGAGTCATTTATAGAAGAAGTACAGAGGTATGGGTACAGACCTTAATCCGTGTCCAACTTCGTGATGCAGCTCCTGCTGTTTCGAACACACGACCGTAGTCGCTGCCGCCGGTTTATCGTGGACTTACTTGCCTGGGGGGTGAACATTATTTCCACTATCTCCCCACTCTGCTTGCCGTGGTCCGGACCCCCTTCGAATGGCAGTTAGTGCTGCGTTGATAGACTCCTCCTACTCCCAGTGGCTTACACACAAAACTCCAACAGCATAGGAGCCGTAAGCTCTAGAGACTGAGACCTCACTCCGTGGATCATGAATAGCATAAAAGAGATGAGCAACACCGGATCAAATAAAAATATATCCAAAATTTTATTCCAGATTAAAATATAGTACAATCCACCTTGTAGCCGAAAAATAGGCTAAGAAACGGTCTTTCATAGCTTGAGGACTGTGAGTCCCACCCTAATGGTTGCCACAGTTGTGATATTGTCTGTCTGAAAACAAATGAACGGTTCTTTCTTCAACAGAGGCCAAAACTGAAGAGCCCTGAGAATTGCACAGTTCCAAAATATTGATTGGTAATATCGCCTCTTGAGATTTCCAAATCCCTTGTGCTGTCAGAGATTCCCAAACAGCTCCCCAACCTGAAAGACTCGCATCTGTTGTAATCACAATCCAGGTTGGACGAACAAAAGAGGCCCCTAGAATTATACAATGGTGATCTAACCACCAAGTCAGAGAAAGTCGAACATTGGGATTTAAGGATATTAATTGTGATATCCTTGTAAAATCCCTGCACCATTGATTCAGCATACAAATCTGTAGAGGTCTCATGTGAAAACGAGCAAAGGGGATTGCGTCCGATGCTGCAGTCATGAGACCTAAAACTTCCATGCACATGAAACTGAAGGGAATGACTGAGACTGAAGGTTCCGACAGGCTGCAACCAATTTCAAACGTCTCTTGTCCGATCACGCAAAACCCTGCTCTGTGATTACAGAGAGTAGGGCTCCGAAAACCTTTGAAAAGATTCTTGGAGCTGTCGCTAGGCCAAAAGGAAGAGCAACAAATTGGTAATGCTTGTCTAGAAAAGAGAATCTCAGGAACTGATAGTGATCCAGATGAATTGGAATATGAAGATATGCATCCTGTAAGTCTATTGTGGACATATAATGCACTTGCTGAACAAAAGGCAGAATAGTCCTTATAGTCACCATCTTGAAAGTTGGTACTCTTACATATCGATTCAAAATCTTTAGATCCAAAACTGGTCTGAATTAATTTTCTTTCTTTGGGACAATGAATAGATTTGAAAAAAACCCCAGACCCTGTTCCTGAAACGGAACTGGCATGATTACCCCTGATAACTCCAGGTCTGAAACACACTTCAGGAAAGCCTAAACCTTTACTGGGTTCGCTGGAATGCGTGAGAAAAAAAATCTTCTCACAGGTGGTCTTACTCTGAATCCTATTCTGTACCTTTGAGAGACAATACTCTGAATCCAATGATTTTGGACAGAACTGATCCAAACATCTTTGAAAAATCTTAATCTGCCCTCTACCAGCTGAGCTGGAATGAGGGCCGCACCTTCATGCGGACTTGGGGGATAGCTTTGATCTCCTAAATGGCTTGGATTTATTCCAATTTGAGGAAGGCTTCCAATTGGAAACAGATTCCTTTGGGGAAGGATTCGATTTTTGTTCCTTATTATGTTGAAAGGAACGAAAACGGTTAGAAGCTTTAGATTTACCTTTAGGTTTTTTATACTGAGGCAAAAAAACTCCCTTTCCCCCCCCCCCCCCCAGTGACAGTTGAAATTATTGAATCCAACTGAGAACCAAATAATGTATTACCTTGAAAAGAAAGAGAAAGCAATCTGGACTTAGAAGTCATATCAGCATTCCAAGATTTGAGCCACAAAGCTCTTCTAGCTAAAATAGCTAAAGACATATATCTAACATGAATTTTGATGATATCAAAAATGGCATCACAAATGAAATTATTAGCATGTTGAATCAACTTAACAATGCTAGACAAATCATGATCCGATACTTGTTGCGCTAAAGTTTCCAACCAAAAAGTTGAAGCAGGTGCAACATCAGCCAAAGAAATTGCAGGCCTAAGAAGATGACCTGAATATAAATAAGCCTTCCTTAGATAAGATTCAAGTTTCCTATCTAAAGGATCTTTAAAAGAAGTACTATCTTCCGTAGGAATAGTAGTACGTTTAGCAAGAGTAGAGATAGCCCCATCAACTTTGGGGATCTTTTCCCAAAACTCCAATCTAACTGCTGGCAAAGGATACAATTTTTTAAACCTTGAAGAAGGAATAAAAGAAGTACCAGGCCTTTTCCATTTTTTAGAAATCATATCAGAAATAGCATCAGGAACTGGAAAAACCTCTGGAATAACCACAGGAGGTTTATAAACAGAATGTAAACGTTTACTAGTTTTAAGAGGACTAGTTTCCTCCAAATCTAATGTAATCAACTTTTCTTTTAATAAAGAAGAAATATACTCCATTTTAAATAAGAGGATTTGTCAGTGTCAATATCGGAGGCAGGATCTTCTGAATCAGATAGATCCTCATCAGAGAAGGATAAATCAGTATGTTGCCGGTCATTTGAAATTTCATCAACTCTATGAGAAGTTTTAAAAGACTTTTTACGTTTATTAGAAGGCGGAATGGCAGCCAAAGCCTTCTGAATAGAATCAGAGATAAATTATTTTAAATTTACAGGTATATCTTGTGTATGAGATGTTGAGGGAACAGCAACAGGTAATGAACTACTACTGATGGATATATTTTCTGCATGTAAAAGTTTATCATGAACACTATTACAAACCACAGCTGGAGGAATAATCTCCACAAGTTTACAACACTTAGCTTTGGTAGAACTGTTATCAGGCAGCTGGGATCCAACAGTGAATTCTGAGACAGGATCAGATTGAGACATCTTGCAAATGTAAGAGAAAAAACAACATATAAAGCAAAATTATCAATTTCCTTATATGGCAGTTTCAGGAATGGGAAAAAAAATGCAAACAGCATAGCCCTCTGACATAGAAAAAGGCAAGAGGCAAAAGGGAATGGGGTCTTAAATAATGAAAATATTTTGTGCCAAGTATGACGCACAACAAACCGAAAAATATTTTTTGGCGCCAAAAACGTCCGGAAATGACACACTCGCGTCACAGATGACGCAACCATGAGAAGGACACGGCGTCGACTAAGATGGCGGAAATGACGAATTTGGGTCAACGAACGTAACTTTGCGCCAAAAACAAAAAATCTTGCGCCAAGAATGACGCAATAAACTGGCATTTTGCGCCCTTGCGAGCCTAATTCTGCCCGCGAATTTAAAAGACTATACCCCAGGTAAGAAATACATTTTTCATAAAAAAGCATTTACCAGATATGAGACTGAAAAAGGAAATATACTGAAAACCTGAATCATGGCAAATATAAGTACAATACATATATTTAGAACTTTATATAAATACATAAAGTGCCAAACCATAGCTGAGTGTCTTAAGTAATGAAAACATACTTACCAAAAGACACCCATCCATATATAGCAGATAGCCAAATCAGTACTGAAACAGTTATCAGTAGAGGTAATGGAGTATGAGAGTATATCGTCGATCTGAAAAGGGAGGTAGGAGATGAATCTCTACGACTGATAAGAGAGAACCTATGAAATAGATCCCTGTGAGGAAAACCATGGCATTCAATAGGTGATACTCCCTTTACATCCCTCTGACATTCACTGTACTCTGAGAGGAATCGGGCTTCAAAAATGCTGAGAAGCACATATCAACGTAGAAATCTAAGCACAAACTTACTTCACCACCTCCATAGGAGGCAAAGTTTGTAAAACTGAATTGTGGGTGTGGTGAGGGGTGTATTTATAGGCATTTTGAGGTTTGGGAAAATTTGCCCCTCCTGGTAGGATTGTATATCCCATACGTCACTAGCTCATGGACTCTTGCCAATTACATGAAAGAAATGGCCCCTTCAACTTTGGTTACAGTATACCAAGGGTCTTTAATGGAGTCCTCGAAAGGAAACATTTTCTTAAAAATGGGAGACGGGGAAAAAAAGACACCCCTGGTTTCTCCCATTCCTGTGAGATAATCTCCCTAGCATGTTCCGGCACAGGAAAAATTTTTTAGAAGTGGAAGGTTCATCAAAGAAACTATTAAGTTTACTAGATTTCTTAGGAGTGACTACGACAGGGGTATCAGAGTCATATAAAGTAGCTAAAACCTCCTTTAACAATACACAAAGGTGTTCAAGCTTAAATCTGATAGATAACACCTCAGTCTCAGAAGGAGGAATTATACTGTCCGAATCTGAGATTTCACCCTCAGAAAGTCCTGATGTATCCTCCTCATCAGACTTATGAGAAAGGGCAACTTGGGAAGCAGAACTGAGGACAGGCGCCTTACTTTCTGAATTTCTAGATATCCTCTTGCATTTTTCCCTGTAATCCAGGAATGGCAGCTAATGACGCAGATACAGCTGAAGATACCTGGGCAGCAATTTCTGCTCTTAAATAAACTCCACTAGGAGTTAGAGGAACAAGGGCACTGCATGTGACACCATTGAGGCTTGGGACGTAGCAGGAGAAAGCCGAGGTATTATTTTAACAGCATCATCCTGAGAGACATTACTAGGCTCAAAAAGGTTACCTTTATTTTGCAAGGTTTTCTTGAAACATGAAGAACAAAATTTCATAGGAGCTGCAATTTGTGCATCTAAACATAATAAGCATGAATTCATGAGAGCAGGCTCTTGCTGCATATCAGGCATGTTGTGAAACAGTAAATAAACGTGTACAGATAAGTTTCAAAGATTTTAATATTCAATTAAAATAAGCCAAGGAAAAAATACATTTTAAATGTTATCCCAAATTAGGATCGATCCCCAGCTAAAATTATATGAGGAAAGTTAAGAAAAAACATATAATAAACATCAAATAAACTTCTAAAATACCCCTCCAGCAACCCCACACCTCAATTATTGAGGTGCCTTACCGCTACCAAATAAGACTGAATCACCCAGAAATGGAGAAAAAAAAACTACTTTTTTTTCAGAAACGTTATGAAGTAAAGCTGGTCATGTGACCGCAACTGCCGTTATGTTACCTGACTTTCAAATTACTGCTGTGACACAGAGAGGCACTAAAATAGGTTCTTGGTACACTGAGTTCCAGAAAACAGAATTTATGCTTACCTGATAAATTTCTTTCTCTTGTGATGTATCAAGTCCACGGATTCATCCATACTTGTGGGATATTCTCCATCCTAACAGGAAGTGGCAAAGAGAGCACCCACAGCAGAGCTGTCTATATAGCTCCTCCCTTAGCTCCGCCCCCCCAGTCATTCGACCGAAGGCTAGGAAGAAAAAGGAGAAACTATAGGGTGCAGAGGTGACTGAAGTTTTTCAAATAAAAATATAACTACCTGTCTTAAATAGACAGGGCGGGCCGTGGACTCGATACATCACAAGAGAAAGAAATTTATCAGGTAAGCATAAATTCTGTTTTCTCTTGTAAGATGTATCGAGTCCACAGATTCATCCATACTTGTGGGATACCAATACCAAAGCTTTAGGACACGAATGAAGGGAGGGACAAGACAGGTACCTTAAACGGAAGGCACCACTGCTTGTAGAACCTTTCTCCAAAAAAATAGACTCCGAAGAAGCAAAAGTATCGAATTTGTAAAATTTGGAAAAAGTATGAAGCGAAGACCAAGTCGCCGCCTTACAAATCTGTTCAACAGAAGCCTCATTTTTAAAAACCCATGTGGAAGCCACTGCTCTAGTAGAATGAGCAATAATTCTTTCAGGAGGCTGCTGTCCAGCAGTCTCATAAGACAAACGGATGATGCTTTTCAGCCAAAAGGAAAGAGGTAGCCATAGCCTTTTGACCTCTCCGTTTACCGGAATAAACAACAAACAATGAAGATGTTTGACGGAAATCTTTGGTTGCTTGCAAGTAGAATTTTAAACCACGAACCACATCAAGATTATGCAACAGACGTTCCTTCTTTGAAGAAGGATTAGGACACAGTGAAGGAACAACAATTTCCTGATTGATATTCCTATTAGAAACAACTTTAGGAAGGAATCCAGGTTTGGTAAGTAAAAACCACCTCATCTGCATGGAAAACAAGATAAGGTGAGTCACACTGTAAAGCAGATAACTCAGAAACTCTTCGAGCCGAAGAGATAGCTACTAAAAAGAGGAACTTTCCAAGATAGAAGCTTAATATCTATGGAATGCATAGGTTCAAACGGAACCCCTTGAAGAACTTTAAGAACTAAGTTTAAGCTCCATGGTGGAGCAACAGGTTTGAATACAGGCTTGATTCTGACTAAAGCCTGACTAAACGCTTGAACGTCTGGAACATCTGCCAGACGCTTGTGTAAAAGAATAGACAATGCAGAAATCTGTCCTTTTAAGGAACTAGCTGATAATCCCTTCTCCAAACCTTCTTGGAGAAAGGACAATATTCTAGGAATCCTAATCTTACTCCATGAGTAACCCTTGGATTCACACCAATAAAAATATTTGCGCCAAATCTTATGATAGATTTTCCTGGTGACAGGCTTTCTAGCTTGAATCAGGGTATCAATGACCGACTCAGAGAAACCACGCTTTGATAGAATCAGGCGTTCAATCTCCAAGCAGTCAGACGCAGAGAAATTAGATTTGGATGCGTGAATGGACCTTGGATTAGAAGGTCCTGCCTCAATGGCAGAGTCCACGGTGGAACAGATGACATGTCCACTAGGTTTGCATACCAAGTCCTGCGTGGCCACGCAGGTGCTATCAGAAGTAGTGAAGCTCTCTCTTGCTTGATTCTGGCAACCAGACGTGGGAAGAGAGGAAAAGGTGGAAATACATAGGCCAGATTACTGCTAGAGCATCTATCAGTACCGCCTGTGGATCCCGGGACCTGGACCCGTAAAGAGGAAGTTTGGCCATTCTGACGGGACGCCATCAGATCCAATTCTGGTGTGCCCCATAGCTGAGTCAGCTGGGCAAATACCTCCGGAAGGAGTTCCCACTCCCCCGGATTAAAAGTCTGACAACTTAGGAAATCCTCCTCCCAGTTCTCTACCCCTGGGATATGGATTGCCGAGAGATTGCTGAGAGAAGAGTGATCCTCCGGCCATCGGATTATTTTGGTTACCTCCATCATCGCTAGAGAACTCCGTGTTCCTCCTTGATGATTGATATAAGCTACAGTCGTGATGTTGTCCGACTGAAATCTGATGAATTTGGCCGCAGTTAGCTGAGGCCACGCCTGAAGCACATTGAATATCGCTCTCAGTTCTAGAATGTTTATCGGGAGGAGAGTTTCTTCCCGAGACCATAAGCCCTGTGCTTTCAGGGAGTTCCAGACTGCACCCCAGCCTAGCAGGCTGGCATCTGTCATTACAATGAGCCACTCTGGCCTGCGGAAACACATTCCCTGAGACAGGTGGTCATGAGACAACCACCAGAGAAGTGAGTCTCTGGTCTCCTGGTCCAGATGCAGTTGAGGAGATAAATCTGCATAATCCCCATTCCACTGTTTGAGCATGCATAGTTGCAGTGGTCTGAGGTATAGGCGGGCAAAAGGAACTATGTCCATTGCTGCTACCATGAGACCGATTACCTCCATACACTGAGCCACTGATGGTCAAGGAATGGAATGAAGAGCTCGGCAAGTGGTTAAGAGTTTTGATTTTCTGACCTCCGTCAGAAATATTTTCATTTCTACCGAGTCTATCAGAGTCCCTAGGAAGGAAACTCTTGTGAGAGGGAAGAGAGAACTCTTTTTTATGTTTGCCTTCCACCCGTGAGATCTCAGAAAAGCCAACACTATGTCCGTGTGAGACTTGGCTAGCTGGAAAGTCAACGCCTGAATTAAGATGTCGTCTAGATAAGGCGCCACTGCTATATCCCGCGGTCTTAGAACCGCCAAAAGGGACCCTAGCACCTTTGTGAAAATTCTGGGAGCCGTGGCCAACCCGAAGAGAAGGGCCACAAACTGGTAATGCCTGTCCAGAAAGGCGAATCTGAGGAATTGATGATGATCTCTGTGAATAGGGATGTGTAGATACGCATCCTTTAAGTCCACGGTAGTCATATATTGACCCTCCTGGATCAGAGGTAGAATAGTCCGAATAGTCTCCATCTTGAATGATGGTACTCTGAGGAACTTGTTTAGAATTTTGAGATCCAAGATTGGTCTGTAAGTTCCCTCTTTTTTGGGAACCACAAACAGGTTCGAGTAAAACCCTAGCCCTTGTTCCGCTTTTGGAACTGGGCGGATCACTCCCCTGGTATGTAGGTCTTCTACACAGCGTAAGAACGCCTCTCTCTTTGTCTGGTTTGCAGACAATTGTGAAGTGTGAAACCTCCCCCTTGGGGGAGAGTCTTTGAAGTCCAGAAGATATCCCTGGGACACAATTTCTAAAGCCCGGGAATCGTGGACATCTCTTGCCCAAGCCTGAGCGAAGAGAGTCTGCCCCCTACTAGATCCGGTCCTGGATCGGGGGCTACCCCTTCATGCTGTCTTAGAGGCAGCTGCAGGCTTCTTGGCCTGTTTGTCCTTGTTCCAAGCCTGGTTAGGTCTCCAGACTGACTTGGATTGGGCAAAATTGCCCTCTTGCTTTGTAGCAGGGGAAGCTGAAGCAGGACCACCCTTGAAATTCCGAAAGGAACGAAAATTATTTTGTTTGGTCCTCAATTTATTTGTTTTATCCTGAGGGAGAGCATGGCCTTTCCCTCCAGTGATGTCTGAAATAATCTCTTTCAGTTCAGGCCCAAATAGGGTCTTTCCTTTGAAAGGGATGTTCAAAAGTTTAGATTTTGATGATACATCAGCAGACAAGGACTTAAGCCATAACGCCCTGCGTGCTAAAATGGCAAAACCTGAATTCTTTGCCACTAACTTAGCCAGTTGGAAAGCGGCATCTGTAATGAAAGAATTAGCCAACTTAAGAGCCTTAATTCTATCCATAATATCCTCTAATGGAGTCTCCATCTGAAGAGCCTCTTCTAGAGCCTCGAACCAGAAAGCAGCTGCAGTAGTTACAGGAACAATGCACACAATAGGTTGGAGAAGAAAACCTTGATGAACAAAAATTTTCTTCAGGAGACCCTCCAATTTTTTATCCATAGGATCTTTGAAAGCACAACTGTCTTCGATAGGTATAGTTGTACGCTTAGATAGAGTAGAAATAGCTCCCTCCACCTTAGGAACCGTCTGCCACGAGTCCCGCATGGTGTCAGATATGGGAAACATTTTCTTAAAAACAGGAGGGGGAGCAAACGGAATACCTGGTTTATCCCACTCCTTAGTAACAATATTCACAATCCTCTTAGGGACTGGAAAAACATCAGTGTAAACAGGAACCTCTAAGTATTTGTCCATTTTACACAAATTCTCTGGAACCACTATGGGGTCACAATCATCTAGAGTCGCTAATACCTCCCTGAGCAATAAGTGGAGGTGTTCAAGCTTAAATTTAAAGGCCGTCATGTCAGAATCTGTCTGAGGGAGCGTCTTTCCTGAATCAGAAATTTCTCCCTCAGATAACAAATCCCTTACCCCTACTTCAGAACATTGTGAGGGTATATCAGATACGGCTACTAAAGCGTCAGACTGCTCAGCTTTACTTAACCCAGAGCTGTCACGCTTTCCTTGAAAACCAGGCAGTTTAGAAAAAACCTCTGTGAGGGTTTTATTCATAACTGTGGCCATGTCTTGTAAGGTAAATGAATTTGACGCATTAGCGGTACTTGGCGTCACTTGTGCGGGCGTTACTGGTTGTGACACTTGGGGAGAGCTAGATGTCAAAAACTCATTTCCTTCTGTCTGAGAATCATCTATTGCTATAGTTTTCATTGCTAAAATATGCTCTTTATAATTTATAGACATAGTGCAAGTGGGACACATTCTAAGAGGGGGCTCCACAATGGCTTCTAAACACATTAAACAAGGATTTTCCTTAGTGTCAGACATGTTAAACAGGCTAGTAATGAAACAAGCAAGCTTGGAAAACACTTTATTCAAA
Organism: Bombina bombina; assembly: GCF_027579735.1. Lineage (NCBI taxonomy): Eukaryota > Metazoa > Chordata > Amphibia > Anura > Bombinatoridae > Bombina > Bombina bombina. The sequence goes on along the minus strand of NC_069500.1, from coordinate 300,647,310 downwards.
GTAAATAATACTTAGAAAAAAACGGTACTGTGCCTTTAAGAAAAAAAAAAGCTGCACAAACTCTGCAAAACAGTGTAAAAAAGCAGTAAACTCAACGAAATTTTTACAGTAGCATCATAAAGCCTTAGTAACTTTGCACAGCTATGCAAATAAACAATTAACCACTTAAAGGATTACTTTCTGTTATAATTTTTAAGCCAAACAACTAACATATTAAAGTTAATAAACATTGATTAAAACCTACTGACCTATATTTTCTCCAAAACTAAGTTTCATAACGTTATAAAAGTTATATCTTTTATTCCCTGATGTCACGTTATCCTGCCCACTATTTTCAGCACTGCGTGTACAAAAAACCAATGAAATTTTGTTTAAAGCGCCATTTTGAAACCTAGGTATTGTAAACGGATTGGTACAGAGCAAAGGATACCCACGGAGTGGGTTTTGAAAACAATTAAATTTGCAGACAAGATTTCTGATATACGGTAGAGATATGTTAATGAAATGCTATTGATAAAAAGCGTATTTGGGGTAGTTAGTTAGTAACAGGCATAGAAAATATTTACTTACAGTGGCCCTTGAATGTAAGAACCGGATTGACAAAACGTCAAAAACCGGTAAAAAACATTCAGCACCTTGCCACAGTTCTGCTGTGACGCCTACCTGCCCTTTATGAACGATTTGTGGGGAAAAAAAACTTCTTTACAGCCCTCAAACACAGCAGGACCCTATGGAGAAGCAGCTGGATGTCTCTGAGGAAAAGAAACTGCGCAACTGAGGAGTGAAAATAGGCCCCTCCCACCTCACTCGATGTCATGGGGCCTAAAAGAAACACAACAGAGTGTTTCCTAAACTAGCCATGTGGGTTAATAACCCCTAAACAAGTCACAAAGACCCCTTAAAGTTCCTCAAAAAAACAGTGCAATAATAATAAAAACGTTTTTCCTTATCAGTGTCACCAGTAACTAATGAGCCATTTATGCAAGCTGGGATTCTTACTAAGTCTCTGAATACAGCTTACCCTTCCCCTCATGGGGATATTGCCAGCCTTTTCTAGAATTAACAGTTTGTCTAGAAAAAATTAGACTGAACATACCTCAAAGCAGTTTAGCCTGCAAACTGTTCCCCCAACTGAAGTTTTCCTGTACTCTTCAGTCCTTGTGAGAACAGCAGTGGATTTTAGTTACAAAGTGCTAAAATCATCATCCTCCCTGCAGAAATCTTCATCTCTTTTCTGCCAGAGAGTAAATAGTACACACCGGTACCATTTGAAATAAAATAAAAAGCTAACATTTTTGTCACCACACTCACTTTACACTCCTAGCAGTTAAGCAGGGAAAGAGAATGACTGGGGGGGGCGGAGCTAAGGGAGGAACTATATAGACAGCTCTGCTGTGGGTGCTCTCTTTGCCACTTCCTGTTAGGAAGGAGAATATCCCACAAGTATGGATGAATCCGTGGACTCGATACATCTTACAAGAGAAATAACTGTTTTTTTTCAAACCTGACAGTTTAAAATGTTGCATTGTTTTATTTTAAAGCAAAGGGGAAATGAATAAGCTGCTGAAAAGGAAAATTCAGCCTTACTTTTAGTTTAAACGTGTATTGTTTTATCAAGTAAATATGTGTCAGAAAATAAAGCCTAATAAAAACATTTTACCCTTCCTTTTTAAGAGTTTAAATGTTAGTCTCACACATGCTGCTTCATGCCCCAGTGTAACCCATACAACAGGATTATCTATGCCCCAATTAAAAAGCAGTGTCTTAATTTGTTAAGTGCATGGTCTCCCCAACTGGAAGAAAAAGCACTTAGCTGCTCCGCTGTCCGGCATGTAGACAGATACAAGGTATGAGAAGAGACAGTTCGTCACAGAGACCTTTGAAAAAGAAAGAAAAGAGTAGCCAACTCTGGCAGCAATTGTTAGGAACTTGTAAAGAGGTACTTACTGCGTTTTCCTAACTGCTTTAAATCCACCATTACACAACAGCAAGGAATGACATGGAATACGGCTATACCCCAAAACATGCTTGTAGATTAAATCAAAATTTTTCTTCAGACACCTAAACTTCACCTCCTCAATGCACCAAAGGCAAAGAGAATGACTGGGGGTTTTGGGTAAGGGAGTGATACGTATTGATACTTAGCAGTTTAACTGTGGTGCTCTTTGCCTCCTATGGTTGGCCAGGAGTGATATTTCCAACAGTAATTACTCAAGCCGTGCACTCACCATGTCTTAGGAAAAGGAAATGTATGCTTACCTAATAAATTGATTTCTTCTACGATACGACAAGTCCACGGATTTATCCTTACTTGTGGAATATTATCCTCCTGCTAACAGAAAGGGGCAAAGAGCACCACAACAGAGCTGTACATATAGCTCCTCCCTTCTCTCCACCCCCAGTCATTCGACCAAAGGTATAGGAAGAGAAAAGAAAAGCTAAAAGGTGCAGAGGTGACTGAAGTTTTGAAAAACAAAAATATAATCTGTCTAAAATGAAAGGGAGGGCCGTGGACTTGACATATCGTTGAAGAAATCAATTTATCAGGTAAGCATAAATTTCCTTTTCTTCTACTAGTTACGACGAGTCCACGGATTCCTCCTTACTTGTGGGATACAATACCAAAGCAACAGGACACGGATGAACGGGAGGGACAAGACAGATACCTAAACGGAAGGCACCACAGCTTGAAGAACTTTTCTCCCAAAAATAGCCTCGGAAGAAGCAAAAGTTTCAAATTTGGAAAATTTGGAAAAGGTATGAAGGGAGGACCAAGTTGAAGCCTTACAAATCTGTTCAACAGAAGCATCGTTTTTAAAAGCCCATGTGGAAGCCACCGCTCTAGTAGAATGAGCTGTAATTTTTTCAGGAGGCTGCTGTCCAGCAGTCTCGTATGCAAAAACAGAATTTATGTTTACCTGATAAATTTCTTTCTCCAACGGTGTGTCCGGTCCACGGCGTCATCCTTACTTGTGGGGATATTCTCCTCCCCAACAGGAAATGGCAAAGAGCCCAGCAAAGCTGGTCACATGATCCCTCCTAGGCTCCGCCCACCCCAGTCATTCGACCGACGTTAAGGAGGAATAATAGCATAGGAGAAACCATATGGTACCGTGGTGACTGTAGTTAAAGAAAATAAATTATCAGACCTGATTAAAAAACCAGGGCGGGCCGTGGACCGGACACACCGTTGGAGAAAGAAATTTATCAGGTAAACATAAATTCTGTTTTCTCCAACATAGGTGTGTCCGGTCCACGGCGTCATCCTTACTTGTGGGAACCAATACCAAAGCTTTAGGACACGGATGAAGGGAGGGAGCAAATCAGGTCACCTAAATGGAAGGCACCACGGCTTGCAAAACCTTTCTCCCAAAAATAGCCTCAGAAGAAGCAAAAGTATCAAACTTGTAAAATTTGGTAAAAGTGTGCAGTGAAGACCAAGTCGCTGCCCTACATATCTGATCAACAGAAGCCTCGTTCTTGAAGGCCCATGTGGAAGCCACAGCCCTAGTGGAATGAGCCGTGATTCTTTCGGGAGGCTGCCGTCCGGCAGTCTCGTAAGCCAATCTGATGATGCTTTTAATCCAAAAAGAGAGAGAGGTAGAAGTTGCTTTTTGACCTCTCCTTTTACCTGAATAAACAACAAACAGGGAAGATGTTTGTCTAAAATCCTTTGTAGCATCTAAATAGAATTTTAGAGCGCGAACAACATCCAAATTGTGCAACAAGCGTTCCTTCTTTGAAACTGGTTTCGGACACAGAGAAGGTACGATAATCTCCTGGTTAATGTTTTTGTTAGAAACAACTTTTGGAAGAAAACCAGGTTTAGTACGTAAAACCACCTTATCTGCATGGAACACCAGATAAGGAGGAGAACACTGCAGAGCAGATAATTCTGAAACTCTTCTAGCAGAAGAAATTGCAACTAAAAGCAAAACTTTCCAAGATAATAACTTAATATCAACGGAATGTAAGGGTTCAAACGGAACCCCCTGAAGAACTGAAAGAACTAGATTGAGACTCCAAGGAGGAGTCAAAGGTTTGTAAACAGGCTTGATTCTAACCAGAGCCTGAACAAAGGCTTGAACATCTGGCACAGCTGCCAGTTTTTTGTGAAGTAACACCGACAAGGCAGAAATCTGTCCCTTCAGGGAACTTGCCGATAATCCTTTTTCCAATCCTTCTTGAAGGAAGGATAGAATCCTAGGAATCTTAACCTTGTCCCAAGGGAATCCTTTAGATTCACACCAACAGATATATTTTTTCCAAATTTTGTGGTAAATCTTTCTAGTTACAGGCTTTCTGGCCTGAACAAGAGTATCGATAACAGAATCTGAGAAACCTCGCTTCGATAAAATCAAGCGTTCAATCTCCAAGCAGTCAGCTGGAGTGAAACCAGATTCGGATGTTCGAACGGACCCTGAACAAGAAGGTCTCGTCTCAAAGGTAGCTTCCAAGGTGGAGCCGATGACATATTCACCAGATCTGCATACCAAGTCCTGCGTGGCCACGCAGGAGCTATCAAGATCACCGACGCCCTCTCCTGATTGATCCTGGCTACCAGCCTGGGGATGAGAGGAAACGGCGGGAACACATAAGCTAGTTTGAAGGTCCAAGGTGCTACTAGTGCATCCACTAGAGCCGCCTTGGGATCCCTGGATCTGGACCCGTAGCAAGGAACTTTGAAGTTCTGACGAGAGGCCATCAGATCCATGTCTGGAATGCCCCAAAGTTGAGTGACTTGGGCAAAGATTTCCGGATGGAGTTCCCACTCCCCCGGATGCAATGTCTGACGACTCAGAAAATCCGCTTCCCAATTTTCCACTCCCGGGATGTGGATAGCAGACAGGTGGCAGGAGTGAGACTCCGCCCATAGAATAATCTTGGTCACTTCTTCCATCGCTAGGGAACTCCTTGTTCCCCCCTGATGGTTGATGTACGCAACAGTCGTCATGTTGTCTGATTGAAACCGTATGAACTTGGTCCTCGCTAGCTGAGGCCAAGCCTTGAGAGCATTGAATATCGCTCTCAGTTCCAGAATATTTATCGGTAGAAGAGATTCTTCCCGAGACCAAAGACCCTGAGCTTTCAGGGATCCCCAGACCGCGCCCCAGCCCATCAGACTGGCGTCGGTCGTGACAATGACCCACTCTGGTCTGTGGAATGTCATCCCTCGTGACAGGTTGTCCAGGGACAGCCACCAACGGAGTGAGTCTCTGGTCCTCTGATTTACTTGTATCTTTGGAGACAAGTCTGTATAGTCCCCATTCCACTGACTGAGCATGCACAGTTGTAATGGTCTTAGATGAATGCGCGCAAAAGGAACTATGTCCATTGTCGCTACCATCAACCCGATCACTTCCATGCACTGAGCTACGGAAGGAAGAGGAACGGAATGAAGTATTCGACAAGAGTCCAGAAGCTTTGTCTTTCTGGCCTCTGTTAGAAAAATCCTCATTTCTGAGGAGTCTATAATTGTTCCCAAGAAGGGAACCCTTGTTGACGGGGATAGAGAACTCTTTTCCACGTTCACTTTCCAGCCGTGCGATCTGAGAAAGGCCAGGACGATGTCCGTGTGAGCCTTTGCTCGAGGGAGGGACGACGCTTGAATCAGAATGTCGTCCAGGTAAGGTACAACTGCAATGCCCCTTGGTCTTAGCACAGCTAGAAGGGACCCTAGTACCTTTGTGAAAATCCTTGGAGCAGTGGCTAATCCGAAAGGAAGCGCCACGAACTGGTAATGTTTGTCCAGGAATGCAAACCTTAGGAACCGATGATGTTCCTTGTGGATAGGAATATGTAGATACGCATCCTTTAAATCCACCGTGGTCATGAATTGACCTTCCTGGATGGAAGGAAGGATAGTTCGAATGGTTTCCATCTTGAAAGATGGGACCTTGAGAAATTTGTTTAAGATCTTGAGATCTAGGATTGGTCTGAACGTTCCCTCTTTTTTGGGAACTATGAACAGATTGGAGTAGAACCCCATCCCTTGTTCTCTCAATGGAACAGGATGAATCACTCCCATTTTTAACAGGTCTTCTACACAATGTAAGAACGCCTGTCTTTTTATGTGGTCTGAAGACAACTGAGACCTGTGGAACCTTCCCCTTGGGGGAAGTCCCTTGAATTCCAGAAGATAACCCTGGGAGACTATTTCTAGCGCCCAAGGATCCAGAACATCTCTTGCCCAAGCCTGAGCGAAGAGAGAGAGTCTGCCCCCCACCAGATCCGGTCCCGGATCGGGGGCCGATATTTCATGCTGTCTTGGTAGCAGTGGCAGGTTTCTTTGCCTGCTTTCCCTTGTTCCAGCCTTGCATTGGTCTCCAAGCTGGCTTGGCCTGAGAAGTATTACCCTCTTGCTTAGAGGACGTAGCACCTTGGGCTGGTCCGTTTTTACGAAAGGGACGAAAATTAGGTCTATTTTTTGCCTTGAAAGGCCGATCCTGAGGAAGGGCATGGCCCTTACCCCCAGTGATATCAGAGATAATCTCTTTCAAGTCAGGACCAAACAGCGTTTTCCCCTTGAAAGGAATGTTTAGTAGCTTGTTCTTGGAAGACGCATCAGCCGACCAAGATTTCAACCAAAGCGCTCTGCGCGCCACAATAGCAAACCCAGAATTCTTAGCCGCTAACTTAGCCAATTGCAAAGAGGCGTCTAGAGTGAAAGAATTAGCCAATTTGAGAGCATTGACTCTGTCCATAATCTCCTCATAAGGAGGAGAGTCACTATCGAGCACCTTAATCAGTTCATCAAACCAGAAATATGCGGCTGTAGTGACAGGGACAATGCATGAAATGGGTTGTAGAAGGTAACCCTGCTGAACAAACATCTTTTTAAGCAAACCTTCTAATTTTTTATCCATAGGATCTTTGAAAGCACAACTATCCTCTATGGGAATAGTGGTGCGTTTGTTTAAAGTAGAAACCGCTCCCTCGACCTTGGGGACTGACTGCCATAAGTCCTTTCTGGGGTCGACCATAGGAAACAATTTTTTAAATATGGGGGGAGGGACGAAAGGAATACCGGGCCTTTCCCATTCTTTATTAACAATGTCCGCCACCCGCTTGGGTATAGGAAAAGCTTCTGGGAGCCCCGGCACCTCTAGGAACTTGTCCATTTTACATAGTTTCTCTGGGATGACCAAATTTTCACAATCATCCAGAGTGGATAATACCTCCTTAAGCAAAATGCGGAGATGTTCCAATTTAAATTTAAAAGTAATCACATCAGATTCAGCCTGCTGAGAAATGTTCCCTAAATCAGTAATTTCTCCCTCAGACAAAACCTCCCTGGCTCCCTCAGATTGGGTTAGGGGCCCTTCAGAGATATTAATATCAGCGTCGTCATGCTCTTCAGTAACTAAAACAGAGCATCCACGCTTACGCTGACAAGGGTTCATTTTGGCTAAAATGTTTTTGACAGAATTATCCATTACAGCCGTTAATTGTTGCATAGTAAGGAGTATTGGCGCGCTAGATGTACTAGGGGCCTCCTGAGTGGGCAAGACTCGTGTAGACGAAGGAGGGAATGATGCAGTACCATGCTTACTCCCCTCACTTGAGGAATCATTTTGGGCATCATTGTCATTATCACATAAATCACATTTATTTAAATGAATAGGAATTCTGGCTTCCCCACATTCAGAACACAGTCTATCTGGTAGTTCAGACATGTTAAACAGGCATAAACTTGATAAGAAAGTACAAAAAACGTTTTGAAATAAAACCGTTACTGTCACTTTAAATTTTAAACTGAACACACTTTATTACTGCAATTGCGAAAAAACATGAAGGAATTGTTCAAAATTCACCAAACTTTCACCACAGTGTCTTAAAGCCTTGAAAATATTGCACACCAATTTTGGAAGCTTTAACCCTTAAAATAAATGATTCCTCAAGGCTAAATAAGTGTTAATATCAATCGATTTAGCCCAAAAAATGTCTACAGTCTAAATAAGCCCTTGTGAAGCCCTTATTTACAATCGTAATAAACATGGCTTACCGGATCCCATAGGGAAAATGACAGCTTCCAGCATTACATCGTCTTGTTAGAATGTGTCATACCTCAAGCAGCAAAGGACTGCAAACTGTTCCCCCAACTGAAGTTAATGCTCTCAACAGTCCTGTGTGGAACAGCCATGGATTTTAGTTACGGTTGCTAAAATCATTTTCCTCATACAAACAGAATTCTTCATCTCTTTTCTGTTTCTGAGTAAATAGTACGTACCAGCACTATTTGAAAATAACAAACTCTTGATTGAATAATGAAAAACTACAGTTAAACACTAAAAAACTCTAAGCCATCTCCGTGGAGATGTTGCCTGTACAACGGCAAAGAGAATGACTGGGGTGGGCGGAGCCTAGGAGGGATCATGTGACCAGCTTTGCTGGGCTCTTTGCCATTTCCTGTTGGGGAGGAGAATATCCCCACAAGTAAGGATGACGCCGTGGACCGGACACACCTATGTTGGAGAAACGGATGATGCTTTTCAGCCAAAAAGAGAGGTAGCCGTAACTTTTTGACCCCTACGCTTTCCAGAATAAACAACAAATAGAGAAGATGTTTGACGGAAATCCTTGGTCGCTTGTAAGTAAAACTTCAAGGCACGAACCACGTCCAAGTTATGCAACAGACTCTCCTTCTTAGAAGAAGGATTAGGACACACAGAAGGAAAAACAATTTCCTGATTAATATTCTTATTTGAAACAACCTTAGAAAGGAATCCAGGTTTAGTACGCAAAACCACCTTATCAGAATGGAATATAAGATAAGGCAAGTCACATTGTAACGCAGAAAGCTCAGAAACTCTTCGAGCAGAAGAGATAGCAACTAAAAACAAAACTTTCCAAGATAAAAGCTTAATATCTATGGAATGCATCGGTTCAAACGGAACCCCTTGAAGAAGATTTAGAACTAAATTCAAACTGATTCTGTGTAAAGCCTGACAAAAAGACTGAACGTCTGGGACATCCGCCAGACGCTTGTGTAGTAAAATTGACAAAGCATAAATTTGTCCCTTTAAGAAACTAGTCGATAATCCCTTCTCCAATCGATCTTGGAGAAAGGACAAAATCCTAGGAATCCTAACCCTACTCCATGAGTAGCCCTTGGATTCGCACCAATAAAGATATTTACGCCATATCTTATGGTAAATTTTCCTAGTGACAGGCTTCCGAGCCTGAATCAAGGTATCAATGACCGACTCAGAGAATCCCCGCTTAGATAAAATCAAGCATTCAATCTCCAGGCAGTCAGCTGCAGAGAATTTAGATTTGTGTTGGAACGGACCTTGAATGAGAAGGTCCTGTCTCAGTGGCAGTTTCCACGGTGGCAGAGATGACATTTCCACTAGATCTGCATACCAAGTTCTGCGTGGCCACGCAGGCGTTATCAAGATTACCAAAGCCCTCTCCTGTTTGATTCTGGCAATCAGACGAGGTAGGAGAGGAAAAGGAGGAAAAACATAAGCCAGGTTGAACGACCAATGTACTGCTAGAGCATCTATCAGTACTGCTTGGGGATCCCTTGATCTGGACCCGTAACAAGGAAGTTTGGCATTCTGACAAGATGCCATCAGATCCAATTCCGGTGTGCCCCATTGACGGATCAATGCTGCAAACACCTCCAGATGGAGCTCCCACTCCCCCAGGTGAAAAGTCTGACGACTTAGAAAATCTGCTTCCCAGTTCTCTACTCCTGGGATATAGATTGCTGATAGATGGCAGGAGTGAGTCTCTGCCCATCGAATTATCTTGGAAACCTCTATCATCGCTAGAGAACTCTTTGTTCCCCCTTGATGATTGATATATGCTACAGTCGTGATATTGTCGGACTGGAATCTTATGAATTTGGCCAAAGCCAACTGAGGCCATGCTTGAAGCGCATTGAATATTGCTCTCAGTTCCAGAATATTGATTGGTAGTAGGGACTCCTGAGTCCAAACACCCTGAGCCTTCAGGGAATTCCAGACTGCACCCCAGCCCAAGAGGCTGGCGTCCGTCGTCACTATGATCCATGCTGGTCTGCGGAAGCACATTCCCTGTGACAGATGATCCTGTGACAACCACCAAAGAAGAAAGTCTCTGGTCTCTAGATCCAGATTTATCTAAGGAGATAAATCCGCATAATCCCCATTCCACTGTCCGAGCGCAAATGGAACGATGTCCATTGCCGCTACCATTAATTCAATGACCTCCATACACTGCGCCACTGATTGCCGAGGAATTGACTGAAGTGCTCTGCAAGTAGTTAGGATCTTTGACTTTCTGACCTCAGTTAGCAATATTTTTATGTCTACCAAGTCTATCAGAGTTCCTAGGAATGGAACTCTTGTCGGTGGAACTAGTGAACTCTTTTGTATATTCACCTTCCACCCGTGAGTTCTTAGAAAAGCCAACACGATGATCGTGTGAGATTTGGCTAGATGGCAAGTTGACGCCTGAATCAAAATGTCGTCCAGGTAGGGCGCCACAGATATGCCCCACGGCCTTAGAACCGCCAGAAGGGACCCTAGCACCTTTGTGACGATTCTGGGAGCTGTGGAAAACCCAAAAGGAAGGGCCACAAACTGGTAGTGTTTGTCCAGGAAGGCGAACCTGAGAAACTGGTGATGATCTTTGTGGATAGGAATGTGAAGATACGCATCCTTCAAGTCCACGGTAGTCATATATTGACCCTCCTGGATCATTGGTAAAATAGTTTGAATGGTATCCATCTTGAACGATTTGTTTAGGCCAAAATTTGTTTAGGTATTTGAGATCTAAAATCGGTCTGAAGGTACCCTCTTTTTTGGGAATCACGAACAGATTTGAGTAAAACCCCTGCCCCTGTTCTAGTTTTGGAACTGGGCAGATTACACCCATGGTATATAGGTCTTCTACACAGCGTAAGAACGCCTCTCTTTTTGTCTGGTCTACAGACAAACGTGAAACATGAAATCTCCCTCTTGGGAGAAAATCCTTGAATTCTAGTCAACATCCCTGGGTCAAGATTTCGAATGCCCAGGGATCCTGAACGTCCCTTGCCAAAGCCTGAGCGAAGAGAGAAAGTGTGCCCCCTACTAGATCCGGTCCCGGATCGGGGGCTGCCCCTTCATGCTGTCTTGGTAGCAGCAGCGGGCTTCTTGGCCTGTTTACCTTTATTCTAGGTGTGGTTAGGTCTCCAGACTGACTTGGATTGTGCAAAATTACCCTCCTGCTTTGTCGCGGAGGAGGAAGTAGAGGGTCCACCTTTAAAGTTTCGAAAGGAACGAAAATTATTTTGTTTGGCTCTCATTTTAGCCGTCTTGTCCTGAGGAAGGGCATGACCATTACCTCCAGTAATGTCGGAAATGATCTCCTTTAGTTCAGGCCCGAAGAGGGTCTTACCTTTAAAAGGAATAGCTAAAAGTTTAGATTTTGATGACACATCAGCAGACCAAGACTTAAGTCATAACGCTCTACGCGCTAAAATGGCAAAGCCTGCATTCTTTGCCGCTAATTTAGCCATTTGAAAAGCGGCATCGGTAATAAAAGAATTAGCTAGCTTGAGAGCCTTAATTCTATCCAAAATATCATCTAATGGGGTCTCAACCTTAAGAGACTCCTCTAGAGCCTCAAACTAAAAAGCTGCTGCAGTAGTTACTGGAACGATGCACGCTATAGGTTGTAGAAGAAAACCCTGATGAATAAACAATTTATTTAAAAGACCCTCTAATTTTTTATCCATAGGATCTTTGAAAGCACAACTGTCCTCAATAGGTATAGTTGTACGCTTAGCCAGGGTAGAAATAGCTCCCTCCACCTTAGGGACCGTCTGCCAGGAATCCCGAATGGTGTCAGATATGGGAAACATTTTCTTAAAAGTAGGAGGGGGAGAGAACTCAATGCGTGGTCTATCCCATTCCTTAGTAACAATGTCCAAAATCCTTCTAGGGACTGGAAAAACATTAGTGTAAGTAGGGACCTCTAGATATTTATCCATTTACACAATTTCTCTGGTGGGATTACAATAGGGTCACAATCATCCAGAGTCGCTAAAACCTCCCGGAGTAACAAGCGGAGGTGTTCAAGCTTAAACTTAAAGGCCGTCACATCTGAGTCTGTTTGAGGGAACATCTTTCCTGAGTCTGAAAGCTCTCCCTCAGACAGCAAATCCCCCACCCCTAAATCAGAACACTGTGAGGGTACATCAGAGATGGCCAATAAAGCATCAGAGGGCTCAGCATTTACTCTAATACCTAACCTGCTGCGCTTACCCTGTACACTGGCAGTTTAGACAATACCTCTGTAAGGGTAGTAGACATAACGGCAGCAGGGTAAAAGAATTAGACGCACTAGAAGTACTAGGCGTCGCTTGAGCGGGCGTTAAAGGTTGTGACACTTGGGGAGAATTGGATGGCATAACCTGATTCTCTTCAGACTGAGAATCATCCTGAGACATACTTTTATCACCTAAAATATGTTCTTTGCAATGTAAGGCCCTTTCAGTACATGAGGGACACATTTTAAATGGGGGTTCCAAAATGGCTTCTAAACACATAGCACATTGACTTTCCTCAATGTCAGACATGTTGAAACAGACTAGTAATAACCACAAACAGTCTTGAAAACACTTTATTTAGTGAAAAAAACAACAATCTGAAAAACGGTACTGCGCCTTTAAGAGTAAAAAAGCGTACAATTTTTCCAAAACTGCTCTAAAATTTTATAATTATCACAATTTTAGTATATATGTGTCTTATCTTGCCAGCTAAGATTGCACCACAAGTAAGGAATGCTTAACCCTTAATGGAAAAAAACGTTACTCAAAAACGTTATGAAATTAAGATAGCAACCCCCTGCCTGGGTCTGATAAGTCACTATCACTTCGTTTAGGCTAAATCTTCAGTTTTAGGCCCACTGGAGCTGGAGCTTGCTGCTTGCATAGGAAATTCAACTGCGCATCTGAGGCGCGAAATTAGGCCACGCCCATCTACATTAATGTCTCTCTGCCTAGTAAAAAAAAAAAGGCTGTAAAGCGGTCTAGAACCTAGCCATGTGGGTTTTTCATATACCCAATCTAATATTGTAAGCCATGTGAAACCCTCCAATGCCATCAAACATAAAAATGTTTGCTCATAAAAACGTTATGTTGCCCTCTAAGCATAAAACCGTTTTGTCTCAAAAACATTATGTTACCAGTGTCAATCAATTTTCAGCCCATAACATACAGGTCCCAGTAATACCCCTTCTATCACATGTAGGATTACTGCTTACCCCTTCCCTTATGGGAACAATGTCAGCCAGTTCTGAAATAACACAGTCTCTCCAGAAAAAAATTATTGAACATACCTCAATGCTTGTAGCATGAAAAACGTTCCCCACACTGAAGCTTCTCAAGTACTCCTCAGCCATTCTGTGGGAACTTCTCTGGATCTTAGTGACAACTGCTAAGATCATCAGTCTCCTGGCAGAAATCTTCATCCATCTGCTGCCTGAGAAAAAATAGCACTCACCGGTACCATTTAAAATAAAAAAGTCTTGCTTGAAGAAAATAAAAACTATCATTTTAACACCTCTTTTACTTTACCTCTTCCTATTACTTAGTATAGGCAAAGAGAATGACTGGGGGTGGAGAGAAGGGAGGAGCTATATATACAGCTCTGCTGTGGTGCTCTTTGCCACTTCCTGTTAGCAGGAGGATAATATCCCACAAGTAAGGATGAATCCGTGGACTCGTCGAATCTAGTAGAAGAAAAACAGTTTTTTTTACACAGGAGTTCACTGACATAGGCCATATAAAGTCTCCCTAGAGCAGGGCTCAACAAAACCAGAAGCCAGGGAGCCACTGCATTTTAGAATTTTACTCCTGGCTCCTATTTTCCATATATCGAACTGGCTCCTAAATATTCTCACAAATAGTCAAATTTGATTCTATCCTATTATAATAAAAAAAAACAAAAAAAAAACTTGATGGCATGAAATTTGTTTTAGTAATCAAAAACAAATCTACTATATTACAACATGCCCTGATGCTGTCAAATAAATAGCTCAGTTTGGGATGTTTTGCTTTTGCTACCATATCTAAATGACATTATGACTTTTTAATGGGAAGCCAAGATAAAGCTAGTTGTGAGTGGAGTCACTCTAGGCCATGTTAGAAACCACAGCATCAGTCTGAACAGTGTGTGATATGACCAATACAGAAAAAGATAATTTCAATGTGATGTCTTGCAAGACATAGCATTTAGCCGGCAATACAAAACCCAATACAGATAACATCAATTATGGTGTGTAAATGTCATCTGTAAATAACCATCTTAATAGAAAAAACAAGCACACTCATCAAACTTATACTGGTTATAAAACAGATTTTGTTTTTATGGTACCTTTAAAAATCTAAGATGTTAACTGGTTAAAAATGTAGTTTATTATTTTATAGATATACTACATAGACCGAGGAAACTGCTCTGGATCTCAGGTACAATAAAACAAATAGGTACAGATTAAACCCTAATGGTATCTACTAGTAGAACACACAAGAGCAATAACCTAAATACATTACAGATTGTTCCAAATTAAAAACATAAATTTTGACTTACCAGATAATTTATTTCCCTTTGATACAGGGAGAGTCCACAGCTGCATTCATTACTTGTGGAAATACAGAACCTGGCCACCAGGAGGAGGCAAAGACACCCCTGCCAAACGCTTAAATACCTCCCCCACTTCTCCCAGTCATTCTGTCGAGGGAACAAGGAAACAGTAGGAGAAATATCAGGGTGAAAAAGGTGCCAGAAGGTAACAAAATAAATTTAGGGCCGCCCATCGCAGAACACGGGCGGGAGCTGTGGACTCTCCCTGTATCGAAGGAAAATAAATTAACATAATTTATGTTTTCCTTCTTAATACAGGGAGAATCCACAGCTGAATTCATTACTTGTGGGAAACAATACCCAAGCTACAGAGGACACTAAATGCTAACGGGCGGCCCCTAATTTGAGGGCACCACAGCCTGCATCTGCTTCAGCAGATGAAAAAACATCAAACTTGTAAAATTTAGAAAAAGTATGTAAGGAGGAACAGGTAGCACGTCTTACAAACCTGATCCATAGAGGCCTCATTTTTGAAGGCCCAAGAGGAAACCACTACTCTCACAGAATGAGCAGTAATCCTCTGAGGAGGCTTAAGACCCACTGACTCACATGCTAAGTGGATGATACTCCTCAACCAAAAAGATAAGGAAGTCGAAGAGGCCCTCTGACCCCTACGCTTCCCAGAATAGGTAACAAACAGAGAAGAAGTTTGTCTAAATTCCTTCGTAGCCTGAAGATAGAACTTCAAGACACAAACCACATCCAGATTATGCAGTAAACGTTCCTTCTATGAAGAAGGATTAAGACATAAGGAAAAACCACAATTTCTTGATTGATGTTGCGATTTGACACAACGTTAGGAAGAAATCCTAACTTAGTTCATAGAACAGCCTTATCAGCATGGAATACCAGATAAGCAGGGTCACATTGCAAGGCAGCAATCTCAGAGACTGCGCGCAGTAGCAATAGCTAGTAGAAAAAGAACCTTCTAAGACCAAAAACTTAATGTCAACCCCGTGCATAGGCTCAAATGGAGCCCGTTGCAAAACCTTTAAGAACAAGATTTAAACTCAAAGGAGGAGCATTAGACCTAAACACCGGCCTGATCCTAGTCAGAACCTTTACAAAAGACTGTACATCCAGAAGCTTAGCGAGCCTCTTGTGCAGTAAAACAGATGGGGCCGAAATCTGTCCCTTCAAGGAACTAGCTGAGAGGCCCTTCTCCAGTCCAACCTGGAGAAAAGAAGGAATCCTGGCAACGATTACTTTGTGCCAGGACAAACCACGCTCTTCACACCAGAATAAGTAGGTCCTCTACACCTTATGAAAAATGTGACGAGTAACCGGCTTACGAGCTTAAATGAGAGTATCGATAACACTCGCAGAAAACCCTCTTGGCTAAGACTAAGCATTCAATCTTAACTCAGTCAGTGGATCGCTGACAGCGAATAGTTGTGGGTCTCTGCCCACCCCAGAATCCGAGATACTTCCCTCAATGCCAGGAAGCTTCTCCCCCCCCCCCCCCGATGATTGATGTAAGCCACCGGGGATTTATGGTCTGATTGGATCAGATACATTGGGAGGCCAAACCTTCAGAGGTCTAGAATGTTGAACGGGAGGGAGCACTCCTCCTGCACCCCCAGGCCCTGTGCCTTCTTGGCACTCTAAACAGCTCCCCATGATAACAGACTTGTGTCCATAGTCACAGTCACCCAGGATGGTCTTAAAAAGGATGTTCCTCGGGACAGGTGATCCAGACAGAGCCACCAAGAGAGCGATTCTCTCTACCAGTTGTCCAGAGAATCTGTTGAGACAGATCCAAATGATCGCCGTTCCACTGCCTCAGCATGCACAGTCGCAACGGTCTAAGGTGGAACCTGGCAGAGAGAATGATGTCCATGCTGGACACCAAGAGACCAATCACCTCCATACACTGAGCCACAGGTGGCCTTAAGGAGGTCTAAAGGGCAAGACATGTTGAAGCTAGTTTGCAACTTCTCTGGTCTGTTAGAAATATTCTCATGTCTATGGAATCTAATATTGTGCCCAGGAATTCCACCCTGGTGCTTGGAATAAGAGAACTCCTTTCTCTATTTATCTTCCCCAGAGAAGAGATTCCGAATGGTCTTCCGCCAGACGAAACTATGGTGCTTGTACCAAAATGTCGTCCCAGAAGGGAGCTACTGCTACACCCCAGGTTCTGGCGACTGCTAGAAGAGCCCCTAGAACCTTTGTAAAATTCTTGGAACAGTAGTTGGACCAAACAGAAGTGCAATGAGGATTGGAAGGTGAAGGAATGCCTCCTTCAGATCTATAGTGGTCAAAAACTGCCCTTCCCGAATTAAGGGAAGGATGGACCTTATTGTATCCATCTTGACGAGGGGACATTTAGAAATTTGTTTAAGCACTTTAGGTTAAGAACTGGACGGAAAGATCCCTCCTTACTCCGGACCACGAAAATGTTTGAATAGTATCCTAAACCTCTCTCTATGATAGGCACTGGGACAATGACTACAAAGGAGGACAGGTCTTTTCTAGTCTTAAGGACAGGTTGGGAGGATGAATCTGCCCCTGAGTGAATGAGATTTGAAATCTTGTAACCCTGAGCTATGACCTCCAGGACCCCATGATCCTGCACATCCCTGAACTAAGCCTCTGAAAGAGCGACAGACTGCCCCCACACGATACGAATAGGACGGTGGGCCGCCCCTTCATACGGACTTAGACTCGACGGGCTTCATGCTCTACTTGGATCTTTTCCAGGACTAAGCCAGCTTGCTCTGGTTTAGCGGAGGCCTCTGACGCTGGGCTTTTATCAGAACTAAAGGAACAAAATACGAACTTTGTCCCTTAAAATTGTTCTCCTTATCTTACGATATGAAGGCACCCTTGGCCCCTGAAACCGTGGAGATAGCCAAACAAACTCTTTCCCTTAAAGGAGAGGGAAAGAGACTAGACTTAGAAGTTATATCTGTCAGAGCGCCTCACGGGCCTGAACAGAAAAACTGAAGTCTTAGATAAAAGAATTAGTAAACCAGAAGGCCGTAATTATTTCCTGAAAAATGTCGAGGAGACCCTCTACCTCGAACATTTTCACGAAGGAGATGCCCCAAAAGGTAGCCGCTCCAGCAACTGCGGCGACGAGCGCCGCTCGTAAAAGCATATATCCTATAAGTTGAAAATCCTTTTAGTTTCCATACTTATATCCGGCGGCTCTATGAACGATAAACTATCCACACACGGGCTAGCATTATCTGTGGCAAGCATAAATTAGCACCAACCAAGTAGGAATGTGAAAAAGAGAACCCACCCCCATAGAGAGAACCGGGATCCTTAAAAAGCAGACGACGGGAAGAGGAATCTAATCCTGTTCCACTCGTCCTTAATAATGATTGCCATCAAATTTAGGACCCAGAGGTTCAACTGGCAGCTCAGCATTTGGAGCCTATAAAGTAGTCAAAACCTTCTTTAGTAGAAAGCGTAAACGTTCTGTCTTAAATCTAAAAAACATAATTTATTTACCTGATAAATTAATTTCTTTCATATTAGCAAGAGTCCATGAGCTAGTGACGTATGGGATATACATTCCTACCAGGAGGGGCAAAGTTTCCCAAACCTCAAAATGCCTATAATACACCCCTCACCACACCCACAAATCAGTTTAACGAATAGCCAAGAAGTGGGGTGATAAGAAAAAAGTGCGAAAGCATAAAAAATAAGGAATTGGAATAATTGTGCTTTATACAAAAAAATCATAACCACCACAAAAAGGGTGGGCCTCATGGACTCTTGCCAATATGAAAGAAATGAATTTATCAGTTAAGTTCTTACATAAATTATGTTTTCTTTCGTGTAATTAGCAAGAGTCCATGAGCTAGTGACGTATGGGATAATGAATACCCAAGATGTGGATCTTCCACGCAAGAGTCACTAGAGAGGGAGGGATAAAATAAAGACAGCCAATTCCGCTGAAAAATTAATCCACACCCAAAACAAAGTTTAAATCTTATAAAGAAAAAAACTGAAAATATAAGCAGAAGAATCAAACTGAAACAGCTGCCTGAAGTACTTTTCTACCAAAAACTGCTTCAGAAGAAGAAAACACATCAAAATGGTAGAATTTAGTAAAAGTATGCAAAGAAGACCAAGTTGCTGCTTTGCAAATCTGATCAACCGAAGCCTCATTCTTAAATGCCCAGGAAGTAGAGACTGACCTAGTCGAATGAGCTGTAATCCTTTGAGGCGGAGATCTACCCGACTCAACATAAGCATGGTGAATCAAAGACTTTAACCAAGATGCCAAGGAAATGGCAGAAGCCTTCTGACCTTTCCTAGAACCAGAAAAAAATAACAAATAGACTAGAAGTCTTTCTGAAATCTTTAGTAGCTTCAACATAATATTTCAAAGCTCTAACTACATCCAAAGAATGCAACCATCTTTCCTTAGAATTCTTAGGATTAGGACACAATGAAGGAACCACAATTTCTCTACTAATGTTGTTAGAATTCACAACCTTAGGAAAAAATTTAAATGAAGTTCGCAACACCGCCTTATCCTGATGAAAAATCAGAAAAGGAGACTCACAAGAAAGAGCAGATAATTCAGAAACTCTTCTAGCAGAAGAGATGGCCAAAAGAAACAAAACTTTCCAAGAAAGTAATTTAATATCCAGCGAATGCATAGGTTCAAACGGAGGAGCTTGAAGAGCCCCCAGAACCAAATTCAAACTCCAAGGAGGAGAAATTGACTTAATTACAGGTTTTATACGAACCAAAGCCTGTACAAAACAATGAATATCAGGAAGACTAGCAATCTTTCTGTGAAAGAGAACAGAAAGAGCAGAGATTTGTCCCTTCAAGGAACTTGCAGACAAACCTTTATCCAAACCATCCTGAAGAAACTGTAAAATTCTAGGAATTCTAAAAGAATGCCAAGAAAAATGATGAGAAGAACACCAAGAAATGTAAGTCTTCCAGACTCGATAATATATCTTTCTAGATACAGATTTACGTGCCTGTAACATAGTATTAATTACGGAGTCAGAGAAACCTCTATGACTGAGAATCAAGCGTTCAATCTCCATACCTTCAAATTTAAGGATTTGAGATCCTGATGGAAAAAAGGACCTTGCGATAGAAGGTCTGGTCTTAACGGAAGAGTCCACGGTTGGCAAGCAGCCATCCGGACAAGATCCGCATACCAAAACCTGTGAGGCCATGCTGGAGCCACCAGCAGAACAAACGAACGCTCCTTTAGAATCTTGGAAATCACTCTTGGAAGAAGAACTAGAGGCGGAAAGATATAGGCAGGATGATACTTCCAAGGAAGTGACAATGCATCCACTGCTTCCGCCTGAGGATCCCTGGATCTGGACAGATACCTGGGAAGCTTCTTGTTTAGATGAGAAGCCATCAGATCTATTTCTGGAAGTCCCCACACATTTGAACAATCTGAAGAAATACCTCTGGGTGAAGAGACCATTCGCCCGGATGTAACGTTTGGCGACTGAGATAATCCGCTTCCCAATTGTCTATACCTGGGATATAAACCGCAGAAATTAAGACAGGAGCTGGATTCTGCCCATACCAGTATTCGAGATACTTCTTTCATAGCCAGAGGACTGTGAGTCCCTCCTTAATGATTGACATATGCCACAGTTGTGACATTGTCTGTCTGAAAACAAATGAACGACTCTCTCTTTAGAAGAGGCCACGACTGAAGAGCTCTGAAAATTGCACAGAGTTCCAAAATGTTGATTGGTAATCTCGCCTCCTGAGATTCCCAAACCCCTTGTGCTGTCAGAGACCCCCAAACAGCTCCCCAACCTGTCAGACTTGCATCTGTTGAGATCACAGTCCAGGTCGGAAGAACAAAAGAAGCCCCCTGAACTAAACGATGGTGGTCTGTCCACCACGTCAGAGAGTGTCGTACAATCGGTTTTAAAGATATTAATTGAGATATCTTTGTATAATCCCTGCACCACTGGTTCAGCATACAGAGCTGAAGAGGCCGCATGTGAAAACGAGCAAAGGGGATCGCGTCCGATGCAGCAGTCATAAGACCTAGAATTTCCATGCATAAGGCTACCGAAGGGAATGATTGAGACTGAAGGTTTCGACAAGCTGAAACCAATTTCAGACATCTCTTGTTTTTCAGAGACAGAGTCATGGACACTGAATCTATCTGGAAACCTAAAAAGGTTACCCTTGTCTGAGGAATCAACAAACTCTTTGGTAAATTGATCCTCCAACCATGTTCTTGAAGAAACGATACAAGTCGATTCGTATGAGATTCTGCTAAATGTGAAGACTGAGCAAGTACCAAGATATCGTCAAAATAAGGAAATACCACAATACCCTGTTCTCTGATTACAGATAGAAGGGCACCGAGAACCTTTGTAAAAATCCTTGGAGCTGTTGCTAGGCCAAACGGCAGAGCCACAAACTGGTAATGCTTGTCTAGGAAAGAGAATCTCAGAAACTGATAGTGATCTGGATGAATCGGAATATGCAGATATGCATCTTGTAAATCTATTGTGGACATATAATGCTCTTGCTGAACAAAAGGCAGAATAGTCCTTATAGTTACCATTTTGAATGTTGGTATCCTTACATAACGATTCAATATTTTTAAATCCAGAACTGGCCTGAAGGAATTCTCCTTCTTTGGTACAATGAAGAGATTTGAGTAAAACCCCAGCCCCTGTTCCAGAACTGGAACTGGCATAATTACTCCAGCCAACTCTAGATCTGAAACACATTTCAGAAATGCTTGAGCCTTCACTGGATTTATTGGGACACGGGAAAGAAAAAATCTTTTTGCAGGAGGCCTTATCTTGAAGCCTATTCTGTACCCTTGTGAAACAATGTTCTGGATCCAAAGATTGTGAATCGAATTGATCCAAATTTCTTTGAAAAATCGTAATCTGCCCCCTACCAGCTGGGCTGGAATGAGGGCCGCACCTTCATGTGGACTTGGGAGCTGGCTTTGACTTTCTAAAAGGCTTGGATTTATTCCAGACTGGAGATGGTTTCCAAACTGATACTGCTCCTGTAGGGGAAGGATCAGGCTTTTGTTCCTTATTGTGACGAAAGGAACGAAAATGATTAGCAGACCAAAATTTACCTTTAGATTTTTTATCCTGTGGTAAAAAAGTTCCTTTCCCCCCAGTAACAGTTGAAATAATAGAATCCAACTGTGAACCAAACAATTTATTACCCTGGAAAGAAAGGGAAAGCAAAGTTGACTTAGAAGACATATCAGCATTCCAAGTTTTAAGCCATAAAGCTCTTCTAGCTAAAATAGCTAAAGACATATACCTGACATCAACCCTAATGATATCAAAGATGGCATCACAAATAAAGTTATTAGCATGTTGAAGAAGATTAACAATGCTATGAGTATTATGATCTGTTACTTGTTGTGCTAAAGCCTCCAACCAGAAAGTTGAAGCTGCAGCAACATCCGCCAAAGATATAGCAGGCCTAAGAAGATTACCTGAACATAAGTAAGCTTTTCTTAGAAAGGATTAAATTTTCCTATCTAAAGGATCCTTAAAGGAAGTACTATCTGCCGTAGGAATAGTAGTACGTTTAGCAAGAGTAGAGATAGCCCTATCAACCTTAGGGATTTTGTCCCAAAACTCTAATCTGTCAGATGGCACAGGATATAATTGCTTAAACCGTTTAGAAGGAGTAAATGAATTGCCCAAATTATTCCATTCCCTAGAAATTACTTCAGAAATAGCATCAGGGATGGAAAAAACCTCTGGAATAACTACAGGAGGTTTAAAAACCGTATTCAAACGTTTAGATTTAGTATCAAGAGGACCAGATTCCTCTATTTCTAATGCAATTAAGACTTCTTTAAGCAAAGAACGAATAAATTCCATTTTAAATAAATATGAAGATTTATCAGTATCAACCTCAGAAACAGAATCCTCTGAACCAGAGGAATCATTATCAGAATCAGAATGATGATGTTCATTTAAAAATTCATCTGAAAAATGAGAAGTTTTAAAAGACCTTTTACGTTTACTAGAAGGAGGAATAACAGACATAGCCTTCTTAATAGATTTAGAAACAAAATCTCTTATGTTAACAGGAACACCCTGAATATAAGATGTTGATGGAACAGCAACAGGTAATGGAACATTACTAAAGGAAATATTATCTGCATTAACAAGTTTGTCATGACATTCATTACAAACAACAGCCGAAGGAACAGATACCACAAGTTTACAACAAATACACTTAACTTTGCTAGATCCAGCATCAGGCAGCAATTTTCCAGAAGTATCTTCTGATTCAGGGTCAATCTGAGACATCTTGCAATATGTAATAGAAAAAACAACATATAAAGCAAAATTGATCAAATTCCTTAAAAGACAGTTTCAGGAATGGGAAAAAATGCCAATGAACAAGCTTCTAGCAACCAGAAGCAAATAAACAATGAGACTTAAATAATGAGGAGACAATAATGACGCCCATATTTTTTAGCGCCAAAAAAGACGCCCACATTATTTGGTGCCTAAATGCTTTAAGCGCCAAAAATGACGCCACATCCGGTAACGCCGACATTTTTGGCGCAAAAACGTCAAAAAAATGACGCAACTTCCGGCGACAAGTATGACGCCGGAAATGACAAAGAAAATTTCTGCGCAAAAAAAGTCCGTGCCAAGAATGACGCAATAAAATGAAGCATTTACAGCCCACAGGAGAAAAAGTCAAATTTTAAGGTAAGAAAAAATTGATTATTCAAATGCATTTATCCCAAATAATGAAACTGACTGAAATAAGGAAATGTTGAACATGTTTAAACACATATATTTAGAACTTTATATAAAAGTGCCCAACCATAGCTTAGAGTGTCACAAAAATAAGACTTACTTACCCCAGGACACTCATCTACATGTAGTAGAAAGCCAAACCAGTACTGAAACGAGAATCAGTAGAGGTAATGGTATATATAAGAGTATATCTTCGATCTGAAAAGGGAGGTAAGAGATGAATCTCTACGACCGATAACAGAGAACCTATGAAATAGACCCCGTAGAAGGAGATCATTGAATTCAAATAGGCAATACTCTCTTCACATCCCTCTGACATTCACTGCACACTGAGAGGAAAACCAGGCTCCAGCCTGCTGCGAAGCGCATATCAACTTAGAATCTAGCACAAACTTACTTCACCACCTCCAAGGGAGGCAAAGTTTGTAAAACTGATTTGTGGGTGTGGTGAGGGGTGTATTTATAGGCATTTTGAGGTTTGGGAAACTTTGCCCCTCCTGGTAGGAATGTATATCCCATACGTCACTAGCTCATGGACTCTTGCTAATTACATGAAAGAAACTGGATCCTCCCCAAGCGGAGGATTATAGGCAGCATACTCCAACCCTGAAAGTTCAAACTCTGAAGTTTCAGAGAGAACTTCATCCTCGTATAACTGATTGGATATATCCAATAAATTACATGATGCCACCTGGGCAGGAGTGCAATATTTAACCTTTCGCTTGCGCTTAGCAGTACGAGGGAAAGCACTAATGGCCGCAGGCACCGCTTTATGAAACTGCGCAGTAACGTCTGGTGAAAAAAGCCCCCTCCAGATGGAGGATTAGTAGTGCAATGGGAAGCTGCAGGTGTATACCAGATGTATGTAGGGTGTGCACCTCACTGGACGAGGACTCCTCCTCAGGTGAGCGGCTCAGTGGTATCAAACATCTCAACCTTATTTGATATAATCCCCTTATCAAAAGGCATATGGAACATAATTGAGAGGGCGGAAACTCCAGAGCTCCCTCACAATATAAAAAGGCATTATTCTTTGAAATAGAGGGAGAACCCTCTAATAAATCAGAATCCTCCGTAGCTAAAGTACAATATGCGGAGGACTACAGAAAAATAAAAAAACAACAACTTTCTTGTAAATAAAAAAAGCGACACCTTTATACCCTCAATGGCTGGGGCACCCACCACCTCCTATGGCCCAGACAGAACAGAGATAAAAATCCTCTCAGGTAGTAACTCGGCCAAGAGAAAGGAAATGGAAGCCTCGACCATTCCGGTCACATGGTGTGCAATGCAGAGCCGTCCCAATGAGAAAAAGAGTGCCAAGCTTTTAAGCTGCACAACCTTCAAAGTGAAAGTGAAACCTGTTTGTTCCATCTCAGCCTATGAACCCATAAACATCTTACACAAAAAGCAGCATAAAATCAAATAAAGCATATATGATTAAACCCAACTGTTCATAATCCCCCTCAGGAGATATTAACCCTTGATTCCATATAGATAAAAGAAGCCACACTGTGACCCTGTCTTCCAGCGTTTGCAATATATGTAAAAAATGAAACGATCTTACCGGAATCTATGCCGTGAAACAGTAACACGGTCCTTCAAGTTTGACAGATTGTAGTAGCGCTTCTGACATGGACTTGAGTGAAGAAAGCAGGCAGTGAAACTCGTCAACGCGGATTGCTTAAGGAGCTGTTAATATGAGTCTGGATGGTTTCGCAGAAAGACTCTCCCTGCATCTCCAGACTATCTTTCATCAATGCTCTCACTGAGAAGCTGACAAGACTACTTAAAACTCCAGTCCCATCTCGAAGAGTACTACCCTCCATAAGAGACTACTCCGAAATCTTCTGACACTTCTCTGCCAACCTCCTGTGACGAAAGGCAAAGAATGACTGGGGGATGAGGGAAGTGGGGAAGGTATTTAAGCCATTGGCTGGGGCATCTTTGCCTCCTCCTGATATACTTAATGCAGCTGTGGACTCTCCCTGTATTAAGAAGGAAATAAAAAGTAAATTTAAATATCCACAGGTCCACAGGTCCACAGCTTGCTGTAGCCGAAGTGCAAAGTTTTGTTTGGAATAGACACTCTGCTATATGTGCAGTTAAAGCTGGTATTTTGCAAACATATCCGTACTTACTATTTAGTAAGCAATGTCATGGTCAGAGAGAATCTTTGCAGATCTCACAACTGTCTTTTTGATCTGAGGCGCCCAGCTCCGTATTGTTCAAGATGCTTAAATTGGCAATAAAGCCTTGTGGGACCAAAAGAGCAACACGTTTCGGATTTCTTCTGTATCGAACTTGAGATTACGCTTTGCAAAAGGTGCATTATAATATAAAATGTCTCCATATCAGTTATATCTCCATTTTAAATTCAGACATCATGCAATTTTATGCATTTCACATTGTAGCGATGCAGTACTTTTTGGAAATACTATTCTATCAAAATAGTTATACGTGAATTACTATGCATAAGGAAGAAAATAATTAAACTGATTTATCTCTTCACTGGAGATAAGCAAGGTAAAAGTTTATAAGCCCTCATCATCAACTATCTCAAAACTGAGCAACTGTATTGCATTTAATAATAAAGACTAAAACTGCAGGAAAGGGCCAAAGACTGACAACCATATCTTGTCATTTAGCAACAAAAAGTTGTTCCAAGTACACCACACAATATCACTAAAAGCAATTTGACATACAGGTCAATTTCCAAGGGCCATCAGAATTGTGACTCATATTTTCGCTTGCTAGTGGAAGTTGGTAAGTATTCCACTACTGAGGTTCTTTTTGTGTATATCAAAAACCCTTTGTTTAAACCACCCTCTACAAATTAAAGTTAACAGGTTTGTTTTGTGCAATTCTATCTACTAAGCAGCCATAATTGAACAATCATAAGAAAAAGATCAGCATGTTTGAAACACAAAATAAGCAATTCTAACAAAGAATTGGCAAAATATTGTTAGAAAACAGCAAATTAGTTAAATTCTCTTTATATTTTCATGTATGTGTATTTTTAAAATCTATTTGATATAATTATAAAATATAATTATAAAATGTTTACGTTTGTTTCTTTTTTTTTTTTACATGGGGTTGCATGTAATGCTCTGTTAACCTGAGAGGCAGTTCAAATGAAAAAAGCTGGAAGCCACATTAAGACAATTCTAGTGTAGCACAGATAACTATTATAAGTGCACAAAACTACTTCACAGACACAAACACAAACTGCAGCAGGCAAAACTGGTCCTGAAAAACTAATTCTATTCTTGTTATTTAATTTTTCCAATAATCCAATTTTGCTTCATTAACTGCTTTTAATTATCTGAATGAATAAAAAAAATGAAGTAGTTTTGGTTTTCTCCATTGACAGCATTAAATACATAATGAAGCTTTGCAGAACGGATCTAGTTCTGCCTGCCACCATATTAAAACAACTCACCACATGTTCAACACTTTCTGGCAGCTATGCACAAGGAGAACACAAGGGAAAAAGGAGAAAAATCAGACAGAGACACATTGCACCTCAACATATTCAAGTGTTCATTTTTTCAATTTATAATTAATACAAATGCAAAATATACTGCAATTTCAAAACAAAATATTGCGTACAAGATACGTTTTGTATCAATGAAGCTGATTACATTTATTGCTGGAGAGGATTATCACACAGTAAAGCAGAAGTTTATGTTTGCTTTTAAAAAAAAAAATGTAACTGATAAAAAATGAATGTGAAACTAATACAAATAATTAATGTAGATTGATAAAAGACCATGCTCAAAAGTGTGTAACTAGCATAATTCGTTTTTTTAAGAATCTACAGGTTATGCTTTTGAAATGAATAAAATACATTTTTGTATAACATAAAATGCTGCTTTGGGATCAAAGGATTAAAGCTCCTAAATCTACACAAATAACAGAAAAGCAGTTTTATTCAAAACAATATTTTTCACGTAAAACACATACTTTGTTTCATCTAGGACTTCAACTTCCGCTGGGGCAGTGATTGGTGCATTTGAGTGTCCTGCCGTTGGGTCATCTGTGTTTAGCTCACCGTTTGTTGAACTTACAACCTAGAAATATTAATTAACATTAATAAATTTTCCAGATGAAACGCATACATGACACTTTTATACTCTAACAGGAAAAGTGTTAGTGTTGCTATAGGGCATTTAAAATATTTATAATTCATCACTATAATTAACATTTTAGTTCTTTATTTATTTGTAGGTGTACAAGCTGTTGCATTTAAGAAACTCACGCACATAAATGTTATTTACAGACTTGCCACAAAATATACTAAATGCACAGAGAAGAAACTTTCAGAATGCAAATGAACATGACCAGCAAATGTATAAACTTAATTAAAAAATATTTTTTTACAAATACAAACGAATAAGTAATTGACACACTATATGGCCAACAGTATGTGGACACTCCTAGTAATTTAGGAGTACAAGGTGTTTCAGCCACAGCCAAAACATTTAACTAGATAAATATTGGCAAGATCGTTCCTTGTTTAAAGGAGGATTTTCTGGTATTTTGGCGCTGGACTGTCTTTTTTAGGCACGATCAGACTGATATACTTAAGGAAAACTCTGATATGTGAAAGGCACAATTGGGCTAAAAGAGTCTGCTCCCATGTGGTGACTAACCAAAGAACAAGGTACTTAACTGCTGTTCATTCCTGGTTTAGCACTTCTCTTGCTGTAAACATTGACGGTACGTACTGAAGAAAGCATAACTTTAAACAAGGGACTGTCATAGGAATCCACCTTTCCCACAAGTCAGTTTGTGAAGCTTCTGCCCTACTAGATCTGCCCCGGTTAAAGCATGATAAAACAGTACTCATTTATTTAAAAAAAAAAAAAAAAAAAAAAAAAAAAAAAAAGTATGCTAAATCAAATTAAACATAAAAAGAAACACTTTGTCTAAAAGACAGCAAACAATGTACTTGTTTCTTGCAAAATGAGCTCCGGAGCTAGCAGTAGCTGGGAGGCTGGGGAATTGCACTAATCTTCATTAAAGGCTGTTTGTATGATGCAGTAATGGGCCACGGTAAGTCTATATTGGATCTATAAGAAATATTTAGTATTTACACTGGTGGATAGGTTATAAACCTTATATTCCTTTATTGATTGATTTACCTATATATTAAACATTTATATCTATATTATGTTGTGTTAAGTGGATATGCTGTAAGCAAGATTGATTTTTTTACAATACATTATTCTATTTGGATTCATTGCAGAGAACTTTCCCTTTGTCAATTGCTTATATCCCTCTTCCCTACCTTCACAGTTCCATATTTTTTGTTTTCTTATAAAGCTAGATATGCCTTCCTGTATAGACCGTATTTACTTGTAACAGGAAGTAATAGACACTACACAAATTAAGTTAAAGTAATACAAGGTAATATCCTTTACAAATGATAAATAATACATATTGAAATTATTTCTATTAATTATAACCCACTGCTTAGAGGTTTCTTTATTACTACACTGAAACAAACAGTTTTGTATCCCTTTAACTGTATCCCTTTAACTGTAAGTGCTATTACTGTGAAGTACAGGTGTCGAAAAGCAACAGCAGTCTAGCAATGAAGTGGTAGACCACAAACTCACTGAGTGTTGAAGCTTATAGTTTGTAACAAATGCCTATCATCGGTTGTATCACTGCACAGTTCCAGCCTGTAAGCAACATCAGTACAAGAAATGTGCATCAAGAACTTCATGAAATGGGTTTCCATAGCCAAGCAGTTGTGCACAACCCTCACATAAACATTCAATGAATAGAGTGGTGGAAAGCACACCACCACTAAACTCTGGAGCAGTGAAAATGTGTTCTCTGGAGTTATGAATCATGCTTCACTATCTGGGAATCTGATAAGAGAATATGGGAGTGTCAGATGCCAGAATAACGCTAATGGTCTGGGCCATTGCAAGGTCATCTTAATTCTATGTGATGCAAAGACATTTTAGCTTCTAACTTAGTAGTAAAAGTTTGGGGAAGGCCCATTCCTGCTCCAGCATGAATATGCCCCTATGCACAAAGCGAGATCTATAAAGACATAGCTTGACGAGTTTGTTGCACAGAACCTTGAAGTCAACTCCACTGAACACCTTTGGAACAAATTGGAAAGCGGATTGTGTGCCAGACATTATTGTCCAACATCAGTGACCTGAACTGATAACTGCTCTTTTGGCTGAATGGGTACAAACCCACAGACCTCCAAAATCTTGTTGAAAGCCTTCCAAGAAGAGGGCGGCTAACTCCATATTAGTACCAAGGTTTTGGAATGGGATATCCAACAAGCTCCTATAGGTGCGATGATCAGATGTCCACATACTTTTGGACATACAGTGTTTAGCCACATACAATGCTACAAGTACTTCATATACTTCTTACTACATTTTTCTATTTTTATAAAATGTAACTGAAATGTAACTCATAGTCTAAGCCATATTGAAAACCTTAAGGGATGGAGAGGTCTAAATTGAATGTTCCTGGGTGCATTTGAATGTGAAATAAATACATTTTTGCAATACACTTCGATTAGCAAAAATGCTTCTAGTAAAAGTTATTACTGGTGTTCTGCAGCATATCCTGCAAGGGCCGTGCACCAGTATTCAAATACCATACCTGCTCAGTGAGCTGGTGGTGGCCTGTATTTCTATTTGTGTTATATAACCCACTGCAAAGATGTGGTGCTTGAATAATAATGGTAGAAAGGTAAGAAAGGGCGCTTCAAGTAGCAATCTGGATATTAATACCTCTAGAAAATTTATATAAACTGTAGTAAAGTGCAATATATTTATTTAATAAATGTGGATTTGATTAAAATTAGTAGTTTAATAATTTGTGTGATGATATTAAATCCAATTCATAAAGGGATTAAGGTTAGTGGTTCACAATAGTGATAACTTAGTGATGACAATGTCCCTTTAAATCTGTGCACGAAATAATAAGCAATGTTCTAGGTAATTCCTAATTAGTAGTGACTTATTAATGACAATGTCCTTTTTAAATCTGTGCGCAAAATCAAAAGTGTGCAAAATCAGAAGAGTATATTGTGCTAGGTAATACGTATGTGCGAATTTGATACAATATAACTGTGACGTGAGGGGGTAGATAGAATACTAATATTAGGAGTAAATAAAGTGCCTAAAATTTAAGATAACTAACGTGGTCAGAGTACACTGTTGTGGGTATAAATCCTCAATAAAAAGACCATATATAGATAAAGTTTAAATATATTTGTTTAATAAACACATAGATAAGCAGAGATATTAATGAATTAGTAGTTCTAAAAATATGTTAAATAACACCAGTGTTAGATTATACTAAAAAAGTAGTGTTAAAAACAGTTCATTGTGTAGAAAATACAAATTCATATACCCTGGCAGCAATCATTTAATGGATAAAATGCTAAACATTCATAATATAATAAAATAAAAATGACAATTAGTGAAAAAATATATCAACAATAGTGATATCCTTGTATCACTCTTAGATGGAGGTAAAAAGTTTCAATGGGGACACCAATAAGAACCAGTGGAGCAGTCTCCCTTGAGGTGTTGACAATCTGTAACAAATGTTTGAAAATAACACGTGTCACGTGACATTGTCATTTTTATTTTATTTTATTATATTATGAATGTTTAGCATTTTATCCATTGAATGATTGCTGCTAGGGTATATGAATTTGAATTTTCTACACAATTAACTGTTTTTAGTATAATCTAACACCGGTGTTATTTAACATATTTTTAGAACTACTAGTTCATTAATACCTCTGCTTATCTATGTGTTTATTAAACAAATATATTTAAACTTTATCTATATATGGTCTTTTTATTGAGGATTTATACCCACAACAGTGTACTCTGACCATGTAAGTTATCTTAAATTGTAGGCACTTTATTCACTCCTAATATTAGTATTCTATCTACCCCCTCACGTCACAGTTATATTGTATCAAATTCGCACATACGTATTACCTAGCACAATATACACTTCTGATTTTGCACACTTTTGATTTTGCGCACAGATTTAAAAAGGACATTGTCATTAATAAGTCACTACTAATTAGGAATTACCTAGCACATTACTTATTATTTCGTGCACAGATTTAAAGGGACATTGTCATCACTATTGTGAACCACTAACCTTAATCCCTTTATGAATTGGATTTAATATCATCACACAAATTATTAAACTACTCATTTTTAATCAAATCCACATTTATTAAATAAATATATTGCACTTTACTACAGTTTATATAAATTTTCTAGAGGTATTAATATCCAGATTGCTACTTGAAGCGCCCCTTGTTACCTTTCTACCTTTTCTATAAAATGTATGGTGCAGTCATTTGTGAGAAGACTACACTAGTGAAGGAGGCTATATCTGGAGTGAGACATACTGTTCAAACCCCCCTTTTTCTATACTTGAATAATAATGCACAGAGGCCCTCACAGGATATATGCATATGCCACAGAAAAACTAATAACTTTAACTAGAAGCATTTTTGCAAATGGAAGTATATTTAAAAAAAGATGCTTCTATTTCACAATGAAATGCATCTATGCACAGTTTTGACCTTTCTATCTTAACTATTGAACTTTAATTTCTTTCTAATAAAGATTATCCCTAGTTTTATCTTCAGAGATAAAAACAAAAACACTCAACATATTCATATTTGTCATAAAACAAATTTAATTTGTATGGTATCTTTAAAAGGGTAACATTGATTAGGTAATATTTTCAAGCATTCAAAACAAAATACTAATCAAAGAATATGTAAAACAAAAGGCACCCAACTTTACAAAATAAAGTTCAAGTAAATACAATATATAAATTCTATCAATTACTACTTATAAGTTAGCTTTATTAAACTACACAATATTAAATGAAAAATAAAAACCATTGTGAAAATACATAAATTGATATATATATAAGGGTTGTATTGTACAATTGTTAACTGAAGAAAGTGATTATTTAAATGACTCTAGAAAAAAAATGTATTCAGAATTTTCTTAACTACAAAAAAACAACAACCTTGACTAGTATTTATTAAAAGCTATTATCACATACAGAGACATTAAAGTTCAAATTTATTTATCTTTGTTCTTGACGGATAGATTCCAATTACCATAGTTATGGTACTTTCAGACAAAACATTGAGAATACTTTTTCCCTAAAAAAAAACAACGTTTTTTCTCTCCAAAAGGCTTGTGCACTTATTAGTAAAGCTGTCATAACTGTGTTGCCCCTTAAAGGGACACTGAACCCAATTTTTTTCTTTTATGATTCAGATAGATCATGCAATTTTAAGCAACTTTCTAATTTACTCCTATTATCAATTTTTCTTCATGCTTTTGCCATCTTTATTTGAAAAGCAAAAATGTATGTTTAGAAGCCGGACCATTTTTGGTTCACAACCTGGGTCGTCCTTGCTGATTGGGCAGCACCAAAAAATTGGCTGGCTCCTTAGCTTAGATGCCTTCTTTTTCAAATAAAGATAGCAAGAGAACAAAGAAAAATTGATAACAGGAGTAAATTAGAAAAAGAAAAAATTGGGTTAAGTATCCCTTTAAATCAAAATTTAAGTACTGAAAGACAAAGTTCAAGCATATAGAAAACTGCTGATACTTATAAAGTGGCAATTCCAATGACCGTTAATATATATGTTGTTTAATTAAAGCGCTAACAAACTTAGTTTAGCACTGCAACTATGAACTAGAAATGGAATTGTACTATTATAAGATATATCCCATGAAACATTTCAAATAATAAAAAGATATTACCTAAACCAATAAACTTCTTTCATATAAAAGAGTAATCACAGGAAAATAATTATAAGTCTGTAGCCATTGCTTGCCCATAAAGAAAAAGCTGTAGAAGAGTAAATAAAGAAAGCTCAGAAAAAGTATATTTTTTTTAATTTGTTAAAGGGACACAGAACTCAATTTTATTCTTTCGTGATTTAGATAGAGCATGAGATTTTAAGCAACTTTCTAATTTATACCTATTATCAAATTTTCTTCATTCTCTTAGTATCTTTATTTGAAATGCAAGAATGTAAATTTAGATGCCGGCCCATTTTTGGTGAACAACCTGGGTTGTTCTTGCTAATTGGTGGATAAATTCATCCACCAATAAAAAAGTGATGTCCAGAGTTCTGAACCAAAAAAAGCCTTAGATGCATTATTTTTAAAATAAGGTTAGCAAGAGACCATAGAAAAATTAATAGGAGTAAATTAGAAAGTTGCTTAAAATTGCTTGTTCTGAGAAAAGAAAGAAAAAAAATTGGGTTCAGTGTCCCTTTAACAAGCTGCAGCATGTCTCTAACTCAGCCACTTAACTCTGTCACTAGTAACTATTCTCACTTTGTTCTTTACATCCACCTCTGAACTGTAAGCCTGGACAACAGAGATGATCGACCAAGAGATGCAGTATTTTGCTATGTAGCTTTTTGTGTGCACAGTGCTCTAGTGCCTGGATTCTCAAGAGCCAGGCCGTGGCAGCCCTGTTGGTGGGCCGTGATCAGACATGCCCCTGCTGCACACTCTGATAGGCCCGCCGCTCCAAACTTAAGGAATACCAGGTAGGCCTGCAGAGTGCCGTTGCACGTGTACGCATGTAGCCGCAGTTCAGTAGGAGAACAGTGCGGGACAAGGAGCAGACTGTAGTGGACCTGGACACTGCAGGTAAGTGATACTAGCCCACTGACACCAATGAAAGTATATATTTTTCCCCCCACAGAATTTAAAAAAATAAATATATATATATTTGGGCCTTGCACCCAGGCCTGACTGGGGTTAACTGCCTGTGACTCTGGTGACAGTGAAGCTTCCTGAGTGCGCTGGTTTGCACCCAGGGCTGTGCATGTTGCAGGGTCATAGGATGTGTACCCGGTCCGGCCTGAGAGTGCTGACCACACCCGTGTTTTTTGTATATATATATATATATATATATATATATATATATATATATATATATATATATATATATATATATATATATATATATATATATATATAACATAATTTATGCTTACCTGATAAATTCCTTTCTTCTGTAGTGTGATCAGTCCACGGGTCATCATTACTTCTGGGATATTACTCCTCCCCAACAGGAAGTGCAAGAGGATTCACCCAGCAGAGCTGCATATAGCTCCTCCCCTCTACGTCACTCCCAGTCATTCGACCAAGGACCAACGAGAAAGGAAAAGCCAAGGGTGAAGTGGTGACTGGAGTATAAATTAAAAAATATTTACCTGCCTTAAAAACAGGGCGGGCCGTGGACTGATCACACTACAGAAGAAAGGAATTTATCAGGTAAGCATAAATTATGTTATATATATATATATATATATATATATATATATATATATAT
The DNA here is from genome assembly GCF_027579735.1 of Bombina bombina. NCBI lineage: Eukaryota > Metazoa > Chordata > Amphibia > Anura > Bombinatoridae > Bombina > Bombina bombina. The sequence continues at coordinate 300,612,563 of NC_069500.1, read as the reverse complement.
ATATATATATATATATATATACATATAACATAATTTATGCTTACCTGATAAATTCCTTTCTTCTGTAGTGTGATCAGTCCACGGGTCATCATTACTTCTGGGATATTACTCCTCCCCAACAGGAAGTGCAAGAGGATTCACCCAGCAGAGCTGCATATAGCTCCTCCCCTCTACGTCACTCCCAGTCATTCGACCAAGGACCAACGAGAAAGGAAAAGCCAAGGGTGAAGTGGTGACTGGAGTATAAATTAAAAAATATTTACCTGCCTTAAAAACAGGGCGGGCCGTGGACTGATCACACTACAGAAGAAAGGAATTTATCAGGTAAGCATAAATTATGTTTTCTTCTGTTAAGTGTGATCAGTCCACGGGTCATCATTACTTCTGGGATACCAATACCAAAGCAAAAGTACACGGATGACGGGAGGGATAGGCAGGCTCTTTATACAGAAGGAACCACTGCCTGAAGAACCTTTCTCCCAAAAATAGCCTCCGATGAAGCAAAAGTGTCAAATTTGTAAAATTTGGAAAAAGTATGGAGCGAAGACCAAGTTGCAGCCTTGCAAATCTGTTCAACAGAGGCCTCATTCTTGAAGGCCCAAGTGGAAGCCACAGCTCTAGTAGAATGAGCTGTAATTCTTTCAGGAGGCTGCTGTCCAGCAGTCTCATAAGCTAAACGAATTATGCTACGAAGCCAAAAAGAAAGAGAGGTAGCGGAAGCTTTTTGACCTCTCCTCTGCCCAGAGTAAATGACAAACAGAGAAGACGTTTGTCGAAATTCCTTAGTTGCCTGTAAGTAAAATTTTAGAGCACGGACTACATCCAGGTTGTGCAGTAGACGTTCCTTCTTTGAAGAAGGATTTGGGCATAAAGAAGGAACAACAATCTCTTGATTGATATTCCTGTTAGTAACTACCTTAGGTAAGAACCCAGGTTTAGTACGCAGGACTACCTTATCCGAATGAAAAATCAAATAAGGAGAATCACAATGTAAGGCTGATAATTCAGAGACTCTTCGAGCCGAGGAAATAGCCATTAAAAATAGAACTTTCCAAGATAACAACTTTATATCAATGGAATGAAGGGGTTCAAACGGAACGCCCTGTAAAACATTAAGAACAAGGTTTAAACTCCATGGTGGAGCAACAGTTTTAAACACAGGCTTAATCCTGGTCAAAGCCTGACAAAAAGCCTGGACGTCAGGAACTTCTGACAGACGTTTGTGTAACAGAATGGACAGAGCTGAGATCTGTCCCTTTAATGAACTAGCAGATAAACCCTTTTCTAAACCTTCTTGTAGAAAAGACAATATCCTAGGAATCCTAACCTTACTCCAAGAGTAACCTTTGGATTCACACCAATATAGGTATTTACGCCATATCTTATGGTAAATCTTTCTGGTAACAGGTTTCCTAGCCTGTATTAAGGTATCAATAACTGACTCAGAAAACCCACGTCTTGATAAAATCAAGCGTTCAATTTCCAAGCAGTCAGCTTCAGAGAAGTTAGATTTTGATGTTTGAAGGGACCCTGTATCAGAAGGTCCTGCTTCAGAGGTAGAGACCAAGGTGGACAGGATGACATGTCCACCAGGTCTGCATACCAAGTCCTGCGTGGCCACGCAGGTGCTATTAGAATCACTGATGCTCTCTCTTGTTTGATTCTGGCAATCAATCGAGGAAGCAACGGGAAGGGTGGAAACACGTAAGCCATCCTGAAGTCCCAAGGTGCTGTCAGAGCATCTATCAGGACTGCTCCTGGATCCCTGGATCTGGACCCGTAACGAGGAAGCTTGGCGTTCTGTCGAGACGCCATGAGATCTATCTCTGGTTTGCCCCAACGTCGCAGTATTTGGGCAAAGACCTCCGGATGAAGTTCCCACTCCCCCGGATGAAAAGTCTGACGACTTAAGAAATCCGCCTCCCAGTTCTCCACTCCCGGGATGTGGATTGCTGACAGGTGGCAAGAGTGAGACTCTGCCCAGAGAATTATTTTTGATACTTCCATCATAGCTAGGGAGCTTCTTGTCCCTCCCTGATGGTTGATGTAAGCAACAGTCGTGATGTTGTCCGACTGAAACCTGATGAACCCCCGAGTTGTCAACTGGGGCCAAGCCAGGAGGGCATTGAGAACTGCTCTCAATTCCAGAATGTTTATTGGCAGGAGACTCTCCTCCTGACTCCATTGTCCCTGAGCCTTCAGAGAATTCCAGACGGCACCCCAACCTAGAAGGCTGGCGTCTGTTGTTACAATTGTCCAGTCTGGTCTGCTGAACGGCATCCCCCTGGACAGATGTGGCCGAGAAAGCCACCATAGAAGAGAATTTCTGGTCTCTTGATCCAGATTCAGAGAAGGGGATAAGTCTGAGTAATCCCCATTCCACTGACTTAGCATGCACAGTTGCAGTGGTCTGAGGTGTAAGCGTGCAAAGGGTACTATGTCCATTGCCGCTACCATTAAGCCGATTACCTCCATGCATTGAGCCACTGACGGGTGTTGAATGGAATGTAGGGTGCGGCAAGCACTTTGAAGTCTTGTTAGCCTGTCCTCTGTCAGGTAAATCTTCATTTCTACAGAATCTATAAGAGTCCCCAGGAAGGGAACTCTTGTGAGTGGAACGAGTGAACTCTTCTTTTCGTTCACCTTCCATCCATGTGACCTTAGAAATGCCAGCACTAACTCTGTATGAGACTTGGCAGTTTGAAAGCTTGAAGCTTGTATCAGAATGTCGTCTAGGTATGGAGCTACTGAGATTCCCCGCGGTCTTAGTACCGCCAGAAGAGCACCCAGAACCTTTGTGAAGATTCTTGGAGCTGTAGCCAATCCGAATGGAAGAGCCACAAACTGGTAATGCCTGTCTAGGAAGGCAAACCTTAGGTACCGATAATGATCTTTGTGAATCGGTATGTGAAGGTAAGCATCTTTTAAATCTACAGTGGTCATGTACTGACCCTCTTGGATCATAGGTAAAATTGTCCGAATAGTCTCCATCTTGAACGATGGAACTCTTAGGAATTTGTTTAGGATCTTTAAGTCCAGGATTGGTCTGAAAGTTCCCTCTTTTTTGGGAACCACAAACAGATTTGAGTAAAACCCCTGTCCCTGTTCCGATCGTGGAACTGGATGGATTACTCCCATTAACAAGAGCTCTTGTACGCAGCGTAGAAACGCCTCTTTCTTTGTCTGGATTGTTGACAATCTTGACAGATGAAATCTCTCTCTTGGAGGAGAGTATTTGAAGTCCAGAAGGTATCCCTGAGATATTATCTCTAGCGCCCAGGGATCCTGGACATCTCTTGCCCAAGCCTGGGCGAAGAGAGAAAGTCTGCCCCCCACTAGATCCGATCCCGGATCGGGGGCCCTCAATTCATGCTGTTTTAGGGGCAGCAGCAGGTTTCCTGGCCTGCTTGCCCTTGTTCCAGGACTGGTTAGGTTTCCAGCCTTGTCTGTAGCGAGCAACAGCTCCTTCCTGTTTTGGTGCAGAGGAAGTTGATGCTGCTCCTGCTTTGAAATTACGAAAGGAACGAAAATTAGACTGTCTAGCCTTAACTTTGGCTTTGTCCTGAGGCAGGGCATGGCCTTTACCTCCTGTAATGTCAGCGATAATCTCTTTCAACCCGGGCCCGAATAAGGTCTGCCCTTTGAAAGGTATATTAAGCAATTTAGACTTAGAAGTAACATCAGCTGACCAGGATTTTAGCCACAGCGCCCTGCGTGCCTGAATGGCGAATCCTGAATTCTTCGCCGTAAGTTTAGTAAGATGTACTACGGCCTCCGAAATGAATGAATTAGCTAGTTTAAGGACTCTAAGCCTGTCCGTAATGTCGTCCAGAGTAGCTGAACCAATGTTCTCTTCCAGAGACTCAATCCAGAATGCCGCTGCAGCCGTGATCGGCGCAATGCATGCAAGGGGTTGCAATATAAAACCTTGTTGAACAAACATTTTCTTAAGGTAACCCTCTAACTTTTTATCCATTGGATCTGAAAAAGCACAGCTATCCTCCACCGGGATAGTGGTACGCTTAGCTAAAGTAGAAACTGCTCCCTCCACCTTAGGGACCGTTTGCCATAAATCCCTTGTGGTGGCGTCTATTGGAAACATTTTTCTAAATATCGGAGGGGGTGAGAACGGCACACTGGGTCTATCCCACTCCTTAGTAACAATTTCAGTAAGTCTCTTAGGTATAGGAAAAACCTCAGTACTCGTCGGTACCGCAAAATATTTATCCAACCTACACATTTTCTCTGGTATTGCAACTGTGTTACAATCATTCAGAGCCGCTAACACCTCCCCTAGTAATACACGGAGGTTTTCCAGTTTAAATTTAAAATTTGAAATATCTGAATCCAGTCTGTTTGGATCAGAACCGTCACCCACAGAATGAAGTTCTCCGTCCTCATGTTCTGCCACCTGTGACGCAGTGTCTGACATGGCCCTAATATTATCAGCGCACTCTGTTCTCACCCCAGAGTGATCACGCTTACCTCTTAGTTCTGGTAATTTAGCCAAAACCTCAGTCATAACAGTAGCCATATCCTGTAATGTGATTTGTAATGGCCGCCCAGATGTACTCGGCGCTACAATATCACGCACCTCCCTCTGAGCGGGAGATGTAGGTACTGACACGTGAGGCGAGTTAGTCGGCATAACTCTCCCCTCGTTGTTTGGTGAAATTTGTTCAATTTGTACAGATTGACTTTTATTTAAAGTAGCATCAATACAGTTAGTACATAAATTTCTATTGGGCTCCACTTTGGCATTGCAACAAATGACACAGGTATCATCCTCTGAATCAGACATGTTTAACACACTAGCAAATAAACTTGCAACTTGGAAATACAATTCAATTAGAATAATATTAAAACATACTGTGCCTTTAAGAAGCACAGAAGATCTATGACAGTTGAAAATTAATAAATTGAAACAGTTATAGCCTCAATCCTTGTAAACAACACAACTTTAGCAAAGGTTTAATCCCATTAGCAAAGATAACAAATTCTGAAAGCAGGAAACAAATTACAGAATAAACGTTTTTTATCTCAGTCAAACTACAATTCTCACAGCTCTGCTGAGAGAAATTACCTCCCTCAAAATAAGTTTTGAAGACCCCTGAGCTCTGTAGAGATGAACCGGATCATGCAGGGAATACAATGAGTTGCTGACTGAAATATTTGATGCGTAGTAAAAGCGCCAAAAAACGGCCCCTCCCCCTCACACACAGCAGTGAGGGAGAACAGAAACTGTCAGAAAACAGATTAAGCAACTGCCAAGTGGAAAAATAGTGCCCAAACATTTATTCACTCAGTACCTCAGTAAATGAAAACGATTTTACATTCCAGCAAAAACGTTAAACATAATCTCTAGTTATTAAACAGCTTTATGTATTTCTTACAGTGTAATTCTAGTGAAGTACCATTCCCCAGAATACTGAAGTGTAAAGTATACATACATGACATTATATCGGTATGGCAGGATTTTCTCATCAATTCCATTGTCAGAAAATAAAAGCTGCTACATACCTCTATGCAGATTCATCTGCCCGCTGTCCCCTGATCTGAAGTTTACCTCTCCTCAGATGGCCGAGAAACAGCAATATGATCTTAACTACTCCGGCTAAAATCATAGCAAAAACTCTGGTAGATTCTTCTTCAAACTCTGCCAGAGAGGTAATAACACACTCTGGTGCTATTTTAAAATAACAAACTTTTGATTGAAGATATAAAACTAAGTATAATCACCATAGTCCTCTCACACATCCTATCTAGTCGTTGGGTGCAAGAGAATGACTGGGAGTGACGTAGAGGGGAGGAGCTATATGCAGCTCTGCTGGGTGAATCCTCTTGCACTTCCTGTTGGGGAGGAGTAATATCCCAGAAGTAATGATGACCCGTGGACTGATCACACTTAACAGAAGAAATATATATATATATATATATTAATTATTATTATGTGCAGCAGATTGTTTTCAACAAATTTAAAATATTTCCTTTAATTTGCTGGCCCCCTTTATTGTGTAACAGCCTTCAGCCAATCGCAGACTCATATACGTTAACACTGTGAACTCTTTCAAATGCTCAGTTGTGTCTCAGTGTGCATATAGACAGACTGTGGGCAATTTGATAATGGAAGTAAATTGGAAAGTTCTTTAAACAGCATGCGCTCTCTTAATCATGAACCTTTATGTTTGACTTTAGTGTCCCTTTAAAGCTTTTTTTTTTTTTTTTTTCCATTTGTCTAATAGTCATGGCAATATGGCAACTTGTATTTGTCAAGTCCTAACATGTATTGTGCTATGTTGACTGATTCACTGTTTTTTGTTAGTGGCAAGAGCACTAGATGGCAGCGATATTGCCTGCCATGTAGTGCTCCAGACACCTACCTAGGTATCTCTTAAACATAGAATATCATGGGAATGAAGCACATTTGATAAAATAAGTGAATTGGAAAGTTTTTTTGAATTGAATGCTTTGTCTGAATCACAACACACTATTTTTGTGTTTCATATCCCTTTATGATGCCTTTGCAGCTTTTAAGGATTTGTTTTTAAGAAGTGGAAACTGCTTCTTTTGCCTCTCCGCCACCTCCAAGGTGACGAGACAAATCATCTTGACAATTGTTGCGCAAGAGCAGGGGGCGGCTTATTAAAATTTTACTACGTGATGTTGCATCGCAAGTGGCAATTTCAAGCACACAGGTTCTCTACATAAGAACTTTTCCACTTGCAATCTTGACACATTTTTTCCTATTGTGTATTATATAGAGAGTTAATCCCTCTTTTCTATCAAATCTCTTTAGTAGATCCACTTAGGGGTCAATTTATAAAAGGCTTTGTACCCCTTACGACTGCAAGTTCTCACAAGAACCTTTTGCCACCTCTTTGTTGGTGAATTTCAATCCCCCCGGTTGGACGATTGACAGCACCTGCCAGCGCGTGATTGGCTGTGCATGGGCAGGATTGCACTCTAGCGAATGATAAATAATACATATTGAAATTATTTCTATTAAGTATAACCCACTGCTTAGAGGTTTCTTTATTACTACACTGAAACAAACTGTTTTGTATCCCTTTAACTGTAAGTGCTATTACTGTGAAGTACAGGTGTCTAAAAACAACAGCAGTCTAGCAATGAAGTGGTAGACCACAAACTCACTGAGTGTTGAAGCTTATAGTTTGTAACAAATGCCTATCATCGGTTGTATCACTCACTGCACAGTTCCAGCCTGTAAGCAACATCAGTACAAGAAATGTGCATCAAGAACTTCATGAAATGGGTTTCCATGGCCAAGCAGTTGTGCACAACCCTCACATAAACATTCAATGAATAGAGTGGTGGAAAGCACACCACCACTAGACTCAAATCTCTTTAGTAGATCCACTTAGGGGTCAATTTATAAAAGGCTTCGCACCCCTTACGACTGCAAGTTCTCACAAGAACCTTTTGCCACCTCTTTGTTGGTGAATTTCAATCCCCCCGGTCGGACAATTGACAGCACCTGCCAGCGCGTGATTGGCTGTGCATGGGCAGGATTGCACTCTAGCGAAAAATAGCACTTGTGTCCAGTGCTGAATTCCGGCCCCTGTCCGCCGCAGCTTGATAAATTAACCCTTTAGTATTATTCACATCTTCAATTCAGGATGCTTGAAATGTTCCATGGTTAGTAGCAAACCATAGACCATCATGATGCACAACTTGCTTTCTGTTTAGCTATTGTCTATTGTTTTGGCTACAAAGGACATGCTTTTTTTATTGTCAATAGTATTTCATCATGCTCAGACTGAAAGCTCATTTAGTTCTGACGAGTATATAGCCCCCATGCCATTTTATGTAGTTAGAAATTTCCAATAGCAAATGTTAGTGATTATATGTAAATAAGAATAGGAAGCACCTATGACCAATTGCTCAACCGATACTCCAGCATGATGAAGTCATAGCCCTAAAAAAAAATCTCTTGTAAGCCATAAGCAATGAAGAACAAATCTAGCCAGCTAAATAAAATCTTAGAAATTTGCCAACTCTTTCTGGAAAAGAGAATGAAAGTTAATTAACTATTCCATGTTGTATTCTTAGTAACTTTTAGGTAACACTTTAGAGCTCTTAGTACATGGATCTTATGTAGTAAAGATTCTGTAACAGTCGTTGAGAGATAAGATTAGAATAAATATTCTGTGAATTATACTTCTGTAAAAGCTAAAGAAATAATATCTTCTTATCCTGATGAAAAATCATCATATAACAACACAGGGGTTAAACAAACTAAAAACCCTTTGTGGCTGTGTAAGTTTTCTACTAGCCAACTTAAACAATGGTTCAGTCATCATGTTAAACAAGCATTTGCAACACAGTGATAATGCAGTACACACATGTTCCACCATCTTAAAGGGACATGAAACCCAATTTTGTTTTCTTTCACGATTTAGAAAGAGCATGCAATTGTAAACAACTTTCTAATTTACTTCTATTATCTAATTTGCTTCATTCTATTAAAATACTTTGCTGAAAAACATATCTAGATAGGCTCAGTAGCTGCTGATTGGTTGCTGCACATAGATGCCTCGTGTGATTGGCTCAACCATGTGTATTGTTATTTCTTCAACAAAGGATATCTAAAGATTGAAGCAAATTATATAATAGAAGTAAATTGGAAAGTTGTTTAAAATTGTATCCTCTATCTGAATAGATGAAGCAAATTTTTGAGTTTAGTGTCCCTTTAAGCCTTGCAGTGTTGTTCCTTGCACACTAACAACACTAGTGTTGGAGAACATTGAAACCACTGGCAAAACCATGCAAAAAAAGCAAAACTATGGATAGAAAAAATGTCTGCACAAAACACAGCATATGCAAAAATCATGCAGGGAAACAAAAAGTGAAGAATATGATTTAAAAAAACATAAAACAAAAAAACCAACAAAACTGGGATATGGGTGCAGTGCACTAAACATTTAAAAAACATACAGGTTGCATCTAGAACAGGGCAGGAGCAAAGATGAAGCATGCAAAAATAGCAACATATTTGCTTTGCCAACACCTTAAAGGAAATTGCTATACAACAAAAGTGACCAGAATAGAGGACCTATACAGGGCAAATTTACATAAAAAAAAAATCCCCCCCCCCCCAAAAAAAAAGCAACAACAAAAAAAGCCTGAGCTAACCCAGGTATACCAGCGTTTTGGGCAGCATATGCGTTGAGGCCCCAAAACTAGCTGCAAGCAGCCCTTACATAATTTTGGGTGCAAAATGTTTTGCAACAACAGCAATACATACTTGAAGGGTTTGGGGAAAAAAAATAAGTTTTAAGCAAGTATTACTAGACTGTATACAATTCAACATAAATACAAATTATTATACAAACTATTACCTGGCTCACGTAACATCAGGTTTGTAAGAAAACACAAGCTTCCCTGAAAGCAGAGGATAGTATATGGCTTTACTCTGAGTCTAAGGACCCAATTCTCCAAAATGTGCTGCCTTGGAGAAAAAACAAAAAAACAAAAAACAAAACAAAAAAGGGAGTGAAACTGGAAGTGCTGGTCAGTGGCAAGATGTCTCTCACAGAAAGTAATGAAGTTGCAATGGAAAATCATACAGGTGAAATCCAATGTGAAAGGGAGCACCCAGCACTGGTAGCAAGAATTTCTGAAGCACATATACATTAAATGGTACTTTAGCTTGCATTCACTTTACGTTGAGCACGTCTTTCTTCCTGCCAGTACATTTAGTGCCTTGTGTATTTTGAAACTTGCCAGCTTTTATTTTTTAAGATAAAACAGTGAGATCTGCAAAAGTAATGTGCTTAGAGAATATAATGTGACCTGTGAAAAAACATTAGGCCTAAAGAATACCCCTGATCAGTCCAGTCACTGAGGCTGCTAGATTAATTTCAGAATTCAAAAATAAAGTTTATTTGCATTTTAACTTAGTATTTTTAAATCGTATAAATTTTCCTTACTACTTTAAAAAAGAATTGAATAAAATTCCCATTTTACTGCATAGTTTTAAATGTGACTTTTGATGTGTATTAATATGATTTTTACACACTAATTACACTTTGTAATTGCTAATTTTATTGACCCTTATACTGTAATGTAATGTACTTCATGCAGAAAGCTCCTTTGTTTCAAGCGTTTGCCGCACTGAGTTGCTCAGGCAGCCCACGGCAGAACGCTGTTTTGCTTAGAGATGACATTTTGACCTCTTAGCAAATAGCGTGCAGGAAATCCGGCCCCACAGGGCGCCAAGCCGGATTTCTCGCACGGCTATTGGCTATGAGGTGAAAAAGTAATCTCTCAAGCAAAACAGCGTTCTGCTGTGGGCTGCAAACACTTGAAACAAATAAAGGAGCTTTGTGCATGAAGTATTTTATACTTCATGAATGAACGTCCCCTTTATCTGTTCCAATGGTCAATCCTAGCGTTTCAGAAACCCTAGGATTGAATTCCACTTTAAAATATATTATAATCCAAAGGTCATTCATCCGGAAATAAGAGTTAGCATTTAATTATGTAGCATGAGGCTGTATATTTATGGCTGTAATGTTTAATTTTTTAAATAAATTAATTCAAGTAATCCATTCACAATGTCAAGCTCTCCCAGAGGTTTCTGTCAGATTGTGAATTTATGTCTGCAGAAATAACATGCCTCTTCTTCACAGCAAAAAATAAACCTACAGAGTTGAGAAATAGCCCTTAAAATGAAGGTCAATTTTGATGAATTAGTGCTCGTTTTTTAATAATCCTATTAAAAACAAGGGCACTTTAATTCATCAAAATTGACATTTCACTTGTTTTCTTCAAAAACTTACCTTTTAATCCTGACAGCCGCTCCAGCACTTCCTCCGTCCGTCGCAAGCCGTCTTCGCAGGTCCAAAATGACGAATCCGGTTTCCTCCAATCACGGCGTTGCATCGGGGGGGGGGGGGGAGCCGTGATTGAAGGGGAAGCCGGATTTGTTATTTCTGACGTCTGCAGAGTCTTCCGACGGCTGTGGGAATCGTTGGAGCGGCTGCCAGAATGAAAAGGTACGTTTTTGAAGAAAAAGAGTGAAATGTCAATTTTGATGAATTTAAAGTGCCCTTGTTTTTATATGATTATTAAAAACCGGGCACAAATTCATCAAAATTGACCTTCACTTTAAAGGGACATAAACCCCAATTTTTTACTTATATGATTCAGATAGAGCACTGGTTTTCAAACCTGTCCCGAGGCCTCCCTAACAGGCCACATTCTGAGGATATCCGAACTGGAGCACAGGTGAAATAATCAGCCGATTAGTAAACTTGCATATTTTACCTGATCTCATCCAAGGTAATCCTAAAAACATGGCCTGTTGGGGAGGCCCTAGGACAGGTTTGAAAACCAGTGAGGTAGGGCATACATTTTTAAACAATGTTCATTTTTACTTCTATTATCAAATTTGCTTAATTCTCTTGGTACCCTTTGTTGAAGGAGCAGCAATGATGTTTCATTTGTTCCAGTAGTGTGTTGCTGCTCTTGAGTTTAACTAGGTATTCTTTTTCAACAAAGGATGCAAAGAATAAAGTAAAAGATAATAGAAAGATATTGGAAAATTATTTAAAACGGTCTGAATCATAAATCTGCACACGGATCTAAGTGTGAGGGGGAGGGGCAAGAAGTAAAAATGAAAGTGAAACCTATAATATTGCTTTAGTTAATTAAAGCTATTTAAATTGTTATTAATGTAACAACTTTTTTTCTCCTTCCAATAACATATAGCTAAAAAAAGTTGATCAAATATGAATGACTAACCTGTTAAACTGGAGATAGTTCACCACCCAATAATTTCATAATTATCTACGTATTTCATTCTAATGGTATATAACTAAATCAGTAATGTTCTGATATAACTGGAAAAATCATCTGAAAAATTATTATTCTAAAAATGAAAAATGTATGTAGAAAACCATGATTTGAATCTATTTAAATCATGATTTATATAGAATTGATTTAAATCAAACCCATATTGGCTTAGAGGTTCAAACATATGTGGAGAGCTTTAGTGAAACAAGTCTTGCAGCTTTTATTTGTATAGCTTAATTAACTAGCTATTAAAATAATACTAAAATTTTCACATTTGGGCTCATACCCCTAAGCAGTATTTTGAATTCCACTGCAAAGCCTAGTTCTTAAAGTAATGCCTGGACACAAAACCCCCTCACATAAGGCCCCTCTCCTTCTTACTAACTTATTACAATAAAAAAAAAACAAAAAAAAGAAATAAAAAATAAAAAACACCAGTAATGTAACAGTATTTCCATATCTAAGCACATCTGATTACATTTCAGGTTTATCTAAGATGGGTGGGGGGAGAGAAGAGCACACTTCCTATTTAAAAATGTTTAAAAAAAATTGAAATTTCAGCATCTGCTGCTGTTTTACACATTTTATTAGGAAATAAAAACAAAGCTTAAAGGGCCATGATACCCAAATGTTGAAACACTTGAAAGTGATGCAACATAGCTGTAAAAAGCTGACTAGAAGATATCACCTTTACATCTCTATGTAAAAAAGAAATATATTTTACCTAAAAAATTCCTCAGTAGCCACATCCCATTGTAAAGGACTTCTAAGCAGCAAATTAGTATCTCTGTCCCGGGACAGCTAAGGGAATGAGCTTACGTGCACACTCATCTTATTTCCCTATTCAGTTTAAGGAACTTTACTATGAAATCTCATGAGCGTTAAGTTAAATCTCATGAGATCACAGTAAAAGAGTTCATGACCTCAGAACTGCTGATGCTGATTGGCTGCTGTTTATTTCTTCATTTTTTTTTTTTACCTGCAGCTGAGCAACAGCTGAAGTATAACTTTTTACACAGAATCTACTCTGCTGAGCTGAGGAAATTGAGGTAAAATATCTTCCTTTTTTACATAGAGATGCTCAGGTGATATTTTCCTGTCAGCTTTTTACAGTTATACTGCATCAGTTTCAAGTGATTTAACATATGAGTATAATGTCCCTTTAAGCTATGAAGACTGCCCATGTAGAAAAACGCAAGTCCCGGGTGTCTTCACCACCCAACAAGCAAAACTTAAACACTCAACAAATCCTCCTGAAACTGTAGTCTATCCCAGCATGGACACTTTACAATGTTCTTGTGGAATCAAAAGGAGAGATTATGAAAGCTTAAACTATCTGAAACAAAACCTATGGAGGCACCAAAGACAGGATAAATAGGGTTACTGCTTGAAGAAAAAAAATCCCTGAACCAATTACGTCTAATGCCAACTTTTGCAAAACCACTTGTTAAGATAATTCACCATAAACAAATCTGAATACAAATAAAACACTTTTGGTCTGGACATATAGACAGAGCACAGGATTAAACTTATACATATACATATATACACACACACACATAGATACATACATATATACACACACACACGTACGGGTATTTGTGTTTATATGTTGGGAAATGGGGTAGATAGACTTGCTAGACATGGGGTTGTCACAATCCTTCAATTTGTAAAAAAAAAACACTGAAGCGCAATAAAGCGAAGCGCAATAAAACAAGGTATGCCTGTATATATAAGTGCATTGCAGACCTTTGTAGTTAAGTAGATGAAAACATGTAAAAACATATTTATGCAATATTCATATTTTCATGTTGGGTTTTTGCATATTAGAATATGCAATTAGGATTGCGCATATTAGAATATCATATTGGTATTGGGCAAATGAGAATGTGTGAACATGTTTACGCGAGAGTGGGGTGTTTTTTCGCCATTGATTTCTATGGTGGAATATGTGAACGGGCACGAGAAATCCTAACTACAGATTTTTATTTTTTTTTTACCGCTAAAGCATAAATACCCGATGAGCGCAAATATCTTACTTCTAGCGCAATTAACGCTCAAGCGGGAGCGCTAATAAGTGCTCCACTTGGCCATCTGGCACTATCTGTTTTTCTCCTACATTATTATTTGGAAATCACTAACGTATCAACACTACATTGCAAACCATCTGGGATAAGGATATATATATATATATATATATATATATATATATATATATATATATAAATCAGCACAAAAGAAGGGCACTCTCAGGATTTGTAGAAAGCAGAATATTTTCTTTATTCTTAGAACATTAATACATGGTCGACGTTTCGGCCCTCAGTCGGGCCTTCATCAGGACAAGTACAATCTTCTCAAACTGTGCCATTTCCTCCCCACCAGGGATGCAGTGCACCTCCTATGGCTCCTTTAAGGCCTGTGTGCTACACCTCCCAGGCCTTAAAGGAACCATAGGCATCCCTGGTGGGGAGGAAATGGCACAGTTTGAGAAGATTGTACTTGTCCTGATGAAGGCCCGACTGGGGGCCGAAACGTTGACCATGTATTAATGTTCTAAGAATAAAGAAAATATTCTGCTTTCTACAAATCCTGAGAGTGCCCTTCTTCTGTGCTGATTTCTATAATTATTCCTTATAAGGATTGCACCCAGGTCGTGACTGCTCCACCTGGTTGGAGTGCTGGGCTACAAGCTATTTGAATTTCTGATATATATATATATATATATATATATATATATATATATATATATATATATATATATATACACACACACACACACACAGTACACACATACATATACAGGTGGCCCTCGGTTTACAACGGTTCAATTTGCACCGTTTCAGAATAACAGCCTTGTTTTTCAGTCATGTGACTGCTATTGAAAAGCATTGAGAAGCAGTGAATTGATTAAAATAGCCAGTATATGGAGCTGTCCGCTTGTGTTGCAGCAAAGATATGCAAGCCAAGCAAGCTGAAATTAATCAGTTTAACCAGATTTGAGCTATCGAGCAGCTTGCAAAGGAACAAGATCTTTCTGTCTATAAATCAGTCCAGATTGGAATGCATAGAAAGAACTGTTTGCAGAAAAATGCAAGTAAAGTCTGTGTTGTGCGATTATTTTATTAGGTTTATAATTCTGTTTAGCAAATGTTTTTGTTCATTTAACTTAGTTTAATTATATATTCTGTGTTGTGTGATTATTTTATTAGGTTTATAATGCTGTTTAGCATTTAAAGTCTTCATTTCAAAGCTTTAAAAATGTATTAGGTGTTACTTATGCCAATTTTGAGAGGGGCCTGGAACCCAATTCCCTCACTTCCCATTGACTTACATTATAGAATGGGTTTCGATTTACAACCATTCCTTCTGGAACCTAACCCCAGCGTAAACTGAGGGCTACCTGTGTGTGCGTATATATATATATATATACATACACACACACACACACACACAGAGAAATGCACTCACAGGAACGAACAACCAGCTCAACACCATTGTTAGCCTGTTCTATGGCGATTTACCACCTGGGTGCAACTTCTTTTAGCCCAGCAATGCTTTTCACAGAGTAGAACTTTCCTGTAGTATATCAGTCTGATCCCGCCTATCACGGTCAGTCCAGCACCGAAATACCAGGCAATTCCTCTCTGAACAAGGAACAAAGCAACCCCAGACGATCGTTTCGGCCTTCATTGGGCCTCGTCAGTGAGGTGTAGCAGTATTCCTCTAAGCACACTGAGCAAGGAGTCCACGTCTGGTTTCCCCTTTTTCCCATAGGGAGACATATATATATATATATATATACACATATATATATATATATACACATACACACACACAGGAATAAAGGCTGCACTCTCAGGTCTTTTTAAATCCAAGTATCCAATACTTTATTGTGAAACGTTTTCGGGGATATTGTCCCCTTCGTCAGCATACAATTGTGTCAAAAAACACAACTTTTATAGTGTAAGTGCTAAAAACAAACAAACCTGTTACCCCAAAGAGCGCCAATTTTCCGTGTGTGGAACGCATACTGCGTTACACTGTAAAGCCGAAACCGGAAGTTCAATTTTGTCACTTCCGGTCTTTGCCGATATGTGAGTGATTCAAAACAAATGCAACAGGGGGGGGCGGAGTCAGCCAGCCAGCAGCGGGGATAGATGTGTTTTTGCTTAGCTCTGCTACTCCGTGTATAAATATTAATATAAAAATACATTTTTACACTTATCTAAGAACGTTTTATTGTCAGTAAAGCCTCTAGCTATCTGTAGGCGATGGTTGTGATAACTATGGCCAGATTTTGTCCCTGATTAACATCACAGAAGGATCCAGACCCGGAGCATTGGTGGCCACAGAGTTCAGCTAAACAATACCGGACCGGCTAATAAGTAACAGCAATAACTTGTACACCTCTGACACGTCCTACATATCTAACCATGGAGGAAGCAAGCATCGCTATTCTCAACATGTTATCAGCATTGGATCAAAAGATGTCTGCAGGTTTCGAAGATCTCAGGCATATAGTGCAGGGCGCACACGTGGAGGCGGCCATCTTTACACTACAGAAGCATGCCACAGCCGAGGAGCAACTAGGGGAAGCGCAAACAAGATTGAGCCCATCTATGAGAGAAGATAAGCCTGCACATACCGGGAGATGCACATCAGTGACTCCTGTTCCCTCCGCTTCAGATCTAGGCATGGTGAATGTACCTGGGGCTGACCGGGAGAATGCTTGCACTGGTGATCGAGCAGTCAGGAATATCGGGGGTTTTGAGTTAGGAGTTTACAGCGCTACTGATGCCTTGGGGTCGGACCGACACTTGGGAGCCTCCACAGATCATGGTTCTGTTTATCACAGACATCGCAAACTCACCAGTGAGGTCATGAGAGCAGCTTGGGACTCGGAGAGAGAATACCGCTCCAGCAGGCTTTTTGATAACAAACAGTTAATGGTTACTGGCATTAGCCGGTCAAAACAGAAGCTCCATACCAAATGTGTTGATTTGCCTTGTATGTCAGACTATTCAACGGAGGTCCCACTGCCACAACTCAGACTTGGTGTGGGTTAATGTTTCATCTGGGACTTTATCTAAGTTAAATTGGACTATGGGTTCATAACATACTACTTGTATTATGGTATTGGTGTCATATGTCTATCTGAATACTCCATAATACTTTTTGTTTAACCAGTTTTTAATTGTATAGGTGCGTAGTGCAGTTCATTATTCTTTTTGCGTTTCATGTTGTCGGCAGAAGAATAGACTCTGCCGCCCCATCTCCCGTGCGGGCGGAGTTTTGCAGAGCAGCCAACTGTTTTGTTTTGCTTAAGTCTCAGAGTTGTATTGTTTGCAATGTCGATAGGGTGCTACATCTGAAGCCTAGATTTTAATAGATGGCAATCTGCATATGACTGAATATTCTAAGTTTTGCATGTTTTATGCGTTTAAAGTGGCTATATACTTTGCGAACTAGGCTATTATCTTCTATCCAATATAGTGGGGACATTACTAACTGTTGCTTCATACTACTGTTAAACCGCAGAACTTCCAATGGCATAATTCACATATAGCTATGCTGCTAATGAAGTGTTAATCACTAGGATTTTTTCTCTCCTGAACACTGGTATAGAGATCGTCAATGGTACATTTTATTTTGTCTAATTGCCATTAACTGCCATGATACTTTGATGCTTGCACATTCTGTTTTAACTAGGGATCAGTTTATTGGATTATGTTATATATTATTAACTTTTCTCACTATGGTTTACTTTTTACCCTAGTCTGTCTCTAGTACATATCTTAGTTAGAGTTATACTAAATTAATATTTATCCATGGTTAATACTGGGATTTAAACCTTCATAAGCATAGGAGGGTTAGGGGAACAGTGACTGGTATCATTTGCTTACATGTATGTCTATATGTAGACTTACCTTTCTCAGAATTCACACTACCGCAATGTTATCCCAGACAATGTATATCAGATATATGGGACAAGTAGATAGTGTTACATCAAAGTAGCTTTTAAATTTGAATTCCTTTATATACTACTATTTACTGCAGAGTGACTAGTTAGCTATAAAACATTTAGGTCAACTACATGTGAATGCTTTAATTTGATAATGGTGTCCATTTTACTATGCCTCTCAGCTATCTAATTGATATACTCTTATCCTAGCATCCATTACACAGTTCTATTTAGTAAAGCTAACTCACTCCTACCTAAAGTATCCAAGATGATGCATCTTTAACTATAGAGTGGGCTCCATGTACTAAAGCATCAATTTTTTCGCCGACAACGTGTCTTCTCGACTCGCTTGAACTCGCAGCTAGCGAGATGTTGCCCGCCCGCCATATGTACTAAAAACTATCCAAAAAAAAGGCGCGTCTAATCCGCATCGAGCACTGGTGAATGATTCATACATATGACGCCTCGCTATTTGCGAATGTACTATTAATCGCTTACAACCTGTCAGTCATGTTTGTCCCACGTGACTGCAAGGTGTCAGAAACGTCAGCTTTGTCGCGGGAACATATAGCAGCACTATATAAACTCGATTTAATAAAGTTTTTCAGACTGCATATTTCAAGAACTTGAAGCTTTACTGACTGTTATTCTTATCAATAAATTAAGTATGGCTACTTCTCGATCTGATTCACAGTCCAAATCGAAGAATCCCCACTTTTCACATCAGCAGAACCTGGTTCTTGTCGATATGGTGCTAGACTCGTATGACTATTTATTTGGTTGTCGTGCGAAGCAAACTTCTAGTATCCGTAAAAAAAGTATATGGACCCGGATAAGTGATGCTGTCAGTGCTCAGGGACCTGGGAAAAAGGACGTTGACCAAATCAAAAAACTGTACAACGACATCAAATGATTTGCAAAAGCCAAATTGGCAAAAGAAAAAAATTCAACTCGTGCTACCGGAGGTGGAACAGCTTATGTCGCTGATCTTAATGATTACGAGCAGAGACTGGTGCAGCGTCTAGGCCCAGAAGTAATCGTCGGAATCACAGATGATTGTGATAGCGACCTAAGAGGTAAAACATTTATCGAATTACTATTATTTAAATTGAATGTTGATCATATTGTAATTATCCATTAGAGTTGGTTTATCCAAATATCTATCTTGTAAAGATATTTTGTCAAATCAATTTTTTGGTGCGTCAATTTTGATTACGTTAAATCAATGCAGATTACTGCTAGATTTTTGTATAGCTTAACCAATAACGTATGTAATGTAATACTCATGATCACAGATGATTGTGATAGCGACCGAAGATGTAAAACATTAATATAATTACTATTTTTTAAATTGATCATATTGTAATTTTCCAGTGGAGTCGGTTCATTTACATCAGACGAATAATATAAAGTTGAAGAAGTGTCTCGATAATGGCTAACAGGATCAAAAGTGAGTAACCATTCAATTGTACACCTCTTTTAAATCAGTTGTAGGCGTTGATCTGATAGACCCTATTGTTTATTATGGTGCTCGCCACCTATTAGCTGGCAAGGGATTTTTAACGAGGTAGGTGCGGATAAATTCACGAGCGTATAAATAGATAGTTTAGTAATTACTGTTTTGTGCGAGATTTATGTCGAGCGAGTATTTTCTAGGTACAAAAAAGACGAGAATTCAAGATTTGCGGGCAAATTCGCTCGACGTTTGTTAATATAAGGTTTTCAATGGATTCGTGGGATAGTACATACGGTTATTGATCCGCACGCAGAAATTTAGACGGAAATAGTGACGAAGACCTCGCAGACAGCTTAGTACATGGAGCCCACTGTTAGCAGTTCTCCACTACTCCACTGATATAGCTTATTCTGACACCATTCTCTCTCTAGCTGCTTATAACCTTATCTAGGTAATCTAGTACCTGTTACTTACAAGTTATACCATATTTTATGTCTATATGTTGGTCCTATAAATTATCTCAACATGCTTCCTTCACTGTTAGTGAATACAATCTGGCTCAAAACATACAGTATATATCCCCTCGCCCTTTAGGCGAGTCCCTCACATCTTTTCATTAGCCCCTAGATGTCTTGCAAAATGGCTCCTTTTGTTTAACTGGCTATTAATGCCTAACCTAGTATACCAGCTAATTAACTAACATAGAAAATGTCTAATAATTTCCCTCTCTCAGTAATTTTTCGTACTGCCTAGTAAACTTGGTACATATATTAAAACTATTAACATACGGTCAATAAGCTGGGACATCTTAAGGGGAGTCATTTCTACTGCCAGCAACATACTAGTTCATAAATTATTAACAGCAACTGGGTAACAAGTTCAAAACCTGTTCTATATTGTGCTCAATAATTATTGTTGTTTTTATTGGTGTGACTTTTTTTTTTTTTTTGCCTAAAAGTTTTGTTATATTTATATTATTTGTTACTGGCTATCATTATCTGTAACTGTATGACTGTCATCCCTAATTTATCTATGCTCCTGCTCACATTACTAGCACATAATAGTTGTCTTGGTTGAGCCTCTCTCCTCCCTTTCCCGCTGGTACTTAATGCCTGCGTGTCATATCCCTTCTCCTTTTTCCCGCATTGCCTATAGGTGGCACTCCCCTAGGAGAGGGGCTCACCCAGAGCTTCCCCAGGTCCCCCCTCCACATGATAATATATTATATGTCTTCAGGATCTCTCTACAGGAGTACAAGGGTTTAGATGAGTGTGATTTTGTTTATATTAAGTAACAATACCCTAGTCCCACATAAATTTGCTCCTGGTGAGGACATACTAACTGGCTCCGCCCTCTCCCCCCCCCCTATTATATTTTGAGCGGCTCTTGCCCGCTGCATCCCTCTTCCCCATTTAACTATAGAGTTATCTCCTCCCTAGTCTTACCCTTATCTGAATAGATACCTTACCTCTCTTTGTATATAGCTAGGAGAGGACCATTTTTGCTTATATTACATTTGTTATACTCTAAAACAAAACTGAAGTCTCTTTATGTGATAGCCCACATTTTATGGAAATGTTTAAGACACTAGAATACATTGTCTCCTAATTATGCTCTGTATACATTGTCTTGTGAATGTATTGAGACATTCCCTATACTCTGTATTGGTTTATGACTTCAATAAAAAAAACAAATGCAACAAACAAACTTGTCTCTTGTGCCAAATGTATGGATTATTTTACTTTATGCTGACATGTATTTCATGTTAACATTTATTATTTTTATGCCAAATTTTGATGACATGTTTAGAATTATCAGGTCCGTTATAGGACATACACAAGGGGTCTGACACTCTGAGATCCATCTCACTAGTTCACATTAGCATAATAAGAACTGGTCTCAGGGCTGCAATCCCTATTTATTTCATATTGTGTGTTTTTCTCAATATCACTTATTTTGCACATGATCACTTTAAGGATTTGCCACTCGATTATAAGTGAGGATGTCTTTATTTAAACTTATGGCAGTGGCCTCTACACTTTCAATACGCTACTTGTATCCATGGTAACCGTTTAGAATTGGTTCAACTAGTAGATTTATTTACACACTAACACTGGTTACGATCATGTTATATACATGTAATTCATACATTTGGAACCAGAGACAAGTTTGTTTGTTGCATTTGTTTTGAATCACTCACATATCGGCTAAGACCGGAAGTGACGAAATTGAACTTCCGGTTTCGGCTTTACAGTGGAACGTAGTATGCATTCCACACACGGAAAATTGGCGCTGTTTGGGGTAACAGGTTTGTTTGTTTTTAGCACTTACACTATAAAAGTTGTGTTTTTTGCCACAATTGTATGCTGACGAAAGGGGTAAGATCCCCGAAAACGTTTCACAATAAAGTATTGGATACTTGGATTTAAAAATACCTGAGAGTGCAGAATTTATTCCTGTATGTACTTGCATCCTTATATATATATATATATATATATATATATATATATATATATATAGCTAGATAGATGGATAAATACAAAAAAGTGTGTCTTTTGGGCATCTGTCTGATGAGCTTTCTAATAAATATATTTTCATCTCAACTTTAATGGTATATTAAACCAAACTAAACTAAACTATATGTATCAGTTTTTTGAGAGTTTTTGTCACAATCACTACTTCTCTTTGTTCTGTGCTGAATTTTCAGTAAAAAAACAAAACAAAAAACAGAACTCTTTTACTTCATGCCTGTTCTTGAGGACTACTAGTATATCACTGGAATCATCCCAACACAAAGAAAATGGTAAAACATTGACATGAGACTACAAAATCTACTGGCAGTTGATAGTTTCCAGATAGAGCTGTTCAAAAGGAGATTCCCCTCAGTGAATAGTTTCACTTCTGTAAATTGAAAGTAGGCTTGAAAATACAAAATTAAAAAAAATTGGTTCATCTAAAACACAATAAATGAAAAGATTGTAACAGATTAAATTATCACATAATTAATATATTGCATAAGGTTGCCCAGTAACATAGGTTCCTGGAATCTGGGGTTCAATCAAGAGTCTATGGAAGCCAGAATAAAAATACTTTATTTAGAGCAAAAATATAAAAATATAAAAAACATAGAAGCTAAAGAATTTGAATTTTGTGAACATGGCTAAAAAAATAACTGTCTGATGCATTTCAGTGAATATCTTACACATAGAACTTTCATGAGGAATCTGCCTTTTTACAGATGTGACTAACTTACACATCAAAATGAAATATGCCCTTTTTCTGCATATAGTAAGGATGAAGACTGATAGGATCATTCTTTGATGAAAGACTTTAAAAACAAAATGTATGCTTACCTGATAAATTTCTTTCTTTCATGATAGTGAGAGTCCAAGAGCCATCACGTTTAGGAATATTCCCCTCCTGACCACCAGGTGGAGGCAAGACACCCCACCACACCAGCGCTTTAAATCCCTCCCACTTCCCATGATCCTCAGTCATACATACAGCCAAGTAGATTAGGGGGGGAAAAAGCAGAAAAGATTAAAAATGGGCAAAAGTACTGCCGCCACCTGAACAAAAAGAAAGGACGGGTTTTGTGGACTCTCACCATCATTAAATAACATAATTTATGTAAGAACTTACCTGATAAATTCATTTCTTTCATATTAACAAGAGTCCATGAGCTAGTGACGTATGGGATATACATTCCTACCAGGAGGGGCAAAGTTTCCCAAACCTTAAAATGCCTATAAATACACCCCTCACCACACCCACAAATCAGTTTAACGAATAGCCAAGAAGTGGGGTGATAAGAAAAAAAGTGCGAAGCATATAAAATAAGGAATTGGAATAATTGTGCTTTATACAAAAAATCATAACCACCACAAAAAAGGGTGGGCCTCATGGACTCTTGTTAATATGAAAGAAATGAATTTATCAGGTAAGTTCTTACATAAATTATGTTTTCTTTCATGTAATTAACAAGAGTCCATGAGCTAGTGACGTATGGGATAATGAATACCCAAGATGTGGATCTTTCCACACAAGAGTCACTAGAGAGGGAGGGGATAAAATAAAGACAGCCAATTCCTGCTGAAAATAATCCACACCCAAAATAAAGTTTAATGAAAAACATAAGCAGAAGATTCAAACCGAAACCACTGCCTGAAGTACCTTTCTACCAAAAACTGCTTCAGAAGAAGAGAATACATCAAAATGGTAGAATTTAGTAAAAGTATGCAAAGAGGACCAAGTCGCTGCTTTGCAAATCTGATCAACTGAAGCTTCATTCCTAAACGCCCAGGAAGTAGAAACTGACCTAGTAGAATGAGCTGTAATCCTCTGAGGCGGAGTCTTACCCGATTTAACATAGGCAAGATGAATTAAAGATTTCAACCAGGATGCCAAAGAAATGGCAGAAGCTTTCTGGCCTTTTCTAGAACCAGAAAAGATGACAAATAGACTAGAAGTCTTTCGGAAAGATTTAGTAGCTTCAACATAATATTTTAAAGCTCTAACAACATCCAAAGAATGTAACGATTTCTCCTTAGAATTCTTAGGATTAGGACATAATGAAGGAACCACGATTTCTCTACTAATGTTGTTGGAATTCACAACCTTAGGTAAAAATTCAAAAGAAGTTCGCAACACCGCCTTATCCTGATGAAAAATCAGAAAAGGAGACTCACAAGAAAGAGCAGATAATTCAGAAACTCTTCTGGCAGAAGAGATGGCCAAAAGGAACAAAACTTTCCAAGAAAGCAATTTAATGTCCAATGAATGCATAGGTTCAAACGGAGGAGCTTGAAGAGCTCCCAGAACCAAATTCAAACTCCATGGAGGAGAAATTGACTTAATGACAGGTTTTATACGAACCAAAGCTTGTACAAAACAATGAATATCAGGAAGAATAGCAATCTTTCTGTGAAAAAGAACAGAAAGAGCAGAGATTTGTCCTTTCAAGGAACTTGCGGACAAACCCTTATCTAAACCATCCTGAAGAAATTGTAATATTCTCGGAATTCTAAAAGAATACCAAGAAAAATGATGAGTAAGACACCAAGAAATATAAGTCTTCCAGACTCTATAATATATCTCTCTAGATACAGATTTACGAGCCTGTAACATAGTATCAATCACAGAGTCAGAGAAACCTCTTTGACTAAGAATCAAGCGTTCAATCTCCATACCTTTAAATTTAAGGATTTCAGATCCGGATGGAAAAAAGGACCTTGCGACAGAAGGTCTGGTCTTAACGGAAGAGTCCATGGTTGGCAAGATGCCATCCGGACAAGATCCGCATACCAAAACCTGTGAGGCCATGCCGGAGCTATTAGCAGAACAAACGAGCATTCCCTCAGAATCTTGGAGATTACTCTTGGAAGAAGAGCTAGAGGCGGAAAGATATAGGCAGGATGATACTTCCAAGGAAGTGATAATGCATCCACTGCCTCCGCCTGAGGATCCCGGGATCTGGACAGATACCTGGGAAGTTTCTTGTTTAGATGAGAGGCCATCAGATCTATCTCTGGAAGCCCCCACATTTGAACAATCTGAAGAAATACCTCTGGGTGAAGAGACCATTCGCCCGGATGCAACGTTTGGCGACTGAGATAATCCGCTTCCCAATTGTCTACACCTGGGATATGAACCGCAGAGATTAGACAGGAGCTGGATTCCGCCCAAACCAAAATTCGAGATACTTCTTTCATAGCCAGAGGACTGTGAGTCCCTCCTTGATGATTGATGTATGCCACAGTTGTGACATTGTCTGTCTGAAAACAAATGAACGATTCTCTCTTCAGAAGAGGCCAAAACTGAAGAGCTCTGAAAATTGCACAGAGTTCCAAAATATTGATCGGTAATCTCACCTCCTGAGATTCCCAAACTCCCTGTGCCGTCAGAGATCCTCACACAGCTCCCCAACCTGTGAGACTTGCATCTGTTGAAATTACAGTCCAGGTCGGAAGAACAAAAGAAGCCCCCTGAATTAAACGATGGTGATCTGTCCACCACGTTAGAGAGTGTCGAACAATCGGTTTTAAAGATATTAATTGATATATCTTCGTGTAATCCCTGCACCATTGGTTCAGCATACAGAGCTGAAGAGGTCGCATGTGAAAACGAGCAAAGGGGATCGCGTCCGATGCAGCAGTCATAAGACCTAGAATTTCCATGCATAAGGCTACCGAAGGGAATGATTGAGACTGAAGGTTTCGACAAGCTGTAATCAATTTTAGACGTCTCTTGTCTGTTAAAGACAGAGTCATGGACACTGAATCTATCTGGAAACCCAGAAAGGTTACCCTTGTTTGAGGAATCAAAGAACTTTTTGGTAAATTGATCCTCCAACCATGATCTTGAAGAAACAACACAAGTCGATTCGTATGAGACTCTGCTAAATGTAAAGACTGAGCAAGTACCAAGATATCGTCCAAATAAGGAAATACCACAATACCCTGTTCTCTGATTACAGACAGAAGGGCACCGAGAATCTTTGTGAAAATTCTTGGAGCTGTAGCAAGGCCAAACGGTAGAGCCACAAATTGGTAATGCTTGTCTAGAAAAGAGAATCTCAGGAACTGAAAATGATCTGGATGAATCGGAATATGCAGATATGCATCCTGTAAATCTATTGTGGACATATAATTCCCTTGCTGAACAAAAGGCAATATAGTCCTTACAGTTACCATCTTGAACGTTGGTATCCTTACATAACGATTCAATAATTTTAGATCCAGAACTGGTCTGAAGGAATTCTCCTTCTTTGGTACAATGAAGAGATTTGAATAAAACCCCATCCCCTGTTCCGGAACTGGAACTGGCATAATTACTCCAGCCAACTCTAGATCTGAAACACAATTCAGAAATGCTTGAGCTTTCACTGGATTTACTGGGACACGGGAAAGAAAAAATCTCTTTGCAGGAGGTCTCATCTTGAAACCAATTCTGTACCCTTCTGAAACAATGCTCTGAATCCAAAGATTGTGAACAGAATTGATCCAAATTTCTTTGAAAAAACGTAACCTGCCCCCTACCAGCTGAACTGGAATGAGGGCCGTACCTTCATGTGAACTTAGAAGCAGGCTTTGCCTTTCTAGTAGGCTTGGATTTATTCCAGACTGGAGATGGTTTCCAAACTGAAACTGCTCCTGAGGACGAAGGATCAGGCTTTTGTTCTTTGTTGAAACGAAAGGAACGAAAACGATTGTTAGCCCTGTTTTTACCTTTAGATTTTTTATCCTGTGGTAAAAAAGTTCCTTTCCCACCAGTAACAGTTGAAATAATAGAATCCAACTGAGAACCAAATAATTTGTTTCCCTGGAAAGAAATGGAAAGTAGAGTTGATTTAGAAGCCATATCAGCATTCCAAGTCTTAAGCCATAAAGCTCTTCTGGCTAAGATAGCTAGAGACATAAACCTAACATCAACTCTAATAATATCAAAAATGGCATCACAGATAAAATTATTAGCATGCTGGAGAAGAATAATAATATCATGAGAATCACGATTTGCTACTTGTTGCGCTAGGGTTTCCAACCAAAAAGTTGAAGCTGCAGCAACATCAGCCAATGATATAGCAGGTCTAAGAAGATTACCTGAACACAGATAAGCTTTTCTTAGAAAGGATTCAATTTTTCTATCTAAAGGATCCTTAAACGAGGTACCATCTGACGTAGGAATGGTAGTACGTTTAGCAAGGGTAGAAATAGCCCCATCAACTTTAGGGATTTTGTCCCAAAATTCTAACCTGTCAGGCGGAACAGGATATAATTGCTTAAAACGTTTAGAAGGAGTAAATGAATTACCCAATTTATCCCATTCTTTGGAAATCACTGCAGAAATAGCATTAGGAACAGGAAAAACTTCTGGAATAACCGCAGGAGCTTTAAAAACCTTATCCAAACGTATAGAATTAGTATCAAGAGGACTAGAATCCTCTATTTCTAAAGCAATTAGTACTTCTTTAAGTAAAGAGCGAATAAATTCCATCTTAAATAAATATGAAGATTTATCAGCATCAATCTCTGAGATAGAATCCTCTGAACCAGAAGAGTCCAAAGAATCAGAATGATGGTGTTCATTTAAAAATTCATCTGTAGAGAGAGAAGATTTAAAAGACTTTTTACGTTTACTAGAAGGAGAAATAACAGACAAAGCCTTCTTTATGGATTCAGAAACAAAATCTCTTATGTTATCAGGAACATTCTGCACCTTAGATGTTGAGGGAACTGCAACAGGCAATGGTACATTACTAAAGGAAATATTATCTGCTTTAACAAGTTTGTCATGACAATTATTACAAACAACAGCTGGAGGAATAGCTACCAAAAATTTACAGCAGATACACTTAGCTTTGGTAGATCCAGCAGGCAGTGATTTTCCTGTAGTATCTTCTGGCTCAGATGCAACGTGAGACATCTTGCAATATGTAAGAGAAAAAACAACATATAAAGCAAAATAGATCAAATTCCTTATAAGACAGTTTCAGGAATGGGAAAGAATGCCAAATATCAAGCTTCTAGCAACCAGAAGCAAATGAAAAATGAGACTGAAATAATGTGGAGACAAAAGCGACGCCCCAAATAAGACGCCCACATTATTTGGCGCCTAAATGCTTTTGGCGCCAAAAATGACGCCACATCCGGAACGCCGACATTTTTGGCGCAAAATAACGTCAAAAAATGACGTAACTTCCGGCGACACGTATGACGCCGGAAACGGAAAAGAATTTTTGCGCCAAAAAAGTCCGCGCCAAGAATGACGCAATAAAATGAAGCATTTTCAGCCCCCGCGAGCCTAACAGCCCACAGGGAAAAAAGTCAAATTTTTGAGGTAAGAAAAATATGATAATTCAATGCATAATCCCAAATATGAAACTGACTGTCTGAAAATAAGGAAAGTTGAACATTCTGAGTCAAGGCAAATAAATGTTTGAATACATATATTTAGAACTTTATAAATAAAGTGCCCAACCATAGCTTAGAGTGTCACAGAAAATAAGACTTACTTACCCCAGGACACTCATCTACATGTTTGTAGAAAGCCAAACCAGTACTGAAACGAGAATCAGTAGAGGTAATGGTAAATATAAGAGTATATCGTCGATCTGAAAAGGGAGGTAAGAGATTAATCTCTACGACCGATAACAGAGAACCTTATGAAATAGACCCCGTAGAAGGAGATCACTGCATTCAATAGGCAATACTCTCTTCACATCCCTCTGACATTCACTGCACGCTGAGAGGAAAACCGGGCTCCAACTTGCTGCGGAGCGCATATCAACGTAGAATCTAGCACAAACTTACTTCACCACCTCCCTTGGAGGCAAAGTTTGTAAAACTGATTTGTGGGTGTGGTGAGGGGTGTATTTATAGGCATTTTAAGGTTTGGGAAACTTTGCCCCTCCTGGTAGGAATGTATATCCCATACGTCACTAGCTCATGGACTCATGTTAATTACATGAAAGAAAATAAATTTATCAGGTAAGCAAAATTTTATTTTTTCATCAGATGGTGAGAGAATAGCTAGAATAAAAAGAACCTTCCAAGACGATAGCTGATGGTCCAAACCATGCACTGGCTCAAAAGGAGGAGTTTGAAGAACCCACAAAACTAGATACAGATTCCAAGGAGGAGAAATTGGCAAATAACTTGTTTTATCCTTATCAGAGCCTGATCAAAGGCCTGAGAATCAGGAATCTTATACATTTTCTTATGAAACAGAAAAGAAAGATTAAATCTGACCCTTTAAAAAACTGCCCGAGAAACCTTTATCTAAGCTTTCCTGTAGGAACTCAATAACTCTAGGATTTCTAAAAACTCTAATGATAACCTTTGCGATAACACAACACAAAAAGGCTTTTCCAGACCTTATGATAAATACATCTGGTAACAGGTTTCCTAGCCTCAATTGGGGTATCAATAGCCTTTATAGAAAAATCTATCTAAGACAGGATTAAGCGTTAACTCGCCATACTATCAAATTCGGTTTTGAGATCTTGACAAAAGAAAGGGCCTTGAGAGAGAAGATCCTTTTTTGAGGAAGTCTCCAATATCAGAGTGAATATAAACTTGATCTCCCTTCTAGATGATCAGCTGGCAGACCAGAGGCCTGACCTGCACCAGTTTGCTCCATAGTAACAGTAATGAATTAGCGTAAGAATCGCAGATAAACAGAAGCAAATAGGATATACAGCACACAAATAGTTAACCTTGAAGGGGAGAAAAAGGCACAATGCATCACTGATTAACCCTTAAAAGTTACACAGTAAAGATAAACATAAGGTACTTAAAAAAACTGTAAAAACAGTAAAAAGGCTTACATAGCATAAAACAGCACAAAGGGTTAAATAACATTTGTACCCCAAGGTTGAAGCCAAGATCTGATGATTAGAGTGCTTCACCACGTCAACCAGTCCTCAAAACCTACATGCTGAAAATGTTACAGCAGCAAAGAAACAGAAAAGTAAAACACAGAAAAGGCATGCTAAAAAGAACGCTAAAACTTATTTTACCTAAGAAACATACAACATTTCTCGCTGAGAACAGACCTTTCATTGCTTGGCTGAGAAACTCCTTGCCCGCCCCTCTGAACGACAGGTTACTGTGAGGAGGATTCAGGCCTCAAACCGGTTAGAGGATCCTCTTTCAAATAATGAGGAGATTTTGCACTTCACTTTCACCTCACTCCTCATCATTGAGTCGAAAGAAAATGAATGAGTATCATGGGAGGTGGGAGGGATTTAAAACTTTGGTGTGTTAGGACGTCTTTTGCATCCTCCTTGTGGTCAGGAGGGGCTCGTGGACTCTCACTGTCTGATGAAAGAAAAGTGGCTTTTTATTTGGACTTGGCTAAAAGGTAGAAACGTCACCTCATTGAGAAAATAGCGTTCTGCCGTGGGCAGCCTATAACTTTTATTTATACTTCATGACAAAAAATTGACCTTTATTTGTAGCACTGCTAAATCCTAGTGTAGGATTTAGCATCACTTTAATAAAAATAATAATAATAATAATTCCAAATTTCTATTAATTCAAAAATCCTATCCATTTTCCACATATTGAAGTGACCTGCAAAGTTACAGAGTACACCCACCCCCAAAATCATGCACCTGTACCTACGTGTTAAAGGAACAGCACATGCGATTACACAACCACAGGCAATAAGAAATGTTGTGTTCTCACCACACCAGAAAGGGAATGTGAAATGATTCTAATATAGGGCTAAATAGGGAAGGGACAAAAGAAAATGTGCAGAAAATGAATGGAGGTTTCACTCAATCATGTCCAAAGGACAGGTGGCTTTCAGGCTTTGGGTTTTCTGTACAGGATTTAAATTAACGGGACAGTCCCCGATACCGAGGTAAGCAAATAAATATAAGTTTTCACATCAAGGTTGTAATGCTATACTATGGTAACAAACAACTTATTAATTAAAGGCAAATTAAATTAAAGAACTATAAAAACGACAATCTCTGCTGTACATAAAAGGGACATAAAACACAAAAATAATTCTTTCATGATTTAGGTAGAACATACAATTTTAAACAACTTTCCAGTTTACTTCTATTATCAAATTTGTTTCAATTTCTTGGCATCATTTGTTGAAGGAGCAGCAATGCACTATTGGTTTCTAGCTGAACACATGGATGAGTCAATGACAAGCGGTATATACATGCAGCCACCAATCAGCAGCTAGAACCTAGTTTCTTTGTTGCTCCTGGGCTTACCTAGATAAACCTTTCAGAAAAGGATAACAAAAGAAGGAAGCAAATTAAATAATGTAAGTAAAATGGAAAGTTGTTTAAAATTGTATGTTCTGTCTAAATCATGAATGTCTAATTATGATTATACTGTCCCTTTAAAAACGATAGCACCTTGATTGGAGATGTAAGACATATTATTCTAGTCTTAGATTTGTCTTTTAGTAATAGGTTGTTAAAATATACCCATTGTGTAGTATGAATAAGCAGTGAACATTAATTATTAGCTCACAAATTCTAATACAGATCAAAGCGATTTCATCATGGCACAAATTTCTATAAGCCAAATAATCAATTACATTTTTTAATATACTGAAGGTTTTGCAAGAGCAGAAAACACCTTGTGTATCTTAAACCTGTGCTTTAACTTTATAATGAACATAATAGATGTTTTAATATTCAGATGGTACTTTTTGAAACATAATCAAATTATGGCATTAGACAGCAAATTCCTCTCCTTTATTTTTTTTTATATTAAAGGGTTGTTATAGTACAAAAAATAAAAGATCTAATTTGCTAGGGCTTGTAATTTAATCATTAGCGACCCGCAATGCTATGTGTTTAACCCCCACAAATGGGTTAAACACATAGTAAAAGTACCGCTCAGTAGTGGCAGAAGGTTACTGTTCCAGAGCAGAAACTGCCACAGATCCAATCCGCAGCAAATATCACTCAACCCAGCTGTGCACTTAGCTCTGCTGATTAGCTCAGCAGCAGTTTCCGGTCTGGACCAGCAGTTCTTTGCGGCTACCAAGTGGTAATTTAAAGGGACAGTCTACCATAGAATTGTTATTGTTTTAAACGATAATCCCTTTATTACCCATTCAGAAAAAAGTGGTTTTCACAGCGCCTACCCTGTGTCCTACTATCTCCCCAGAAAACAAGACACCTAATATATCTTGGAAGAAATTACAGATAATTGTGGAGTCTGAGGAGCGCCTCAAATTGGGCAGAGGACAGATACGTTGCTATGGTTTTCAACAAATTTATTATTCACAGACAGTTGATGGTCTATTTGCAATCTGTTACAAATAGCCAATTAAAATGGTTAAAACAATGTCACATATATATCACATATACAATCACATAAAATTATCACATAAAATTACATAGATTTAAACCGGATAAAAATCACATAAAGATAAAAATACATGGATCCATGTAGCATAAAAAAATCAATACATGTCACAATGTGAAATAACTATGAAATAAATGCAAATAAAACACTTGGATAACAGAATTGGTCGTCCTATTGCGCCAATAGGATGTAGTTCTCTAAAAGAGTGGTGTGGTTTGTCAAATGGCTTGTTGCTGATAAAATGTTCCAGAAATTCCTAGTCCTTTAATGCTGTTTAATCAGTAATATGTCCTAGATAGAGTCTCTCCTATGCGTATAAGTGTCTGTGTGACTGCGTCCCAAAAAAAGTTAATAAAAATATATAAAATGTGTCAACGGTGATGTAGAATAAAGTGATAAAAATTAAAAATAAAAATTAAAATACATAGTGAAGTGCCATGAGAGCCTTCCTGTGAAAAAATTGAAAAAATTAAAAAAATGTGAAAAATATTATTTTGAAATATAAAAAATAAAAATATATGAAAAATTCCAAATGTGTGCTGAAGTCAATATTGTAAATGAATCCTGTCAAAATCGGTGACTCCTGTGTTTTTGTGTATACTTTATCCAAAAATATAGTGCAGTATAAAGTTTATCCAAGAGAAATCCAAAAGATCCAAAAGTAAAAGTCAAAATAAAAAAATGATGTAAACAAAAATAGAGCATGAATTCCCAGTGTACCTGTGGAAAACAAACACAAAATAGTGCAATAACGCTAACAAATTCTTAAATGCAATTGAAATAAGGCTTACCATACAATAGCCAACGCGTTTCGGCCCTTCCCTGGGCCTTTCTCAAGACAGTCTTGAGAAAGGCCCAGGGAAGGGCCGAAACGCGTTGGCTATTGTATGGTAAGCCTTATTTCAATTGAATTTAAGAATTTGTTAGCGTTATTGCACTATTTTGTGTTTGTTTTCCACAGGTACACTGGGAATTCATGCTCTATTTTTGTTTACATCATTTTTTTATTTTGACTTTTACTTTTGGATTTCTCTTGGATAAACTTTATACTGCACTATATTTTTGGATAAAGTATACACAAAAACACAGGAGTCACCGATTTTGACAGGATTCATTTACAATATTGACTTCAGCACACATTTGGAATTTTTCATATATTTTTATTTTTTATATTTCAAAATAATATTTTTCACATTTTTTTTTCATTTTTTCAATTTTTTCACAGGAAGGCTCTCATGGCACTTCACTATGTATTTTAATTTTTAATTTTTATCACTTTATTCTACATCACCGTTGACACATTTTATATATTTGTATTAACTTTTTTTGGGACGCAGTCACACAGACACTTATACGCATAGGAGAGACTCTATCTAGGACATATTACTGATTAAACAGCATTAAAGGACTAGGAATTTCTGGAACATTTTATCAGCAACAAGCCATTTGACAAACCACACCACTCTTTTAGAGAACTACATCCTATTGGCGCAATAGGACGACCAATTCTGTTATCCAAGTGTTTTATTTGCATTTATTTCATAGTTATTTCACATTGTGACATGTATTGATTTTTTATGCTACATGGATCCATGTATTTTTATCTATGTGATTTTTATCCGGTTTAAATCTATGTAATTTTATGTGATAATTTTATGTGATTGTATATGTGATATATATGTGACATTGTTTTAACCATTTTAATCGGCTATTTGTAACAGATTGCAAATAGACCATCAACTGTCTGTGAATAATAAATTTGTTGAAAACCATAGCAACGTATCTGTCCTCTGCCCAATTTGAGGCGCTCCTCAGACTCCACAATTATCTTTATTACCCATTCCCCAGTTTTGCATAACCAACACAGTTATATTAATGTACTTTTTACCTCTGTGACTACCTTGTATCTAGGAACCTTCTTCCAGCCCCCTGATCACATGACTGTGACCGTTTATTATCTATTGTCTTAAATTTAGCATTGTGTTGTGCTAAATCTTAAATAACCCCCTGTGCCTGAACACAGTGTTATCTATATGGCCCACATGTACTTTCTGTCTCTTTGTGTTGAAAAGAGATTTAAAAAGCATGTGATAAGAGGCAGCCCTCAAAGGCTTAGAAATTAGCATATGAGCCTACCTATGTTTAGTTTAAACTAAGAATACCAAGAAAAAAAAGGAAATTTGATGATAAAAGTAAATTGGAAAGTTGATTAAAATTAAAAGTCCTATCTGAATAATTAAAGTTTAATTTATACCTGACTGTCCCTTTAACTCTGTTTAACCCCTTAAAGCATGTAATTAGAGCATATATTTGTTTTCACTGCAATGGCCCTATAACATAATAAGTTATACTTTGCAATGTATGCAAAATAAAATACAATTGTGAAAAAAAAGGATTGCTATAAATTACCAGTCAGATGAAAATTTTTGGTAGTTCACTCAATGTTGAATACAGCAAAAAAGTCAAATTTCGTACTTGTCCGTAAAATTGTAATATGTGTGTGTGTGTGTGTGATAGAGAGAGATTGTGTGTGTCACATTCAAACCATTTGCATGTTAAGGACAATCACTCTAGACATATTTTGTATGAAAATAAAGTAAATCAGGAGCAGGCTAGTTAGCATCAATAGAGAAAGACAACATGCTATGGGGTCAGACAGGTATGCCAGGGTTAGAGAATGCGCAAGTAATCAGTCATGCAAGAAAGCAGAAAATACCTGTACCGAGCCACCATGTCTGTCAGCTGCTAGGTGGGCTCTTAGGTGATGGGGATTGGCCTGCTGGGAGTCCCAAGCTGCCTTGTGGTCTGCCGACTGCCCAATATATAATGCACAAAGCATGCATGGAAGAGGAGGGAGAAAAACCCAAAACATATTAAATACCTCATGCTTCATCACAGTGTGTAAAATTAAATAAACATGAGAACACAGAACGCAACTCATACCAGAATATGTGCAGTTCCAAAGACAGAGCACGTTAAAGCAAAAATACCATGCAAAGTAGGGTCTACTAAAAGCAGAATGAAAGACAAAATGTGTAGTATACAGAGTAATGTTTAGGTGTTAATTGTTGTAGTGCAAAAATTGTAATACTCAACCTTGCATTAGACAGTTTATATATATTGGATTCTTACAACATACTTGTGCCTGAACAGAAATCTTAAATATTCAAATTGTTACATTCCAGCAGCAGACACACCCAAATTAAATGCAACTGTGCTTTAAAAAAAAGGTATTGAAAATTAAACATTAGGACAAAGATAAAAGTGTGTTTTTAAAGCATAACTGTTTTAGAGCCCATGTTACATTGAAGTCAGCCTAGCTATATAAAAAAGAGATGACCAGTGCGTATAACACAGAGAAACTGCAGGATAAATAAATTCACACAAAAGTCACTGCAGCTGGCTCTCTAGTCTAGAACTGTGGGGTTACACAGCTGAACAAGTACAAGAAAGAAAACTGAACTTGGCCCTCTGCTGCGTGATAAGTGCTGACGATATTCAAGGGTTTTATAAAGAGAACACTAAGTCGTTCAGTTAAAGTGATAGAAAGGTAACAAATTAAATGTGCGAGGGACTGTGCACCAGTATTCATACACCATGCTTGCTCAGAGATAGACAACATTTGTGTCATACAAGCCACTGCTGACTCTCGGGTGTGCTGTTTGGTTCATCGGTCTGCACAGGATATGTGCGTATGCCACTGAAAAACAGTAATAACTTTTACTAGAAGCATTTTTGCTAATGGAAGTAACTTGAAGTGCACCCATGCACATTTCATTTGTGACCTTTCTATCCCTTTAACACATTTATACAAGATTATTAGTCTTATATAATCAATGTACAGTTATTTAAATATAACTAACACTGATTAATCTTTACTAATAGAATTTTACATATTTAACCATGAACCTTCTCGGAGAAATGGAATTTTAAACATGAAAGTTAATAACAGATTTTAATACTTTGTAACAAGAATTTGTCAGCATTTATGGTAAGAGACACTTTTACTCCCCCTAAATCCCTGGTGATTTCTACTGGTTCTGTATTTTTTGCTTTACTGTACTTCACTTCTAGATGTTTAATTATGTGTTAATCTGATATGATGATGTTTTTGGTCTTGTATACAGATTTTTTTTATTATTGTTATCCACAATAAAACAAAATGTAAAAACAAATTGAACTTGCTTCACAGCAAGAAATTATCAAAGAGTAACCAATAAATAAAAAGCTTTTTGTCTGTTTACTTTTACACAGGGCATTAGAACATGATTGCTAGATACATTGCTGGCATGCTGACAGATATAAATGACAGAAACAGGGCCAGCTAGGATACTATACATCTATTGAATAATAAAGTGATGGTTTATTCAATGTTATTGCAAAGTTTCTTTCAAACTAGCATTAAAAAAAAAAGTAGGCGCTTCATTCATCTCTATATCTTTATATATCTTTCTTACATTATATTCTCAAAGATAACTCACTATTAGATGCATGCTCCAGCCACCTCACCCTACAGTTCAAAAAAGCTCCTGGAAGTTATGGGCATGCGCCTATTGTGTAATGGATTCACTGTGTCCATGAACAAGCACAGTCTGTGCATATTGAATTCTAGCTAGAAAGCGCCCACTGATGCAAAACTACAGTCTTGTAATTATAAGACTGTAGTTTTGCAATAAAGTAACATACAAGGCAAATGGGAAAAGGCTCTAAATACATTAACATCTCTTTTTATTTTTTATTACCAAACTCCAAAACCTACCATATTTGGAGCCAATCTGGACTTGTCACTGGAATTAACAATCTGGACTAGTCACTGCCATTATGTTACCAAAACTTGCATCATTTTGCAAAGACCCTTTTTAAAGCTTCATCTCTTTGCCCCAGTCTAAATTACTTTCTTTCAGATATAAACCACAGAAAACGCGGCCAAATAAGTAAACAAATGTATGTTACAATATTTGTACTACACATAATTAGACATTTTAATTTACAATCTCTAAAAGGTTTTATCTATCTTTTATAACGGAACTACAATCAACAATAAAGTAAAAGGGTAAAAAATGTTTGAAAGATTACAATAAAACCAGACAAACATTTAATTTATTTTTATATTTAAAGGGACAGCCTACGTCAAAATTGTGATTCTTTAAAAAGATATATAATCCCTTTATTACCAACTCCCCAGTTTTGCATAACCAATGCAGTTATATTAATATACTTTTTACCTCTGATTACCTTGTATCTAAGTCTTTGCAGACTGCCCCCTGATCACAGGGCCGTTTACCACTTGCATTTAAGCCAATCAGTGCGGGCTCATTGGTAACTACACAGGAGTGAGCACAATGTTAGCATTAACTAGCTCTGTCATGCTGTGAAAAGCTTATCAAATAGACTGAGCTAAAGGAGGACTGCAGGGGCTTAAAGTTTTAGATGTTATAAAGTATATTAATATAACAGTGTTGGTTATGCAAAGCTGGGGAATGGGTAGTAAAGGCGTTATCTATCTTTTAAAACAATAAATATTTTGGAGTGGACTGCCCCTTTAAATTGACAATTTTCTTTCTTGATTCAGATAGATACACAATTGTAAACAACTTTCCAATTTACTTCTATAATCTAATTTGCTTTGTTCCCTTGGTATTCTTTATTGAATAGCATACCTAGGTAGGCTCAGAAGAAGTGCAATACTGTAAGCTAGCTGCTTATTGGCGGCTGCACATAAATGCCTTTTGTGATTGGCCCACCTGATTTGTTCTGCTAGGTTCATCACACACACACACAAAAAGGATAACAAGAGAGCAAAGCAAATTAGATAATGTAAGTATATTGGAAAGTTGCTTAAAATTGTGTGCTCTATTTCAATAGTTTTCAAACCTGTCCCCTGGCCTCCCCAACAGGTGAGATTTTCAGGATTACCTTTGTGTGAGAGCAGGTAAAATGACCATGTTCACTAATCAGTTTATTATTTCACCTGTGCTCCAGTTCAGATATCCTCAAAACCTGGCCTATTAGGGAGTCCTGAGGGCACATTTGAAAACCAGTGCTCTATTTGAATCATGAAATAAAAAGTTTAGGCTTCCTGTCCCTTTAAGTCTGAACTAAGTTTCTGTTTAAAATGGACAGTGTAACGTAAAAGTTTCTCATGTTTATAATTTTCCCAAAAATCCATTTTACCTGCTGGAGTTTATAAAATCCTTTTTTAAATAGTTAATTTACCTTTGCCCTGTGTAGTCCCACCAATACTTAAAATGTCAGTACTGGTTTTATTGAAGTTATGTCACAATGAAACGGCAGAGATATTTGTACCAACATATTCATGTTCAATTGCTCTTGCTTTTGTGCAATCAGACAGATATAAGGAGGCCATTATGTATTGAGAGAGAAAAAAATGATGTCTGCTCTCTCTGCAAGCCGAGTCCATTCTGAAAAACTGAATTGTTACAAAAGAAAACAAGGAACCTGAAATCATGTAGACAGATTATATGTAAATGACAAATCTGTAATGCCACTGAACTGATTGAGTAAATCTGAAATTAGGAACTGGACGGATGGCCTGCAATTTCAGGATGCTTTGAACCAAAGATGACTTTTCATTACACTTAAGTGATTAATTTCAGAACAAAATGTCTCACACAAAAATCAGAGACTAAAATTGGGATCGTCTCTTATCATAATTTTGAAGAAAGGTATTTTGCAATGAGTGAAACTAATTAAAGTTGACATTAAACTCAAAAACTCAAAGAAACTACTGAAAAAACAAATTTTTGCTTACCTGATAAATTCATGTATTTCATGATCGTGAGAGTCCATGAGCCATCACGTGTGGTAATTACCCTCCTAATAACTAGGAGAAGGCAAAAGATACCTCAACACACGAGATTCAAATCCCTCCAACTTCCCATGATCTTCAGTCACACATAAGTAGATAGGGAAAACAGAAAAGCTGGAAAGATAAAAGTGGGCAAAAGTGCAAAACAAGTACTGCCACCACCTGAACAAATAAAAAGTGGACTCTCACCATCATGCAACAAATTCATTTATTAGTTAAGCATGAGTCACCACATGTGAGAATCTATACCCAAGCAGTGAAGTCCACAAGATCACCATGTAACATGATGGGTTGGAAAGCAGCAATAAAAATGTCAGTCCTCCCAAAAAATAATTATATTTTTAGGTGCCTGCTTCTAAAAATTCCTACTACTCTGCTTGAGAAACTTCCATCACTGATTAACCATTAGTTTTGGAATTCACATAGTTAGGGTCGTCTTACTATTTCTACAAAACCCTATGATTGCAGGTATTTTTGGACTACACAGGATTAAAGGGACACTGTACCCAATTTTTTTCTTTTGTAATTCAGAAAGAGCATGCAATTTTAAGCAACTTTCTAATTTACTCCTATTATAATTTTTTCTTCATTCTCTTGCTATCATTATTTGAAAAAGAAGGCATCTAAGCTTTTTTTGATTTCAGTACTCTGGACAGCACTTTTTTATTGGTGGATGAATTTATCCACCAATCAGCAAGGACAACCCAGGTTGTTCACCAAAAATGGGCCGGCATCTAAACTTACATTCTTGAATTTCAAATAAAGATACCAAGAGAATGAAGAAAATTTGATAATAGGAGTAAATTAGAAAGTTGCTTAAAATTTCATGCTCAATCTGAATCACGAAAGAAAAATTTTGGGTACAGTGTCCCTTTAAGATCTACTATGAAGCAGCTCTCTTGACTTATGTCTCAGCATGGCGGCCTCAAGTAGAATTTACCAGATGAAGAGAACTGAACAAGCATCCCATCTGGCCCACTGGCAAATAGTAGACCTACTGTCCCTGCATCCTACTTTAATAATTCCATTATTAAGGAGTGTCTTAGAGGTTGGAGTCACCTGAGACGCAAAAAAATAGTGACACCACACCCTTCTCCACTTCACTCTGTTAGAGCTCTACTACATGTAGTACCTGATGCTTACAGACACGTTTTGGAACAATTAGGGCTCTCTGTAATTGGTGACTTATAAAAGTCTAACAATATGATACCTTATACAAAACAAACCAATCCTTGTAAGTTATCACTTTGAACAAATGAAAATCTATTCTACACTTGTGGGGGATACCCCCCCTACAAGAAGGAAGGCAGATCTTCAGCTATTTAAACCTCTTTCAACAAATTATGCATTTTACTCAATTGTCCAAAATTTGTGAAATCGTACTACATCTGCCAGTGGTAGAAAGACTTATACTTAAATATTTCTCAAACAACCTAGCATAAAGCCATTGTTCACACTAAAAAGCTATTTCAACTGTATAAAGCTCTATAAGCTCTATTAAAAAATTGTTAGATGGCATATGGTCCCGCAGACGTTGCATAAAAGTTTTCCTGCCAAGTCTGAAAAATGTTAGAGAAAGTGTAATTTGATTGGCACACCCTTACATCTGGTGTGGGTTCAACCTTTACAGAGAAACTACTACAGGGTGTTTTAGCTCAATTTAAATGGACTAAAATCAGAACAAAGGTCTCTTGTTTTTATAAATTCTCTTAGCATGTAAATAGGCATTGGTAAGAGATTTGTTAAAGGAGAAACAGACAGTTTTAAATATAGTTTCCTACCTTGCAGAGGTGTGAGGAGAGGTTCAGGGGAGAGGAAAGCAGGCTTCCATTTGTACATTCCCTTAACTTCTCCCACCCCCATTTTTGTTTTTCATCCTCTTCAATAAATAATTATCTTTGCTGATTTGGTTCTAAAAACTATTTGTAATTATAACTTTCAAATTGACACAGTCAACATTGATGAAGTTACATCTGTACAATGTATTACGCGTTATAGCATTCTATTGGATATGCAATATAACACCTGCATACATTATAATCCCTACTATCAAATTAGATATAAACATAGACAGGTCCATTATAATAGCTACTTGTTTTCATTAGAACTTTATGCTGCAATGTTATGACCTGTTAATAAGTACTTACAAGTTCAGTTTGGCATTTGAGCAAACCAAAACCTCTAATTGTTATCAGTCACTATGGTCCGCAGAACTTTCATGCTAAAAGCAGACTCAGAAAAGGCACTTATCAAAGTGATAAAGCTTCAAAAAAAGTGTACAAAGAAGACAATGTAGATGCCTAGCAAATCTGATAGAATAGAAGCCTCATCATGAAAGGCCGGAGAAGTGGCACCTGCTCTAGTACGATGCGCAACCAAATAAGTCTTACAAATTAAAACTTTCTTATATGATTTGGACAGAG
Organism: Bombina bombina; assembly: GCF_027579735.1. Lineage (NCBI taxonomy): Eukaryota > Metazoa > Chordata > Amphibia > Anura > Bombinatoridae > Bombina > Bombina bombina. The sequence continues at coordinate 300,571,234 of NC_069500.1, read as the reverse complement.
CATATAATGTTTAAAAAAAAAAAAAAAAAGGTTTTCAATTTACTTCTACTATCAAATTTGCTTTTGCAATTCTCTGTTTAAGAGATACCTATGTAGGTGTCCGGAGCACTACATGGCAGGAAATAGTGCCGTCATCTAGTACTCTTGAAAAACAGAATTTATGCTTACCTGATAAATTACTTTCTCTTGTGGTGTATCCAGTCCACGGATTCATCCTTTACTTGTGGGATATTCTCCTTCCTAACAGGAAGTGGCAAAGAGAGCACCCAGCAGAGCTGTCCATATAGCTCCCCCTCTAGCTCCAACCCCCAGTCATTCGACCAGAGGTTAGGAAGAAAAAGGAGAAACCATAGGGTGCAGTGGCGACTGTAGTTTAAACAAAAAAACTACCTGACTTAATAGCCAGGGCGGGCCGTGGACTGGATACACCACAAGAGAAAGTAATTTATCAGGTAAGCATAAATTGTTTTCTCTTGTAAGGTGTATCTAGTCCACGGATTCGTCCTTTACTTGAGGGATACCAATACCAAAGCTTTAGGACACGGATGAAGGGAGGGAACAAGACAGGTACCTTAAACGGAAAGGCACCACTGCTTGCAAAACCTTTCTCCCAAAAATAGCCCCCCGAAGAAGCAAAAGTATCGAATTTGTAAAATTTGCAAAAAGTATGCAGCGAAGACAAAGTCGCTGCCTTACAAATCTGTTCAACAGAAGCCTCATGTTTAAAAGCCCATGTGGAAGCCACTGCTCTGGTAGAGTGAGCAGTAATTGTTTCAGGAGGCTGCTGTCCAGTAGTCTCATAGGCCAAACGGATGATGCTTTTCAGCCAAAAGGAAAGAGAGAGGTAGCAGTCGCTTTCTGACCCCTCCTCTTACCAGAATAGATAACAAACAGAGAAGATGTTTGTCTGAAATCCTTAGTTGCCTGTAAATGGAACTTTAAGGCACGAACCACATCAAGATTGTGTAACAGACGTTCCTTCTGCGAAGAAGGATTAGGACACAGAGAAGGAACAACAATTTCCTGGTTAATATTCTTATTAGACACAACCTTAGGGAGAAAACCAGGTTTGGTACGTAAAACTACCTTATCTGCATGGAAAATCAGATAAGGTGAATCACACTGTAAGGCAGATAACTCTGAAACTCTGCGAGCAGAAGAGATAGCTACCAAAAACAAAACTTTCCAAGATAAAAGCTTAATATCTATGGAATGTAAGGGTTCAAACGGAACCCCCTGAAGAACTGAAAGAACTAAATTTAGACTCCAAGGCGGAGCCACAGGTCTATAAATAGGCTTGATTCTAACTAAAGCCTGAGTAAACGCTTGAACGTCTGGTACTTCTGCTGGACGTTTGTGTAAAAGGATAGACAAAGAAGATATCTGTCCTTTTAAAGAACTAGCTGACAATCCTTTCTCTAATCCTTCTTGGAGAAAGGACAATATCCGAGGAATCCTAATCTTACTCCATGAGTAACCCTTGGATTCACACCAACAAAGATATTTTCGCCATATCTTATGGTAGATTTTCCTGGTGACAGGCTTTCTAGCCTGAATCAGAGTATCTATAACCGACTCAGAGAAACCACGCTTTGATATAATTAAGCGTTCAATCTCCAAGCAGTCAGAAGCAGAGAAATTAGATTTGGATGCTTGAAGGACCTTGTATTAGAAGGTCCTGCCTCACTGGCAAAGTCCAAAGTGGGACAGATGACATGTCCACCAGGTTTGCATACCAAGTCCTGCGTGGCCACTATCATAATCACCGAAGCCTTCTCCTGTTTGATTCTGGTGACGAGGGAGGAGAGGAAACAGTGGGAAAACATAGGCCAGATTGAAGGACCAAGGCGCTGCTAGAGCATCTATTAGCACTTCCTGGGGATCCCGGGACCTGGACCCGTAGAGAGGAAGTTTGGAGTTCTGACGGAACGTCATCAGATCCAACTCCGGAGTGCCCCATCGCTGGGTCAGTAGGGCAAACACCTCCGGGTGGAGTTCCCACTCCCCCGGGTGAAAAGTCTGACGACTTAGAAAATCCGCCTCCCAGTTGTCTACTCTTGGGATGTGAATTGCTGAGAGGTGGCAAGAGTGGTCCTCCGCCCACCTGATTATTTTGGTTACTTCCATCATTGCTAGGGAACTCCTTGTCCTCCCTTGATGGTTGATGTAAGCTACAGTCGTGATGTTGTCCGACTGAAATCTGATAAATTTGGCCGCAGCTGGCTGAGGCCATGCCTGAAGAGCGTTGAATATCGCCCTCAGTTCCAGAATGCTTATCGGGAGGAAAGCTTCTTCCCGAGACCATAAGCCCTGAGCTTTCAGGGAGTCCCAGACTGCACCCCAGCCCAACAGGCTGGCGTCGGTCGTTACGATGATCCACTCTGGTCTGCGGAAACACATTCCCTGCGACAACCACCAGAGAAGAGAATCTCTGCTCTCCTGGTCCAACTGTATTTGAGACAAATCTGCATAATCCCCATTCCACTGTTTGAGCATGCATAATTGCAGTGGCCTGAGGTGTATTCGGGCAAAAGGGACTATGTCCATTGCCGCTACCATTAGTCCGATTGTCTCCATGCACTGAGCGACAGAAGGCCGAGGAATGGAGAGAAGGACTCAGCAAGTAGTTGAGAGTTTTGACTTTCTGACCTCCGTCAGAAATATTTTCATTTCTACCGAGTCTACCTTCAGTCTGAGAATCATCTTGGGCGACATTATTAAGTGCAACAATATGATCTGTAAAGTGTATAGACATATCAGTACAAGTGGGACACATTCTGAGAGGGGGTTCCACCATGGCTTCTAAACACATTGAACAAGGATTTTCCTTGGACTCAGACATGTTTAACTGACTAGTAGAAAGACAAACAGGCTTAGAAATCAGTTTAATTAAGCAAAAACACACTTTGCAAAAAAACGTTACTGTGCCTTTAAGAAATAAAAAAAGGCACACAATTTTCCAAAACAGTGAAAAATGCACCAAACTTCTTGATATTTTCACAGTATGTACCTAAAGCATTGGTAAGATTGCACATCTAGCAATTAAAGCGATTAACCCCTTAATGCCCAAACCGGATCACTAATAAGTTAACAGACCGGTGAAAACACTTTAGCACCTTGCCACAGCTCTGCTGTGGCCCTACCTTCCCTTAGGAGTCAGATTTATGGGGAAAAAGCTTCTAATGGGTCCTCAAACAGTAGCAGGAGCCTCCATGTGTACACAGCCTGAAGATCTAGTCAAACTAACTGCGCATCTGAGGCGCAAAATTAGGCCCCTCCCACCTTACTCCGGTGCTGTGAGGCCTAAAGAAACACTCCCAAGAGTGATATTAGCCATGTGGGTAATAATCCCCTGAAAAAGACCCAAAGGGGCCTTCAAAGTGTCTCAAAAAAACATAATTTATGCTTACCTGATAAATTCCTTTCTTCTGTGGTGTGATCAGTCCACGGGTCATCATTACTTCTGGGATATTACTCCTCCCCAACAGGAAGTGCAAGAGGATTCACCCAGCAGAGCTGCATATAGCTCCTCCCCTCTACGTCACTCCCAGTCATTCGACCAAGGACCAACGAGAAAGGAAAAGCCAAGGGTGAAGTGGTGACTGGAGTATAAATTAAAAAATATTTACCTGCCTTAAAAACAGGGCGGGCCGTGGACTGATCACACCACAGAAGAAAGGAATTTATCAGGTAAGCATAAATTATGTTTTCTTCTGTTAAGTGTGATCAGTCCACGGGTCATCATTACTTCTGGGATACCAATACCAAAGCAAAAGTACACGGATGACGGGAGGGATAGGCAGGCTCTTTATACAGAAGGAACCACTGCCTGAAGAACCTTTCTCCCAAAAATAGCCTCCGATGAAGCAAAAGTGTCAAATTTGTAAAATTTGGAAAAAGTATGAAGCGAAGACCAAGTTGCAGCCTTGCAAATCTGCTCAACAGAGGCCTCATTCTTGAAGGCCCAAGTGGAAGCCACAGCTCTAGTAGAATGAGCTGTAATTCTTTCAGGAGGCTGCTGTCCAGCAGTCTCATAAGCTAAACGAATTATGCTACGAAGCCAAAAAGAAAGAGAGGTAGCAGAAGCCTTTTGACCTCTCCTCTGCCCAGAGTAAACGACAAACAGAGAAGACGTTTGTCGAAATTCCTTAGTTGCCTGTAAGTAAAATTTTAGAGCACGGACTACATCCAGGTTGTGCAGTAGACGTTCCTTCTTCGAAGAAGGATTTGGGCACAAGGAAGGAACAACAATCTCTTGATTGATATTCCTGTTAGTAACTACCTTAGGTAAGAACCCAGGTTTAGTACGCAGAACTACCTTATCCGAATGAAAAATCAAATAAGGAGAATCACAATGTAAGGCTGATAATTCAGAGACTCTTCGAGCCAAGGAAATAGCCATTAAAAATAGAACTTTCCAAGATAACAACTTTATATCAATGGAATGAAGGGGTTCAAACGGAACGCCCTGTAAAACATTAAGAACAAGGTTTAAACTCCATGGTGGAGCAACAGTTTTAAACACAGGCTTAATCCTGGCCAAAGCCTGACAAAAAGCCTGGACGTCAGGAACTTCTGACAGACGTTTGTGTAACAGAATGGACAGAGCTGAGATCTGTCCCTTTAAAGAACTAGCAGATAAACCCTTTTCTAAACCTTCTTGTAGAAAAGACAATATCCTAGGAATCCTAACCTTACTCCAAGAGTAACCTTTGGATTCACACCAATATAGGTATTTACGCCATATCTTATGGTAAATCTTTCTGGTAACAGGCTTCCTAGCCTGTATTAAGGTATCAATAACTGACTCGGAAAACCCACGTCTTGATAAAATCAAGCGTTCAATTTCCAAGCAGTCAGCTTCAGAGAAGTTAGATTTTGATGTTTGAAGGGACCCTGTATCAGAAGGTCCTGTTTCAGAGGTAGAGACCAAGGTGGACAGGATGACATGTCCACCAGGTCTGCATACCAAGTCCTGCGTGGCCACGCAGGAGCTATTAGAATCACTGATGCTCTCTCTTGTTTGATTCTGGCAATCAATCGAGGAAGCATCGGGAAGGGTGGAAACACGTAAGCCATCCTGAAGTCCCAAGGTGCTGTCAGGGCATCTATCAGGACTGCTCCTGGATCCCTGGATCTGGACCCGTAACGAGGAAGCTTGGCGTTCTGTCGAGACGCCATGAGATCTATCTCTGGTTTGCCCCAACGTCGAAGTATTTGGGCAAAGACCTCCGGATGGAGTTCCCACTCCCCCGGATGAAAAGTCTGACGACTTAAGAAATCCGCCTCCCAGTTCTCCACTCCCGGGATGTGGATTGCTGACAGGTGGCAAGAGTGAGACTCTGCCCAGCGAATTATCTTTGATACTTCCATCATAGCTAGGGAGCTTCTTGTCCCTCCCTGATGGTTGATGTAAGCTACAGTCGTGATGTTGTCCGACTGACACCTGATGAACCCCCGAGTTGTCAACTGGGGCCAAGCCAGGAGGGCATTGAGAACTGCTCTCAATTCCAGAATGTTTATTGGCAGGAGACTCTCCTCCTGACTCCATTGTCCCTGAGCCTTCAGAGAATTCCAGACGGCACCCCAACCTAGAAGGCTGGCGTCTGTTGTTACAATTGTCCAGTCTGGTCTGCTGAATGGCATCCCCCTGGACAGATGTGGCCGAGAAAGCCACCATAGAAGAGAATTTCTGGTCTCTTGATCCAGATTCAGAGAAGGGGATAAGTCTGAGTAATCCCCATTCCACTGACTTAGCATGCACAGTTGCAGTGGTCTGAGGTGTAAGCGTGCAAAGGGTACTATGTCCATTGCCGCTACCATTAAGCCGATTACCTCCATGCATTGAGCCACTGACGGGTGTTGAATGGAATGAAGGGTGCGGCAAGCACTTTGAAGTCTTGTTAGCCTGTCCTCTGTCAGGTAAATCTTCATTTCTACAGAATCTATAAGAGTCCCCAGGAAGGGAACTCTTGTGAGTGGAACGAGTGAACTTTTCTTTTCGTTCACCTTCCATCCATGTGACCTTAGAAATGCCAGTACTAACTCTGTATGAGACTTGGCAGTTTGAAAGCTTGAAGCTTGAATCAGAATGTCGTCTAGGTATGGAGCTACCGAGATTCCCCGCGGTCTTAGTACCGCCAGAAGAGCACCCAGAACCTTTGTGAAGATTCTTGGAGCTGTAGCCAATCCGAATGGAAGAGCCACAAACTGGTAATGCCTGTCTAGGAAGGCAAACCTTAGGTACCGGTAATGATCTTTGTGAATCAGTATGTGAAGGTAGGCATCTTTTAAATCTACAGTGGTCATGTACTGACCCTCTTGGATCATAGGTAAAATTGTCCGAATAGTCTCCATCTTGAACGATGGAACTCTTAGGAATTTGTTTAGGATCTTTAAATCCAGGATTGGTCTGAAAGTTCCCTCTTTTTTGGGAACCACAAACAGATTTGAGTAAAACCCCTGTCCCTGTTCCGATCGTGGAACAGGATGGATTACTCCCATTAACAAGAGCTCTTGTACGCAGCGTAGAAACGCCTCTTTCTTTGTCTGGATTGTTGACAACCTTGACAGATGAAATCTCTCTCTTGGAGGAGAGTATTTGAAGTCCAGAAGGTATCCCTGAGATATTATCTCTAGCGCCCAGGGATCCTGGACATCTCTTGCCCAAGCCTGGGCGAAGAGAGAAAGTCTGCCCCCCACTAGATCCGATCCCGGATCGGGGGCCCTCAATTCATGCTGTTTTAGGGGCAGCAGCAGGTTTCCTGGTCTGCTTGCCCTTGTTCCAGGACTGGTTAGGTTTCCAGCCTTATCTGTAGCGAGCAACAGCTCCTTCCTGTCTTACGAAAGGAACGAAAATTAGACTGTCTAGCCTTAGCTTTGGCTTTGTCCTGAGGCAGGGCATGGCCTTTACCTCCTGTAATGTCAGCGATAATCTCTTTCAACCCGGGCCCGAAAAAGGTCTGCCCTTTGAAAGGTATATTAAGCAATTTAGACTTAGAAGTAACATCAGCTGACCAGGATTTTAGCCACAGCGCCCTGCGTGCCTGAATGGCGAATCCTGAATTCTTCGCCGTAAGTTTAGTAAGATGTACTACGGCCTCCGAAATGAATGAATTAGCTAGTTTAAGGACTCTAAGCCTGTCCGTAATGTCGTCCAGAGTAGCTGAACTAATGTTCTCTTCCAGAGACTCAATCCAGAATGCCGCTGCAGCCGTGATCGGCGCAATGCATGCAAGGGGTTGCAATATAAAACCTTGTTGAACAAACATTTTCTTAAGGTAACCCTCTAATTTTTTATCCATTGGATCTGAAAAAGCACAGCTATCCTCCACCGGGATAGTGGTACGCTTAGCTAAAGTAGAAACTGCTCCCTCCACCTTAGGGACCGTTTGCCATAAGTCCCGTGTGGTGGCGTCTATTGGAAACATTTTTCTAAATATCGGAGGGGGTGAGAACGGCACACCGGGTCTATCCCACTCCTTAGTAACAATTTCAGTAAGTCTCTTAGGTATAGGAAAAACCTCAGTACTCGCCGGTACCGCAAAATATTTATCCAACCTACACATTTTCTCTGGTATTGCAACTGTGTTACAATCATTCAGAGCCGCTAACACCTCCCCTAGTAATACACGGAGGTTTTCCAGTTTAAATTTAAAATTTGAAATATCTGAATCCAGTCTGTTTGGATCAGAACCGTCACCCACAGAATGAAGTTCTCCGTCCTCATGTTCTGCCACCTGTGACGCAGTGTCTGACATGGCCCTAATATTATCAGCGCACTCTGTTCTCACCCCAGAGTGATCACGCTTACCTCTTAGTTCTGGTAATTTAGCCAAAACCTCAGTCATAAAAGTAGCCATATCCTGTAATGTGATTTGTAATGGCCGCCCAGATGTACTCGGCGCTACAATATCACGCACCTCCCGATCGGGAGATGCAGGTACTGACACGTGAGGCGAGTTAGTCGGCATAACTCTCCCCTCGTTGTTTGGTGAAATTTGTTCAATTTGTACAGATTGACTTTTATTTAAAGTAGCATCAATACAGTTAGTACATAAATTTCTATTGGGCTCCACTTTGGCATTGCAACAAATGACACAGGTATCATCCTCTGAATCAGACATGTTTAACACACTAGCAAATAAACTTGCAACTTGGAATACAATTCAATTAGAATAATATTAAAAACGTACTGTGCCTTTAAGAAGCACAGAAGATCTATGACAGTTGAAAATTAATAAATTGAAAACAGTTATAGTGTAAACAACACAACTTTAGCAAAGGTAACAAATTCTGAAAGCAGGAAACAAATTACAGAATAAACGTTTTTTATGTCAGTCAACTATAATTCTCACAGCTCTGCTGAGAGAAATTACCTCCCTCAAAATAAGTTTTGAAGACCCCTGAGCTCTGTAGAGATGAACCGGATCATGCAGGAAATACAATGAGCTGCTGACTGAAATATTTGATGCGTAGCAAAAGCGCCAAAAAACGGCCCCTCCCCCTCACACACAGCAGTGAGAGAGAACAGAAACTGTCAGAAAAAAGATTAAGCAACTGCCAAGTGGAAAAATAGTGCCCAAACATTTATTCACTCAGTACCTCAGCAAATGAAAACAATTTTACATTCCAGCAAAAACGTTAAACATAATTTCTAGTTATTAAACAGCTTTATGTAATTCTTACAGTGTAATTCTAGTGAAGTACCATTCCCCAGAATACTGAAGTGTAAAGTATACATACATGACATTATATCGGTATGGCAGGATTTTCTCATCAATTCCATTGTCAGAAAATAAAAGCTGCTACATACCTCTATGCAGATTCATCTGCCCGCTGTCCCCTGATCTGAAGTTTACCTCTCCTCAGATGGCCGAGAAACAGCAATATGATCTTAACTACTCCGGCTAAAATCATAGCAAAAACTCTGGTAGATTCTTCTTCAAACTCTGCCAGAGAGGTAATAACACACTCCGGTGCTATTTTAAAATAACAAACTTTTGATTGAAGATATAAAACTAAGTATAATCACCATAGTCCTCTCACACATCCTATCTAGTCGTTGGGTGCAAGAGAATGACTAGGAATGACGTAGAGGGGAGGAGCTATATGCAGCTCTGCTGGGTGAATCCTCTTGCACTTCCTGTTGGGGAGGAGTAATATCCCAGAAGTAATGATGACCCGTGGACTGATCACACTTAACAGAAGAAACGATTATGTATTAGTAAAATCGTTTGTCATAAAAAAAGTGTCAACTTGCTATAAAATAGTGTCAACCAGCATAAATTAACCCTGTTATATAAGCTTGTAATTCCATACTTAGTCTCTGAATAAAGCTTACCCTTCCCTCATGGGGATCTTGTCAGTCTCTTCTAGCATTATCACAGTCTTGTCTAGAAATAAATGACTGAACATACCTTATTGCAGTCTAATCTGCAAACCGTTCCCCCCAACTGAAGTTTTCTGGTACTCCTCAGTCCTGTGTGGGAACAGCAGTGGATTTTAGTTACAACATGCTAAAATCATCATCCTCTCTACAGAAATCTTCATCTCTTTTCTGCTAGAGAGTAAATAGTACAAACCGGTACCATTTAAAATAAACTTTTGCTTGTAGAAAATAAAAACTACAATTCTAACACCACATTCACTTTACCCTCCCGAGAGGGACCCTATTGCTTAGAGCCGGCAAAGAGAATGACTGGGGGGTGGAGCTAGAGGGGCAGCTATATGGACAGCTCTGCTGTGTGCTCTCTTTGCCACTTCCTGTTAGGAAGGAGAATATCCCACAAGTAAAGGATGAATCCGTGGGCTGGATACACCTTACAAGAGAAATAGACAACATTCATGGAAAACTGCTGCCATATAGGGCTCTGAACACGTGCACACTCCTGAGCTTACGTGTTTGCTTTTTAACATAATATACCAAAAGAAAGAAAATTTGATAATAGAAGTAAATTAAAAAGTTTTTTAAAATTGCATGCTTTATTGGAATAATGAAAGAAACATTTTGGGTTTCATGTCCCTTTAAGCCAGGCAGCTAAAGTAACAGCCGCAGCTTTCTGATACTTGCGAGGCCCAGAAATATTAACAAAAAGAGAAAAAGAAAGTCTGATCTCTTTTGTGGCCTCCACATAATAGAAGAGCTCTCACAACATTCAAATTGTGAAGAAGATGCTCCATAGAGTTTAAGGGGCTGGACAAAAAAAAAAAAAAGAAACCAGAAGATCAAAATTAATAGTATCTGTAGATACTACCTCAAGAAGGAAAGAATAGCTAGTATGAAAAATGAAGGATAAGAAAGATGAACGCTCAGAAACAAATAACTGATTTAATTCTCATCAAGCCATCATCCACATTCACTGTTAAAGGGAATACCAGTTTCCCAAGGAGGAATCATGCAAAAGAGTTAGATATACTGAAAGAATCAAATTCCATGACCAAAAGATTTAAAAAAAAATGGGACTATTCCAACAGAGCAATTTGAAATTGGTTCCAAAGAGTAAAAAAGCTATCTCAAATGGAAGTAGTAACAACTAAAAGGGATAACCAAACCATTCACTTAACACAATATAATGAGGGTTGGCATGAATTACAAAGTATACTCAAAAAGCATTGGTCAATGCTAATAACTGATAAGGACTTGACATATGTTATTGGAAGATATCTCCACATAACAGCTAGGCGTGTCACAAATATAAGGGACAACCTAGAACATAGGTTTTTTGAACGCCCAATGCCCTCTGAAAATTGGCTGTAAAGGAAGCAAAATGAAACAGGGTGTTACCCATGTAAACCATGAAAAGCCTGCAACCATATTGAGAGGGCAAAATACTTTTTCTCAGAAGAGGGGAGAGTGTACAAAATATGTTCAAAAATAACATGTAGATCAGAGGGTGCTATATATCTAGTGCGATATAGCTGCCCCCTCTAATGAAGAAAAAAAAAAAGGACTACTAGATATTCAAAATGAGGAAGAGACATTTAGCATAGCGCTACATTTTATGTCACATCATAATTCCTCAACACAATCCTTCAGATTTATAGGAACTGAGAAAGTCAGGACGGGGATTAGAGGTGGTTATAACATGAATCCAGAAGGATTTTTAACCTTGCCACCACCAGCCCTAATGGTCTAAATGAAAAGCTACTATATAGCCCATTTTTATAATCCCAACCCTGTCCTGTTACAGAGATTTATGAGTCAGCTAACTGAATTACTATGTGGATTATGTAACAGAACCAAGCACCAATGTTAATTGCGGTCTCTCTTTTTTCTTTCCTATAAACACAATTTTAGAGATAGGAAAATGTATTACATCTATCTAAGTCTAAAACTGAATATATTGTTACGTTGATTAATAAGTTACATGTAACACTGTTAAGAAACCATGGTTAAAATGTGTTAGTGTATTTTATTTATTATATGTACAGTGTATTATATTTATCGTTATTATTTTTGCAGAAACGAAATACAGCCAGTATTAACTGGTTGAGTATAGAAACAAAAATGCACCTGCGTTGTTTCAGGGAAGGAGGGACACAAGGTGCTCTCTATAAAAATATAACAGACTAAGTGTACTAAACAAGGCCTGATGAAGCCTTAGTACAATGTGAAACAATTGTTGTTTGTTTTGCTACAATCTACCCCGCCAGTGGAGCAATTCAGGTTGGCTGCATATTCCTTTGCGGTTTGTTATATTCCTAAAACATTGGAACAACCCTCATGACACATATCTACTCAAAACCTTTGCCCAGGTTGCGACTAGCCAGGTAGTTGCGCTGGTCCAGAATCTCGCCAGCTTGGATTGGCAGAGTGATCTGTCTACCGACCACGTGGAGATCCCGCCACCCAGCGTGGTTCAGTCGCTGGTGATAGACAGCAGGTACTGAGTAAAGCTGTATGATATGTAGTGAGATGAATATAAACATTGCAACAAGAAGCCTGTCTACAGATAAATCCGGAACAACCTTGACCATGCTGTGATTACCAACAGGAAGATCGGAGCATCTGTGAACAAGTTGCGTAAGATCAGATTGAGCCAAACATATACACATCTATCACTATAAAGAATGCGCTGAACTCAATCTAAAGGCACATACACGAACGGTATGTTACTGGGGTATTTTTGTATCTTTTTTTTTTTACATTTATTTATTAATTATTTCTTTGAATGTGTGAATTTAAATCATGTACATATACTCTTAGGATATAGCTCTTAAAACTATTAAATAAAAAGTGTTAAAGGATTAAAAGGTCCCTTTTCCTCTCTTTTACAATATATTCAATGTTATGTTTTAGGACCTTAGCACCGATAATATATCCAATTGCCTACCAATACTACCAGTGCATAATATTTTTGCATCTCCATTAATTATGATTAAAGTCGGAACAAAGGCCTGAAAATCTAGAATTTTAGTAATTTTCTTATGAAACAAAACAGAAAGTGATTAAATCTAACCCTTCAGAGCACAAGCTGACAAACCCTTATCCAGACCCTCCTGTGAACACAAACTCTAGGAATTCTGAAAGAATTCCAGTGATAACCTTTGTGAAAACAGCACGCAAAAAAAGGTTTTCCAGACCTTATGATAAATACGTTTGATAAGAGGTTTCCTAGTATGAATCAAGGTATCAATAACCTTGTCAGAAAAACCTCTCTGATACAGAGCTAAGCACTCAATTACCATGCCGTCAAATTCACAGTTTTGAAATTTTTATAAAAGAAAGGACCTTTAGAGAGAAGGTCCCTTCTTAGAGGAAGCCTCCAATACGGGCAACAAGGATATCTGATTAAGATGCGCAAACCAAATCCTTCGAGGCCAGGCCAGAGCAATATGAATTGCTGAGGCTTGTTACTGCTTGATTTTGGCTATCACTTTGGATAGTAACAGAACAAAAAGAAATTAGGATAGGGAACCACTAGGGCATCTGTCAAATTTGTCTGAGGGTCCAAAGACCTGGCACAAAATTGAGGCAGTTTGTGATTCAAGCGAGAGGCCATAAGAAATATCTCTGGCAGACTCCACATTTCACAATTAGGTTGAAAACTTCCTCATTCAGAAACCCTTCCCCTGGGTCATGAGACTGGCGACTGAGAAAGTCTGCCTCCAAATTATTCACACACTGAATGTGGATAGCGGAATTCATGCAATGATTGCTTTTGCACAGCTGAAGATTCAGAACACTTCCCTCAATGCTGAAGAACTGCAAGTTCCTCCCTGATGATTGCCACCGCTGTGACATTTGAAATGTACGTCTGGGGTTAGATGTAAAAATCGTATGTTCACAAGAGAATTACCTGGTATTTTGGGGCTGGACTGTCCTTATGGATGGGATCAGACTGATATACTCCAGGAAAGTTCTCTTCTATAAAAGGGGGAAAAGGGCAGTACCCTGTTAGCCAGTGTATTTAAAATAATAATAATATATTTTTGTAAGAAAATAACAAAAGCTTTCAGGACACTGAGGTCCTAGTAGTAAGGAGGGAAATTCCCAAATGTGAGGACTTGTGGACTCTGACCATCTGATAAAATAAATTGTTGTTTACCACAGCCCCTAGAAGTGCATACTGCACATTTCAGAACATAACCCTGTAATGTGCTCCACTATGACTACTAGACCTACTAAAGAAGCTTTCAAAGCTGTAATTTAAGAGGTGTGCTCCAAAGGACATAATCTATAGAACAGCAAACACAATAGCATGTACTTAAGTAATATATATATATATATATATATATATATATATATATATATATAGAAACTGCTGCTAAGATTGAAACATTAATTATCAATAAAACCACTTTAATATGGAAGTTGCCAAGAATGCACCTGAAGCACAAGAGATTCTGCAAACCGTTTACCTACTCCAAGTAAACCGTTCCTTGGATATTCTCACTGGCCTCTGAGTGAGAAAATTCCTATTGAAGCAAAGGTATTTCACTGCACCATGCTCAAATCCCAAATAAACAGAAACAAGGAAGAGGCTTGTAGAAGGGTGCATATATAAGGAACAAGGAGGATGTAACTATTCTAACTGGCTCAACATTATATACCCAGCCAGATACCTATTTATTTTTTTTACATTTATGAAAACTGAAAATATTTTTTTTTTATTGCTTGTGTTAAACATTTAAACACCAATACTAAATTAATCCTAATAGTTGACAAATTGATTTGTAACAAAAAGAGCCATCCAGAATACTGAATAACTAACCACACATTTCTTTAGGAGACAGAAAATATTTTTATTTAAAGTTACATGTAGAAATATTTAAAATGTGAGAAGCCAGAACCATAATTTAAGGAGCCAAGTCTCTTGGCCTCCCAGGACTCCTAAAGACAGACATTTAGTATAAATTAAATACTACCTCGGACACAAGAATAAAAAAAGTACATACAATCACATTGTAATGAATAGATGATGTAAAGCTAAAGCACAAAAAGAATCCTGCAGGAAATCACTCAGATGTCAGACAAAAATGAAAAATACAAGAAAACTACAAAAAAAATATATGAAAACTGTCTCAGAAGTTAGCTGCTGCCGAAACACAAAAACATCCATTGGTCACCAGGCTAGAGTGTTTTATGATCTAACAATTTAAAATTTTAACTTGCAATCATACATTTAATAATAGGATAGAGAAGTAGAATTTACAATGGTGAGATCACTGTGAATGTCTGCATTAATATTAAGCATTGTTACCTGATTTTTGGCTTGTTGAATCTTATCTCTATGTTGATGTGCTTCTCTGTTTGATGAAAGAGCTGGGTCTGCGTGAATGGAACCAACTGGCGTAGGCTAATATTAAAAACAAAAGGAAAAGAAAATATACCTAATGTGTGAGATGTGAGAATCAGAATACATTTAATTAAAAGGTTAGTTATAGAACAATCAAAATATTCCATTGATCATAAAACAAACAGTAAATGGTATGGTTTTATATAAATAAATACACATACATACACACACCTCTGGAGAAAAAAAAAAAAAAATCAGTCACAACTTTCATGTGTCTTGGCATGCATTCTCTCCACCAGTCTTTTACATTGCTGTTGGGTGACTTTTATGCCACTCCTGGCCCAAAAATTCAGGCAGCTCGGCTTTGTTTGATGGCTTTTTCAGATTGGTTCATGTCTTGACATTGGGCTGGCAATGATAGGGTCTTGATCTGGTGGTTCTCCATACACACATGGAATTACCTGGCTGTGTGGCATGGAGCAGTGTTCTTAGAGTTGGGGAACATGGTCAGAGCAGAAGGAAGCATGTTTTCTTCAGTGATAACCATGTTATGTGTTCATGTGTCCCTCACAAAGTTAAATCTGCCTGCCTTGCTAAAGTACCCCCAGATCTTCACCTAATTTCATAATGGGTGCGAGACACTGTGGATTGAAGGCCTCTCCAGGTCTCCGTCTAGATCAGGTGATGGGCAAAGCTGAAAATTGAACTCAGAAAAAGAGGACATGGAATTGGGTGGCTTTATCTTTGTGAAGTATGCATGAATCAAGCCACATATAAGGTTATCCTGGAAGAAAACTTGCTTCATTCTGCACTGACAATGTTCCTTAACTCTGACGATTGTTTTTTTTCTCCCATCAAGACAATGCTCCATACCACATAGCCAGGTCAATCAAGGTGTGAATGGAGGACCACCAGATCAAAACCCTATCATGGCCAGCCCAATCTCCTGAACCCAAATGAAAACCTCTGGAATGTGATCAAGAGGAAGATGGATGGTTACAAGCCACCAAACAAAGCAGAGCTGCTTGAAATGTTGCTCCACTAGTGGAATAAATTCATCCAACAGCAACCTGAAAGACTGGAGGAGAGCATATTCCTGTCATGGTGGCAAATCTGAGGAATTTTTTTTATGACTCCTGTAAATAGTGAAATGCAAATAGGCATCTTTAAGGCTATGATATATATATATATATATATATATATATATATATATATATATATATATATATATATACACATACACACATATATATATATAGACCATCCTGTACTAAATGGGAATATAATGCAAATAGTCGCTAATTTTGAAGGTTGGAACTTATAAAAAAAAACCACATTTATAAAAGTACCTTCTTTCGTTGGAACAATAAAAACATTTGAAAAGAATCCCTGATCCTGTTTCTTTAACCCCTTAATGACCGCAGCACTTTTCCATTTTCTGTCCGTTTGGGACCAAGGCTATTTTTACATTTTTGCGGTGTTTGTGTTTAGCTGTAATTTTCCTCTTACTCATTTACTGTACCCACACATATTATATACCGTTTTTCTCGCCATTAAATGGACTTTCAAAAGATACCATTATTTTCATCATATCTTATAATTTACTATAAAAAACATTATAAAATATGAAGGAAAAATGGAAAAAAACACACTTTTTCTAACTTTGACCCCCAAAATCTGTTACACATCTACAACCACCAATAAACACCCATGCTAAATAGTTTCTAAATTTTGTCCTGAGTTTAGAAATACCCAATGTTTACATCTTCTTTGCTTTTTTTGCAAGTTATAGGGCCATAAATACAAGTAGCACTTTGCTATTTCCAAACCACTTTTTTTCAAAATTAGCGCTAGTTACATTGGGACACTAATATCTTTCAGGAATCCCTGAATATCTATTGACATGTATATATTTTTTTTTAGAAGACATCCCAAAGTATTGATCTAGGCCCATTTTGGTATATTTCATGCCACTATTTCACCGCCAAATGCGATCAAATAAAAAAAATTGTTCACTTTTTCACAAATTTTTTCACAAACTTTAGGTTTCTCACTGAAATTATTTACAAACAACTTGTGCAATTATGGCATAAATGGTTGTAAATGCTTCTCTGGGATCCCCTTTGTTCAGAAATAGCAGACATATATGGCTTTGGCTTTGCTTTTTGGTAATTAGAAGGCTGCTAAATGCCACTGCGCACAATACGTGTATTATGCCCAGCATTGAAGGGGTTAATTAGGGAGCATGTAGGGAGCTTCTAGGGTTAATTTTAGCTTTAGTGTAGTGTAGTAGACAACCCCAAGTATTGATCTAGGCCCATTTTGGTATATTTCATGCCACCATTTCACCGCCAAATGCGATCAAAGTAAAAAAAAATGTTAATTTTTTCACAATTTTAGGTTTCTCACTGAAATTATTTACAAACAGCTTGTGCAATTATGGCACAAATGGTTGTAAATGCTTCTCTGGGATGCCCTTTGTTCAGAAATAGCAGACATATATGACTTTGGCGTTGCTTTATGGTAATTAGAAAGTCGCTAAATGCTGCTGCGCATCACACGTGTATTATGGCTAGCAGTGAAGGGGTTAATTAGGTAGTTTGTAGGGAGCTTGCAGGGTTAATTTTAGCTTTAGTGTAGAGATCAGCCTCCCACCTGACACATCCCACCCCCTGATCCCTCCCAAACAGCTCCCTTCTCTCCCCCACCCCACAATTGTCCCCGCCATCTTAAGTACTGGCAGAAAGTCTGCCAGTACTAAAATAAAAGTTTTTTTTTTTAAAGAAAAAAAAAAAAAAAAGCATATTTACATATGCTGTGTTTAGGATCCCCCCCTTAACCCCCAACCTCCCTGATCCCCCCCAAAACAGCTCTCTACGCCTCCCTCTCAGCCTTATTGGGGGCCATCTTGGGTACTGGCAGCTGTCTGCCAGTACCCATTTTGAACAATCAACTGTTTATTATTATTTTTTTTTAATTTCTGTAGTGTAGCTCAATCGCCCCCCACCCCCCCACCACCTAAATCACACAAGGGCTTTTTTATTTGTCCCACTTTGTGTTTTGGGGACACATTTTTTCCGTAGTGTAGCGGTTCCCACCCGCTCCCTCCCCGTGCACGCGCCCGCCCCCCCCCCCCCCGGGCACGTGCGCACGCCCCCGCGCGCCCCCCGGACTCCCCCGCCCACGATCCCGCCCCCCTCCACATGACCAGGGCCATCGATGGCCGCCACCCACCTCCCATACCGGCTCCCACCCACCAACGATACCGGCCATCGATGTCCGGTGCAGAGAGGGCCACAGAGTGGCTCTCTCTGCATCGGATGGCCGTGAAAGGTTATTGCAGGATGCCTCCATATCGAGGCATCACTGCAATAACCGGAAAGCAGCTGGAAGCGAGCAGGATCGCTTCCAGCTGCTTTCCACACTGAGGACGTGCAGGGTACGTTCTCAGGCATTAACTGCCTTTTTTCTGAGGACGTACCCTGCACGTCCTCAGTCGTTAAGGGGTTAAGCAGACCAGAGTAATCACTCCTATGGCTTCTAGGTCTGTTACACATACCAAGAAAGCTCTAGCCTTCAAAGGCTATTCGTTACCTCTGAGAAATTGTGTTCAGTACCCAATGATCTGGAACAGTTATTTTCCTCAAGTCTCCAGAAAAAAAGTTCAGTGTGCCCCCCACCAGAACAGAGTCTAGATTGGGGGCCTCACCTTCATGGAGAATGAACAGGATTTTTGTTCTGGTTCGAACCAGGTTTCAACAAGGATTTGGAGGTCTGACTTTGAGATACACTGAAGAGGATGAATTTTGCACGTTGGAGTTACAAAAAGAGTGAAATCATCCAGCGGACTTGACCCTGACCTTAGCTTTGTTGTGTTGTGGAAGGAAAGCTCCATTACCTCTTGTGACTGCAGCATTGAGACCAGGTCCAAACAATATCTTTTCTTGATATAGTATCAAAAGTAATCTGCTTTTAGATACTATATCAGGAAACCATAACTTGATCCATGAGGCTCTTCTAACCAGAACAGTTAGAGCAGCACTTTGTGCATTAAGGAAAGTTATTTCAACAGCTATAGTGAACTACTGTAGAAGTTGTCCCCTATGATTTCTAGTTAAACCTCAATGAAAAGAGCAAAAGTGCCAGTCACCCTGTTCTTAAAGTGAAAGATGTCTCTCCAGTGGGTGTTGTTTAATTTCCAGCTGAACTACTGTCCTTTGTCCATGAGGCAATATAAAGGACTATAATGGGTATCAGACTCATTATAGAACCCTCCTCTATGAAGTTAAAAATCAAAGGAGTTCACCTTTTATGGAGGCAATTTTTTTTTATATAATTAACTGAATACAGTAGGGGATTGCTGAGAGTATTGGTTGGAGCAAAGCTCTGGAATGTAGGCCATTTTCTCATGGAATCTCACCATGTTATGAAAGAAAACAACAACAAAAACAAAAAATTTGTCTGAAAAACCATAGAACAGAAAAGAGAGCACCAAAGAGATATTAAATTCAAAATGCAAGGAATGTAGTAAACACTTTAAAAACATTTATTTTGTAAGTAATTTTGTAGCAATTAAGTGTTTATATTATTCTTATACATGAAATGTAACTTTAATGTTCCTTTAATCAATTTCTCCATAGTCCATTATAATTCCATAAAATATGAAATGGTACATATGTTACATTAAACACTACATTTGAAATAAATGTAACTGCTTACCAGTTGTTTTCCAATCCAGTCATATTCGTAATCGAACATATATCCCTTCCGATCAAACAAATCTGTAAAAAGTTTTCTTAAGTAGTCATAGTCAGGCTTCTCAAAAAAATCTAGTCTTCTTACATACCGCAAATATGTAGCCATCTCTTCTACAAAAAAACAGAACACAAAAGGGAAGAAAAGCTTGATAAGTCTTCTAATATTCCCCTTCAAGTTATAAAAATAATATTCTTTATCTAGTATAGCCACTTCCCTCATTGAAAGCGGTTTGGCATACAGATTCACAGTAAAATAACACATTTGTAGATTTGGGGTGTTGTAATGTGACCTTCAGTCACAATATATATTTGGGTCTTTTTTACAATATGGAGGTACAATGAGCTGATAATATGTATTATCTGTCATAAGACAGATAAGTATTAGCTTACAACGAGGTATAATTTTGTAAAAAAACATAATTTATGCTTACCTGATAAATTTATTTCTCTTGTAGTGTGTTCAGTCCACGGGTCATCCATTACTTATGGGATATATTCTCCTTCCCAACAGGAAGTTGCAAGAGGATCACCCAAGCAGAGCTGCTATATAGCTCCTCCCCTCACATGTCATATTCAGTCATTCGACCAAAACCAGACGAGAAAGGAGAAACTATAAGGTGCAGTGGTGACTGGAGTTATAATTTTAAAATTTAGAACCTGCCTTAAAAAAAGACAGGGCTGGCCGTGGACTGAACACACTACAAGAGAAATAAATTTATCAGGTAAGCATAAATTATGTTTTCTCTTGTTAAGTGTGTTCAGTCCACGGGTCATCCATTACTTATGGGATACCAATACCAAAGCTAAGTACACAGATGATGGGAGGGACAAGGCAGGAACATTAAACAGAAGGAACCACTGCCTGTAGAACCTTTCTCCCAAAACCAGCCTCCGAAGAAGCGAAAGTGTCAAATTTGTAAAATTTGGAAAAAGTATGAAGTGAAGACCAAGTTGCAGCCTTGCAAATCTGTTCAACAGAGGCCTCATTCTTAAAGTCCCAGGTGGAAGCCACAGCTCTAGTGGAATGAGCTGTAATTCTTTCAGGAGGCTGCTGTCCAGCAGTCTCATAGGCTAAACGTATTATGCTATGAAGCCAAAAAGAGAGAGAGGTAGCCGAAGCCTTTTGACCTCTCCTCTGTCCAGAGTAAACGACAAACAGAGAAGAAGTTTGTCTAAAATCTTTAGTTGCCTGTAAGTAGAACTTCAGAGCACGGACCACGTCTAGATTATGCAAAAGACGTTCCTTCTTTGAAGAAGGATTAGGACATAATGATGGAACAACAATCTCTTGATTGATATTCCTGTTAGAAACAACCTTAGGTAAAAACCCAGGTTTAGTACGCAGAACTACCTTATCTGAATGAAAGATCAGATAAGGAGAATCACAATGTAAGGCAGATAACTCAGATACTCTTCGAGCCGAGGAAATAGCCATCAAAAACAAAACTTTCCAAGATAAAAGCTTAATATCAATGGAATGAAGGGGTTCAAACAGAACACCCTGAAGAACTTTAAGAACCAAGTTTAAGCTCCACGGAGGAGCAACAGCTTTAAACACAGGCTTAATTCTAGCCAAAGCCTGACAAAAGGCCTGGACGTCTGGATGCTCCGCCAGACGTTTGTGTAAAAGAATAGACAGAGCTGAAATCTGTCCCTTTAGCGAACTAGCGGATAAACCCTTTTCTAAACCCTCTTGTAGAAAAGCTAATATCCTAGGAATCCTAACCTTACTCCATTAGTAACTCTTGGATTCGCACCAATATAAATATTTACGCCATATCTTATGGTAAATTTTTCTTGTCACAGGTTTCCGAGCCTGTATTAATGTATCAATAACCAAATCCGAAAACCCACGCTTTGATAGAATCAAGCGTTCAATTTCCAGGCAGTCAGCCTCAGAGAAATTAGGTTTGGATGGTTGAAAGGACCCTGAATTAGAAGGTCCTGCCTCAGAGGAAGAGACCATGGTGAACAGGACGACATGTCCACTAGGTCTGCATACCAGGTCCTGCGTGGCCACGCAGGCGCTATCAGAATTACTGATGCCCTCTCCTGTTTGATCCTGGCAATCAGCCGAGGTAGCAACGGAAAAGGTGGAAACACATAAGCTATGTTGAAAACCCAAGGGGCTGCTATTGCATCTACCAGCACCGCTCCCGGGTCCCTGGACCTGGATCCGTAACAAGGAAGCTTCGCGTTCTGCCGAGATGCTATGAGATCCAGATCCGGTTTGCCCCAACGACGAATCAGTTGAGCAAATACCTCCGGGTGAAGTTCCCACTCTCCCGGATGAAAAGTCTGGCGACTTAGGAAATCCGCCTCCCAGTTCTCTACGCCTGGGGTGAGACTCAGCCCAGTGAATTATCTTCGAGACTTCCAACATCGCTAGGGAACTCCTGGTTCCCCCTTGATGATTGATGTAAGCCACAGTCGTGATATTGTCCGACTGAAATCTGATGAACCTCAGCTTTGCTAACTGAGGCCAAGCCAGAAGAGCATTGAATATTGCTCTTAATTCTATAATGTTTATTGGGAGGAGTTTCTCCTCCTGAGTCCACGATCCCTGAGCCTTCAGGAAAATCCAGACTGCTCCCCAGCCTAGAAGGCTGGCATCCGTTGTTACAATCGTCCAATCTGGCCTGCGAAAGGTCATTCCTTTGGACAGATGAACCGGTGACAACCACCAGAGAAGAGAATCTCTGGTCTCCTGGTCCAGATTTAGCAAAGGGGACAGATCTGAGTAATCCCCGTTCCATTGACTGAGCATGCATAGTTGCAGCGGTCTGAGATGCAGGCACGCAAATGGCACTATGTCCATTGCCGCTACCATTAAGCCGATTACCTCCATGCACTGAGCTACCGATGGGCTTGGAATGGAATGAAGGACACGGCAAGCATTGAGAATCTTTGATAACCTGGACTCCGTCAGGTAAATCTTCATCTCTACAGAATCTATAAGAGTCCCTAGAAAAGGAACCCGTGTGAGTGGTAACAGAGAACTCTTTTCCACGTTCACTTTCCACCCATGCGACCTCAGAAATGCTAGAACTATCTCTGTATGAGACTTTGCATTCTGAAAACTTGACGCTTGTATCAGAATGTCGTCTAGGTACGGAGCCACCGCTATGCCTCGTGGTCTTAGTACCGCCAGAAGTGAGCCCAGAACCTTTGTAAAAATTCTCGGGGCCATGGCTAACCCGAAGGGAAGAGCCACAAACTGGTAATGCCTGTCTAGAAAGGCAAACCTCAGGTACCGATAATGATCTTTGTGAATCGGTATATGAAGGTAAGCATCCTTTAAGTCCACCGTGGTCATATATTGACCCTCTTGGATCATGGGTAGGATGGTTCGAATGGTTTCCATCTTGAACGATGGTACCCTTAGGAATTTGTTTAAGATCTTTAAGTCCAAGATTGGTCTGAAGGTTCCCTCTTTTTTGGGAACCACAAATAGATTTGAGTAAAATCCTTGTCCCTGTTCCGATCGCGGAACTGAGTGGATCACCCCCATGATTAAGAGGTCTTGTACACATTGTAGAAATGCCTCTCTCTTTACTAGGTTTGTCGATAACCTCGAAAGATGGAACCTCCCTTGTGGAGGAGAGGATTTGAAATCCAGAAGGTATCCCTGAGATATAATCTTTAACGTCCAGGGATCCTGCACATCTCTTGCCCAAGCCTGGGCAAAGAGAGAAAGTCTGCCCCCCACTAAATCCGTCTCTGGATAGGGGGCCCTGACTTCATGCTGTCTTAGGGGCGGGAGTAGGCTTTCTGGCCTGCTTGCCCTTGTTCCATGACTGGTTGCCTTTCCAACCTTGTCTGTAACGAGCAGTAGTTCCTTCCTGTTTTGGAGCGGAGGAAGTCGATGCTGCTCCTGCCTTGAAGTTACGAAAGGCACGAAAATTAGACTGTTTGGCCTTTGGTTTGGCCCTGTCCTGAGGAAGGGCGTGGCCCTTACCTCGCGTAATGTCAGCAATAATTTCCTTCAAGCCGGGCCCGAATAAGGTCTGCCCTTTGAAAGGAATGTTAAGTAGCTTAGACTTGGAAGTTACATCCGCTGACCAGGATTTAAGCCAGAGCGCTCTGCGCGCCTGTATGGCGAATCCGGAATTTTTAGCCGTAAGTTTGGTTAGATGTACTACGGCATCTGAAACAAACGCATTAGCTTGCTTAAGGCTTCTAACTTTGCTCAAGGCCTCATCCAACGGCTCTGTGCGAATCGCCTCTTCCAGAGACTCAAACCAGAATGCCGCTGCAGCCGTGACAGGCGCAATCCATGCAAGAGGCTGCAATATAAAACCCTGTTGAACAAACATTTTCTTAAGATAACCCTCTAATTTTTTATCCATTGGATCTGAGAAAGCACAGCTATCCTCCACCGGGATAGTGGTACGCTTGGCTAACGTAGAAACTGCTCCCTCCACCTTAGGGACCGTCTGCCATAAGTCTCGTGTGGTGGCGTCTATAGGGAACATTTTTCTAAATATCGGGGGAGGGGAAAAAGGCACACCAGGTCTATCCCACTCCTTACTGATAATTTCTGTAAGTCTTTTTGGTATAGGAAAAACGTCAGTACACACCGGTACCGCATAGTATCTATCCAACCTACACAATTTCTCTGGAATTGCCACCGTGTCGCAATCATTCAGAGCCGCTAATACCTCCCCTAGTAACACATGGAGGTTCTCAAGCTTAAATTTAAAATTTGAAATTTCTGAATCCGGTCTCCCCGAATCAGAACCGTCACCGACAGAATGAAGCTCACCATCCTCATGTTCTGCAAGTTGTGACGCAGTATCAGACATGGCTCTCGTGTCATCAGCGCGCTCTGTCCTTAACCCAGAGCTATCGCGTTTGCCCCTTAATTCGGGCATATTATATAATACTTTTTTCGTAACATTAGCCATATCATGTAAAGTGATTTGTAAGGGCCTAGATGTACTAGGTGATAGCTTCTTTATCGGTACAGATTGACTTTTATTCAAAGCAATATCAATACAATTGGTACACATCGTTCTATTGGGCTCCACATTGGCTTTTGAACATGATGAACAAACAGTTTCCTCTGAATCAGACATGTTTAAAACAGACTTAGCAATGAAACTAACAAGCTTGGAAATCACTTTCAATAAGTTTTACAAGCAATATAAAAAACGCTGCAGCGCTTCAAAAATACAGATATAATTAAACAATTCTTAACAAGAACTGTACTATTAGCAGAGGATTGCACCCATTAGCAAAAGGATGATTAACCCCTCGATACCCAAAACGGATAAAACAAATATCAATTAAGATTTAACGCTTTTAATCACAGTCAGCACACTGTTACAGATCTGCTGTGACTGATTACCTCCCTCACAAATGAAATTTGCAGACCCCTGAGCTCTCTAGAGACGTCCTGGATCAAGGAGGAAGAAGCAGAAAGACTGTGCAATAATTTTAACTGCGCAACAAGGCGCTAAAACAAGGGGCCTCCCACTCCAATCACAACAGTGGGAGCCCTGATATAACGGTTTCCATGCAGAAAATTATGTTAGCCATGTGGAAAAAATCATGCCCAAAGCGATTTATCACCAAAGTACCTCACAAAAAACGAATAACATGCCAGTAAACGTTTTATTAAAAAACAACATTTTTCAATGTCATGCAAAACTATCACTAAGCCTGCTACCAGTCACTACCACTGCAGAGAAGGCTTAAGTATTATTTCAGTGTTAACAGTATTTTCTCAGTCAAATTCTAGTCCCTAGAATATAACTCTACTGCGCATACATTTATCAGCCTGATACCAGTTGCTACTACTGCATTTAAGGCTGTACTTACATCATACGGTAACAGCAGTATTTTCTTAGTCAATTCCATTCCCAGAAAATAAAGTACCGCACATACCTCATTTGCAGAGGACACTGCATGCTATTCCCAGTCTGAAGTTACCCCACTCCTCAGAATGTCGAGAACAGCCAGTGGATCTTAGTTACGCCTGCTAAGATCATAGATAAAAAAACCCAGGCAGTTTCTTCTTCCAAATACTGCCTGAGATAGAAAAACAGCACACTCCGGTGCCATTTAAAATAACAAACTTTTGATTGAAGAATAGTTAATAGTTAATAGTTAAGTAAAAACTCCAGCTCCTCTCGCGACCTCCTTCTTTGTTGAGGGTTGCAAGAGAATGACTGGGTATGACATGTGAGGGGAGGAGCTATATAGCAGCTCTGCTTGGGTGATCCTCTTGCAACTTCCTGTTGGGAAGGAGAATATATCCCATAAGTAATGGATGACCCGTGGACTGAACACACTTAACAAGAGAAAGTAACCATATTTATTAGTAATTTTATATATATATATATATATATATATATATATATATACACTATATTTTAGTAGCTGCTGTGGTGTTTGATTTATAGCATTGACCTATTGATATTCTGTACAGTTATTCACATATATGATGATGTAGAGTAGTTACCGTGACAACTATTCTGATGGATTTGGTTTTCTTTTTCATAAGCGTTTTATGATTTAAAGACAGAATATTCACTGACTGGTCTAAATACAGAGTATTTTTGTACATTCAATAAATAGAGCTCCAAAAAAGTGTAGCTGTGGTTACAAAAATGTTCACCCATTTTTACCTGATGAAGACCATAAGTGCTATGAAAGCTTGCAAATCTATTAACTATTAGTTAGCTATTAAATATATCCCCTGTACATCACTTTTGTTATTTTCTTACAATTGGAATTTTAATTTCTTTGTACCATTGTCAAATATTGTATGTTATTGCCATTCATATGAATATATTCTTCACACACCATATGTGTATGCATTTTAAAAACTGCTGTGACACACTATAGAATTGATTAAGAGAGTGATGCCCTACCACATGTTAGTTGCACTTATCTTTTAGACATTAACACCTGAAATTAATTTTATTAAACTGATCCTGCTAGTGCTTCTTCTGGCACTTGTGGTTAGGGTCTTTGAAGGAGGACATGTATCCACAATTTAAGCAAAGCTTAACCAGGAATGACATACCACAAAAAGAAAAAAAACACAGTTGAAAGACAAATGACAAAGTGTGGCCTTAACAGGAAAGTAGTGCTCTCTAAATTACTTCTCTGTTGGGAAAAAATTTGACTAAAAAAAGGTTTAGCATGGGCCAAACAATACAGTATTTTCAAAATGCATGACTATAAAAAATGTCCTGTTTACTGACTAATCAAAATTTGACATTTTTGGTTGCAATTGCATAATTACATGTGAGGATATAGCAAAATGAGAGCATAACATTTCAGAAAAAAAAAACAAAGGATTATGAAGGAAGAGGGAGGGATAGGGCCCTACACTACAAAAAAATATTAACTAGAGGGGGGCCCTACAGTACAGAAAAAAAAGCATGTTCTGCTTTAAGATTTAGTGATGCAACCCTTCGTGGCTATGTCTGCGATGACACTAACGCACAATTTGTCAGTGGGAGACAGGAGCGGTTGGTAGCCGCCCACACTAGGTTCTCGGCGTGTTGCAAGACACGCTATCGATGGCACACCATTTCAGGAGTTTAGAATATGCAGTAGCTGAATCACAACCTAGAGAGCCTAGTGGTGTCAGTATGTCGATAAGGTAGGATGCATTAACAACATTATTTATATAATATAGACTCGATGGAAGAGCGATACAATAAGAGCAGTAAGATTATACTGCTTGGGTGTACAAGTGTAAGATCAGAAATGGGTGAGAGTTGCATTGGTAATGTCAAACGTTTTATTGACAGAGTAATTAAAAACATGAATTGAGACAGCTATAGGAGTTAATACAAATGTGATGATGTGTGATAAGTTAACATTGTTTCCTAAAGTTTGAAAAAAACACCAGGTGTCTCCATCAATGTGAGAGGGGATGTAAATTCCCAAGTTATTGCTGTTATATGATTAATATTAACACTTATACTGCCCTGAAACAATGTTTGCAATTTTATGTTTTATTTATATGTTAATGTTGAAATGATGTATTTTTTTTTTATTGGTTATTATGTTTATAGACGGTCCTTCTTTGATGATGGGGAGGGGACACACAAACACCTGTTAAATGGTTTGCTGTACTTGTGTGTGTCTATATATACACATTATATATATATATATATATATATTTATATATATTATATATAGGATATAAAAAGTCTACACACCCCTGTTAAAATGTCAGGTTTCTGTGATGTAAAAAAATTAGACAAAGATAAATCATTTCAGAGCTTTTTCCACCTTTAATGTTACCTATAAACTGTACAACTCAATTGCAAAACAAACTAAAATCTTTTAGGTGGAGGGAAGTAGAAATTAAAAACTAAAACAATATGGTTGCATACGTGTGCACACCCTTAAACTAATACTTTGTTGAAGCACCCTTTGATTTTATTACAGCACTCAGTCTTTTTGGGTATGAGTTTTTCAGCATGGTACATTTTGACTTGGCAAGATTTGCCCACTCTTCTTTTCAAAAACACTCCAAATCTGTCAGATTGTGAGGGCGTCTCTTGCACAGCACACTTAAGATCACCCCACAGATTTTCGATTGGATTCCGGTCTGGGCTCTGGCTGGGCCATTCCAAAACTTTAATCTTCTTCTGGTGAAGCCATTCCTTTGTTGATTTAGATGTATGCTTGTGGGGGGCATTGTCATGCATAAAGATGAAGTTCCTCTTCATGTTCAGCTTTCTAGCAGAAGCCTGAAGGTTTTGTGCCAATATTGTCTGGTATTTGGAACTGTTCATAATTCCCTCTACCTTGAATAAGGCCCCAGTTCCAGCTGAAGATAAACAGACCCAAAACATGATGCTGCCACCAAAATGCTTCACTGTGGGTGTGGTGTTCTTTTGGTTATATGCAGTGTTGTTGTTTTTGCTCTGAACATATCTTTTGGAATTATGGCCAAAAAGTTTAATCTTGGTTTCATCAAACCAGAACACCTTTTGCGACATGCTTTTGGGAGACTTCAGATTTGTTTTTTCAAAATTTAGCTGGGCTTGGATGTTTTTTTTTAGTAAGAAAAGGCTTCCGTCTTACCACTCTACCAAATGGTTTTCTGTACTTGTGTGTGTCTATATATACACATTATATATATATATTTATATATATATATTATATATAGGATATAAAAAGTCTACACACCCCTGTTAAAATGTCAAGTTTCTGTGATGTAAAAAAATGATACAAAGATAAATCATTTCAGAACTTTTTCCACCTTTAATGTGACCTATAAACTGAACAACTTGATTAAAAAAAAAACCTCTAGGTGGAGGGAAGTAAAAATAAAAAACTAAAATAATATGGTTGCATAAGTGTGCAAACCCTCTTATAACTGGGGATGTAGCTGTGTTTAGAATTGAGCAATCACATACAAAATCATGTTAAATAGGAGTCGGTACACACCTGCCATCATTTAAATTGCCTCTGACTAGCCCCAAATAAAGTTCAGCTGTTCTAGTAGGTCTTTCCAGACATTGTCTTAGTCACAAACTATAGCAAAAGCCATGGTTCGCAGAGAGCTTCCAAAGCATCAGAGGGATCTCATTGTTAAAAGGTATCAGTCAGGAGAATGGAACAAAAGAATTTCCACGGCATTAGATATACCATGGAACACAGTGAAGACAGTCATCAAGTGGAGAAAATATGCGCAACAGTGACATTACCAAGAACTGGACGTCCCTCCAAAATTGATGAAAAGACGATTAGAAAACTGGTCTGGGAGGCTGCCAAGAGGCCTACAGCACCATTAAAGGAGCTGCAGGAATATCTGGCAAGTAATGGCTGTGTGGTGCATGTGACAACAATCGCCCGAATTCTTCATATGTTTGGGCTATGGGGTAGAGTGGTAAGACGGAAACCTTTTCTTACTAAAAAAAAAAAATCCAAGCCCAGCTAAATTTTGAAAAAACAAATCTGAAGTCTCCCAAAAGCATGTCGCAAAAGGTGTTCTGGTTTGATGAAACCAAGATTAAACTTTTTGGCCATAATTCCAAAAGATATGTTCAGAGCAAAAACAACAACACTGCATATAACCAAAAGAACACCACACCCACAGTGAAGCATTTTGGTGGCAGCATCATGCTTTGGGTCTGTTTATCTTCAGCTGGAACTGGGGCCTTATTCAAGGTAGAGGGAATTATGGACAGTTCCAAATACCAGACAATATTGGCACAAAACCTTCAGGCTTCTGCTAGAAAGCTGAACATGAAGAGGAACTTCATCTTTATGCATGACAATGCCCCCCACAAGCATACATCTAAATCAACAAAGGAATGGCTTCACCAGAAGAAGATTGAAGTTTTGGAATGGCCCAGCCAGAGCCCAGACCGGAATCCAATCGAAAATCTGTGGGGTGAATCTTAAGTGTGCTGTGCAAGAGACGCCCTCACAATCTGACAGATTTGGAGTGTTTTTGAAAAGAAGAGTGGGCAAATCTTGCCAAGTCAAAATGTACCATGCTGAAAAACTCATACCCAAAAAGACTGAGTGCTGTAATAAAATCAAAGGGTGCTTCAACAAAGTATTAGTTTAAGGGTGTGCACACGTATGCAACCATATTGTTTTAGTTTTTAATTTCTACTTCCCTCCACCTAAAAGATTTTAGTTTGTTTTGCAATTGAGTTGTACAGTTTATAGGTAACATTAAAGGTGGAAAAAGCTCTGAAATGATTTATCTTTGTCTAATTTTTTTACATCACAGAAACATGACATTTTAACAGGGGTGTGTAGACTTTTTATACCCAAAAAAAAAATAATATATATATATATATATATATATATATATATATATATATATATATATATATATATATATATTGTTAGGAGCCAGTGGCTTCCTGGGTTTGTTGAGCTTTATGGGATCTCATGGAACTCAAGATAATGAAGAATCTTCCTTGAGGAGGTTTTGATCGAAAGCTTATTTATTATCCCAGAAAATTATCTCTAACATACCAAATAAAATTCAATCTGCCCCTTACCAGAAACTGGTTTAAATGTGGGCTGCACCTTCCTGGAGACTTGGATGTTGGAGTGGACATTTACATCTGCTTGCTTTTAGACCAAGAAGGGTTGGACTTCCAAGAAGTTTTTGGGTAGTGTTCCCCCCAGGACCTATTTAATGGGCACATCACCCAGATTTTACTGACCACCCAACACAATTTTAAGCCAATATTAAATAAAATTTAAAAAAAAAAATATCAATGTATGTTACTAACATCATTAAAGGGACAGTCTAGGCCAAAATAAACTTTCATGATTCAGATAGAGCATGTAATTTTAAACAATTTTTCAATTTACTTTTATCACCAATTTTGCTTTGTTCTCTTGGTATTCTTAGTTGAAAACTTAACCTAGGAGGTTCATATGCTAATTTCTTAGACCTTGAAGCCCACCTCTTCAGATTGCATTTTAACAGTTTTTCACCACTAGAGGGTGTTAGTTCACGAATTTCATATCGATAACACTGTGCTCGTGCACAAGAAGTTATCTGGGAGCAGGCACTGATTGGCTAGACTGCAAGTCTGTCAAAAGAACTGAAAAAAGGGGCAGTTTGCAGAGGCTTGGATACAAGATAATCACAGAGGTTAAAAGCATATTATTATAACTGTGTTAGTTATGCAAAACTGGCAAATGGGTAATAAAGGGATTAACTATCTTTTAAAACAATAAAAATTCTGGTGTAGACTGTCCCTTTAAATCAATTTAAGTTA
Source organism: Bombina bombina (assembly GCF_027579735.1). Classification (NCBI taxonomy): domain Eukaryota; kingdom Metazoa; phylum Chordata; class Amphibia; order Anura; family Bombinatoridae; genus Bombina; species Bombina bombina. The sequence continues at coordinate 300,540,007 of NC_069500.1, read as the reverse complement.
AATTATTAAATTCATTTGTGTGTTGAATGGCTTAAGTAACATTTATAACAAAATATTTTAAAATATTGCAAAGAATTAAACTGCCCTCAGCCAGCTACTTCCAAATGCCACCGAGAGGGAACCTGATCTATGGGCAGATGAAGAAGCTTTTTGACTCATGGATTGCTTAAAGAAACAAAAATGTCCTGCAGATCTATATTTCATCTTAAGAGGTTTTTTTTTGAGGAAGCAAAAAAGAGGTGCTATCCACCAAAAGTTTTTGTAGTCAGCCTAACAAGTTTGGACATAGTTTTATCCACCTCAGTAAAGTTTTTACTACCTCTATATTCGCAGAAGGAAAAGGAAACACCTGACATTTTTCATTCCTTAGAAATAAGTTCAAGCACAGCAAAAGTAGATGGGTGTTTGCTGCCGTCTTAAAAAATGTCTTATTTTACTTTCAAAGCATTTAAATAATAGAACATGAGTATGCTCAAGCCTGAAATTAAAGGATACATCCTCTGCCATTGAGTCATTGGAAGGGATTCTGAGTTTCAAAAAAATCTGTCCTCATCTTATGATTCAAAAGTACCCCTTATGTCTTTGGGCAATTTAGAAGGGTCCCTCCTAATAGATATCCCTGATGAACCAAAAGTCAGAGAAGAATCAACTTCGAACCCTTGCAGGAGTCTGCGGTTAACTGCTGGAGGCGGAACGGTCAAAATGAATGACAAGACTGGATATGTTTCTTAAAGGGACACAAAAGTCAAAATTAAACTTCGATGATTGAGACACAGCATACAATTTTAAAAAAGAAATGTGCATAATTTGATAATGGAAATAAATTGAAAAGTTTTTTTTATATGCAGACTTTCTTAGGCAACAAATTCTTCTGAGCTTACAGAGTTCACAGTTTGTACGCATAGGAGTCTGGGATATGCAGATTGCTGTCACATATTACAGGTGGTGGGGAAAGAGGGAGTGGACACTAAAACCAAAACTCAACGCCAAAATGTGGATTTCAGTGCAGGTGAGTAAAGAAGGCTGTGTTGCAGGAATATTAAACAGTAAATACATGCTACACCTAATGATGTAGTCAAAGCACAGATTAGCCTTAGAATAATATGTAGCAGTGTTTTTTACCATTATATTAGTTTAAATATTGATGATGTAAGTGTAAAAAGTTACGTTTCAAAAACGTACTCTAGATTTCTAGTAATGGGCGCTGCCATGTTTGAAATAAGTTTTCTATTTATCTGTCTACTATGAAGAACAATTAGGGAAAGCTATATAAATTAGGCAATAAAGTAGAGTTTGTGTAAACAAGGCTGTATGGAATCCCACACAACCTTGTTCATATTATTCTGTTTTATTGCCTGTTCTCTATCTTTTCCCAATTTTTCACAGCAGGACAGTAGAATAAGCTTAAAATTTAAAGGACCAGTCAACACTGTAGATTTGCATAATCAACAAATGCAAGATAACAAGACAATGCAATAGCACTTAGACTGAACTTCAAAAGAGAAGTAGATTTTTTTTCTGACAATTTTAAAAGTTCTGTGTTTTTCCACTCCCCCTGTACCATGTGACAGCCATCAGCCAATCACAAATGCATACACGTACCATGTGACAGCAATCAGCCATTCACAAATGCATACACACTTATTCTTGCACATGCTCAGTAGGAGCTGGTGACTAAAAAAGTTTAAATATAAAAAAGACTGTGCACATTTTGTTAATGGGAGTAAATTGGAAAATTGTTTAAAATTGCATGCACTATCTGAATAATGAAAGTTTAATTTTGATTGAGTGTCCCTTTAAAAGGACCACTCAATGTAGTAGAATTGCATAATTACCAAGTGCACAATGAACAGATAAAGCAACAGAACTTACTCTGAATATCAAATAAGCAGTAGCATTTTTTTCTCACAAATTTATTTCTCCAATTTTCAGGCCCCTTGTATCATGTGACAGACATCAGCCAATCCTGTGAGCGTGTGCACATGCCCAGCAAGAGCTTGTTTTACAGAAAATGTGAATATAAAGAGACTGTGTAAAATGTGATAATTTAAGTAAATTGGAAAGTGTCTTAAAACTGCATGCTCTTTCTGAATCATAAGTTTATTTTGGTTTGAGTGCCCCTTTAGAGGACCACAAAATGCAGTTGAATTGCATAATTAACAAGTTCATAATAAAGAGACAATGCAATAACACCTAATCTGAATTTTAAATAAGCAGTAGATGATTAGATTAGTAGATTATAGCAGTAGAATTTTGGCAAATTTATTATTTCTCCTATTTTCCGGCCCCCTGTATCATGTGAAAGATATCAGCCAATCAGACTAGTATATGTATACCCTGTGAGCCTGACACATGCCCAGTAGAAGCTTACTCCCCAGAAAGTGTGATTATAAAAAGACTGTGTAAAATTTGATAATGGAAGTAAATTGGAAAGTATCTTAAAACTGAATGCACAATCTGAATTATAAAATATTATTTTGACTTGAGTGTCCCTTTAAGTTTAGTCTATTGCATTATAGAAACGCTATTTAAAAATAAAATAAAAAAATTATTATTAGAGTTAAACTACATGAAAAGGGTACAAAATAATCAATGAAAGTATTACAATCTCATACTGTTTAATATCCCTTTAAAGGGACATAATACTCAAATGTTTAAACACTTGAAAGTGATGCAGTATAGCTGTAAAATGCTGACTAGAAAATATCTCCTGAACATCTCTATGTAAAAAAGAAAGATATTTTACCTCAAAAGTTCCTCAGTACCACATCCCATTGTAAAGGATTTCTAAGCAGCATTTTAGTGTGTCTGTCCTGGGACATCATAAGGGATGAGCCTCGTGAACTCTCATATTATTTCACCAATCAGGTAAAGGAAGCTTACTATGAAATCTCATGAGAGTTAAGTCAAATCTCATGAGATCACAGTAAGAGTTCATGACCTCAGCACTGCTGATGCTGATTGGCTGCTGTTCATTTCTTCATTTTTTTTTTATTTTTACCTGCAGCTGGGAGCAGGTGAAGTATAACTTTTTACACAGAACTTACTCTGCTGAGCTGAGGAGATTGTGAGGTAAAATATCCCTTTTTTACATAGAGATGCTCAGGTGATATTTTCCTGTCAGTTTTTTACAGTTATACTGCATCAGTTTCAAGTGATTTAGCATTTGAGTATTATGTCCCTTTAAAGACTCCAGTATTGTGCTCATATCTGCTGCAGACGGGCCCATCTAAAACAGTGCAAGCACAGTGTAAAGAATCTCACAAGGATCAGCAATCTACAAACCAGGGGATTGGAAGATAAATTACCATTTCACATGGGGAAGGCTTTGGATCACACAAGAAGCGAGCGACACACTGTAGACCAGGGAACTGGCATATTAAATCTACATTTCATCTGCAATGCCTGCGATATTTTCACACTGGCAAAATATTTTTACTGCCTGGTTGAAACTCCTGTCTTCTCCGCTGTCCTTCATAGCCCCTCTGAGAAGGAAATTGATCTCTGATCATTAGAGAAATCCTATCATTGAAGAGTAGATCAGTACTTCAGAATTCATCTTACTCCATCCTGGAGGGAAACATTTGACTGAGGGATTCAGGCTCTGGTATGTAGGGGAGTTTTTACCTCCTCCTAGTGTACTGGAGTGTAATTCCTATGTGATATCTTTTGATAGGTTTTTAAATTGATTCCACTACAATGACTGTGGATTCACCAATTAAGACATGACAATCAATGTAACCCCAAAAATATGTTTTAGCACCCTATTTTGCGCATTAGGATAGTTTGCAGGATCTCTATACCAAAGCCTACAGTATATGAAGCTTAAACAGAGTTTGTAATCCTGCATACATTTATGAGGGGAACTAAAAAGTGACATTTAAAACAGCCATTAGTCTTTGCTTCCCATGAAATTGAGAATGCTCTTATAAAATATTAACGGAATCTGTAAGAAACCTACAGATTTTTGATTGGTAAGCTTGAACAATTAATTGCATAATCCATCTGGCCCTCATAGGCAGCAAGAACTCCATTGGGAATACTATAGAAGAAACAGGAGAGATTACAAATTTTGTGCGCCTAAAGATTACTAGCCTAGATAGTAAGACTAACTTAAAAAGCATTAACTGCATTCATGTTTGTATGATATGCATTTTCTTTAACATACATAAAAAGTAATTTGCATTGTAAATCCATTGTGTGGGATCCTAATAAAGCTGGGGCACTACATACAGACATTTTATTGTCCTTGCTGTATTGTACAACTGAAAGAGTACCCCAAAAGTTTGCCAATACTTAAATAAAACTGTGCACATGAGGTGGTTAATAATAAAAGAAGCACCTCCCTCTTCCCTAATGTAATTAATTATGGCATTAAAACATACATCAATTTGGTGCAAACAAAGACAGACATTCTTTTTAAAAAAAAGATGAAAAGAAGCAGTTAAAATGGAATTAAAAAAATAAGAAAAAGAATACATGCTTACCTGATAAATTAATTTCATTCATAATGGTTAGAGTCCACAAGTCATCACATGTTGGAATTACCCTCCTGACCACTAGAAGAAGGCAAATCCAACAAGTAGCAACGTTTCGGGCTCTCAACCCTTACTCATGCTATGCACTAGAAGGAGGCAAACACACCCTTAACATATAAGAGATTTAAAACCCTACCACTTACGCAGAACCTCAGTCATCACTTCAGTACTCACCAAACTCCATCAAGGAGGTAATCAAATGACTGAGGTTTTTAGGATAAGTGCGAGGGCTTTAAAGTTTTGGTATGCCGAAAGTCTGTCTCTTCCTAGGGTAATTCCCATATGTGATGACTTGTGGACTTTCACCATCTGATGAAAGAAACCAAAATGTGTGTAAACATTTAAAAATCTATGAAAAATTATTATTATTTTTATATATATATATATATATATATATATATATATATATATATATATATATATATATATAAATTAAATGTCAGCTGATGGTACAGTATACCAGAAATTGATGAGTGATCCTCTTTAAAAATAAAAAATGGAATGAATGTATGGTAAATGAAACTATATAACGACAAATTGTTACCAATGATTTTGCTACAATTCTGTAGGTTCAGTTTCCTATTAAGCCAGTTATTTGCATCTTGTCAAATATACAGAAGGATGCTTCTAGGCCAACAAACAAGCCACTAGTGGGGGGTAATAATTCCATATTGTTAAACATTTCAGTATATTAGGGCAAGATCTTGCAGCCACTTATAATCTTATTTAAAAGACACACATAATTTTATAGCCAAGTTAAAAACAGTTGAAAGAAACAGAAAGGGTTAACCTACCCTTAAAAATTTAACCAGATGGTCACAGTCTAGACACTCCAGGGAAGCCTTTGACTTAGTTCAGTGAGTGCAAGGCTTAACACAACTCTCTCTCGTCTATACTAGACCCTGAAGATTGTCCAAAACTCCTCTTTAATACAATTTACACTAAACTATCTCTGATTCCAACACCTTATTATTATATGGGAAATCTGAAAAAATCTAGAGCAATAAGTTAAAATCCCAAAGCACAATTTGGAATAATTCATCTAAAACCAAAATACTGTTATTAATAGTCTCGTTGGTATGGTGGTTCAGATATTAGACAATAGTTAAATGTAATAAAGGTATATTTATTATGAACAAAAATAGTCAGTGCATTTATAATAAACATGGAACAAACACACAAAACACAATTTTGAAATAAAAATGAGAAAATAATGGCTTAAATTATAGCATAACTTATAATTTATTTTTTTTAATTATTTTTTTGTTATTGGTGTAAATAGACAAGCAATTACAGGTACATCACAATTATATGTTTACAGTCATTCATAAACAGAATCATAAAGACTGTTGGCAAAACATAACATATCTTCCAATAGTATAAGTAGAAATGTCACAGTACCAATGTTCAATGATATATCCAAGTCATAATACAAAAAGAAATAAAAACAAAAACATTGTAACACTCCTAAATTAAAAGTAAAATAATGTTGCCTTATTTTCATTATATCAGGTATCCCCTTGGAATAATACAATTATGGTATTATTATTTATATACAAGACCCTATACTAGACCCTGACGAATGTCCAAAACTCCTTTTTAATACAATCCACACTAAACTATCTCTGATGCCAAAATTGCATGCTCAAGCTGAATCATTAAAGTGACAGTCTACACCAGCATTTGTATTGTTTAAAAAAAGATAGAAAATCGCTTTATTACCCATTCCCTAGTTTTGCATAACCAACAGAGTTATATAAATACACGTTTCACCTCTGTGATTACCCTGTATCTAAGCCTCTGCAAACTGCCACCTTATTTGAGTTCCATTGACAGACATCCATTTTAGCCAATCAGAGCTGGCTCACTGGAACTTCACTTGTGTGAGTACAGTGTTATCTACATGACACACATGAACTAACACCCTCTAGTGGGGAAAAACTGTCAAAATGCCCTGAGAGAAGAGGCGGCCTTCAAGGGTTTAGAAATTATCATATGAACCTCCTAGGTTTAGCTTTCAACTAAAAATACCAAGAGAACAAAGCAAAATTGGTGATAAAAGGAAATTGTTTAAAATTACACTCTCTTAATTAATGAAAGTTTATCTTGGACTAGACTGTCCCTTTAAAGAACAAATTTGGGGTTCAGTATCCCTTTGAGTATTCTATAAAAATTAGATTTTAATGACCATTGCAATATTATGAACATGTTAACACAAGTAAAGCCGACTACGGAAAAAAAATAATGAAAAAATTCAATATTTGAAAGTGAATTACTATAAATGAGCTCAACGCAAGCCATTATAAAGTTACAATATATTTCTTAAAGGGACAGTCAAGTCCAAAAAAAAAAAAATCTGAATCATGATTCAGATAGGGCATGTAATTTTAAACAACTTTCCAATTTACTTTTATTGCTTCTGTTTTACCCAATTGCGTACACTTGAAATGAAATTGCAGCTACATTTTTTATTATGCTTTGTCTATTATTTGATTATGACTTGTTAGCTGTGCATTTCTTTGTCTCTTAACCAATCAGATGACTGTAATGATGCTATTCTCTAGTTATAAGCTTCATGGTGTTTCCTTTAGATAGAGAATAATTTTACTGAAGCAGTTCCTACTTGATACTAAATATTCTATTGTGCTTAATATTAAAGGGACAGTCAAGTCCCAAAAAAACTTTCATGTTTCAAATAGGGCATGTAATTTTAAACAACTTTCCAATTTACTTTTAGCACCAATTTTGCTTTGTTCTCTTGGTATTCTTAGTTGAAAGCTAAACCTAGGAGGTTCATATGCTAATTTCCTAGACCTTGAAGGCTACCTCTAATCTAAATGCATTTTGATAATTTTTCACCACTAGAGGGCATTAGTCCATGTGTTTCATATAAATAACATTGAGCTCATGCACCTGAATTTACCTTGGAGACAGCTCTGATTGGCTAAAATGCAAGTCTGTTAAAAGAAATGAAAGAAGGGGGCAGTCTGCTGAGTTGGTTATGCAAAACTGGGGAATTGTAAATTAAATAATTTATTATCAGGTAATCTATAGATTCAAAATTATTTAGCTTAAAGGCACACGAAACCCAAAAATGTTCTTTCCTGATTCAGATAGAGAATACAATTTTAAACAACTTTCTAATTTACTTCTATTATCAAATTTGTTTCATTCTCTTGTTACCATTTGTTGAAGGATTAGCAATGCACTAATGGTTTCAAACTGAACACATGGGTGAGCCAATCACAATCGATATATATATGCAGCCACCAATCAACAGCTAGAACCTAAGTTCTCTGCTGCTTCTGAGCTTGCCTAGATAAACCTTTCAGCAAAGGATAACAAGAGAAAGAAGCAAATTAAAAAATAGAAGTAAATTGGAAAGTTGTTTAAAATTGTATGCTTTTCTCTAGTGGCCCTCCTACATTGTAATAACAATATAATCCCGCCTAACCTAAAAAAAAATAAAGTCTATCTATAACCCAATTCAGATGTGGAAAAGGATTTGCACTATGTTACATATCCAAGTTAGAGTCTCACAGTATTTACCACTGCTAAATAACCCACAATTTCAAGCTGGGTCTCCTGAATATTTCTCAACTACTTGACTTTCAAAACAAGTGTATCAAGACATTCGATTCACTTAAAGAGGATTTCCATCTTGCTAATAAAATTTTTTTTGCTTATCTCCAAGCACGACATTACGCCCTTAAATTAGTGAATGATTTTGGTTGGGAGTGGTCCATAGGCATTCTTGAAAATTGGCTTTCATTAGCCAAGACTGGCCTCACATCGATTTCTTACATATACCTGAGACTGACCTCTCTTAAAGGCCCAGAAATGCTAGAAAATTTACAGGCCAAATGGACAGCAATACTACCAGAAGACCTAGGAACGACCCCTGTAGTAACTTTATCAATTCAAGCAATTGTACGTGCCACTCTCTCCGCTACATGGAGAGAGGCGCATGTTAAATTGATACACATGACATATTTTTCCCCGGAGAAAGGAACTAAATGCCGAAGCGTCACCTTCAAGTGTCCAAAATGTTCATACCCCTCGGCTAATCTTATTCATATGTTCTGGTACTGCCCAAAAGTCAGAAACTGCTGGTTAAAAATTCAATATTGGCTTATTAACTCAGTGGGAATCTCCTCACTGACATTCTCCCCTTCAAATATAGTCTTTCCTTTGGAAGACTTAGGCCTTCCTAAGGATAACTCTAAATTAGTCACTTTAGTTATCCTTGCCGTTAGATATCTAATACTGAAGAAGTGGAAAACGAAAGCAATCCCAAGTTTACTAGAGGTAAAAAATTGCCTAAAGAAACAGTGCATAATAGAACAATTAGATACAAATCTTCAGAATGATCGGGAGGTGAGGAGTTTCTTCTCTAAATGGTCAGACTTTATTAAAGCCTTGCCCTCAAGTGAAGTATGAATGTGAATTTTGATGCTAAAGTGCCCGTTTTTTAAAAATTCGATTAAAAGCAGGGGTACTTTAAATCATCAAAATTTACATTTCACTCCTGTTGTGAAAAAAAAAACTTACCTTTTAAACTTGACAGCAGCTCCAGCTTCCTCCGGTCGTCGCAAGCCATTTCTGATGTCAGAAATTATGGATGTGATTGGAGGAAGCCCAATTCCTCATTTTAGACCCAGGAAGAGGTTTTGCCACGGGTGGAGGAAGCTGGAGCTGCTGTCAAGATTAAAAGGTAAGTTTTTTTCACAACAGGAGTGAAATGTAAATTTTTATGAATTAAAGTGCCCCTGTTTTTAATAAAATTTTTAAAAACCGTGCACTTTAGCATCAAAATTTGCATTCACTTTAATTACCAATTCCCCAGTTTTGCATAACCAACACAGTTATAATTATACACGTTTTACCTCTGTAATTACCTTGTATCTAAGCCTCAGCAGACTGCCCCCTTATTTCAGTTCTTTTGGCAGACTTGCATTTTAGCCAATCAGAGCTGTCTTCATGGTAAATTCACATGCATGAGCTCAATGTTATCCATATGAAACACGTGAATACCCTCTAGTGGTGAAAAACTATCAAAATGCATTTAGATTAGAGGCGGCCTTCAAGGTCTAAGAAATTAGCATATGAACCTCCTAGGTTTAGCTTTCAACTAAGAATACCAAGAGTAAAAAGCAAAATTGGTGATAAAAGTAAATTGGAAAGTTGTTTAAAATTACATGCCTAAATTGGAAAGTTGTTTAAAATTACATGCCCTATTTGAAACATGAACGTTTTTTTGGGACTTGACTGTCCCTTTAATATTAAGCACAATAGAATATTTAGTATCAAGTAGTAGGAACTGCTTCAGTAAAATTATTCTCTATCTAAAGGAAACACCATGAAGCTTATAACTAGAGAATAGCATCATTACGGTCATCTGATTGGTTGAGAGACAAAGAAATACACAGCTAACAAGTCATAATCAAATAATAGACAAAGCATAATAAAAAATGTATCTGCAATTTCATTTCAAGTGTACTCAATTGGGTAAAACAGAAGCAATACAATAAGAAAACTAAAAACAGAATTTATGTTTACCTGATAAATTACTTTCTCCAACGGTGTGTCCGGTCCACGGCGTCATCCTTACTTGTGGGATATTCTCTTCCCCAACAGGAAATGGCAAAGAGCCCAGCAAAGCTGGTCACATGATCCCTCCTAGGCTCCGCCTACCCCAGTCATTCGACCGACGTTAAGGAGGAATATTTGCATAGGAGAAACCATATGTTACCGTGGTGACTGTAGTTAAAGAAAATAAATTATCAGACCTGATTAAAAAAACCAGGGCGGGCCGTGGACCGGACACACCGTTGGAGAAAGTAATTTATCAGGTAAACATAAATTCTGTTTTCTCCAACATCGGTGTGTCCGGTCCACGGCGTCATCCTTACTTGTGGGAACCAATACCAAAGCTTTAGGACTCGGATGAAGGGAGGGAGCAAATCAGGTCACCTAAATGGAAGGCACCACGGCTTGCAAAACCTTTCTCCCAAAAATAGCCTCAGAAGAAGCAAAAGTATCAAATTTGTAAAATTTAGAAAAAGTGTGCAGTGAAGACCAAGTCGCTGCCTTACATATCTGATCAACAGAAGCCTCGTTCTTGAAGGCCCATGTGGAAGCCACAGCCCTAGTGGAGTGAGCTGTGATTCTTTCAGGAGGCTGCCGTCCGGCAGTCTCATAAGCCAATCGGATAATGCTTTTAATCCAGAAGGAGAGAGAGGTAGAAGTTGCTTTTTGACCTCTCCGTTTACCAGAATAAACAACAAACAAAGACAAAGTTTGTCTGAAATCCTTAGTAGCTGCTAAGTAAAATTTGAGAGCACGAACTACATCCAAGTTGTGCAACAAACGTTCCTTCTTTGAAACTGGATTAGGACACAAAGAAGGCACAACTATCTCCTGGTTAATGTTTTTGTTAGAAACAACTTTTGGAAGAAAACCAGGTTTAGTACGCAAAACCACCTTATCTGCATGGAACACCAGATAAGGAGAAGAACACTGCAGAGCAGATAATTCTGAAACTCTTCTAGCAGAAGAAAATTGCAACCAAAAACACAACTTTCCAAGATAATAACTTAATATCAACGGAATGTAAGGGTTCAAACGGAACCCCCTGAAGAACTGAAAGAACTAGGTTGAGACTCCAAGGAGGAGTCAAAATTTTGTAAACAGGCTTGATTCTAACCAGAGCCTGAACAAAGGCTAGAACATCTGGCACAGCTGCCAGCTTTTTGTGAAGTAACACAGACAAGGCAGAAATCTGTCCCATCAAGGAACTTGCAGATAATCCTTTTTCCAATCCTTCTCGAAGGAAGGATAGACTCTTAGGAATCTTAACCTTGTCCCAAGGGAATCCTGCAGATTCACACCAACAGATATACCAAATTATGTGGTAATTTTTCTGGTTACAGGCTTTCAGGCCTGAACAAGAGTATTAATAACAGAATCTGAGAACCCTCGCTTTGATAAGATCAAGCGTTCAATCTCCAAGCAGTCAGCTGGAGTGGGTCGAACGGACCTAGAACAAGAAGGTCTCGTCTCAAAGGTAGCTTCCATGGTGGAGCCGATGACATATTCACCAGATCTGCATACCAAGTCCTGCGTGGCCACGCAGGAGCTATCAAAATCACCGACGCCCTCTCCTGATTGATCCTGGCTACCAGCCTGGGGATGAGAGGAAACGGCGGGAACACATAAGCTAGTTTGAAGGTCCAAGGTGCTACTAGTGCATCCACTAGAGCCGCCTTGGGATCCCTGGATCTGTACCCGTAGTAAGGAACTCTGAAGTTCTGACGAGAGGCCATCAGATCCATGTCTGGAATGCCCCACGGTTGAGTGACTTGGGCAAAGATTTCCGGATGGAGTTCCCACTCCCCCGGATGCAATGTCTGACGACTCAGAAAATCCGCTTCCCAATTTTCCACTCCTGGGATGTGGATAGCAGACAGGTGGCAGGAGTGAGACTCCGCCCATAGAATGATTTTGGTCACTTCTTCCATCGCTAGGGAACTCCTTGTTCCCCCCTGATGGTTGATGTATGAACTTGGCCCTCGCTAGCTGAGGCCAAGCTTTGAGAGCATTGAATATCGCTCTCAGATCCAGAATATTTATCGGTAGAAGAGATTCTACCCGAGACCAAAGACCCTGAGCTTTCAGGGATCCCCAGACCGCGCCCCAGCCCATCAGACTGGCGTCGGTCGTGACAATGACCCACTCTGGTCTGCGGAAGGTCATCCCTTGTGACATGTTGTCCAGGGACAGCCACCAACGGAATGAGTCTCTGGTCCTCTGATTTACTTGTATCTTCGGAGACAAGTCTGAATAGTCCCCATTCCACTGACTGAGCATGAACAGTTGTAATGGTCTTAGATGAATGCGCACAAAAGGAACTATGTCCATTGCCGCTACCATCAAACCTATCACTTCCATGCACTGCGCTATGGAAGGAAGAGGAACGGAATGAAGTATCCGACAAGAGTCTAGAAGTTTTGTTTTTCTGGCTTCTGTCAGAAAAATCCTCATTTCTAAGGAGTCTATTATAGTTCCCAAGAAGGGAACCCTCGTTGACGGAGATAGAGAACTCTTTTCCACGTTCACTTTCCATCCGTGAGATCTGAGAAAGGCCAGGACAATGTCCGTGTGAGCCTTTACTTGAGGAAGGGACGACGCTCGAATCAGAATGTCGTCCAAGTAAGGTACTACAGCAATGCCCCTTGGTCTTAGCACCGCCAGAAGGGACCCTAGTACCTATGAGAAAATCCTAGGAGCAGTGGCTAATCCGAAAGAAAACGCCACGAACTGGAAATGCTTGTCCAGGAATGCAAACCTTAGGAACCGATGATGTTCCTTGTGGATAGGAATATGTAGATACGCATCCTTGAAATCCACCTTGGTCATGAATTGACCTTCCTGGATGGAAGGAAGAAGTGTTCGAATGGTTTCCATCTTGAACGATGGAACCTTGAGAAACTTGTTCAAGATCTTGAGATCTAAGATTGGTCTGAACGTTCCCTCTTTTTTGGGAACTATGAACAGATTGGAGTAGAACCCCATCCCTTGTTCTCCTAATGGAACAGGATGAATCACTCCCATTTTTAGCAGGTCTTCTACCCAATGTAAGAATGCCTGTCTTCTTATGTGGTCTGAAGACAACTGAGACCTGTGGAACCTCCCCCTTGGAGGAAGCCCCTTGAACTCCAGAGAATAACCTTGGGAGACTATTTCTAGCGCCCAAGGATCCAGAACATCTCTTGCCCAAGCCTGAGCGAAGAGAGAGAGTCTGCCCCCCACCAGATCCGGTCCCGGATCGGGGGCCCGCATTTCATGCTGTCTTGGTAGCAGTGGCAGGTTTCCTGGCCTGCTTTCCTTTGTTCCAGCCTTGCATAGGTCTCCAGGCTGGATTGGCTTGAGAAATATTACCTTCCTGCTTAGAGGACGTAGCCCTTGGGGCTGATCCGTTTCTGCGAAAGGGACGAAACTTAGGTTTATTTTTGGTCTTGAAAAGACCTATCCTGAGGAAGGGCGTGGCCCTTGCCCCCAGTGATATCAGAGATAATCTCTTTCAAGTCAGGGCCAAAGAGTGTTTTCCCCTTGAAAGGAATGTCAAGCAATTTGTTCTTGGAAGACGCATCCGCTGCCCAAGATTTTAACCAAAGCGCTCTGCGCCACAATAGCAAACCCAGAATTTTTTCGCCGCTAACCTAGCCAATTGCAAGGTGGCGTCTAGGGTGAAAGAATTAGCCAATTTAAGAGCACGAATTCTGTCCATAATCTCCTCATAAGAAGAAGAATTACTAATAATCGCCTTTCCTAGCTCATCAAACTAGAAACACGCGGCTGCAGTGACAGGGACAATGCATGCAATTGGTTGTAGAAGGGAACCTTGCTGAACAAACATCTTTAGCAGACCTTCTAATTTTTTATCCATAGGATCTTGGAAAGCACAACTATCTTCTATGGGTATAGTGGCGCGCTTGTGTAGAGTAGAAACCGCCCCCTCGACCTTGGGGACTGTCTGCCATCAGTCCTTTCTGGGGTCGACTATAGGAAAACAATTTTATAAATATGGGGGGAGGTACTAAAGGTATACCGGGCCTGTCCCATTCTTTACTAACAATGTACGCCACCCGCTTGGATATAGGAAAAGCTTCGGGGGGCCCCGGGGCCTCTAAGAACTTTTCCATTTTACATAGTGGTTCTGGAATGACCAGATAATCACAATCATCCAAATTGGATAACACCTCCTTAAGCAGAGCGCGGAGATGTTCCAACTTAAATTTAAAAGTAATCACATCAGGTTCAGCTTGTTGAGAAATGTTTCCTGAATCTGAAATTTCTCCCTCAGACAAAACCTCCCTGGCCCCCTCAGACTGGTGTAGGGGCCCTTCAGAAACCATATCATCAGCGTTCTCATGCTCTACAGAATTTTCTAAAACAGAGCAGTCGCGCTTTCGCTGATAAGTGGGCATATTGGCTAAAATGTTTTTGATAGAATTATCCATTACAGCCGTTAAATGTTGCATAGTAAGGAGTATTGGCGCACTAGATGTACTAGGGGCCTCCTGTATGGGCAAGACTGGTATAGACGAAGGAGGGGATGATGCAGTACCATGCTTACTCCCCTCACTTGAGGAATCATCTTGGGCATCATTTTTACTAAATTTATTTTTATGACATAAAATACATATAGTTAAATGAGAAGGAACCTTGGTTTCCCCACAGTCAGAACACAATCTATCTGGTAGTTCAGACATGTTAAACAGGCATAAACTTGATAACAAAGCACAAAAAACGTTTGAAAATAAAACCGTTACTGTCACTTTAAATTTTAAACTAAACACACTTTATTACTGCAATTGCGAAAAAGTATGAAGGAATTGTTCAAAATTCACCAAAATTTCACCACAGTGTCTTAAAGCCTTAAAAGTATTGCACACCAAATTTGGAAGCTTTAACCCTTAAAATAACGGAACCGGAGCCGTTTTTATATTTAACCCCTTTACAGTCCCTGGAATCTGCTTTGCTGAGACCCAACCAAGCCCAAAGGGGAATACGATACCAAATGATGCCTTCAGAAAGACTTTTCTATGTATCAGAGCTCCACACACATGCAGCTGCATGCCATGCTGTCCTCAAAAACAAGTGCGCCATACCGGCGCGAAAATGAGACTCTGACTATGAATAGGGAAAGCCCCTAAAGAATAAGGTGTCTAAAACAGTGCCTGCCGATATAATCATATCAAAATACCCAGAATAAATGATTCCTCAAGGCTAAATATGTGTTAATAATGAATCGATTTAGCCCAGAAAAAGTCTACAGTCTTAATAAGCCCTTGTGAAGCCCTTATTTACTATCTTAATAAACATGGCTTACCGGATCCCATAGGGAAAATGACAGCTTCCAGCATTACATCGTCTTGTTAGAATGTGTCATACCTCAAGCAGTAAGAGACTGCACACTGTTCCCCCAACTGAAGTTAATTGCTCTCAACAGTCCTGTGTGGAACAGCCATGGATTTTAGTTACGGTGCTAAAATCATTTTCCTCATACAAACAGAAATCTTCATCTCTTTTCTGTTTCTGAGTAAATAGTACATACCAGCACTATTTTAAAATAACAAACTCTTGATTGAATAATAAAAACTACAGTTAAACACTAAAAAACTCTAAGCCATCTCCGTGGAGATGTTGCCTGTACAACGGCAAAGAGAATGACTGGGGTAGGCGGAGCCTAGGAGGGATCATGTGACCAGCTTTGCTGGGCTCTTTGCCATTTCCTGTTGGGGAAGAGAATATCCCACAAGTAAGGATGACGCCGTGGACCGGACACACCTATGTTGGAGAAATAGACATTATTAGCAAATGTGTTTTTATTTCCCTTGCAATTTAGGCATAACAAGTCTAGAACTGTTACTGTACATATTTCAGACGCAAATCAGTTACAATATATAACCTGCTCCCTATGAAACCTGAATTTACATATAGATGAAGTAGACTGCCTGACAAAATTAAATACACTTCAATGAGAATTTAATAGTTCTTCAACAAGACTGCTCATTCACCTGAGATCAGTATACAGATAAAAAAAAAATTACCATATTATTTTTCATGAACAAAGGCAAAAAAAAAGCAACTTTACCTGGGAAGTTTTCACAAAGTACTTCAATCGGCGTGGCTCGCTTTGTATCTCCAATTTTTTGATACCTTTCTTTTAATGTGTCAGCCTGAAACAGAGACAGCTGGTAACCATAAAACATTGATTGGACAAAGTATACAAAATCAAAGACAGTCTTTTTAGAAAGAGAACAGATTATCTGAAATGCAGGGGTGCCAATATGAGAGAGAGAGAGAGAGAGAGAGAGAGAGAGACTATTTTGTGTATTATATATACACACATATACATACATACATATATATATATATACACACACTATATATATATATATATATATATATATATATATATATATAATACACACAGACACACATATACTTTATATATACGTATATATATATTTTTTATAAATAAATACACAAAATAGTCTCTCTCTCATATTGGCACCCCTGCATTTCTGTCAGATAATGCGCCACTTGTTTAGGTATTCTCATGTTTATTTCTTTTGTTTGTATTGGTATGACACAAAAAATGTTGAGGGGGAAAAAAAAGCCAAATCTGACACATTCCACGCAAAACTCCAAAAAACAGAATTTATGCTTACCTGATAAATTACTTTCTCCAACGGTGTGTCCGGTCCACGGCGTCATCCTTACTTGTGGGAATATCTCTTCCCCAACAGGAAATGGCTAAGAGTCCCAGCAAAGCTGGCCATATAGTCCCTCCTAGGCTCCGCCCACCCCAGTCATTCGACCGACGGACAGGAGGAAAAATATAGGAGAAACCATATGGTACCGTGGTGACTGTAGTTAGAGAAAATAATTCATCAGACCTGATTAAAAAACCAGGGCGGGCCGTGGACCGGACACACCGTTGGAGAAAGTAATTTATCAGGTAAGCATAAATTCTGTTTTCTCCAACATTGGTGTGTCCGGTCCACGGCGTCATCCTTACTTGTGGGAACCAATACCAAAGCTTTAGGACACGGATGAAGGGAGGGAGCAAATCAGGTTACCTAAACGGAAGGCACCACGGCTTGCAAAACCTTACTCCCAAAAATAGCCTCCGAAGAAGCAAAAGTATCAAATTTGTAAAATTTGGCAAAAGTGTGCAGTGAACACCAAGTCGCTGCCTTACATATCTGGTCAACAGAAGCCTAGTTCTTGAAGGCCCATGTGGAAGCCACAGCCCTAGTGGAGTGAGCTGTGATTCTTTCAGGAGGCTGCCGTCCGGCAGTCTCATAAGCCAATCGGATGATGCTTTTAAGCCAGAAGGAAAGAGAGGTAGAAGTCGCTTTTTGACCTCTCCTTTTACCAGAATAGACAACAAACAAAGAAGATGTTTGTCTGAAATCTTTTGTAGCCTCTAAATAGAATTTTAGAGCACGGACTACGTCCAAATTGTGTAACAAACGTTCCTTCTTTGAAACTGGATTCGGACATAAAGAAGGTACAACTATCTCCTGGTTAATATTCTTGTTAGAAACAACCTTTGGAAGAAAACCAGGCTTAGTACGCAAAACCACCTTATCTGCATGGAACACCAGATAGGGCGGAGAACACTGCAGAGCAGATAACTCTGAAACTCTTCTAGCAGAAGAAATAGCAACCAAAAACAAAACTTTCCAAGATAGTAACTTAATATCTATGGAATGTAAAGGTTCAAACGGAACCCCTTGAAGAACTGAAAGAACTAGATTTAGACTCCAGGGAGGAGTCAAAGGTCTGTAAACACTCTTTATCCTAACCAGAGCCTGAACAAATGCTTGAACATCTGGCACAGCTGCCAGTTTTTTGTGTAGTAAGACAGATAAAGCAGAGATCTGTCCCTTTAGAGAACTTGCAGATAATCCTTTCTCCAAACCTTCTTGTAGAAAGGAGAGAATTTTAGGAATTTTTATCTTATTCCATGGGAATCCTTTGGATTCACACCAACAGATATATATTTTCCATATTTTATGGTAAATCTTTCTAGTTACCGGTCTTCTGGCCTGAACCAGAGTATCTATCACAGAATCTGAAAACCCACGCTTTGATAGAATCAAGCGTTCAATCTCCAAGCCGTCAGCTGGAGGGAGACCAGATTTGGATGTTCGAATGGACCCTGAACAAGAAGGTCCTGTCTCAAAGGTAGCTTCCATGGTGGAACCGATGACATATTCACCAGGTCTGCATTCCAAGTCCTGCGTGGCCACGCAGGAGCTATCAAGATCACCAAGGCCCTCTCCTGTTTGATCCTGGCTACCAGCCTGGGAATGAGAGGAAACGGTGGAAATACATAAGCTAGGTTGAAGGTCCAAGGTGCTACTAGTGCATCTACTAGAGTCGCCTTGGGATCCCTGGATCTGGACCCGTAGCAAGGAACCTTGAAGTTCTGACGAGACGCCATCAGATCCATGTCTGGAATGCCCCATAATTGAGTTAGTTGGGCAAAGATCTCCGGGTGGAGTTCCCACTCCCCCGGATGGAATGTCTGACGACTCAGATAATCCGCTTCCCAGTTTTCCACACCTAGGATGTGGATCGCAGATAGGTGGCAGGAGTGATCCTCCGCCCATTGAATTATTTTGGTCACTTCTTTCATCGCCAGGGAACTCCTTGTTCCCCCCTGATGATTGAAATACGCAACGGTCGTCATGTTGTCTGATTGGAATCTTATGAATCTGGCCTTTGCTAGCTGAGGCCAAGCCCTGAGAGCATTGAAGATCGCTCTTAGTTCCAGAATGTTTATCGGGAGAAGAGACTCTTCCCGAGACCATAGTCCCTGAGCTTTCAGGGATTCCCAGACCGCGCCCCAGCCCACTAGACTGGCGTCGGTCGTGACAATGACCCACTCTGGTCTGCGGAAGCTCATTCCCTGGGATAGATGGTCCAGGGTCAGCCACCAACGGAGTGAATCTCTGGTCTTCTGATCTACTTGAATCATTGGAGACAAGTCTGTATAGTCCCCATTCCACTGTTTGAGCATGCACAGTTGTAATGGTCTTAGATGAATTCGTGCAAAAGGAACTATGTCCATTGCTGCAACCATCAACCCTACTACTTCCATGCACTGCGCTATGGAAGGACGTGGAACAGAATGAAGAACTTGACAAGTGCTTAGAAGTTTTGACTTTCTGACCTCTGTCAGAAAAATCCTCATTTCTAAGGAATCTATTATTGTTCCCAAGAAGAGAACTCTTGTTGACGGAGACAGAGAACTTTTTTCTATGTTCACCTTCCATCCGTGTGATCTGAGAAAGGCCAGAACAATGTCTGTATGAGCCTTTGCTGTTGACAGGGACGACGCTTGTATTAGAATGTCGTCCAAGTATGGTACTACTGCAATGCCCCTCGGTCTTAGAACCGCTAGAAGGGACCCTAGTACCTTTGTGAAAATCCTTGGAGCAGTGGCTAACCCGAATGGGAGGGCCACAAACTGGTAATGTTTGTCCAGAAAGGCGAACCTTAGGAACTGATGATGTTCTTTGTGGATAGGAATATGTAGGTACGCATCCTTTAGATCCACGGTAGTCATAAATTGACCTTCCTGGATAGTGGGTAGAATCGTTCGAATGGTTTCCATCTTGAACGATGGTACCCTGAGAAATTTGTTTAGGATCTTCAAATCCAAAATTGGTCTGAAAGTTCCCTCTTTTTTGGGAACTACGAACAGATTTGAATAAAATCCCATTCCTTGTTCCTTTATTGGAACTGGGTGTATCACTCCCATCTTTAACAGGTCTTCTACACAATGTAAGAACGCCCGTCTCTTTATTTTGTTTAAGGATAAGTGAGACATGTGGAACCTTCCCCTTGGGGGTAGTTCCCTGAATTCCAGAAGATAACCCTGAGAAACTATTTCTAGTGCCCAGGGATCCTGAACATCTCTTGCCCAAGCCTGAGCAAAGAGAGAGAGTCTACCCCCTACTAGATCCGGTCCCGGATCGGGGGCTACTCCTTCATGCTGTTTTGTTAGCAGCAGCAGGCTTCTTGGCCTGCTTACCCTTGTTCCAGCCTTGCATAGGCTTCCAGGCTGGTTTGGGCTGTGAGACATTACCCTCTTGCTTAGAGGATGCAGAATTAGAGGCCGGTCCGTTCCTGAAATTGCGAAAGGAACGAAAATTAGACTTATTCTTAGCCTTGAAAGGCCTATCTTGAGGAAGGGCATGGCCCTTTCCCCCAGTGATGTCTGAGATAATCTCTTTCAATTCTGGTCCAAATAGAGTTTTACCTTTGAAAGGGATGTTAAGCAATTTTGTCTTGGATGATACATCCGCTGACCAAGACTTTAGCCAAAGCGCTCTGCGCGCCACAATTGCAAACCCTAAATTTTTCGCCGCTAATCTAGCTAATTGCAAAGCGGCATCTAAAATAAAAGAGTTAGCCAACTTAAGTGCGTGAACTCTGTCCATAACCTCCTCATATGGAGTCTCTCTACTGAGCGACTTTTCTAGTTCCTCGAACCAGAACCACGCTGCTGTAGTGACAGGAACAATGCACGAAATGGGTTGTAGAAGGTAACCTTGCTGTACAAAAATCTTTTTAAGCAAACCTTCCAATTTTTTATCCATAGGATCTTTGAAAGCACAACTATCCTCGATAGGAATAGTAGTGCGCTTGTTTAGAGTAGAAACTGCCCCCTCGACCTTAGGGACTGTCTGCCATAAGTCCTTTCTGGGGTCGACCATAGGAAATAATTTCTTAAATATAGGGGGGGGGAACAAAAGGTATGCCGGGCTTCTCCCACTCCTTATTCACTATGTCCGCCACCTGCTTGGGTATAGGAAATGCGTCGGGGTGCACCGGAACCTCTAGAAACTTGTCCATCTTGCATAATTTCTCTGGAATGACCAAGTTGTCACAATCATCCAGAGTAGATAACACCTCCTTAAGCAGTGCGCGGAGATGCTCTAATTTAAATTTAAATGTCACAACATCAGGTTCAGCTTGTTGAGAAATTTTTCCTGAATCTGAAATTTCCCCATCTGACAAAACCTCCCTCATGGCCACTTCAGATTGGTGTGAGGGAATGACAGAACAATTATCATCAGCGCCCTCCTGCTCTTCAGTGTTTAAAACAGAGCAATCGCGCTTTCTCTGATATGCAGGCATTTTGGATAAAATATTTGCTATGGAGTTATCCATTACAGCCGTCAATTGTTGCATGGTAATAAGCATTGGCGCGCTAGATGTACTAGGGGCCTCCTGCGAGGGCAAAATTGGTGTAGACACAGTAGGAGATGATGTAGTATGTCTACTCCCCTCATCTGAGGAATCATCTTGGGCAATTTCATTATCTGTGGCAGTACTGTCCTTACTTTGTTTGGACGCTATGGCACAATTATCACACAATTTTAAATGGGGAGACACATTGGCTTTCATACATATAGAACATAGCTTATCCGAAGGCACAGACATGTTAAACAGGCTTAAACTTGTCAATAAAGCACAAAAAACGTTTTAAAACAAAACCGTTACTGTCTCTTTAAATTTTAAACAGAAACACTTTATTACTGAATATGTGAAAAAGTATGAAGGAATTGTTCAAAAATTACCAAAATTTCACCACAGTGTCTTAAAGCATTAAGAGTATTGCACACCAATTTTCAGAGCTTTAACCCTTAAAATAACGGAACCGGAGCCGTTTACAAATTTAACCCCTATACAGTCCCAGTTACAGCCTTTGCTGAGACCTAACCAAGCCCAGAGGGGAATACGATACCAAATGACGCCTTCTAGAAACTTTTCCAGCTACTTTCAGATCCTCACACATGCATCTGCATGTCTTGCTCTCAAAAACAACTGCGCAGTAATGGAGCGAAAATGAGGCTCAGCCTACAACTGGGAAGGCCCTCCCTGACTGGAAAAGGTGTCTAACATAGTGCCTGCCGTTAAAAAACGTTCCCCAAGTTTATAAATGTGAATTATCAGCATAAACATGTATAAAATGTCCAAATAAAGCAATCGATTTAGCCCATAAAAATGTCTACCAGTTTTATAGCCCATATTAAGCCCTTTATTCTGTTTGAGACTAAGAAAATGGCTTACCGGTCCCCATGAGGGGAAATGACAGCCTTCCAGCATTACACAGTCTTGTTAGAAATATGGCTAGTCATACCTTAAGCAGAAAAGTCTGCTAACTGTTTCCCCCAACTGAAGTTACTTCATCTCAACAGTCCTATGTGGAAACAGCAATCGATTTTAGTTACTGTCTGCTAAAATCATCTTCCTCTCACAAACAGAAATCTTCATCCTTTTCTGTTTCAGAGTAAATAGTACATACCAGCACTAATTTAAAATAACAAACACTTGATAGAAGAATAAAAAACTACATTTAAACACCAAAAACTCTTAACCATCTCCGTGGAGATGTTGCCTGTACAACGGCAAATAGAGTGACTGGGGTGGGCGGAGCCTAGGAGGGACTATATGGACAGCTTTGCTGGGACTCTTTGCCATTTCCTGTTGGGGAAGAGATATTCCCACAAGTAAGGATGACGCCGTGGACCGGACACACCAATGTTTGAGAAATGGACTGGACAAAATTGTCACCTTCTCAAAAGAAATATTTGCATTCCAAGTTTGTGATGCTCCTGTAATTTGTAATTAAGCTCACTTGTATCAATTAACAGGTGCTGACAATATAGAAATCACACCGGCAATCAGTTAAAATTGTGAAAAATTCACTCAACCTTTCTGTTGTGTGCCACACTGAGCATGGAGAAGAGAAAGAGCAGCAAATAATTGTCTGAGGATTTAAGAACAAAAATTGTGGAAAAGCATGGACAACCTCAAGGTTACAAGTCCATCTCCAGAGATCTTAATGTTCCTGTGTCCACTGTGCGCAACATCGTCAAGAAGTTTACAGCCCATGGCACTGTAGCTAATCTCTCTGGACGTAAGAGAAAAATTGATCAAAGATTGCAACAAAGGTTTTTTTGAATGGTGGATAAAGAACCGCTATCAACTTCCAGACAAATTCAAGCTGACCTTCAGGCACAGGGTACAAATGTGTCATCTTGCACTATACCTCGCCATCTGAATGAAAAGGGGGGCTATGGTAGGAGACCCAGGAATACCACATTGCTGACACAAAATTACTTGAGGAAGCCAAAATCCTTTTGAAAGATTGTGCTGTGGACAGACAAAACAAAATTACAGCTTTTTGGTGAAGTCCATCATTCTACTGTTTTCAGAAATAGAAATGAGGCTTTTAAAGAAAAGAATACAATCCCAACAGTCAAACATGGTGGAAGTGCACTGATGTTTTGGGGTTGCTTTTCTGCTTTAGGCACTGGATGTCTTGACTGTGTGCATAGCATTATGAAATCTGAAGACTACCAAAGAATTCTGTGGTACAATGTAGGGGCCAGTGTCAGAAAGTTAGGTCTCCATCAGAGGTCATGGGTCTTACAGCAGGACAATGACACAAAGCACACATCAAAAAGTGCCCAAAAATGGTTTAAGACAAAGCACTGGAGAGTACTGAACTAGACAGCAATGAGTCCAGATCTCAATCCCATAGAGCACCTGTGGAGAGATCTCAAAACAGCAGTTGGGAAAATTAACCCTTCCAATCTGAGAGACCTGGAGCAGTTGGCGAAAAAAGAGTGGTCCAAAATTCCAGTAGAGAGGTGTAAGAAACTCATTGATGGTTACAGGAAGTGATTGATATTAGTTATTTTTTCCAAGGGGTGTACTACCAAATATTTAACTGAGGGTGCCAAGAGTTTTGCGTGGAATGTATCAGGGGCTTTTTTTCTCTCACATTTTTGTGTCATACTAATACAAATAAAAGAAATAAACAAGAGACTGCCTAAACATTTGTAATTGCAACAATTTTCTGGACAAAGTGGTGCATTATCTGACAGAAATGCAGGGGTCCCTTAAGGGCAGTAAGTTGTCTTTTTATTTTAAAGAATCTTTCTGCTAGGCAACAGAATATTTTTTTGTAATTTTTTCCCCCTCAAAGTATTCTTACTTCATCACCTCTTTTCCCCCTCCCCCAAAAAAATAAAAAATAAATAACAGAAATAAATAACACTAATCCTCAAGGGTAGCAAAGGATGCTAGTCAAGCAGAAAATTGGGGGGGAGGGTTGTTTTTTTTTACACTCAAAGCATTCTACTTGTTCACATAAAAAAGCAAAGCTATTCATTTCTATAAGCCACTTAGCTATTCACAGAAAGGCATGTTTGGGACATTCTCAAATAAGGGACACCACGCACACAGCAAGTGTAATGTCATAAGTGAACTGAATAACAATTTTTCAGTAAAAAAAACAACTTAGCAAACAAAATAAAAAAAATTAAAAACACATTAAACACACACACAAGTAAAATCTAAGCCCAAAAATTATTATAGCCTTAATAAATGGTACGATTTCTATAGCAATGTAGTTTTTAAAATAAGGTAGGTAAGCCAATAATATCCTCACCCACAAGACATGTATAATATATGAAGAAGCTAATTTACCAAGCAAGTGATTGGCTCCACAAAAAAAACTCAGATCAATAAGAGATAGGACAAATTAAAATCTTAAATGACTTCCATTAGCTACCACTGCTACATGTATAAATATACAGTACCTTTAAACCTTGCCAAGGAAGACTTCCACGTAAAAAATACATAAACATGTGTCCTAATGCTTCTAAATCATCTCTTCTACTTTGCTCTGGAAGAAAAACATTTTTTTTTTAATTTAGAAAAGTCAATAAAAAGTACATTATTTTAATTAAAAAACATACTGTATGCTTACCTGATAAATTCACTTATTTCATGGTGGTGAGATTCCACGATCCATTACTCCTGGGAACTACTCTTCTCTACCACTAGGAGGAGGCCAAGATTCCCATAAATTTATTTCTTTTACGATATGACGAGTCCACGGATTTCATCCTTACTTATGGGATATCGCCTCCTGGTCAGCAAGGAGGAGGCAAAGAGCACCACAGCAGAGCTGTATATATAGCTCCTCCCTTCCCTCCCACTCCAGTCATTCGACCGAAGTTAAGAAGAGAAAGGAAAAGCCAAGGTGCAGAGGTGATGAAGTTTAACAAAAATAAAGACCTGTCTTAGAAAATGACAGGGTGGGCCGTGGACTCGTCATATCGTAAAAGAAATATATTTATCAGGTAAGCATAAATTTCCTTTTCTTTTACAAGATATGACGAGTTCACGGATTTCATCCTTACCTAAACAGAAGGCACCACTGCTTGAAGAACTTTTCTCCCAAAAACAGCCTCGGACGAGGCAAAAGTATCAAATTTGTAAAATTTGGAAAAAGTGTGAAGACACTTCCAAGTTGCAGCCTTGCAAATCTGTTCAACAGAAGCATCATTTTTAAATGCCCATGAGGAAGCCACAGCCCTAGTAGAATGAGCAGTAATTCTTTCAGGAGGCTGCTGTCCAGCAGTCTCATATGCAAAACGGATGATACTCTTCAGCCAAAAAGAAAGAGAGGTAGCCGTAGCTTTCTGGCCCCTATGTTTTCCAGAAAAAACAACAAATAATGAAGATGATCGACGAAATTCCTTAGTCGCCTGCAAGTAAAACTTCAGGGCACGGACCACGTCCAAGTTATGTAACAGACGCTCCTTCTTAGAAGAAGGATTAGGACACAATGAAGGAACAATAATTTCCTGATTAATATTTTTGTTGGAAACAACCTTAGGAAGAAAACCAGGTTTGGTACGCAACACTACCTTATCGGAATGAAAAATAAGGTAAGAAGAATCACATTGTAATGCTGAAAGCTCAGAAACTCTGCGAGCAGAAGAAATAGCAATCAAAAATTAAACTTTCCAAGATAACAATTTGATATCTATGGAATGCATAGGTTCAATCGGAACCCCTTGAAGAACCTTAAGAACTAAATTCAAACTCCAAGGAGGAGCAATAGGTCGAAACACAGGCCTGATTCTAGTCAGAGCCTGACAAAAAGATTTAACATCCGGAATATCTGCCAGACGTTTGTGTAGCAAAATAGATAAAGCAGAAATCTGTCCCTTTAAGGAACTTGCTTATAACCCTTTCTCCAAACCTTCTTGGAGAAAAGATAAAATCCTAGGAATCCTAATCTTACTCCATGAGTAGCCCTTGGATTCGAACCAATAAAGATATTTACGCCATATCTTATAGTAAATATTTCTAGTAACAGGCTTACGTGCCTGAATCAAGGTATCAATGACTGAATCAGAGAACCCTCGCTTAGATAAAATCAAGCATTCAATCTCCAAGCAGTCAGCTGCAGAGAAACTAGATTCGGATGATGGAAGGGTCCCTGAATGAGAAGGTCCTGCCTCAATGGAAGCTTCCACGGTGGCAGAGAGGACATGTCCACCAGATCGGCATACCAAGTCCTGCGACGCCACGCAGGAGCGATGAGAATCACCAAAGCCTTCTCCTGTTTGATCTGAGCAATCACCCGGGGAAGGAGAGCAAACGGTGGAAACACATAAGCTAGGTTGAACGACCAAGGCACTGCTAAGGCATCTATCAGTTCGGCCTGATGATCCCTGGACCTGGATCCGTATCTCGGGAGCTTGGCATTCTGCGAGATGCCATAAGATCCAGCTCCGGTCTGCCCCATCTGAGAATCAGGGTGGCAAAGACCTCCGGATGGAGTTCCCATTCCCCCAGATGAAATGGCTGTCTGCTCAAAAAATCAGCTTCCCAGTTGTCCACTCTGGGATGTAGATTGCTGACAGATAACAAGATTGAGCCTTTGCCCACCGAATTATCTTGGACACTTCTGAACCCATGCTCCCCCAAATAGCTCCCAAATCCTAGAGACTTGCATCTGAAATCTGAAGTGATCAAAGGGCAGGTAGGATGAGCAAAAGAAGCCCCCTGAATAATAAATGTATTATCCAGTCACCACCAAGTTAGAGACGGACATGTACTGGGATCCAAAAATATCCTTTGAGACAACCGAGTATAATTTGTGCACCATTCATGCAGCAAACAAAGCTGAAGCGGCCTCATCTGAAAACGAGAGAGAGAGAGAGATAGAGAAAGAGATAGAGAGAGATAAAGAGAGATAGAGAGATAGAGAGAGAGACTAATGGACACTGAATCTATTTGAAAAAACAAAAATGTTACTTTAGTTTGAGGAACCAAAGAACATTTTGGAAAATTGATCCTCCAACCCTGCTGTTGAAGAAACAACAAGAGTTGGTGTGAGATTTTGATAAAGGAAAAGGCGAAGCTTGAACTAAGATGTCATCCAGGTATGGAAACACTGCAATACCCTGAGACCTGTTCACAGACAAAAGGGCACACAAAACCTTTGTGAACATTCTTGGAGCTGTAACCTGACAAAATGGAACAGCAACACACTGAAAATGCTTGTCAAGAAACGCAAACCTCAGAAACTGGAAATATTTTCTGTGAATTGGAACATAAAGGTCAGCCATCATTTAAGTCTATTGTGGACATAAACTGGCCTTGCGGAACAAAAGGCAGAATAGTCCAAATAGATCCAGAACTAATCTGAAAGTACTTTCCTTCTATGGAACAATGAAGACATTTGAATAAAATCCCATCCCATGTTCCTATAAAGAAACTTGTACAATCACTCCCATAGCTTCCAGATCTGAGACAGACTGGAAAAAAGATTGAGCATTTACAGGAATCCATGGAACATTAAACAGAAATAAAAACTTCCTCTGTGAGACCTTGTCCTTAAATTTTATTCAATATCCATTAGAAACTAGAATCAGAAACCAGGGATCTGGAACAGACTTAAACCAAGACTCCTGAAAGCTTAATCTGCCCCCTACCAGAACTTCTGGATCGGAGTCTGAACCTTTATGCAGTTTTGGTAGTAGGGATAGATTTCTTACCCTGCTTTGGCTTCTTCTAGTTAGCACCAGGTCTCCAGGCTGAAGCAGAGGAGCCTTGCTTCTGAGCAGAGGAGTCAATCTTTTGTCTTTTATTCTGACAAAAGGAACAAAAATGATTAGAAGCTTCAGATTTCCCACTAGACTTCATGTCCTGAGGAAGAAAAGCCCCTTTACCTCCAGTAACAGAAGATATTATAGAATCTAAATCAAAACCAAACATCTTTCCCTGAAAGGAAAGGGATAATAAACTGGATTTTGACACCATATCAGCAGACTAGAATTTAAGCCATAAGGCTCTCCTGGCAAGGACTGCCAAAGACATGCTTTTGACATTAAAGGGACATAAAACAAGTTGGGGAAAGAGACAAAATAATATATGTACTTTAATTACTTTACATGCAAATTTATACTGCAGTGCCTCACCATTAACCCTTTATTTTCAGTTTCTGAATTGTAAAGCTCTAACTCCCCCCACACAATTCCTTTTATGGCTGTATCTATGTGTATTGCTCTTTTGGTAAAATGCAAAAGTGAATAGGGATTATATGCTGGAGAATGCCTAGAAGCTGTGAACTCAGTTGAAATACAATGCCTGTGTCTAAACACTGATAAGAGGGGTGGAGTTAGCTGCTCCAGGCAGTTTAGCTATGTAATTCATTTTGCTTATTTTTTAGAATTATTTTTAAAACCCCCCAGCAATTTTTAAACAATTTGTTTATGCAAACTATTTTAAATTAATTAACCCTTTTAGGATATGCACAGATCTCAATCTGTTTTATATCACTTTAATCTTCATAAGATACAGCAAAATAAAAGAATGTGCCTTTTAAAACAAACCCAAAAGATTTGCACTACCAGATTCAGCAGAATACTGCGATAAAAGACTAGACAACCAATAGGTTAGAAGTAGAAGCAGCAGCACATCCGCAATATAAATAGCTGGCCTGAACTAAAAGACTGCATGTAAAAAGGCCCATCTATGAAAAGACTTTCTATCTAAAGGGTCTTTAGAAGAAGTACTGTCTTCCAAAGGAATTGAAGTATGTTTAGCCAAAGTGAAAATGGCCCCATTCATCTAGGGAACTATTTCCCATAAATCAATGTTGGCAGCAGGTAAAGGAAATAACTTTTAAAAACCTTGCAGAAGGAGTAAATTAAATACCTGGCTTAAAACATTCCCTAGAAACCATGTCCGAGTCCGAGAAAGCATCAGAAATAGGGAAAATTTCAGGGAGATTAACAACATTCCATAAAACTGAATTTAAACAATTACAAGGCTTATCATAAGAAATTTTAGGATCCTAAAGTAATTAAAAACTCCTTTAAAAGAGAACAAGTATGTTCAACTTTAAACATGAAAGGGGAAATATAAGGTTCAACATCAGTTGAAGATTCCTCATCACCAGAAGAAACTTTACCATCTGAAGACATAACAGTATCCCAGGTTTCAGGGCACTAGTAAAAGATAAATTCTGAACTGAACTTTAATGCTTGTTTGAAGGAGGGAGAGCAGCCAGCGCCTCAAACTGCAGCCTTGATAAAACTCAACAGTAGGTGAAACACCATCAATATTCTCCTGTAATGAACAAACAGAAGGTATGTTAATACCCAAAGAAACAGCATTATGTTGGTCTGATTGTATCAATAATTCTAAACATGGGTCACATAAATGAGCTGGAGAAGGCAACTCAACTTTTTTATAATAAGTCCACCAAATAATAGTAGAAAGGTGTTCAGGGGTCTTGGGTAGATTTAGGGACCAAATAAGACTTCTACATTATAGCATATGACAAAGCACTAGCCCCCTAAAAAGCTTTTGAAGAATGGAACTTACCCCTTCCTAAGTAGCTTTTATATAAACTCACAGGTACAATGCACGCTAAGCCGAACTGTAAAACAAAGCATGAGACAAACATAACACTGAAGAGCAGATAATGCTCATCAGAAAGAATTATTAACACAAGGAACAAAAACCAAACTCACAGCTATAAGTAATTTAGTGTGCCAAAAAGCAGACGCATAGCCGAGGACGAACATGCGCTAATCCATGTGCGTAAACTGGTTGATACACGTAATAACTATAGAAAACTAAAGGGCCGTGAACTAACCCGAAAAGCGTTAACCGACGTGCACAAACTCACTGCACGTAAACCTAAAAACATGCAAAATTCAAACTAAGCACAACAAAACAGCAGAGGCGGGCAAAACAGCAAAATGAATAATGTAAAGAATCCTATTCCCAAGGCCATATATGTTGACAA
Organism: Bombina bombina; assembly: GCF_027579735.1. NCBI lineage: Eukaryota > Metazoa > Chordata > Amphibia > Anura > Bombinatoridae > Bombina > Bombina bombina. The sequence goes on along the minus strand of NC_069500.1, from coordinate 300,509,746 downwards.
ATATATATATATATATATACATACACACAAAATAGAAAAGTGTCTTATGTTTAATGGAGTGTCTAATATGTTTAATAAATGATACTTGCAAATAGACACTTGTCGATTAGCAAACAAGCAGCAGGCAGCCAAAACAGTACTGAAACGTATCAGCAGAGGTTATGGATTAGTACTAGTATATTGTAGATCCATAAAGGGAGGCAAAAAGACAAGTCACTGCGACCAAATATGGAAGGTTCGTGAAAAATGTCCCATGAGGTGAAAAAATAATCACAAATAACCCACATACATTTCCCACAGGGGAAACAGGGCCTCAATATAGAATGAAAACCCCTCTCTCTAAAGAATCAAATGCACATCTTCATGTATCCAGTGGAGGCAAAGTAAAGACTGAGGTATGTGTGAGGTGGAAGGGGTTTTATGGGGCATCTTGGAATTTGGGGATCTTTGCTTCCAACTAGTGGTAGAGAAGAATAATTCCCAGGTATAATGGATAGTAAACTCTCACCACCTGTATGAAAGAAATATGTGTAATTATGACACCAAATAATAGCATGTTTAAGGGTTACTAAAAACAACTGAGTAATGTCTATCAACATTTGAATACATTTGAAAACATCAACAAGTAATTTTAGCTGCACGCTCAATACACTAAACAGATGCAAACATATAAAGTGAATTAGATACCATTTATCAATAGTTTCAAAATTGTTTTTACCACATAGTACCCCAATACTAACCATACATTCCTGTTTTTACTATTTTTTTTTATCCTTCTCTATTATTTTTTATTGCTTTGTAGCTCCCTCATTCTATGTGTCTACATCTCCATCTGTACTATGGGCAATATGTGCTTGCCTCTATGAGATCCTTCTTCCTGCCTCAAATCTTCTTGCATATGGTCTTCTGTTCCCTCTCTATGCTGAAAACAACTTAGGGACAGAAGTATGTGCAAACAAGGCTTGGAGGGAACCCCATTAGATAATCTTATATTCCAGACATCCCAGATATATATTATACTTCTTATGAACTATTATGACGTTTTAAAGTTGAAAATGTAATATTGGAACCTCTTAATAAAATGTCTTGGCTTGAGCTTATAGCACCCTCCTGTGGATTATTTTTGAAATCTAAGATCTGTATCTATCTGAGGAAGGAGATAGAATGATTGGAGTGGATAGCCATTTGCAGTCTATGCACATTATATCTGATTATACATTTATGTTCCACACAGCCTTGATGGACAGTCTGTTTTAAATCTGTCCCTAATTGTTCTTAGCAGAAAAGTGAGACAACAGGAAAACATTTGTTCAAATAAGGTGGCACCTATCAAATCAACAATTATCGGAGTTAAATTACAGAAAAAATGGGACAAAACACAAAATGTATCACAGCAAAATTCACTAAAATCGCCAATCATAATTATGAAAAGCTTCTGCCCAAAAAAAAAAAAAAAAAAAAAAAAAAAAAGGACAGAAAGGAAGTTTGCTTTTGGCACATATATTGAATGGAAATGTTTATGGTCTGTATTAAATTCAATGGACAGTGTAATTTTTTTTGTGTGACAAATACTTGCAATGTGCAATTTATTAATCATAATACGGCCCCTTTTGTTTGTCTCGCTTTTGGTTAGGTGGTGAGACCGATTTTTAGGCAGATGAGTTGGTCGAGCTGTATCTTTTTGAGTATTTCATTACAGTACTCCACAGCTTGTATCATGGAACATTTTCTGATTTTGGCTATGTTATATGCTGATGCTGCCTCCAGAAGTGAGTAAAATTGTAATTTAAAAATAAAATGTATGCTTACCTGATAAATTTCTTTCTTTCCGGAAATGGAGAGTCCACAATGTCACTCCAATTACTAGTAAGATATTCACTCCTGGCCAGCAGGAGGAGGAAAAGAGCACCCCAGCAAAGCTGTTAAATGTCACTTCCCTTACCTATAACCCCCAGTCATTCAGCCGATGGGAAATGGAAAAAGGTGTAGAGGTGTAACACAAAAGGTGTAGAGGTGCCTGAGCTTTAGTAAAAAAATACTGTCTAATCTAAAGGGTAGGGTCATGGACTCTCCATGTCCGGAAAGAAAGAAATTTAACAGGTAAGCATCAATTTTAATTTTCTTTCCTAAGACATGGAGAGTCCACAACGTCATTCAAATTACTAGTGGGAACCAATACCCAAGCTAGAGGACACTGAATGAACAGGGAGGGAGAACAAGACAGGCAGACCTAAACAGAAGGAACAACTGCTTTAAGAACCTTTCTCCCTAAAGAGACCTCAGCCAAGGCAAAAGTATAAAATTTTGAAAATTTGTAAAAAGTATGCAAAGAAGACCATGTTGCCACCTTGCAAATCTGTTCCACAGAAGCTTAATTTTTGAACGCCAAAGAAGTGGAGACAGCCCCTGTGGAATGAGCCGTAATTCTCTCAGGAGGCTGCTGACCAGCAGTCAAATGAGCAAAACAAATAATATTTCTCAACCAGAGGGAAAGACAAGTAGAAGTGGCTTTCTGACCCTTGCACTTTCTAGAAAAACAAACAGGGCAGAAAACTGACAAAAATCTTAAGTAGACTGTAGGTAAAATATTAGAGCACGCACAACATCCAAGTTATGCAAAAGACGTTCTGTATGAGAAGGAGGATTAGTACAAAAGGAAGGAACAACAATTTCCTGATTAATGTTTCAATCTGAAACCACCTTAGGGAGAAACCCCAATTTAGTACGAAGGACCACCTTATCCTCATGAAAAATAAGGTAAGGCGAATCACACTGCAGAGCCGAGAGTTCAGAAACTCTACGAGCAGAGGAAATAGCAATAAGAAACAAAACCTTCCAAGATAACTTAATATCTACAGAATGCATTTGCTCAAACGGAGCCTGCTGCAAAACTCTAAGAACTAGGTTAAGACTCCAAGAAGAAGCAACAGGTTTAAACACAGGCCTGATTCTGTCCAAGGCCTGACAAAAAGATTGAACATCTGGCACATCTGCCAGACGCTTATGTAAAAGAATAAAAAATGCACAAATCTGACCCTTCAGAGAACTGACTGAAAATCTTTTCTCCAGACCTTCCTGGAGAAAAGACAAAATTCTAGGAATCCTGACCCTAACTCCAAGAGAAGCCCTTCGATTCACACCAATATAGGTATGTGTGCCATACCTTATGGTAAATCTTACGAGTAACAGGCTTGCAAGCCTGAAGCATAGTATCAATGACTGACTTTGAAAACCCACACTTAGCCAGAACTAAGCGTTCAATCTCCATGCAGTCAGCTTCAGAGAAATGAGATTTGGATGGAGGAAAGAACCCCGAGTTAGAAGGTCCTTTCTCAGAGGTAACCGCCAAGGAGGAAGAGATGACATCTTCACTAAGTGTGAAAACCAGATCCTGCAAGGCCATGCAGGAGCTCTCAGAATTACAGACACTCTCTCCTGTTTGATACAAGCAATGACTTGTGGAAGTAGAGCAAACGGAGGAAACAGGTATGCTAGACCGAAATTCCAAGGAACCACCAGAGCATCTAACAGGGTGGACTGAGGAACTCTTGACCTTTACCCGTGTACCTTGAAAGCTTGGCGTTCTGACGAGACACCATCAGATCCAACTCCGGCAACCCCCACTTGATGGTTAACCTGGAGAACACTCCCTGGGATGAAAGGTCTGACGAGACACCATCAGATCCAACTCCGGCAACCCCCACTTGATGGTTAACCTGGAGAACACTCCCTGGGATGAAAGGTCTGTCTGCTCAGAAAATACGCCTCCCAGTTGTCCACTCCTGGAATGTGGATGGTAGACTGGAGTAAATCGTGAGATTCCACCCACTGAATGATGCAAGTCACCTCCTTCATGGCCAAGGAACTCAGTGTTCCTCCCTGGTGGCGGTTTCAAACAAAATAAGCGCCTCTACAACTGAAAGTCTGAGGTGCCCTACCTGAACCTTCAAAGTATTCCAAATTTAGACTGTCATGAAACTGTCCTGCCGATCGTCAATCGAGTCGTTACAGAAGCCGGCACAGTAATGACGCCACTCTGCTCAGAGACTTAAGCGGATGAGCGGGAAGTCACATGACTGTAAGAAAAAGAAACTGTGCAGCAAGTCAAAAGAGTGCGTTTCTTACAAAACAGCCGAGTAAGACCGGAGGATTAAATGATGAGCCCAACTTCCCAAATCCCCCAATAAAAAGTCCCACTTAAAACATAAGTTATCAGCCACAGAGTAAACTTCCCATAAACAAAAGGGGAAGATTAACCCCTTAGTCTCCACACAGTAACCAACTCTGGCTTTCTATACCGAGGGCAGCAAATATGTAAGAAAACAAAGCAAGGACCATTTCACCACTTTCTAACTGCTTAAATGCCACCACTACTCTTACTCAAGAGATTGACATGGACACAGCTACACCCAAATCTTTGCTTGCAGGAAAAAGTACCCAAAAAAGGAATACAATCTTCAGACACTGAACATCGCCTCCTTCATTGACAGAGGCAAAGAGAATGACTGGGGGTTATGGGTAAGGGAAGTGTCACTTAACAGCTTTAATGGGGTGCTCTTTGCCTCCTCCTGCTGGCCAGGAGTTAATATCCCACTAGTAATTTGAATGATGTTGTGGACTCTCCATGTCTTAGGAAAGAAATAAGATTTCTTTCCTAAGATATGGTGAGTCCACAACGTCCCTTAATTACTAGTGGGAATATCACTCCTGGCCAGCAGGAGGCGGCAAAGAGCACCACAGCCAAGCTGTTAAGTGTCATTCCCCTACCATTAAACCCCAGTCATCAATGGAGGAGGTGAAGTTTTGGTGTCTGAAGAAGTTTTTAATTTCTTTTGCTTCAAGCAAGATTTTTAGGTCTAGCCGCAGTCCACGTTAATCTCTTCAGTAGGGTAGTGGTGGCTTTAAAGCAGTGAGGAACTTGTATGGTGGGTCTTGCTGAGTTTTCCTAACATATTTGCTGCCCATGATTTAGAAAGCCAGAGTAGGTTTACTCTGTTCTTTCTCTTTCTACAGGTCTCTGTGAGGAGCATATGTTCTCTCATACTTGATGAGCTGTCTACATGCCGGACGGCAGACTTTGCAGGTAAGTGCTGTAATGTCTACCAGGTGGGGAGACTTTGCACTTATAGGATGTCCTGCAGTAATAAATTTGGGACAAATATAATCCTTGGGTAAGGATTAGATTTTGGCATGGGTCAGGCACTATTATGCATGTGTTAGAGACTTTATTATCTCCTTTAGGAACTGAAGGCGTTAATTACCAATGGCTCTTTTTACCCTGTGGAGTTTTATTTCCTTTAAATGTGGGTATGTATGTGAAGTGTTTAAACTAGCTGTCGGTTACGATCTGACTCCGTCTCCTCCGAAGCCGTTTTCAGGGCTTAATGCTAGGGAAGTCTCTCAGTCTGTTTAGACTCCTAGCGTATCCAGGAAGTAGGTGGATCACTTTTTTGCGTCTTCTGTGGCGCAGTAGAGTATTGTTCGGTCACGTGACACTCCTCTTAGCTTTATGGACTCGGAGAGGTCTCGGCTGCACAGAAAAATTCAGCAGCATAATCCTGTGTTCCTGTTTACGTTTTCTCTTGTTTTACGAACGGCAGATAGGCGCCTCAGTTAAGACTGAGTTGTGGAGGTTCCCAGAGAGTTTTGTTGAGCGTTGACTTCGCTCTGTTACTTTAATCAAAATCTTTAATAAAGGTCTTTCAGTTGCTTCTGTAGGAACTATTAAGCTAAGCTGAAGACAGCGCTGTTGTTATTAGAAGCCCAAATTGCTTCTCCTATGCAATTTTGTTCTTCATGTGTTAAGACATTGCAGTGTAAAGAAAAAATATTTTTTGGTGAGCCTAATGTCTCTCAGGTTGATGCTGTTCAGGCAATGCCACAGCCTTCTCCTGTAATGTCCCAAGCCTCAATGGTGTCACATGCAGTGCCCTGCGGTTCCTCTAAATCGCCTGGGGGAGTTTATTTGCAAGCAGGTATCTGCGGCTTTAGCCGCTTTTCCTGTGTTAAGGGAAAAATGCAAGAGGAAAGTTAGAGATTCAGATAGTAAGGTTTCTGCGCCAGTTTTGGCTACCCAAGTGGCCATTTCTCTTAAATCTGATTAGGAAGATACGTTGGTAGCTTCTGAGAGTGAAATCTCAGATTCGGACAGTGTAATGCCTCTCTCTGATGCTGAAGTTGTAATCTTCAGATTTAAGCTTGAACACTTCCGTGTACTATTAAAGGAGGTTTTAGCTACTTTGGATGACTCCGATACTCCTGTCGTTGTCAACCCTAAGAAATCTAGTAAACTTAATAGTTACTTTGATGTACAAAAAGCTGGAGGCTTATTTGAAGATGTATATTCATCAAGGTCTCCAATGGCAACCTGAAGTGTGTATTGCCACTGTGACAAGTGTGGCATCCTATTGGTTCGACGGCTTGTCCGATTCTCTTCAGGTAGAGACTCCCTTGGATGAGATTCAAGACAGGATTAAGGCTCTTAAGCTAGCCAATTCCTTTATTTTTGATGCTATCATGCAGGTTATTAGACTGGGAGCCAAGATATCTGGCTTCTCTGTGCTAGCCCGCAGGGCATTGTGGCTGAAATCATGGTCAGCTGATGTTTCCTCTAAGGTCAAGCTTCTGGCTATTCCATGGACATCATTCCCTTTGCTCGATTCCATTTGAGAGCTCTGCAGTTATGCATGCTCAGACAATGGAACGGGGATCATTCAGATCTGTCTCAGAGGATAGATCTAGATCAGTCAACAAGAGACTCTCTTCCGTGGTGGATTTCTCAGGAGCATCTGCCTCAAGGCATGTGCTTCAGGAGACCTTCCTGGGTGATTGTGACCATGGACGCCAGCCTGCTGGGATGGGGAGCAGTCTGGGACTCGTTGAAGGGACTATGGACTCGGGAGGAGTCTGCTCTCCCCATAAACATCTTGGAGTTGAGAGCGATTTACAATGCTCTGATGGCTTGGCCTCAGTTGTCCTTAGCCCGTTGTATAAGGTTCCAGACGGACAATATCACCTCAATGGCTTACATCAACCACCAGGGAGGAACTCAGAGTTCCTTAGCCATGAAGGAGGTGGTTTGGATTATTCAGTGGGCGGAAGCTCACAATTGCTGTCTATCTGCCATCCACATTCCAGGAGTAGACAACTGGGAAGCGGACTTCCTGAGCAGACAGACATTTCATCCCGGGAGTGGGCTCTCCATCTGGAGATGTTCTCTAGGTTAACTCTCAAATGGGGGTACCGAAGTTGGATCTGATGGCATCTCGGCAGAACGCCAAGCTTCCAAGGTACGGTTCATGGCCAAGGGATCTGCAGGCTGCCCTGATAGATGCTCTGGCGGTTCCTTGGGATTTAAGTCTGGCATACCAGTTTCCTCCATTTGCACTCCTTCCACGAGTTATTGCTCGTATCAAGCAGGAGAGAGCTTTGGTAATTCTAATAGTCCCTTTGTGGCCTCCCAGGATCTGGTATGCAGACCTAGTGGAGATTGGTCATCTCTCCCACCTCTGAGGTTGCCTCTGAGGAAGGACCTTCTAACTCAGGGTCAATTCCTTCATCCAAATCTCGTTTCTCTGAAATTGACTGCTTGGAGATTGAACGCTTAGTCCTGTCTAAGCGTCGGTCATTGAGACTTTGATTCAGGCTTGTAAGCCTGTTACTAGAAAGATTTACCATAAGGTATGGTGTAAATACCTTTATTAGTGTGAATCCAAGGACTACTCTTGGAATAGGGTCAGGATTCCTAGAATTCTGTCTTTTCTCTAGGAAGGTCTGGAGAAGGGATTATCAGTCAGTACTCTGGAAGGTCAGATTTCTGCACTATCTATTTTGTTAAATAAGCGTCTAACAGTTGTGCCAGATGTTCAATCTTTGTCAGGCCCTTATCAGGATCAAGCCTGTGTTTGTCTGTTGCTCCTCTTTGGAGCCTTAACCTTGTTCTTAAAGTTTTGCAGCAGGCTCCATTTGAGCCATTGCATTCCATAGATATTAAGTTATTATATTGGAAGGTTTTGTTTCTTTTTGCCATCTCTTCTGCTCAGAGAGTTTCAGAACTCTCGGCCTTGCAGTGTGATTCACCCTTCCTTATCTTTTATGCGGATAAGGCGGTTCTTCATACTAAGTTGGGATTTCTCCCTTAAGTGGTTTCAGATAGAAAACATAATTTATGTAAATGATAAATTCATTTCTTTCATATTGGCAAGAGTCCATGAGCTAGTGACGTATGGGATATACATTCCTACCAGGAGGGGCAAAGTTTCCCAAACCTCAAAATGCCTATAAATACACCCCCCACCACACCCACACCCACAATTCAGTTTAACGAATAGCCAAGAAGTGGGGTGATAAGAAAGGAGCGAAAGCATCAACAAGGAATTGGAATAATTGTGCTTTATACAAAAAAATCATAACCACCACAAAAAGGGTGGGCATCATGAACTCTTGCCAATATGAAAGAAATGAAATTATCAGGTAAGTTCTTACATAAATTATGTTTTCTTTCATGTAATTGGCAAGAGTCCATGAGCTAGTGACATATGGGATAGCAAATACCCAATATGTGAAACTCCACGCAAGAGTCACTAGAGAGGGAGGGATAAAAATAGACAGTCAATTCCGCTGAAAAAAGAATCCACAACCCAAATCAAAAAGTTTTAATTTTATAATGAAAAAAACTGAAATTATAAGCAGAAGAATCAAACTGAAACAGCTGCCTGAAGAACTTTTCTACCAAAAACTTCTTCTGAAGAAGAAAAAACATCAAAATGGTAGAATTTTGTAAAAGTATGCAAAGAAGACCAAGTTGTTGCTTTGCAAATCTGATCAACAGAAGCTTCGTTCTTAAAAGCCCAGGAAGTAGAAACTGACCTAGTAGAATGAGCCGTAATCCTCTGAGGCGGGGATTTAACCGACTCCACATAAACATGATGAATCAAAAGTTTTAACCAAGAAGCCAAAGAAATAGCAGAAGCTTTCTGACTTTTCTTAGGACCGGAAAAGATAACAAATAGGCTAGAAGTCTTTCTGAAATCTTTAGTAGCTTCAACATAATATTTCAAAGCTCTTACCACATCCAAAGAATGCAAAGATTTTTCCAAATAATTCTTAGTATTAGGACACAATGAAGGGACAACAATTTCTCTACTAATGTTGTTGGAATTCAAAACCTTAGGTAAAAATTTCAATGAAGTCTGCAAAACCGCCTTATCCTGATGAAAAATCAGAAAAGGAGACTCACAAGAAAGAGCAGATAATTCAGAAACTCTTCGAGCAGAAGAGATAGCCAAAAGAAACAATACTTTACAAGAAAGTAACTTAATATCCAGAGAATGCATAGGCTCAATCGGGGGAGCTTGTAAAGCTCTCAAAACCAAATTAAGACTCCAAGGAGGAGAAATTAACTTAACAGGCTTGATACGAACCAAAGCCTGTACAAAACAACAAATGTCAGGAAAATTAGCATTTTTTCTGTGAAACAGAACAGAAAGCGCAGAGATTTGTCCTTTCAATGAACTTGCAGACAAACCCTTATCCAAACCATCCTGAAGAAACTGTAAAATTCTAGGAATTCTAAAAGAATGCCAAGAGAACTTATGAGAGGAACACCATGAAATGTAAGACTTCCAAACTCGGTAATAAATCTTTCTAGACACAGATTTACGAGCCTGCAACATAGTATTGATCACTGAGTCAGAGAAACCTCTATGACTAAGCACTAAGCGTTCAATCTCCATACCTTCAAATTTAATGATTTGAGATCCTGATGGAAAAAACGGACCTTGAGATAGGTCTGACCTTAACGGAAGTGGCCAAGGTTGGCGACTGGACATCCGAACAAGATCCGCATACCAAAACCTGTGTGGCCATGCTGGAGCCACCAGCAGTACTAACGAACGTTCCATTATGATTTTGGAAATCACTCTTGGAAGAAGAACTAGAGGCGGAAAGATATAAGCAGGTTGATAATTCCAAGGAAGTGACAACGCATCCACTGCTTCCGCCTGAGGATCCCTGGTTCTGGACAGATACCTGGGAAGTTTCCTGTTTAGAAGACAAGCCATCAGATCTATTTCTGGAAGCCCCCATATCTGAACAATCTGAAGAAACACATCTGGGTGAAGAGACCATTCTCCCGGATGTAAAGTCTGGCGACTGAGATAATCCGCTTCCCAGTTGTCTATACCTGGGATATGAACCGCAGAGATTAGACAGGAGCTGGATTCCAGCCATGTAAGTATCCAAGATACTTCTTTCATAGCCTGAGGACTGTGAGTGCCACCTTGATGATTGACATACGCAACGGTTGTGACATTGTCTGTCTGAAAACAAATAAACGATTCTCTCTTCAGAAGAGGCCAGATCTGAAGAGCACTGAAAATCGCACGGAGTTCCAAAATATTGATTGGTAATCCCGCCTCTTGAGATTTCCAAACCCCCTGCGCTGTCAGAGATCCCCAGACAGCTCCCCAACCTGAAAGACTCACATCTGTTGAAATCACAGTCCAGGTTGGACGAAGAAAAGAGGCCCCTTGAACTAAACGCTGGTGATTTAACCACCACGTCAGAGAGTGTTGAACATTGGGAAATAAGGTTATTAATTGTGATAACTTTGTATAATCCCAGCACCATTGATTCAGCATGCAAAGCTGAAGAGGTCTCATGTGAAAACGAGCAAAGGGGATCGTGTCCGATGCTGCAGTCATGAGACCTAAAACTTCCATGCACATAGCTACTGAAGGGAATGATTGAGACTGAAGGTTCCGACAAGCTGAAACCAATTTCAGACGTCTTGTCTGTTAGAGACAAAGTCATGGATACTGAATCTATTTGGAATCCTAAAAAGGTTACCCTTGTCTGAGGAATCAAGGAACTTTTTGGTAAATTGATCCTACAACCATGTTCTTGAAGAAACAACACAAGTTGATTCATGTGAGATTCTGCAGAATGCAAGTACCAAGATATAGTCCAAATAAGGAAACACTGCAATACCCCGCTCTCTGATTACAGAGAGAAGGGCACCGAGAACCTTTGAGAAGATCCTTGGAGCTGTTGCTAGGCCAAAAGGAAGAGCAACAAACTGGTAATGCTTGTCTAGAAAAGAGAATCTCAGGAACTGATAGTGATCTGGATGAATTGGAATATGAAGACAAGCATCCTGTAAATCTATTGTAGACATATAATGCTCTTGCAGAACAAAAGGCAGAATAGTCCTTATAGTCACCATCTTGAATGTTGGTATTCTTACATAACGATTCAAAATGTTTAGATCCAGAACTGGTCTGAAAGAATTCTCTTTCTTTGGTACATTGAACAGATTTGAATAAAACCCCAGACCCCGTTCTAGATATGGAACTGGCACAATTACCCCAGAAGACTCCAGGTCTGAAACACACTTCAGGAAAGCCTGAGCCTTTACTGGGTTCACTGGAATGCGTGAGAGAAAGAACCTTCTCACAGGAGGTCTTACCTTGAAACCTATTCTGTACCCTTGAGAAATAATGTTCTGAATCCAATGATTTTGGACTAAATTGATCCAAACATCTTTGAAAAATTGTAGCCTGCCCCCTACCAGCTGTGCTGGAATGAGGGCCGCACCTTCATGCGGACTTGGGGGCTGGTTTTGATTTTTTAAAGGGCTTGGATTTATTCCAGACTGGAGAAGGCTTCCAATTGGAAGCCGTTCCTTTAGGGGAAGGGTCAGGCTTCTGTTCCTTATTCTGACGAAAGGAACGAAAACTGTTAGCAGCCCTAAATTTACCCTTAGATTTTTTATCCTGAGGCAAAAAACCTCCCTTCCCCCCAGTGACAGTTGAAATGATAGAATCCAACTGAAAACCAAATAATTTATTACCTTGGAAAGAAAGAGATAGCAACGTTGACTTAGAAGTCATATCTGCTTTCCAAGATTTAAGCCATAAAGCTCTTCTAGCTAAAATAGCTAAAAACATATACCTGACATCAATTCTAATGATATAAAAAATGGCATCACAAATTAAATTATTAGCATGTTGAAGAAGCTTAACAAAATGTTGAAGCTGCAGCAACATCAGCCAAAGAAATAGCAGGCCTAAGAAGATTACCTGAACATAAATAAGCCTTCCTTAGAAAAGATTCAAGCTTCCTATCTAAAGGAACTTTAAAAGAAGTACTATCTGCCGTAGGAATAGTAGTACGTTTAGCAAGAGTAGAGATAGCCCCATCAACTTTGGGGATTTTTTCCCAAAACTCCAATCTATCAGCAGGCAAAGGGTACAGTCTCTTAAACCTTAAAGAAGGAGTAAATGAAGTACCCAAACTATTCCATTCTCTAGAAATTACATCTGAAATAGCATCAGGAACTGGAAAAACCTCTGGAATAACTACATGAGGTTTAAAAACCGAATTTAAATGTTTACTGGTTTTAATTTCAAGAAGACTAGACTCCTCCATATCTAATGCAATCAACACCTCTAAGTAAAGAACGAATAAACTCCATCTTAAATAAATATGAAGATTTGTCAGTGTCAATATCTGAGGCAGAATCTTCTGAACCAGATAGATCCTCATCAGAGATAGATAAATCAGAATGTTGGCGGTCATTTAAAAATTCATCTAATTTATGAGAAGTTTTAAAAGACCTTTTACGTTTATTAGAAGGTGGTATAACAGACAGGGCCTTCTGAATAGAATTAGAAACAAATTCTCTTACATTAACAGGAATATCCTGAACATTAGATGTTGAAGGAACAACAACAGGTAATGGACTACTACTAATGGAAATATTATCTGCTTTTGAAAGTTTATCATGACAACTAACACAAACTACAGCCGGAGGAACAGTTACCACAAGTTTACAACAAATGCACTTAGCTTTGGTAGAACCGACATCAGGCAGCAGCATTCCAGAAGTAGATTCTGATACAGGGTCAGATTGCGACATCTTGCAATATGTAATAGAAAAAACAACATATAGAGCAAAATGATCAAATTCCTTAAATGACAGTTTCAGGAATGGGAAAAAATGCAAACAGAATAAGCCTCTGGAAACCAGAAGCAAAAAGAAACAGACTTAAATAATGTCAAAAAAACTGGCGCCAAGTATGACGCCCACAATTGACAAATTTTTTGGCGCCAAAAACGTCTGCAACAAACACGATCATAGATGACGCAACTACGTGAAAACTCTCGGCGTCAACTACGACGCCGGAAATGACGTCATTAACGTCAACAAACGTAATTCTCGCGCCAAAAATGACGCAATAAAGTCTAGCATTTTTTGCACCCGAGAGCCTAACAGCCCGCAATATAGAAAGAAAAGTCAATTTGAAAAATTTTCAGGTAAGGAAAATATTTATTTATATGCATTTCCCAAAAATGAAAGAAGGAAATATACTGACTAACCTGAATCATGGCAAATATAAGTATAAAACAGATATTTAGAACTTTACATATAAAGTGCCAAACCATAGCTGAGAGTGTTATAAATAAAATAAGACATACTTACCAAAAGACACTCATCTACATATAGTAGATAGCCAAACCAGTACTGAAACGAGAATCAGCAGAGGTAATGGTATATAAGAGTATATAGTCAATCTGAAAAGGGAGGTAGGAGAAGAATCTCTACGACCGATAACAGAGAACCTATGAAATAGATCACTGATAGGATGACCATAACATTCAATAGGTAATACTCCCTTCACATCCCTCTGTCATTCACTGCACTCTGAGAGGAAAACCGGGCTTCAGCATGCTGCGAAGCGCATATCAACGTAGAAATCTATCACAAAAACTTACTTCACCACCTCCATAGGAGGCAAAGTTTGTAAAACTGAATTGTGGGTGTGGTGGGGGGTGTATTTATAGGCATTTTGAGGTTTGGGAAACTTTGCCCCTCCTGGTAGGAATGTATATCACATACGTCACTAGCTCATGGACTCTTGCCAATTACATGAAAGAAATATTAATTAGGAAATTGTTGTTCCTTCTCTATGTCCTAATCCTCCTTCTCATAAGGAAAGTTTGTTGCACAACCTGGATGATGTTCGTGCTCTAAAGTTCTACCTACAGGCGACTAAGGATTTTCGTCAGTCTTGTGCCTTATTTATTTGTTTCTCTGGAAAGCATAAAGGTCAGAAAGCGACTGCTACTTCTTTTTCTCTCTGGTTGAGAAGTATAATTCGTTTTGCTTATGAGACAGCTGATCAGCAGCCTCCTGAGAGAATTATGGCTCATTCCACGAGGGCTGTCTCCTCATCTTGGGCTTTCAAAAATGAAGCTTCTGTGGAACAGATTTGCAAGGCTGCAACTTTGTCCTCTATGCATACTTTTTCCAAATTTTCTAAATTTGATACTTTTGCCTCGGTCGAGGCTTCTTTTGGGAGAAAGGTTCTTCAAGCGGTGGTGCTTTCTTTTTAGTTTTGCCTATCTTGTTATCCCTCCCTAGTCATCTGTGTCCTCTAGCTTGGGTATCGGTTCCCACTAGTAATTGAGGACGTTGTGGACTCAACATATCCGGAAAGAAAGAAATTTATCAGGTAAGCATAAATTTTGTTTTTGGAGAGTATCTGTGGAAATTTGTGCCCATTCAGCCAACAGAGCATATATTAGGAATAAAAACAAAATTGATGCTTACCTGATAAATGTATTTCTTTCTGGATATGGTGAGTCCACAACCACCTTTTTTTTTCTCTCTAAGACAGTTATATTTTTGACTAAAGCTCAGGCACCTCTACACATTGGTGTTATTCCTTAGTGTTATTTCCATTTTTCTTTCGGCCGAATGACTGGGGTTTATGGGTAGGGGAGTGACACTTAACAGCTTGGCTGTGGTGCTCTTTGCCTCCTCCTGCTGGCCAGGAGTGATATTCCCACTAGTAATTGAGGACGTCGTGGACTCAACATATCCGGAAAGAAATTTATCAGGTAAGCATAAATTTTGTTTCTGGAGAGTATCTGTGGAAATTTGTGCCCATTCAGCCAACAGAGCATTTGCGAGGTCAGGCCAAACGTTGCTTTATGTACTGTATCCTTCACGGAAAAAATGATTTGCCTTTATAAAAGGGCATTTGATGCAGAATGAACACACAAAGAACTTTTAAGTCCTAAAATAATTAATAAAGTTACATTTTTCACATGGACACCTCCTTAAAATTTCCTTACAGGAAAACGTTTGAATCACTATTACAGGCACAATATTTGCCTTTAAAATGTTAAAAATACTTCTGCCCTTAAAAAGGGCACATTCAGAATTAACTAAATGTTGGAGTCAAAATAATATATACACTGACACCTAAAACACACAAGTTTATTTGCAATTCTAAATTAGAACTACATTTTTGCTAGTAAAAATTGTGCCCTTAAAGTGATGGTAAATTTCAGACTAAGTTTTTTCCTTGCAACATTTATTTATAAAATATTTTATCAATGTATCCTTCCTGTTAAAATATTTTATAAATAAATAAATAAATAAATGTTGCAAGGAAAAATATTTTAATGTACAAGCAAAACTGTATATATATTTTATAATAAAATAATCCTACTTGGTATCTTCTGTTCCTCTACCCATTTCATTTGCTCTTTTGGCTGGGCTGTGACAGAGAAGTCCCTCCCACTCTCTACATAAGCTTCATAATGTTTTTTTAAAGGGCTGGACTTCAAGAGTATCACGAAACATACACTGACTGGAAGATCATTGGAATTGCCATAGAAATAAAAAAGAAGTTCATCCCAGTGGGCCGGCACAACATTGTAACAGAAGCATAGAAACATAGAAAGATAGATATTGATGACAGATAAGAGCCATAGGTCCTGCAAGTCTGCCCAATATTACCTAACAGTATAAACTTATCTAGTTCGTAGGATAGCCTTATGCTTGTCCCAGGCATTTTTTTTTAAAGTCCCCAACAGTGTTTGTCATTACTACCTCTTGAGGAAGTTTATTCCATAAATTAATCAAGGGGCATGAAAGTCAAAACTAAAAAAATATGATTCAGAGTATGCATGTATTTTTAAATACAATTCAAATTTACTGTTATTATCAAGTGTACTTTGTTCTATTACTATTCTTTATAGAAGAACTAAATAGGCTTAGGAGTGTGCATCTGTCCTGAGCACTATAATGCAGCAGTGTTTACAATGTATAATATGGTTACAAATTCAGTTTTAAACTTCAGTGACTCAAACACTCCTTAGCCTATCTAGGTATACAACAAAGAATATGGATTGGAGATAATGCAATGTTTTATACTAAAAGTAAAGTTACATTATATGAATCATGAGCATAGCACTTTGACTTTAAAGGGGGCATTAAACACACTATAAATGCTAGATAGAATGATGCATTTAAAGAAAAGATCAGTCTGAGAATAACAACATGTAGATGTATTTTTTTAAAGTTTCATAAGCTGTTTAGTGACAAAATAAGTGTAAAGCTTTAATATCAATAAAACAATGGGAGCTACCATGTTGTAACTTAGGTTACCCTCTGCTGTGGCCAATTAGGGACAGTAATAAATAGGTCTCTAGAGTGTGCAGCCAATGTGTGGGTATATAATAGTATTCTCATTTCTAACAGGAACTGTAAAGCTCACAATTTCAGAATAGAATTACAGGAAAAGAGGAAAAAATTAATAATGAAAGTATATTGCAGTATGTATGTAGGTTACAGACGGGGGCTTATGGGGGTTACAGGGTGTGTGGGGTTACAGAGGGAACTGCTGGAGCTTATTTAGGTTACAGAGGGTGCTGACATGAAAACCGCTATTAAATCGCAACCACAATTTTTTCCCCCCATATCGCACAGCCCTTATATATATATACAGGGAGTGCAGAATTATTAGGCAAGTTGTATTTTTGAGGATTAATTTTATTATTGAACAACAACCATGTTCTCAATGAACCCAAAAAACTCATTAATATCAAAGCTGAATAGTTTTGGAAGTAGTTTTTAGTTTGTTTTTAGTTATAGCTATTTTAGGGGGATATCTGTGTGTGCAGGTGACTATTACTGTGCATAATTATTAGGCAACTTAACAAAAAACAAATATATACCCATTTCAATTATTTATTTTTACCAGTGAAATCAATATAACATCTCAACATTCACAAATATACATTTCTGACATTCAAAAACAAAACAAAAACAAATCAGTGACCAATATAGCCACCTTTCTTTGCAAGGACACTCAAAAGCCTGCCATCCATGGATTCTGTCAGTGTTTTTGATCTGTTCACCATCAACATTGCGTGCAGCAGCAACCACAGCCTCCCAGACACTGTTCAGAGAGGTGTACTGTTTTCCCTCCTTGTAAATCTCACATTTGATGATGGACCACAGGTTCTCAATGGGGTTCAGATCAGGTGAACAAGGAGGCCATGTCATTAGATTTTCTTCTTTTATACCCTTTCTTGCCAGCCACGCTGTGGAGTACTTGGACGCGTGTGATGGAGCATTGTCCTGCATGAAAATCATGTTTTTCTTGAAGGATGCAGACTTCTTCCTGTACCACTGCTTGAAGAAGGTGTCTTCCAGAAACTGGCAGTAGGACTGGGAGTTGAGCTTGACTCCATCCTCAACCCGAAAAGGCCCCACAAGCTCATCTTTGATGATACCAGCCCAAACCAGTACTCCACCTCCACCTTGCTGGCGTCTGAGTCGGACTGGAGCTCTCTGCCCTTTACCAATCCAGCCACGGGCCCATCCATCTGGCCCATCAAGACTCACTCTCATTTCATCAGTCCATAAAACCTTAGAAAAATCAGTCTTGAGATATTTCTTGGCCCAGTCTTGACGTTTCAGCTTGTGTGTCTTGTTCAGTGGTGGTCGTCTTTCAGCCTTTCTTACCTTGGCCATGTCTCTGAGTATTGCACAACTTGTGCTTTTGGGCTCTCCAGTGATGTTGCAGCTCTGAAATATGGCCAAACTGGTGGCAAGTGGCATCTTGGCAGCTGCACGCTTGACTTTTCTCAGTTCATGGGCAGTTATTTTGCGCCTTGGTTTTTCCACACGCTTCTTGCGACCCTGTTGACTATTTTGAATGAAACGCTTGATTGTTCGATGATCACGCTTCAGAAGCTTTGCAATTTTAAGAGTGCTGCATCCCTCTGCAAGATATCTCACTATTTTTGTCTTTTCTGAGCCTGTCAAGTCCTTCTTTTGACCCATTTTGCCAAAGGAAAGGAAGTTGCCTAATAATTATGCACACCTGATATAGGGTGTGGATGTCATTAGACCACACCCCTTCTCATTACAGAGATGCACATCACCTAATATGCTTAATTGGTAGTAGGCTTTCGAGCCTATACAGCTTGGAGTAAGACAACATGCATAAAGAGGATGATGTGGTCAAAATACTCATTTGCCTAATAATTCTGCACTCCCTATATATATATATATATATATATATATATATATATATATATATATATATATATATATACACACACACACACACTTAAAGTACTGCACTGCAGAAGACCTACATAAAAAAAAAGTGTTAAAAGCATTTAAAAGTGATTCAAAATTATTTTTAAAACGTCTTTAAATTAAATCTCTTGCATCTGTAAACTACTTTAGCTCTAAATTAGGACTAGCTGTAAATGTACATGTGCACTGCTGTAAGCAATCACAAAGCTAGTTCAGGCAATGTGCATCGTTTTGAAGAAAACTTGGGATACAGCATTTCTTTTTTTTTAGCCTGTCTGTGGAACATGCACAATTTTTACACAAAAGCAAGGAGGATTTTAAAGTTTATGTAAGTTAAGGGGCTCCACAAGAAATCTGTCCGAAATACCTAATACATAAGGAGCATGCATTCTGCTGCTGTACCTGCCCAGCGCTGGATAGAGCCATTACAATATTAGTAGGATTGAGCGTTACTGGAGAGTAGTTCTGCCATCATTTTTGGTCTGTGAAGGGGAATTTGAGGACCCTGGTTAGGGTAATTCGGGAGAAGTTTGGAGTCTACATACAATCTAAAGCATTTAAAATGACTAGCTCATAGCAATTACTACAAACTCCAGTAAAAGCAGTGAAAGACAAGTAATTCATATTAAAGTGATGGTAAACTCTCCGTTTTATAAAAACTGATCCTGAATGTCAGTGATATTAAAGATATTCATCAGTTGCAATGAAGTTGCGCTATAACTTACTTTTTAATATAGATATGGAGTTCAAATACCTTGCGCTCCGCCGCCCACTTCGAAAGTCATTTTGTATGTAAGCTAACAGTCTGAAGTGTTCTATAATCAGCGCTCTTTTGTTGTAGCTAGATCGCTGATTGGACAACAATCTAGAACATTAGCTCACAAAAACACGGACTTTTGAAGTGAGAAGAGGAATGCGGGGTATATGAATTTCATATCTTTATTAAAAGTTATAGTGCATCTTTATAAAATCTAAAATGTCACAAACATTCCGGATCTGTTTTTATAAAGGGGAGAGTTTACCATCACTTTAATGAGACAATACTTTGTTCTCTGGCTAAATTTATTAAATTACCGTTTTAATGACTACAATTCGATGAATCTCTTCAAAAAATAACCAAAAATGTTTCACGTTAAAGTTTTGCATGATTAATGATTGACTGACATGTGCACATGCAATTCTATGTAACAGCAAGAAGTGAGAGTAATATTGATGTGAAAACATTTTATATCTAAAAGGAAAAAAGAATATGCAATACAAGACCTGTCTCTTACATAGTACATTATTGCCTTTCATAACAAGCCTAGCTCCTGTTACAGACGGCCAGGGCACTCAGCAGATAACCTTTCCTTTCTCTGAATAAACTACATATCCTGCAGCCAAGTCACGTATCCTTCAGCTTCTTCTGAATCCAGTCCCATAGTATTATAATCTGCCCAGGGTTAAGAAATAGTGTAAATAATGGCAATACATGCTACTGCTGTACTATCTCAAACAGATCTGCTCTTCCAACTATAAAAAGTATATTACTACTGTCCTCCATCTTCAATAATTTTGTAAGACAATATTTGTATGGAAATTAAAGAAAGAATAAATTGATAAAATTAGAAAGATCATTTGCAGTGTCAATTTTTATTGGACTATTGTTTACATAGACTAGACAGTAGTATTTACAGATATACAAGGCTTATACTGTATTCATAAACTTCAAATGCAAACGTCAAATGTGTGTCAAGCTAAAGTTAATATAAAGATAAGTATATATGCACAATATGTACAAGTCTAGAGATAAATATGTTTATTTGTTATCTGCTTCCTTACTTGTTATCATTCTTATTTGACAATACCATGATTTAAGGTGTATCATGAGAGCTAGAATCTAACTTCATAGTTGCCAACAACTATAAAATATTTCCAGGACACTTTGCAGCAGAGCAAACACGCAGGTTACCGAAGAATTGACGACCTACTTTTCAACTGCTCCACCCACTCAGTTATGCGATCAAAACACACCTATTTGATAGTAAAAGTATAATTTAGATTTATCAATAGCTTATTATACAGATTACAGCACCAGACTCTTGCACCTACCAAATAATATTGACAATACCAGTCTCTGTAACACATTCTGGGCATATGGTTATTCTTACAACACAGCATCAAAATTAGGCAAAATAATATCTGAACCCATACAGTAATAACAATATTCCAGTAGAGTTAATTATATTAAAATAATGACACTGAAGGCATAGGTGCAGGGTTGGAGCTAGGCTGCAGTGTGTCAAATTACTATAAACCAGAGGAGAGACACAGCAAACACTAAGTGCAGCTGATCTTACAATGTGATTATGCACAGCACCGGACTGGGTGAGCTGTAGGGTAAAAATTTCTGGGGGCTGAGCTAACAGCCGAGGAGATCAGTCGCATCTGCCTTGAGCTCCAACAATTGACTAGATATTAAGCTTGAAAAAAGCTGCACTAACCCATTTAAATGACACTCCCTTTACCCAGGGACATCTAGGGAGTGGGTGAGCACATTAACCTACTTTTAACAGGCCATATATTACCCGTGCACACTTTAAGGAGACACCCACTATTGAGGCCTATAGGCAAACCCAAACCCTGTCTTGAAGACAACTACGTGGACAAAGCCTGTTAGCTCTGCAAGTCCCTGCAAAAACCGAAATTTGCTAAAAATGACACAGCTGCAATTCGTAGTGCCTCATGGCAGAGACCGGGACCAGTAGCAGAGGTCTGCATCTGATTGGGGTACAGGGGCCTAAAATCTATGCATCTCCTTACATGCCATAACCCCATATTCTGAGCACAACAGTCACATCGCAATGTACCTAACAATATAAATATGCTTATCCTGGTGCAGAGAGAAGAGGGGCGAATCTACAAGTAGGACAACAGCCTTTCATACATCCTTACATGCAATAACCCCATATTCTGAGCACAACAGTCACATCGCAATGTACCTAACAATATAAATATGCTTATCATGGTTAAGAGGGGCGAATAGCCTAGTAGCCGCTTGGGTACGCGACAACTGATTCTACCTTTACTCTATGCCTTATACCTCTACTGTTTAATAGTAAGTGGCAATATTTCTCTAGAATGTTTATCTCTCTCTAAGCAGATATTAGAAACGACTCCTATAGTATAATATTCCCTTCCAACAAGCTAGTTACATATAAGGTAAAACTAGGAAAACGCTTACCGTGAAAATTCTACTTAACCATATGGCTCTACCTGGGCTTTTGAAGTTCGGACCTCTTGTTTAAATCTCATATACTATTGCAATTGTTCCTATTACTAGGGATCCTGGCACATACTTCTCCATTGCTATGACATATCTATGTTTGTCGAAATAGCGTGGTTTTATTACCGATGTATGCAGACCACCCACTATATATATATATATATATATATATATATATATATATGTATACTATGATCATACATCCTGTTTCTGACGGGATACGGGGTGGTTTGTATGCTTTGATGCACCATTCTAGATGCCCATATGATGTTGGCTTATGTTGTATTTTTTTTTTTATATAGGTACTAAATCCACTATTAGAATCTTTCACATTCCCGTCTCTATGAGTGAAGGTGGGCCAAAATTGTGTAGAGGCATGATGCTCTTTGATATCTCTTCCTACAAAATATGAATTTATATTCTCTCTCCTCCTCAGCTGGCGAGGAGGGGTGAGATCCTGAAGTAATCATGATAAATGCTCATTGGCCCTACTTGCGCCTTTCAATAAATTATTGTTATAAACAGCATTGCACCAAAATTGGATATAAAAGGAGGGCTCCGCCAGATATTCAGCGTAATACTTTCTTTCCAAGCACATACATAAATATATATTTTCTTAAATGATGGCCATAATATACCTTAGAAGAGGTAACCTGAATGTGCTAGTACTCATCATAATAGTGTGCGCTACCCCAAATTTTATCTCTTATCTCAGTTCCTCACTCCGTGTTATAACATCTGTGGATTGTTGGGAGATTACCTTTTATTGGGGCTAATACATTTGGGTGTTTTTCTTATCGCCAACACTCCAATATATGTAGGGGTTGGACCTCCTAGAGGTACGAGGCCTCTATCATTACTGACCCCACTGAATAATACTACTACTACCACCTCATAACATACCGCACTTTTTTCTTTTTTTTATACTTGGCCTACTACTCGCCCTCTGCAATATTATAGCCCAAGAAATGCAATGAAACCTCAAGATAGAATATTGATTCTGTCAACTCCCTCTGGCTCTCAACGTTCTCCTCTCCGTCTCCGTCCCCTCATAGCTCAGCTATGAGCGGTGTTTACCCGCTGTTAAACTTATAACCCCTTGGTGTAATTAGACACCATAGGATCTTTGATTTGACTAACCCAATATGCCAGCTTGACCTATTGCAAATGGCCCTTATGGAGGCCAGCTATTTAGTGAATTATGAAAGCTATTAATGATATAACACACTCGCTGATGTTTATGTTAGACTTGGGTTCAAAAGTGACCTCTCGTGACCTGTGGAGAGTTTATTATTGTAAAATGGAGGATTCATAAGCTTATGCCATGTTACGCTCTATACTACTCATTAATTTCGGTATACTCTGTTAATGTGTTTCTATGTCAGTATGTGAATGACTATGTGCTGCTTGTAACTTGGCAATTTCTAAAAAAAAAATTTAAAAAAATTATTGGATTTTTGTTTTATTTAGCCTGAGAGAAATGTTTATATATTTCTTCACTGTGTGTAGGAAGCAATGTGTTTTTTTTAAACTCATGCTAAAATCAGTAAACTGCAGACTATATAGTGCTAAAATATAAAGATTACTGTCAGATTAAATAATGCAAAGATGTAAACAATAAATTGTAGCTAAGTAATCAACCCTCTTTTTACAACAAATCAATACAGCTCCTTACCTAGTGTGGAGAAGC
Source organism: Bombina bombina (assembly GCF_027579735.1). Taxonomy (NCBI): domain Eukaryota; kingdom Metazoa; phylum Chordata; class Amphibia; order Anura; family Bombinatoridae; genus Bombina; species Bombina bombina. Next base: position 300,486,385 of record NC_069500.1, on the reverse strand, counting down.
TCTGTGTAAACGTTTTTTCTTTTGATTTGTGGCAGTTTAAACATTAATCACTCAGAGAAGGTGCACACATAGCTTTTCGGGAGTTCCTCCCCTTTAAGTTGTGTCACACATGCCCAGCTCGGCTGCAGCCCTCCAAATCTCCCGGAGGTGACATTTACAGGACAAAAAAAATCCATGGACTGTCCATGGAAATCAGGGACTGTTGGCAACTATGTAACCTCACAACATCTCATGTAACCAAGGTAAGATTCATCAAATGCTGCATCTTATGCTGATTATATATTTGATCCTTGCATTCATAAAATTGCACATAAAGGGATATAAAAGTGAAAAAAGAAAATTTTCTAATATAGGCATTTTATAATTGCAACATTGATTGCATAAAACGGAGTGTTTAACGCCTGCAAATTGATTGCATAAAACGGAGTGTTTAACGCCTGCAAATTGATTAAACACCTAGATAAAGGGACAGGAAAGTAAAATTAAACTTGCTAGACTCATGAGAGAACATGTAATTTTAAGACACTTTCAAATTCACTAACATTATTAAATTGACTGTTTTATTGGTATCGTTTGCTTGAAAAAAATATGAACATATCCTATACTACTGGGAGTTAGCTGGTGATTAGTGGCTATGCACATTTGTCTCGTCATTGCCTCACCAGATGTGTTCAACTAGCTCTCTCAATACTGCATTGCTGCTCCAGAGCCAACTTTAACTGTGTTTAATTGCTTTTTACAGAAGTTAAACACACAGTAATACAAAAACATAATTTATGTAAGAACTTACCTGATAAATTCATTTCTTTCATATTAGCAAGAGTCCATGAGCTAGTGACGTATGGGATATACATTCCTACCAGGAGGGGCAAAGTTTCCCAAACCTCAAAATGCCTATAAATACACCCCTCACCACACCCACAATTCAATTTAACGAATAGCCAAGAAGTGGGGTGATAAAAAAGTGCGAAAGCATATAAAATAAGGAATTGAAATAATTGTGCTTTATACAAAATCATAACCACCACAAAAAAAGGGCGGGCCTCATGGACTCTTGCTAATATGAAAGAAATGAATTTATCAGGTAAGTTCTTACATAAATTATGTTTTCTTTCATGTAATTAGCAAGAGTCCATGAGCTAGTGACGTATGGGATAATGATTACCCAAGATGTGGATCTTTCCACACAAGAGTCACTAGAGAGGGAGGGATAAAATAAAGACAGCCAATTCCTGCTGAAAATAATCCACACCCAAAATAAAGTTTAATGAAAAAACATAAGCAGAAGATTCAAACTGAAACCGCTGCCTGAAGTACTTTTCTACCAAAAACTGCTTCAGAAGAAGAAAATACATCAAAATGGTAGAATTTAGTAAAAGTATGCAAAGAGGACCAAGTTGCTGCTTTGCAAATCTGATCAACCGAAGCTTCATTCCTAAACGCCCAGGAAGTAGAAACTGACCTAGTAGAATGAGCTGTAATCCTCTGAGGCGGAGTTTTACCCGACTCAACATAGGCAAGATGAACTAAAGATTTCAACCAAGATGCCAAAGAAATGGTAGAAGCTTTCTGGCCTTTTCTAGCACCGGAAAAAATAACAAATAGACTAGAAGTCTTTCGGAAAGACTTAGTAGCTTCAACATAATATTTCAAAGCTCTAACAACATCCAAAGAATGCAACGATTTCTCCTTAGAATTCTTAGGATTAGGACATAATGAAGGAACCACAATTTCTCTACTAATGTTGTTGGAATTCACAACTTTAGGTAAAAATTCAAAAGAAGTTCGCAACACCGCCTTATCCTGATGAAAAATCAGAAAAGGAGACTCACAAGAAAGAGCAGATAATTCAGAAACTCTTCTGGCAGAAGAGATGGCCAAAAGGAACAAAACTTTCCAAGAAAGTAATTTAATGTCCAATGAATGCATAGGTTCAAACGGAGGAGCTTGAAGAGCTCCCAGAACCAAATTCAAACTCCAAGGAGGAGAAATTGACTTAATGACAGGTTTTATACGAACCAAAGCTTGTACAAAACAATGAATATCAGGAAGAATAGCAATCTTTCTGTGAAAAAGAACAGAAAGAGCAGAGATTTGACCTTTCAAGGAACTTGCGGACAAACCCTTATCTAAACCATCCTGAAGAAACTGTAAAATTCTCGGTATTCTAAAAGAATGCCAAGAAAAATGATGAGAAAGACACCAAGAAATATAAGTCTTCCAGACTCTATAATATATCTCTCTAGATACAGATTTACGAGCCTGTAACATAGTATTAATCACAGAGTCAGAGAAACCTCTTTGACCAAGAATCAAGCGTTCAATCTCCATACCTTTAAATTTAAGGATTTCAGATCCTGATGGAAAAAAGGACCTTGAGACAGAAGGTCTGGTCTTAACGGAAGAGTCCACGGTTGGCAAGAGGCCATCCGGACAAGATCCGCATACCAAAACCTGTGAGGCCATGCCGGAGCTACCAGCAGAACAAACGAGCATTCCTTCAGAATCTTGGAGATTACTCTTGGAAGAAGAACTAGAGGCGGAAAGATATAAGCAGGATGATACTTCCAAGGAAGTGATAATGCATCCACTGCTTCCGCCTGAGGATCCCGGGATCTGGACAGATATCTGGGAAGTTTCTTGTTTAGATGAGACGCCATCAGATCTATTTCTGGAAGTTCCCACATTTGAACAATCTGAAGAAATACCTCTGGGTGAAGAGACCATTCGCCCGGATGCAACGTTTGGCGACTGAGATACTCCGCTTCCCAATTGTCTATACCTGGGATATGAACCGCAGAAATTAGACAGGAGCTGGATTCCGCCCAAACCAAAATTCGAGATACTTCTTTCATAGCCAGAGGACTGTGAGTCCCTCCTTGATGATTGATATATGCCACAGTTGTGACATTGTCTGTCTGAAAACAAATGAACGATTCTCTCTTCAGAAGAGGCCAAAACTGAAGAGCTCTGAAAATTGCACGGAGTTCCAAAATATTGATCGGTAATCTCACCTCCTGAGATTCCCAAACTCCTTGTGCCGTCAGAGATCCCCACACAGCTCCCCAACCTGTGAGACTTGCATCTGTTGAAATTACAGTCCAGGTCGGAAGCACAAAAGAAGCCCCCTGAATTAAACGATGGTGATCTGTCCACCACGTTAGAGAGTGTCGAACAATCGGTTTTAAAGATATTAATTGAGATATCTTTGTGTAATCCTTGCACCATTGATTCAGCATACAGAGCTGAAGAGGTCGCATGTGAAAACGAGCAAAGGGGATCGCGTCCGATGCAGCAGTCATAAGACCTAGAATTTCCATGCATAAGGCTACCGAAGGGAATCATTGTGACTGAAGGTTTCGACAAGCTGAAATCAATTTTAGACGTCACTTGTCTGTTAAAGACAGAGTCATGGACACTGAATCTATCTGGAAACCCATAAAAGAATTTTTTGCGCCAAAAAAGTCCGCGCCAAGAATGACGCAATAAAATGAAGCATTTTCAGCCCCCGCGAGCCTAACAGCCCACAGGGAAAAAAGAGTCAAATTTTTGAAGGTAAGAAAAAAATGATTAATTCAAGTGCATTATCCCAAATATGAAACTGACTGTCTGAAAAATAAGGAATGTTGAACATTCTGAGTCAAGGCAAATAAATGTTTGAATACATATATTTAGAACTTTATAAACAAAGTGTCCAACCATAGCTTAGAGTGTCACAGAAAATAAGATTTACTTACCCCAGGACACTCATCTACATGTTTGTAGAAAGCCAAACCAGTACTGAAACGAGAATCAGCAGAGGTAATGGTATATATAAGAGTATATCGTCGATCTGAAAAGGGAGGTAAGAGATGAATCTCTACGACCGATAACAGAGAACCTATGAAATAGACCCCGTAGAAGGAGATCACTGCATTCAAATAGGCAATACTCTCCTCACATCCCTCTGACATTCACTGCACGCTGAGAGGAAAACCGGGCTCCAACTTGCTGCGGAGCGCATATAACGTAGAATCTAGCACAAACTTACTTCACCACCTCCATCGGAGGCAAAGTTTGTAAAACTGAATTGTGGGTGTGGTGAGGGGTGTATTTATAGGCATTTTGAGGTTTGGGAAACTTTGCCCCTATTGGTAGGAATGTATATCCCATACGTCACTAGCTCATGGACTCTTGCTAATTACATGAAAGAAAGCAATGTTGCAATAATAAAATGCTCCAACATATTAGAGCAGTGCTCAACAAATACGTTGAACATCTAGGAACCAAGGTCAGTTTTTGGAGCATCAATAGCGTCCAGGAAAATAGTGCACTGCACTATATTGTTATGGTAGGCAGCTTGCTCATATACATTGTGCTGAAGTACTCCAGAGGACCCACACCTTAGATTAAGCTGCATGAGAAATTCCCACACCCCCAGAAAGCCGTAGGGCCAACCTAGTATAGCGCATTCAAAATAGGAAACATAGCCAACAGTGGTACAGCCCACATCTGCATCATGTTGTTGAATAAACTTACAGAACAGCGCCGGGCCACATTCACTCCGCTCCTGTATTGGATGCTCTAGACGGTTACCTCATTAGCCATGTGGCATTGTGGGAGTTATAGTCCCCAGCCTTACGGCCTACAAAGAATCCTTCCGCACCGGGCTGTATAAGCCTGGGCAACTGATTGGAACCTGTGAATATTTTAGGTGCTTCAAGTTAGGGCCAAATTTAAAGGCACCAGTAGCGCCCTGGTTTGTCGAGCACTGTATTAGAGTAATTTCTTTTTGCCCTTTTTATCCTTTTGAAGTCAGCTCCAGAGCAAACATGCACTACTGGGAGATGAACACATTTGGTAAGCACATGACAAGAGACAAAAGTGTGCAGCAATCACCAGCTAGCTTTCAGTGGTGTAGGATATGTATATAGAATTTTTAAATAAAAAGATACCAAGAGAAAATAGAAAATCTGAATTTAAAAGTGTCTTAAAGGAACAATAAAAAATAAAAAATAATATAGTGCAGAATTATGTAACATTATCTTAGAAACCACTTGAAAAAAAAAAAAAAAAGAAAAAAAGATTTGAGAAACTTTAGCACCAAAGTTATACTTATCTAGGTTCTTTTGATTGTGTCTTACAGGTGTGTTTGTATATATATATATATATATATATATATATATATATACTAACCTTTCCAGTTGTGATTTTATCTTAGCTGTGAGCTAGCTGGTGAGTGCTGGGTGTTTCTATGTGTTGTATTACTTTTTATTTGTAATCTCCCTTGGTTCTTGCACCCATTCCGGACTGGGGTTAACTGCCTGTGGCTCTGGTGACATCACAGCTTTTTTGGAGTGCTATTTAGCACCCAGGGCTGGATGTTACTGAGTCACAGGATGTGTACCTGATCCGGTCTTGGAGTGCAGTTCCCTTCCATGTTTTGTATTTTCTATGGGTGATTACAGCCACCTGTGCACCCCTTCTTTGTTCTCAGTTTGTTTAGCTTTGTGAGCACGCATGATGGTGTGCCTGTGTTAGGGACTCAGGCTAAGGAAAGGACCTTGACGTGGTGCCTGAGCTTTCCCATTTGGCCAGATGCGGTGACTAACCTTTCCAGTTGTGATTTTATCTTAGCTGTGAGCTAGCTGGTGAGTGCTGGGTGTTTCTATGCGTTATATATATATATACACACACATATATACACACCTGTAAGCTTCTAACTGTAGAAACATATATCAAATAATTGACATCCTCAGAATCAGCCAAGACCAAAAAAGTATATATATTTTTTATTTCTGATCATTTAAAGATTTTTTTTATTTATTTCTGTAGCTATGTCTATAATGATGCAAGGGGCTAACTCTCATTTGGCAAAACAGAATTGCCTAAATACTCAAAACTGACCGCAAAACTATATATATATATATATATATATATATATATATATATATATATATATATATATATATATTTTATAAGTAGACAACCTATCTAGGCCCATTTTAACCATTTAATATTTTTTTTAAAAAACTTTATTGCAACCTTTGGGTCTCTTACTGAAATTATTTATACACAACTACTACAGTCATATGACAAATGGTTGTAAACACTTCTCTCGGATCCCCTTTGTGGGCATGCATGTCTTTACCATTGGTTTTTGGTAATAAAAAGATTGCTAACTGCAGCTGTGCACCACACTTCTATAATTCCCAGCAGTGGAGAGGTTAAACAGTTAGCTGTTAAGGGAAATATTTATGGTGGTGTAGGGATTACTCCTCACACACCATGATCCCTACATGATCCCTCCAAAATAGCTCTAATGCTACAGACATGTGCACACTCGTAAAACAACCTACCTGCTTTTCAACAAAGGATACCAAATGAACAAAGAAATTTTGATAGAAGTAAATTGGGAAGTTGTTCAAAAACTAAATGTATGCTTTCATGATGGCAAAAGTCCACGAGCCATTACATGTGGGATTGAAGTCCAATCCTACAGGAGGATGCAAAACATCCCACACAACCGAGCTTTAATCCCTTCCACTTCCCCATGATTCCCTAGCCATACATATGGTCGAGAAAAAGTAAAAAAGGAAAAGCAGGGTAAAAGAAGTGCAAGATGGTGCTGCCACCAACAAGGGATGGTCTCATGGACTCTCACCATCATGAAATAAATTATGTTATTAGGTAGGCATACATTTTGTTTTCTGTCATAATGATGATGAGAGAGACACACATTTAGAATATTCGTTCACTATCAAATGCGGAAGTAAAAGGCTGCTTACAGTATTAGTCTCTTTTTCTGAGCCAAATAACTTCTTGAGCAAGTGAAGCACACAAAGATCTGTGCAAAGCTAGAATACCGCAAGCAGCTTCTTACTTCTGCATTCGGCAGTTTAACAAAACGGATGAGTGCACGTCTCTAGTGAGTCCATGAGCCATCACATGTGGGATCCTATACCCAAGCTGTGTAGCATACAAGACCACCATAAAATAGGGAGGGTAAAACAATTAAAGCACATACTAAACAGGCGCTGTAACCAGCAGAATTTCCCTACCAAAAGCAGCCACAGAAGAGGCAAACATGTAAAAATGGTAGAATTTGGTAAAGGTATGAAAAGATGACCTAATAGCTGCCTTGCACATCTGTTCAATGGAAGCTTAATTTCTAAAAGCCCAAGAAGAGGTGACTACTCTGGTAGAATGAGCAGTGGAGACTTTCCCACTACTAGGTACACTACACAAATCAAAGCTTTAAGCCACTCTGCCAAGGTAATTGCAGTAGCATTGTGTCCCTTGCGGGGGCCCTGAGAAATGGAGAAACAGACGAAGAATAAGAAATTCTAAATTATTTAGTGGCTTGAAGATAACATTTCCCAGCGATACCAGTGGCAGACAAGCAACAAATACCCGCAGGAGAATTACTCTCACTGTCGATATACTCATTCTGTCTGTGATGAATCAAACCTTCTCAACGTCACAATAGAGGGGTGTGGGCATGAAGGGGTTAATGGCACACAGCTCTGGTTCCCTTAACCTTGCAACTCTACAAAAGGACCTTAAAAGGGACACCACATTAGCCCCCAAAATCCTGTCCACACGGCTCTAATTGACTATTTCTGATACCACCCAAAACTTCTAAATTAAAGGTCCGTTTTTGGAACCCCAAAAAACTCACACAATTTAACAATTAGGTAACGTGCCTTTAACCTTGACTCAACAGGAGTGTGAATTTGGATATTAGAGCCCAAAAGACAGAATGAGATTTTCTATGTGTTTAATAACAAAAATATCAATACAGGTTTACACAGTGCGAAATTATAAAGACATTCAAAATAACATAAAATTGCAAAGTTACAATTCTTTAAAAAGAATAGGGGACATAAAAATAATAGAAACACAATATCGTACTTATTATCACATTCCTTTAGATATGTGGAGAGCTGCTGACCATGATGTTAATGGCTTTGGTCCCCAGGGCAGTTCTACCCACAAGTCTTTCTGTTACATATTTAAACCAAACTTTCTTTGTCTTATCTAAGACAACGCCCTGGTTATAATTTACAACGAGTACAGCCAATGCAAACAAGTCTTAGCTCCCAGTAGGGGAGGAGCTTTTTGCATTCCTACACACAGTTACCAGTTACACAAAGAACACTTCACCTAAGACCTGTGACAGGCTAAGGAGGGGGAATGGGGGGGGTGGTCTCAGCTTCCAGCTTTTCTGAAAGCAGATTTCACACACAGAAAAAGGCAATTCACATTAACCTTTTCCAGGCTGAGAACACAATACCACTTCTGCCGGGTAGCCAATCCAGGTATCAACTACTTCACATGATTGTATCATGACACTGTCCTATTCCTTGCTTTCTGAGGGGGATATCAGGGCTCACATCCGTTTGAGAACCCCTTTCAAGTGTTGATTAAACTAAGTTTCACCATCCACCTTGCTGGAGGCAAAAAACAGACTAAGGAATCATCTTTGACTCACACCATCACTAAAGAATTTGTATTCTCTCTCTCATGAAAAAAATGTTTGGGTATCATGTCCCTTTTAAGGTGTAATAATTATTGCGGCTAACATGGTTTTCCAACAGCTTAATGGCATCAAAGGGCAAAATTACAAACTCTTACTATTAGGTCATTGAAAATACAACAGCAAAAAGGTACAAAGGTGCAGTGGAAATAGTCGCAATAATAAATCGTTAAATAGTGTGATGAAATAGAAATTAAGAATTTCTCTGTAAAAAATCAATCTGGTCTTAAATTCTTAAAAAAAATCACTATCCCAATATAAACCTTATTAATTAAAAAGCAAAACTTTTATCCAGACATTTGTACACAAGTTATTCTTCTTCTGATGCCCAAGGAAAAATAGGTTATTCTGTGTTCTAAATATTTAAAGCAAAGCTGTTCCCTCTATGACAAAAGAACCAGTGTAAGCACTTTTGCATTCCATAGTGGGCGACTAGTATAAAAGCATTTTTGTGCACAAAATGTTAGACATTTTTAACACAGCAATGTAAATAGGGCAGACTTCAGAACAAAAATGTGCACAAACACAAGTCAACTACGATAATGAAAAGATGCAAAAAAAAAAAAAATAGAGAAAGGGAGGGAAAAATATAAACAAATTAGTTCCACGTATAATCAATATTTATAGAGAACGGAAACTACAATAGTGGTCTCCTGTCTATTTTTTTCATAAGTAAGCAGGACAGAAATTAAGTCCAATGCACACTGCCTACAAATGTCAGATGCAGGACTGGGGACACTGAATCATTACCTCCAAAATGAAAACAAAAATAAGGAATGTAAATGGCTAAAAAACATTAGGTATTTTGTAGATACTTGCATATGATTTGTTTCACAGTAAAGAATGGCTACTTTGTAGCAGTGTTACTGTAACGTGAAAGGTACATTCTGCTAACAGCAAACATTTGGCTGTTTCAACAGACTGCATAGAATATAAAATGTGTCACATTTACTATACTATATAATATAAAACATTTTGCCCAGCAAAAATCAGAAACCGCTACACAAAAACTTAAATATATTTCAGGAAAGGCACAATGAGTTTCCAAACTGTTTCTTTCAGACAGAGCATGCAAGTTCAAGCGACAAACTAAATTAATTATATTATCACAGTGTCTTAGTTCTCTTTGTATCTGTTTATGGCAGCAGTTTTGCAAGAATGTTAACCATTTGCAAAAGCACTAGATGTTAGCACTATTTCCTGCCATGTAGTGCTCTAGACACCTACCTAGGTATCTCTTCAAAAAAGAATACCATGAGAATGAAGCAAATGTGATAACAGTAGTAAAATAGTATTATTATTTTTTTTAAATTGTATGCTCTGCCTGAATCACAAAGTGAAAATCTTTGTTTCATATCAGTTTAAAGAGCAATTGTCCTTTTAAAAGTAGTAGATTTACTGATCTGACTTCTGTAATAATTTAGTTGGTTCACAATTCTGTCCAGCAGATGGCAGTAAAAATTAACAAACTGTTTTCAGCCACACAAAATCAAAACCAACTAAAGACTGATTATTTCCAATAAGGGTTTGCATATTTTAAGAGCTATAACCCCAGTATAATCAGAGGAAATACAGATTACATAAATTAACTTGTTCTCATGATAAAATGATGTTAGCCGTTCAATATTAAAACTATCTACATTACTGTTATATTGACGTCATTGTAGCACTCCCACTGCAAGATTATATGCCCAGTGTTTGCAGATAAAAGGGAAGACAGACTGGAAATGCAACTAAAAACTAACACTGGATTGCTGTAATAATGACATACCTGTTTTCTATACTAAAATCACTATGTCATCATTCTGTTCAATACGTAAACACACGCATCTCTGATCAAAACTAAAACAGTGTCTAAGAAAAAAAGTCTAAACGGCTAGGGGGAAAAGTATACAGAGATGACAGGATGCGTGGAATGATAAAAGAAACAATCAGGCAAAAACTCAGCTAAACACCATATTTAAAGGGCTATGAAACGCACAAAAAAATATTTGTAACTCAGACCGAGCAAATCATTTTAAAAAAAGTTTCAAATTTACTTATGTTATCAAATTTGCTTCATTCCTATTATATTCTGTGTTGGAGATACCTAGGTATTAATCTTGAACATTACATGGCAGAAATAGTGCTGCCATCTAGTGCTCTTGCAAATGGATAACATTCTTGCAGAACTGCTGCCATATAGTGCTCCATATATGGGCTGTTTCCTAAGCATACGTTCCTTTTCAACAAACGATACCAAAAGAACAAAGACAAATTTATAATAGAATTAAATTAGAAAATTGTTTAAAATTGAACGCTCTACCTAAATCATGAAGAAAAAAAAGTTGTGTCTCATATCCCTTTAAATAAGTCGAGAACAGAAAACTCTAAAATCTGATAAAAGGTGCCCAATCCCTACAATCATATCATAACCTATAAACCACCCATTAAAATGCATATAAAAAATGTTATCTTGTTGCAACAAATACCTTAATGTCTTTAAAAAAACTGTGGCTGTCATCTTTCTTCTATGAATTTATAGCAAACGTTGCAAAGCAAAAGGCAGGAATATGAAACACTGATTAAAGTGTTCTCCCCTTTAGAAAAACACATTAAGAATGTTAGTGAAATTGTAGATGGAGTTTAATTATTCAGTTGTAATACCCCACGCTGCCCTCTTTAAAAGTAACATTTCTATGAGCTAAAGGTTTGAATAGTTGTCCAATCAGTACTCTCCCAAAATATGGCACTTTTTTGTAGCTAGAGCACTGATTGGAGTGCAATTCAAACCGTTAGCAAATTAGTGATACTTATTTAGCACAAGAGATCACTGTTCCTGTCATAGAGAGGGGTGGTCACCCACTACACCAGTACCACCTCTGCCTGTGACACTTTAGGGGACAAGAATAACAAGAAGTTAACTACTCTCAAACCCCTATTCACTTTAACCCACTATCAACTGGGTGGCCCCCAAGGCAGAACATACAGTGATCTGAGATGTCATCGCAGAAAATGCAGCATGTCTGCAGAAAGAGCAGGACACATGCAGGAACTGTTAGCGCTTGAACTTTGTAGTGCTGCTTCACATTAGACAGTTCTCTTTAAACAGAGCTGTGGTCTGGTTGCAGTAAGTTTTCCTTAACACAGTGCATCCAGAGCAAAGAGCTGTTTGAAGTGATCAGTCAAATATGCAGTTGCGCTGCAAAGCAGCAGCACATTGCTTGTTGACTGGCTCTCAGAGATTTTTTCAAACCCGCCCCCTAGCCTTTCCCAGTCTGCAAAGCTGTTTATTCTGAATGTAAGACGTTAGTATGAGCATTGCATCTTTTGTTATTACTACATTTCTATGTTAGACCTAGAGAAAAGAAAATCGATTTATTTAAGAGACATTTTAAAATTTATTTTTTTGTATGCAGCTTATTTGCTATGCAATTATATTATAAAGCATTAAAAATTGCTTTATTCTTCAGTTAACCAACACATTGCAGTTGAACTGGTGCCTTAGTGTAACTGTCTAATTTAAAATTTTATTTAATAATGACCTGCAGAAAAATTTCCACTAAAGAAATCTCATCGCAGAAAGTGAAGGATAGTTCTGCCTCTGGGTGGCTGGCCTAACCCATGTAGCACCTTGCCCCCTGCCCCCACTTGGCATATTTGTGTTCATTTGATAACTTTTCCCAGCACCTAGAATATGTCTATGCAAATTTGTAGGTATAGACCAGCATTCTCCTTAACTTGATACGTCCATAAAATGTTTTCAATGTGGGTGAAACACCTTTAGGTCTCACCACTGGCCTCAGCAATGACTTGTAGATAAAGGTGGCACTCTCCATAAAGTGAAATATTAAGCTACAATATAGCAATGTTTCGGGCCTCTTGACCCTTTGTCAAGCTAATACAAAATGAAAACAATACACCATTATAAACACCACCTGTAAAAGAGAGGCCAGTCATTCCTCATCTAGAAGGCATGTATCAAAACGACATCACATTAACTCTTTCCATTTTTTGTATTTTGCCTGTATGTTGACTGAGTTTATTTGTTGTCATTTTTATAAACGCTTAATGGATGATGGGCCTCTCTTTTACAGGTAGGGGTTTATGATGAGTATTTTTTTTTTTAATCAGCTAAATTAATAGCTCTCATTTGGGGAAATCTTATGCTAAATAAGTAGAGCAACACACTGCAAGGCAAATCCGGGACAATCAGGGACACCTGAAAAATTAGGTACAGACATCCCAAATTTGAGACTGTCCTGGAAAATTCAGGGTGTCTGGTCACCTTAGTAACATATAGCTATGATAGACGTAAATGGTTAGGCTAGAAAGCCTCTTTACACCTTTTAAAATGTATCTCTGTTTCTATTAATTTCTGTGCGTAGCTGGATGCAACAAGGTGAATGGTAAACAGTAGAAATTCATAATAACCATGCTACTGAAATCTGTCTAATCCCTTCAGTGTGAGTGTGCACATGTAGCTTTAAATAGCATGGGCAATTCAGCTTCTTACTGACATTACTGACCACCTTTGGGAGAAAAAAAAAAATCTGAGGGGGGAACCCGGCTGCATAAATATAGAAAACTGAAGATAAAATGAAAGGGTGTAGTGTAGAGAGACCAGGATTACCATAACATTGCTCAATTTATGGGTAGAATTGCTGCACATTTTTAGCTTACCCCTAAATGCATTGATTGGTACTTTATAATTCATGCTACACTCTTTAAAACAACTTTTTTTTTTTTAACCATGTGGTGAAAACAAACACACATCAAAACCATTGCATTTTTGATTTGACCTACCTTTTCCTAAATGTGTATTTATACTCATGTATCTAGCGGTTCCTGTAAGGCTCTTGTGTTCTCTGTATGGTATGTGCTTCTTTGTTTCTGGATCTATGTATTCTTTTGCCAATCCAAAATCTATAATATGAATTATTTGCTGGTTCTTGTTTCCTGGACGACCTATCAAGAAGTTCTCTGGCTTTACATCTCTATATATCAAGTTCTTTGAGTGAACATATTCCATGCGGGAAATCTGTACAAAACAATTGATGAGAAATGTTAAGGCACAGAATGACATCAATGTACACATTCAAATGATCAAATTGGAGCTCATGTCAAGAAGTTAACAGCTTAATATGAATATGTAAAATTGATTTAAAGCTAGTTAAGTAGACTATGGCTGGATTTCCAACCAGTAATGGCATAGTTCCAGGAAAATGCATCAATGTGCATGTGACATTTAAAAATAGGTACCACATCAAAATAATTATGTTCAAGGGAACAAAATAAAGTGAACACAACAGGGTCTGTCTATACATCTAATTTTAGCAGCAAGATTCTGGAATTATACACGTCTCATCAACTGCAAGTGCAGAGAACATAGTAGTTTGCATATCAGAAAATCCTCCCTCTGGGACTCCAATCAGAAACAAATCAGAAAATGTAGGTAAAACTATGTAAAATCTAAAGATACAATGAAAAGTAAAGATATTTTTTTTTTTTAAATATTAGCTAACAAATAAAGTCATTTAGAAAGCAATAATTCAACTTTAGTGAAATTTGCCTGCACGCACATCTGTCTACTGAGAGTTCTATTTGTGCAAGGAGATGTCCACTAGCCAATAATCTAGGACTAATGCAAGCAGGTTAGCTGTGAGCAGGAGTGCTCTTAGTGGATTTTTTGTGACACCATCACCGGCCTCTCGCCTGGTGGATGCCAAACTCAGAAGTACCTAAGGCATCACTACAGTCTCTTCCCTGCTCAGCATTACCCTTTACTCCCTATACTTCATCTTTCTTTACATTTCTTGGGTTACTGTGCCTATCAATAACAACCTTATTTTATGCTTAGGTTACCCAAACGGTTTGTTGAACTGCCTTGTAACAAACACTGTAAATTCAAACCAAGTACTGCTGCATGAAAACTACTTTGATTTTAAAAACATGCAGTATGTATGTGCTTGCACACACTCATAATATTCCTCAATTGGTGGAACGCCATAATGAGAAGATACAGCAATTTTAAGTTTCAAAATGTTCAAGGGCATTAAAAAGAAAGTATGTGCGAAAATGCAAAGATAATTGGTGAACACTTCTACTAGACTAGAATGATTGGAGAAGGCATTTGCTGTGATAAGCTAAGAAAAAAATGGGGAGGTGGTTTCACTCATGGTAAAACATGAATCAACATCAAAACATACAGCAACTCTACCATTTTATATACTTTAGAGTGAGTCAATTGAAGTAGTCCAAATAAGCACAGCAATATAAAAAGCAAAATTATTGATAAACTTAACCGGGTGGGGGGGGGGGGGGCCCTGAGGTCATCAAGTGATTATGATCATCTCAGGGGATTCCATTCCAAGAGTATCTATCACAGAATCCGAAAACCCACGCTTAGATAAAATCAAGCGTTCAATTTCCAAGCCGTCAGCTGGAGGGAAACTAGATTTGGATGTTCGAATGGACCCTGTACTAGAAGATCCTGTCTCAAAGGTAGCTTCCATGGTGGAGCCAATGACATATTCACCAGGTCTGCATACCAAGTCCTGCGTGGCCACGCAGGAGCTATCAAGATCACTGAGGCCCTATCCTGTTTGATCCTGGCTACCAGCCTGGGAATGAGAGGAAACGGTGGAAACACATAAGCTAGGTTGAAGGCCCAAGGCGCTACTAATGCATCCACTAGAGTCGCCTTGGGATACCCGGATCTGGACCCGTAGCAAGGAACCTTGAAGTTCTGACGAGACGCCATCAGATCCATGTCTGGAATGCCCCATAATTGAGTCAACTGGGCAAATATCTCCGGGTGGAGTTCCCACTCCCCCGGATGGAATGTCTGACTCAGATAATCCGCCTCCCAGTTTTCCACTCCTGGGATGTGGATCGCAGATAGGTGGCAGGAGTGATCCTCCGCCCATTTTATGATTTTGGTCACTTCTTTCATCGCCAGGGAACTCCTTGTTCCCCCCTGATGGTTGATGTAAGCAACAGTCGTCATGTTGTCTGATTGGAATCTTATGAATCCGGCCTTTGCTAGTTGAGGCCAAGCCCTGAGAGTATTGAATATCGCTCTCAGTTCCAGAATGTTTATCGGGAGAAGAGACTCTTCCCGAGACCATAGACCCTGAGCTTTCAGGGAGTCCCAGACCGCGCCCCAGCCCACTAGACTGGCGTCGGTCGTGACGATGACCCACTCTGGTCTGCGGAAGCTCATTCCCTGGGACAGGTGATCCTGGGTTAGCCACCAACGGAGTGAGTCTCTGGTCTTCTGATCTACTTGAATCACTGGAGACAAGTCTGTATAGTCCCCATTCCACTGTTTGAGCATGCACAGTTGTAATGGTCTTAGATGAATTCGCGCAAAAGGAACTATGTCCATTGCTGCAACCATCAACCCTACTACTTCCATGCACTGAGCTATGGAAGGTCGTGGAACAGAGTGAAGAACTTGACAAGCGTTTAGAAGTTTTGACTTTCTGACATCGGTCAGGAAAATCTTCATTTCTAAAGAATCTATTATTGTCCCCAAGAAAGGAACTCTTGTCGACGGAGACAGGGAACTCTTTTCTATGTTCACCTTCCACCCGTGAGATCTGAGAAAGGCCAGAACGATGTCTGTGTGAGCCTTTGCCTTTGAAAGAGACGACGCTTGTATCAGAATGTCGTCCAAGTAAGGTCTTGGTCTTAGAACCGCTAGAAGGGACCCGAGTACCTTTGTGAAAATCCTTGGAGCAGTGGCTAGCCCGAATGGGAGAGCCACAAACTGGTAATGTTTGTCCAGAAAGGCGAACCTTAGGAACTGATGATGATCTTTGTGGATAGGAATATGTAGATATGCATCCTTTAGATCCACGGTAGTCATAAATTGACCCTCCTGGATTGAAGGTAAAATCGTTCGAATAGTTTCCATTTTGAACGATGGCACTCTGAGAAATTTGTTTAGAATCTTTAAATCCAGAATTGGTCTGAAAGTTCCCTCTTTTTTGGGAACTACAAACAGATTTGAGTAAAACCCCATTCCTTGTTCCACAGTTGGAACTGGGTGTATCACTCCCATTTTTAACAGGTCTTCTACACAATGTAAGAATGCCTGTCTCTTTATTTGGTTTGAAGATAAGTGAGACATGTGGAACCTTCCCCTTGGGGTTAGTTCCTTGAATTCCAGAAGATAACCCTGAGAAACTATTTCTAGTGCCCAGGGATCCTGAACATCTCTTGCCCAAGCCTGAGCGAAGAGAGAGAGTCTGCCCCCTACAAGATCCGGTCCCGGATCGGGGGCTACTCCTTCATGCTGTTTTGGTAGCAGCAGCAGGCTTCTTGGCCTGCTTACCCTTGTTCCAGCCTTGCATCGGTTTCCAAGCTGGTTTGGTTTGCGAAGCATTACCATCTTGTCTAGAGGCTGCAGAGTTGGAGGCCGGTCCGTTCCTGAAATTGCGAAAGGAACGAAAATTAGACTTATTCTTGGCCTTGAAAGGCCTATCTTGTGGGAGGGCGTGGCCCTTACCCCCAGTGATGTCTGAGATCATCTCTTTCAATTCTGGCCCAAAAAGGGTTTTACCCTTGAAAGGGATATTAAGCAACTTTGTCTTGGAAGATACATCCGCTGACCAAGACTTTAGCCAGAGCGCTCTGCGCGCCACAATTGCAAACCCTGAATTTTTCGCCGCTAATCTATCTAACTGCAAAGCGGCATCTAAAATAAAGGAATTAGCTAACTTAAGTGCGTGAATTCTGTCCATAACCTCCTCATACGGAGTCTCTCTACTTAGCGACTTTTCTAGTTCCTCGAACCAGAACCACGCTGCTGTAGTGACAGGAATAATGCACGAAATAGGTTGCAGGAGGTAACCTTGCTGTACAAAAATCTTTTTAAGCAAACCCTCCAATTTTTTATCCATAGGATCTTTGAAAGCACAATTATCCTCGATAGGAATAGTAGTGCGCTTAGCTAGTGTAGAAACTGCCCCCTCGACCTTAGGGACTGTCTGCCATAAGTCCTTTCTGGGGTCCACCATAGGAAATAATTTCTTAAATATAGGAGGGGGGACAAAAGGTATGCCGGGCTTCTCCCACTCCTTATTCACTATGTCCGCCACCCGCTTGGGTATAGGAAAAGCGTCGGGGTGCACCGGAACCTCTAGGAACTTGTCCATCATGCACAATTTTTCTGGAATGACCAGGTTGTCACAATAATCCAGAGTAGATAGCACCTCCTTAAGCAGTGCGCGGAGATGCTCTAATTTAAATTTAAATGTCACAACATCAGGTTCTGCCTGTTGAGAAATTCTACCTGAATCAGAAATTTCCCCATCTGACAAAACCTCCCTCATGGCCCCTTCAGATTGGTGTGAGGGTATGACAGAGCAATTATCATCAGCGCCCTCCTGCTCTACAGTGTTTAAAACAGAGCAATCGCGCTTTCTCTGAAATGCAGGCATTTTGGATAAAATATTTGCTATGGAGTTATCCATTACTGCCGTCAATTGTTGCATAGTAACAAGCATTGGCACGCTAGAAGTACTAGGGGTCGCCTGCGCGGGCATAACTGGTATAGACACAGAAGGAGATGATGTAGAACTATGTCTACTCCCTTCATCTGATGAATCATCTTGGGCAACTTTACTATCTGTGGCAGTACTGTCCTTACTTTGTTTGGACGCTATGGCACAATTATCACACAATTTTGAAGGGGGAGACACATTGGCTTCCATACATACAGAACATAGTTTATCTGAAGGCACAGACATGTTAAACAGGCTTAAACTTGTCAATAAAATACAAAAACCGTTTTAAAACAAAACCATTACTGTCTCTTTAAATTTTAAACAGGGCAAACTTTTTTACGGAATATGTGAAAAACCATGAAGGAATTCAATTTTAACCAAATTTTCACCACAGTGTCTTAAAGCACTCAAAGCATTGCACCCCAAATTTCAGACCTTTAACCCTTAAAATGACGAAACCGGAGCCGTTTACAGTTTTAACCCCTCTACAGTCCCAGCTACAGCCTTTGCTGCGACTTTACCAAACCCAGGGGGGTATACGATACCAAATGAAGCCTTCTAGGAACCTTTTCAACCACTTCCAGACCCACACACATGCAGCTGCATGTCCTGCTCTCAAAAGTAACTGCGCAGTAATGGCGCGAAAATGAGGCTCTGTCTACTACATAGAAGGCCCTTCCTGACTGGGAAGGTGTCTAAACCAGTGCCTGACGTAAAAAAACGTTCCCCAAAGTTATAAAGTGTGAATTTCAACTTCAAGCTGTATAAAATGCCCAAATAAAGCAATCGATCTAGCCCATAAAAGTGTCTACCAGTTTTATAGCCCATATTAAGCCCTTTATTCTGTTTGAGACTAAGAAAATGGCTTACCGGTCCCAATGATGGGGAAAATGACAGCCTTCCAGCATTACTCAGTCTTGTTAGAAATATGGCTAGTCATACCTTAAGCAGAAAAGTCTGCCAACTGTTTCCCCCAACTGAAGTTATCTCATCTCAACAGTCCTATGTGGAAACAGCAAACAATTTTAGTTACTGCTGCTAAAATCATATTCCTCTCACAAACAGAACTCTTCATCTTTTTCTGTTTCAGAGTAAATAGTACATACCAGCACTATTTTAAAATAACAAACTCTTGATAGTAGAATAAAAAACTACAACTAAACACCACATACTCTTCACCATCTCCGTGGAGATCCTGCATGTTCAGCGGCAAAGAGAATGACTGGGGTGGGCGGAGCCTAGGAGGGACTATATGGACAGCTTTTGCTGTGCTCTTTGCCATTTCCTGTTGGGGAAGAGAATATTCCCACAAGTTATGGATGACGCCGTGGACCGGACACACAAATGTTGGAGAAAGTAAGTATATTAACAAAACCAGTGAAATGTAAAGTTTGATGAATGAAAGTGCCCCTGTTTTTAATAGGATTTGTAACAACCAGGCACTCATTCCGCAAACTTTACATTCACTTTAAGAGCTTGTCACAATTTAAGCATAATCTTACTTCTAATATATTTACATTTTATCAAAAAGGGGGTAATGTAAAAGGTTAATTAATGGGGATAATTTGATAAAGCAGCCTAGGGAAGATTCCATATTATTGATCAACTGGGTCTAAGCACCTCACAATCCCACTAAATATAACTGTGAATACCATCTCTCCCACATGCTCTTCAGCACTTCGCCTGACACTGAAGGGTAAATAGATTTAAGATAAATTGGTGTGAGATACCAACTCATTAATAGTTTAATGTTCTTTTCTAATACAGAAGCAGATATATGGGTGTTTTTAGTGGATAAAAAAAAAACTTACTCCAATGCTCTTTGTAGATGTCCTAATGAGGAAGTAAAAGATTGGGTTGTAATATCTAATAGAATTGTAAGCATAAAGTTTTGAATGTGGTTTGTGGTCTGATTAGATCCCTCTTTATCTGGATGTTTGAAAATGCAATGGTATAATTTGAAGTAGGCTAGTAAAGAATTAAAAAGGTGTGGAAATGTATATTTGAGTTCAATGAAGTGCTATGGAATTTTGTGGTACTATACAAATAAATGATGATGATGATGATGATAATAATAAACTATTCTCCATTAAAGGACCATTAAATAAAGTATAATTGCATAATTAACAAATGTATAATAAAAAAAAGACACTGTACTTAGACTGAATTTTAAATGAGTAGTGGACTTTTTTTCTGACAAATTTCAAGATTATTTCAATTATCCTTCCCCCTGCACCATGTGACAGCCATTAAATGTGTGTGTATATATATATATATATACACACACACACACATACATACATATATATACACACACACACAAACACACATACATACTGTAGGGCTGCACGATTTTAATCGCGGATGCGGTTTTAAACCGCAATTAATCGCCACGGTTTTAAAACCGCGAGAGTACGCAATTTTTTTTTTATTTTTTTTTAAAAATCCTCAGATTGTCCTGAAAACGGAGGCGGAGAGGGAGGATGAGTGGCAGACCAGTGTGTGGCCGTGGGCGGACCTGAGAATGCCTGCGAAACTGCCATTTTAGAAGAGAATAAAGAGTGTGTGGGAGTCATCTGGGAGTAGTGTGGGGGTGGTCAAGCAGTGGTGTGGCGGTGGGACAGCTCAAAGTTGTGAGCAATAAAGTGAGTATTGTACAAATACTTTAAAGTGCCTTACTGACTTTTTTTTTTTTTTTTAACTTCTTTTGTGGTTTGTATTTGTATGCTCCAAGAGTGCATTGGACATTGAGAAACATGTACAGTAAGATTCTGTAGTGTTAAATAAACGTTTTATTGAAAAATTAAGGTGTTATAGTAATTTTTAATAAAATTGCGATTAAATCGTAATCACGTTTTTTTTTTCACCCATATCGCCCAGCCCTAATCCACTGTGTATATAACAAAAACGAAGACAGCCAACCAGGTTTGAGGCAGTAGAAATGCAATTTAATGGAGCTAGTTTGATATTAGGATAGCACAAAACGTGAAGTAACCAAAACATGTGCAACAAGTGTCCTTTTTTACATATATATATATATATACTGTGTATTCTTTCACATATTTTTCTTTACTTTTAAAAATTGTGCACATTTAGATAATGGAAGTGAATTGGAAAGTTGTTCTCTATCTGAATCGTACTTTACTATTTCTTTAAAAAGGACATTGTACACTAGATTTTTCTTTGCATAAATGAAATAAGACCATTGTTTCTATTTTCTTTCTTGTGATGACCTAAAAAAGAACGCCTCAGCCTCCAAAATGCTGGGATGTTGAAAAGCACAGATTTGTAAAGAATATTAACTACAAAGTTAAAATAGCATTGTTTAAATGTTTTGCAGCCAAGGATTTTCCAAGTTGACCTAGTATAATAAACATATTGAGATGGCAGAGAGGTTCCGTAGCAGCAGTTTTAAAGGGATATGAAACTAATTTTTTTCTTTCATGATTCATATAGAGCATGCAATTTTAAGCAACTTCCTAATTTACTCCTATTATCAATTTTTCTTCGTTCTCTTGGTATCTTTATTTGAAAAATGAGGAATGTAAACTTAGGAGCCGGCTCATTTTTGGTTCAGAAGCCTGGGTAGCGCTTGCCGATTGGTAGTGATAATAGAAGTTAATAAGAAAGTTGCTTAAAAACATAAATTATGCTTACCTGATAATTTAATTTCCTTCTGTATGAGGAAAGTCCACGGCATCATTCCTTACTGTTGGGAAATACTAAACCTGGCCACCAGGAGGAGGCAAAGACAACACAGCCAAAGGCTTAAATACTTCCCCCACTTCCCTAATATCCCAGTCATTCTGCCAAGGGAACAAGGAACAGTATCAGGGTATAAATGGTGCCGTAAGAGAAAAACAAATTTCGGTCCTCCTATCGGAGCATACGGGCGGGGGCCGTGGTCTCTCCTCATACAGCATAATTTATGTTTTCCTTCTTAATATGAGGAGAGTCCATGGCATCATTCCTTACTGTTGGGAAAACTATACCCAAGCTCGACACTGAATGATAATGGGAGGGATAAAAGAGAGACGAATCCTAATCTGAGGGCACCACAGTGTGTAAAACCTCACAAAAGCTGCTTCGGCCTAAGCAAAAACGTCAAACTTGTAGAATTTTGAAAAAGTATGTAAGGAGGACCGGGTAGCCGCCTTAGAAATCTGATCAATAGAGGCCTCGTTCTTAAAGGGACAGTAAACCCAAAAATGTTCTTTCATTGTTTAGATAGAGAATACCATTTTTAAAAATTTACTTGTATTATCAAATTGGTTTCGTTTTCATTATATTCTTTGTTGAAGGTATACCTAGGTAGGTAGCGTGCACATGCCTGAAGCACTACATGACAGGAAATAGTGCTGCCATCTAGTGCTCCTGCTAATGTATAACTTTGTTGCAAAACTGCTGCCATATAATGTTGTGGACACATGCACACTCATGAGCTTACATCCCACCTTTTCAACAAAGGATAACAAGAAACGAAGACAATTTGATTACAGAAGTAAATTGGAAAGTGGTTTAAAATGGTAAGCTCTATCTGAATCATGAAAGAAAAAAATTGGGTTTTATGTCCCTTTAAAGGCCCAAGAGGAAGCCACCGTTCTAGTGGAATGAGCCGTAATCCTCTGAGGAGGTCGAAGTCCTGCTGACTCATAAGTAAAGCGTATAACACTAGTCAACCAGCAAGATAAGAAAGTCGAAGAAGCCTTCAGACCCTTACGCTTTCCAGAGTAGATAACAAGGAAGAAGTTTGGCTAAAATCCTTAGTAGCTTGAAGATAAAAGTTCAAAGCTCCAACCATATCCAGATTTTGAAGTAAACGTTCCTCTGAAGGAGGAGGATTAGGACATTAGGAAGGAACCACAATCTCCTGATTGATGTTACGATCAGACACCACCTTAGATAGAAAACCCAAGCGGGTACGTAGGACAGCATTATCAGTGTGGAACACCAGATAAGGAGGCTCACATCGCATGCACAGTTGAAATGGTCTTAGATGAATTCACGCAAAAGGAACTATGTCCATTGCTGCAACCATCAACCCTACTACTTCCATGCACTGAGCTACGGAAGGACGAGGAATAGAATGAAGAACTTGACAAGCGTTTAGAAGTTTTGACTTTCTGACTTCTGTCAGGAAAAACATAATTTATGTAAGAACTTACCTGATAAATTCATTTCTTTCATATTAGCAAGAGTCCATGAGCTAGTGACGTATGGGATATACATTCCTACCAGGAGGGGCAAAGTTTCCCAAACCTCAAAATGCCTATAAATACACCCCTCACCACACCCACAAATCAGTTTAACGAATAGCCAAGAAGTGGGGTGATAAGAAAAAGTGCGAAAGCATAAAAAATAAGGAATTGGAATAATTGTGCTTTATACAAAAAAATCATAACCACCACAAAAAAGGGCGGGCCTCATGGACTCTTGCTAATATGAAAGAAATGAATTTATCAGGTAAGTTCTTACATAAATTATGTTTTCTTTCATGTAATTAGCAAGAGTCCATGAGCTAGTGACGTATGGGATAATGACTACCCAAGATGTGGATCTTCCACGCAAGAGTCACTAGAGAGGGAGGGATAAAATAAAGACAGCCAATTCCGCTGAAAATAATCCACACCCAAAATAAAGTTTAATATTAAAAATATAAGCAGAAGATTCAAACTGAAACAGCTGCCTGAAGTACTTTTCTACCAAAAACAGCTTCAGAAGAAGAAAACACATCAAAATGGTAGAATTTAGTAAAAGTATGCAAAGAAGACCAAGTTGCAGCTTTGCAAATCTGATCAACCGAAGCTTCATTCCTAAACGCCCAGGAAGTAGAAACTGACCTAGTAGAATGAGCTGTAATCCTCTGAGGCGGAGTTTTACCCGACTCAACATAGGCATGATGAATTAAAGATTTCAACCAAGATGCCAAAGAAATGGCAGAAGCTTTCTGGCCTTTTCTAGAACCGGAAAAGATGACAAATAGACTAGAAGTCTTTCGGAAAGTCTTAGTAGCTTCAACATAATATTTCAAAGCTCTAACAACATCCAAAGAATGCAATGATTTCTCCTTAGAATTCTTAGGATTAGGGCATAATGAAGGAACCACAATTTCTCTACTAATGTTGTTGGAATTCACAACCTTAGGTAAAAATGTAAAAGAAGTTCGCAACACCGCCTTATCCTGATGAAAAATCAGAAAAGGAGACTCACAAGAAAGAGCAGACAATTCAGAGACTCTTCTGGCAGAAGAGATGGCCAAAAGGAACAAAAAACTTTCCAAGAAAGTAATTTAATGTCCAATGAATGCATAGGTTAAAACGGAGAAGCTTGAAAAGCCCCCAGAACCAAATTCAAACTCCAAGGAGGAGAAATTGACTTAATGACAGGTTTAATACGAACCAAGGCTTGTACAAAACAATGAATATCAGGAAGATTAGCAATCTTTCTGTGAAAAAGAACAGAAAGAGCAGAGATTTGACCTTTCAAGGAACTTGCGGACAAACCTTTACCTAAACCATCCTGAAGAAAGTGTAAAATTCTCGGAATTCTAAAAGAATGCCAGGAAAAATGATGAGAAAGACACCAAGAAATATAAGTCTTCCAGACTCTATAATATATCTCTCTAGATACAGATTTACGAGCCTGTAACATAGTATTAATCACAGAGTCAGAGAAACCTCTTTGACCAAGAATCAAGCGTTCAATCTCCATTCCTTCAGAATCTTGGAGATTACTCTTGGAAGAAGAACTAGAGGCGGAAAGATATAGGCAGGATGATACTTCCAAGGAAGTGATAATGCATCCACTGCCTCCGCCTGAGGATCCCGGGATCTGGACAGATACATGGGAAGTTTCTTGTTTAGATGAGAAGCCATCAGATCTATTTCTGGAAGTTCCCACATTTGAACAATCTGAAGAAATACCTCTGGGTGAAGAGACCATTCGCCCGGATGCAACGTTTGGCGACTGAGATAATCTGCTTCCCAATTGTCTATACCTGGAATATGAACCGCAGAGATTAGACAGGAGCTGGATTCCGCCCAAACCAGAATTCGAGATACTTCTTTCATAGCCAGAGGACTGTGAGTCCCTCCTTGATGATTGATGTATGCCACAGTTGTGACATTGTCTGTCTGAAAACAAATGAACGATTCTCTCTTCAGAAGAGGCCAAGACTGAAGAGCTCTGAAAATTGCACGGAGTTCCAAAATATTGATCGGTAATCTCACCTCCTGAGATTCCCAAACCCCTTGTGCCGTCAGAGACCCCCACACAGCTCCCCAACCTGTAAGACTTGCATCTGTTGAAATTACAGTCCAGGTCGGAAGAACAAAAGAAGCCCCCTGAACTAAACGATGGTGATCTGTCCACCACGTCAGAGAGTGTCGTACAATCGGTTATAAAGATATTAATTGAGATATCTTTGTGTAATCCCTGCACCATTGGTTCAGCATACAGAGCTGAAGAGGTCGCATGTGAAAACGAGCAAAGGGGATCGCGTCCGATGCAGCAGTCATAAGACCTAGAATTTCCATGCATAAGGCTACCGAAGGGAATGATTGAGACTGAAGGTTTCGACAAGCTGAAATCAATTTTAGACGTCTCTTGTCTGTCAAAGACAGAGTCATGGACACTGAATCTATCTGGAAACCCAAAAAGGTTACCCTTGTCTGAGGAATCAATGAACTTTTTAGTGAATTGATCCTCCAACCATGATCTTGAAGAAACAACAAAAGTCGATTCGTATGAAATTCTGCTAAATGTGAAGACTGAGCAAGTACCAAGATATCGTCCAAATAAGGAAATACCACAATACCCTGTTCTCTGATTACATACAGAAGGGCACCGAGAACCTTTGTAAAAATTCGTGGAGCTGTTGCTAGGCCAAACGGCAGAGCCACAAACTGGTAATGCTTGTCCAGGAAAGAGAATCTCAGAAACTGATAGTGAGCTGGATGAATCGGAATATGCAGATATGCATCCTGTAAATCTATTGTAGACATATAATGCCCTTGCTGAACAAAAGGCAGGATAGTCCTTACAGTTACCATTTTGAATGTTGGTATCCTTACATAACGATTCAATATTTTTAGATCCAGAACTGGTCTGAAGGAATTCTCCTTCTTTGGTACAATGAAGAGATTCGAATAAAACCCCAGCCCCTGTTCCAGAACTGGAACTGGCATAATTACTCCAGCCAACTCTAGATCTGAAACACATTTCAGAAATGCTTGAGCTTTCGCTGGGTTTACTGGGACACGGGAAAGAAAAAATCTCTTTGCATGAGGTCTTATCTTGAAACCAATTCTGTACCCTTCTGAAACAATGTTCTAAATCCAAAGATTGTGAACAGAATTGATCCAAATTTCTTTGAAAAAACGTAACCTGCCCCCTACCAGCTGAGCTGGAATGAGGGCCGCACCTTCATGTGGACTTAGAAGCTGGCTTTGCTTTTCTAGAAGACTTGGATTTATTCCAGACTGGAGATGGTTTCCAAACTGAAACTGCTCCTGAGGATGAAGGATCAGGCTTTTGTTCTTTGTTGAAACGAAAGGAACGAAATCAATTATTAGCCCTGTTTTTACCCTTAGATTTCTTATCCTGTGGTAAAAAAGTTCCTTTCCCACCAGTAACAGTTGAGATAATAGAATCCAACTGAGAACCAAATAATTTATCACCCTGGAAAGAAAGGGAAAGTAGAGTCGATTTAGATGACATATCAGCATTCCAAGTTTTAAGCCATAAAGCTCTTCTAGCTAAAATAGCTAGAGACATAAACCTGACATCAACTCTGATAATATCAAAAATGGAATCACAGATAAAATTATTAGCATGTTGAAGAAGAATAATAATGTTATGAGAATCATGATCTGTTACTTGTTGCGCTAAAGTTTCCAACCAAAAAGTTGAAGCTGCAGCAACATCCGCCAAAGATATAGCAGGTCTAAGAAGATTACCTGAACACAAATAAGCTTTTCTTAGAAAGGATTCAATTTTCCTATCTAAAGGATCCTTAAAGGAAGTACCATCTGCCGTAGGAATAGTAGTACGTTTAGCAAGGGTAGAGATAGCCCCATCAACTTTAGGGATTTTGTCCCAAAACTCTAATCTGTCAGACGGCACAGGATATAATTGCTTAAAACGTTTAGAAGGAGTAAATGAATTACCCAAATTATTCCATTCCCTGGAAATTACTTCAGAAATAGCACCAGGAACAGGAAAAACTTCTGGAATAACTACAGGAGATTTAAAGACCTTTAGTATCAAGAGGACCAGAATCCTCAATTTCTAATGCAATTAGGACTTCTTTAAGTAATGAACGAATAAATTCCTTTTTAAATAAATATGAAGATTTATCAGCATCAACCTCTGAAACAGAATCCTCTGAACCAGAAGAATCATTTGAATCAGAATGATGATGTTCATTTAAAAATTCATCTGGATAAAGAGAAGTTTTAAAAGACTTTTTATGTTTACTAGAAGGAGGAATAACAGACATAGCCTTCTTAATTGATTCAGAAACAAAATCTCTTATGTTATCAGGAACACTCTGAACATTAGATGTTGATGGAACTGCAACAGGTAATGGTATTTTACTAAAGGAAATATTTTCTGCATTAACAAGTTTGTCATGACATTTAATACAAACAACAGCTGGAGGAACAGCTACCAAAGGTTTACAGCAGATACACTTAGCTTTGGTAGTTCCAGCACCAGGCAGCGATTTTCCTGAAGTATCTTCTGACTCAGATGCAACATGAGACATCTTGCAATATGTAAGAGAAAAAACAACATATAAAGCAAAATTGATCAAATTCCTTAAATGACAGTTTCAGGAATGGGAAAAAATGCCAAAGAACAAGCTTCTAGCAACCAGAAGCAATGAAAAATGAGACTTAAATAATGTGGAGACAAAAGCGACGCCCATATTTTTTAGCGCCAAATAAGACGCCCACATTATTTGGCGCTTAAATGCTTTTGGCGCCAAAAATGACGCCACATCCGGAACGCCGACATTTTTGGAGCAAAAGAACGTCAGAAAATGACGCAACTTCCAGCGACACGTATGACGCCGGAAACAGAAAAGATTTTTTGCGCCAAAAAAGTCTGCGCCAAGAATGACGCAATAAAATGAAGCATTTTCAGCCCCCGCAAGCCTAACAGCCCACAGGGAAAAAGTCAAATTTTTTAAGGTAAGAAAAAATGATTGATTCAAATGCATTATCCCAAATATGAAACTGACTGTCTGAAAATAAGGAATGTTGAACATCCTGAGTCAAGGCAAATAAATGTTTGAATACATATATTTAGAACTTTATAAAAAAGCGCCCAACCATAGCTTAGAGTGTCACAGAAAATAAGACTTACTTACCCCAGGACACTCGTCTACATGTTGTAGAAAGCCAAACCAGTACTGAAACGAAAATCAGCAGAGGTAATGGTATATCTATAAGAGTATATCGTCGATCTGAAAAGGGAGGTAAGAGATGAATCTCTACGACCGATAACAGAGAACCTATGAAATAGACCCCGTAGAAGGAGGAGCATTCAAATAGGCAATACTCTCCTCACATCCCTCTGACATTCACTGCACGCTGAGAGGAAAACCGGGCTCCAACCTGCTGCGGAGCGCATATCAACGTAGAATCTAGCACAAACTTACTTCACCACCTCCATAGGAGGCAAAGTTTGTAAAACTGATTTGTGGGTGTGGTGAGGGGTGTATTTATAGGCATTTTGAGGTTTGGGAAACTTTGCCCCTCCTGGTAGGAATGTATATCCCATACGTCACTAGCTCATGGACTCTTGCTAATTACATGAAAGAAAACCTCATTTCTAAAGAGTCTATTATTGTTCCCAAGAAGGGAACTCTTGTCGACGGAGACAAGGAACTTTTTTCTATGTTCACCTTCCATCCGTGAGATCTGAGAAAGGCCAGAACGATGTCTGTGTGAGCCTTTGCCTTTGAAAGAGACGACGCTTGTATTAGAATGTCGTCCAAGTACGGTACTACTGCAATGCCCCTTGGTCTTAGAACCGCTAGAAGGGATCCGAGTACCTTTGTGAAAATCCTTGGAGCAGTGGCTAACCCGAATGGGAGGGCCACAAACTGGTAATGTTTGTCCAGAAAGGCGAACCTTAGGAACTGATGATGTTCTTTGTGGATAGGAATATGTAGATACGCATCCTTTAGATCCACGGTAGTCATAAATTGACCTTCCTGGATTGTGGGTAGAATCGTTCGAATGGTTTCCATTTTGAACGATGGTACTCTGAGAAATTTGCTTAGGATCTTTAAATCCAGAATTGGTCTGAAAGTTCCCTCTTTTTTGGGAACTACAAACAGATTTGAGTAAAATCCCATTCCTTGTTCCGCCGTTGGAACTGGGTGTATCACTCCCATCTTTAACAGGTCTTCTACACAATGTAAGAATGCCTGTCTCTTTATTTGGTTTGAGGATAAGTGAGACATGTGGAAACTTCCCCTTGGGGGTAGTTCCTTGAATTCTAGAAGATAACCCTGAGAAACTATTTCTAGTGTCCAGGGATCCTGAACATCTCTTGCCCAAGCCTGAGCAAAGAGAGAGAGTCTGCCCCCTACTAGATCCGGTAGCGGATCGGGGGCTACTCCTTCATGCTGTCTTGTTAGCAGCAGCCGGCTTCTTGGCCTGCTTACCCTTGTTCCAGCCTTGCATCGGTTTCCAGGCTGGTTTGGTTTGAGAAGCACTACCCTCTTGTTTAGAGGATGCAGAGTTAGAGGCCGGTCCGTTCCTGAAATTGCGAAAGGAACGAAAATTAGACTTATTCTTGGCTTTGAAAGGCCTATCTTGTGGGAGGGCGTGGCCCTTTCCCCCAGTGATGTCTGAAATAATCTCTTTCAATTCTGGTCCAAAGAGAATCTTACCCTTGAAGGGGATATTAAGCAATTTTGTCTTGGAAGATACATCCGCTGACCAAGACTTTAGCCAAAGCGCTCTGCGCGCCACAATTGCAAACCCTGAATTTTTCGCCGCTAATCTAGCTAATTGCAAAGCGGCATCTAAAATAAAAGAATTAGCCAACTTGAGTGCGTGAACTCTGTCCATAACCTCCTCATACGGAGTCTCTCTACTGAGCGACTTTTCTAGTTCCTCGAACCAGAACCACGCTGCTGTAGTGACAGGGACAATGCACGAAATGGGTTGCAGGAGGTAACCTTGCTGTACAAAAATCTTTTTAAGCAAACCCTCCAATTTTTTATCCATAGGATCTTTGAAAGCACAATTATCCTCGATAGGGATAGTAGTGCGTTTGTTTAGAGTAGAAACTGCCCCCTCGACCTTAGGGACTGTCTGCCATAAGTCCTTTCTGGGGTCGACCATAGGAAATAATTTCTTAAATATAGGAGGGGGGACAAAAGGTATGCCGGGCTTCTCCCACTCCTTATTCACTATGTCCGCCACCCGCTTGGGTATAGGGAAAGCGTCGGGTTGCACCGGAACCTCTAGGAACTTGTCCATCTTGCATAATTTTTCTGGAATGACCAGGTTGTCACAATCATCCAGAGTAGATAACACCTCCTTAAGCAGTGCACAGAGATGCTCTAATTTAAATTTAAATGTCACAACATCAGGTTCAGCCTGTTGAGAAATTTTTCCTGAATCTGAAATTTCCCCATCTGACAAAACCTCCCTCATGGCCCCTTCAGATTGGTGTGAGGGTATGACAGAGCAATTATCATCAGCGCCCTCTTGCTCTTCAGTGTTTAAAACAGAGCAATCACGCTTTCTCTGATATGCAAGCATCTTGGATAAAATATTTGCTATGGAGTTATCCATTACTGCCGTCAATTGTTGCATAGTAATAAGCATTGGCGCGCTAGAAGTACTAGGGGCCTCCTGCGTGGGCAAAACTGGCATAGACACAGAAGGAGATGATGTAGAACTATGTCTACTCCCTTCATCTGATGAAACATCTTGGGCAATTTTACTATCTGTGGCAGTACTGTCCTTACTTTGTTTGGACGCTATGGCACAATTATCACACAATTTTGAAGGGGGAAACGCATTGACTTTCATACATATAGAACATAGCTTATCTGAAGGTACAGACATGTTAAACAGGCTTAAACTTGTCAATAAAGCACAAAAACCGTTTTAAAACAAAAACGTTACTGTCTCATAAAATTTTAAACAGTGCACACTTTATTACTGAATATGTGAAAAAGTATGAAGGAATTGTTCAAAATTTACCAAATTTTCACCACAGTGTCTTAAAGCATTAAAAGTATTGCACACCAAATTTCTGAGCTTTAACCCTTAAAATAAAGAAACCGGAGCCGGTTACAGTTTTAACCCCTCTACAGTCCCAGCTACAGCCTTTGCTGCGACTTTACCAGACCCAGGGGGGAATACGATACCAAATGAAGCCTTCTAGGAACTTTTCCAACTACTTTCAGATCCTCACACATGCATCTGCATGTCTTGCTCTCAAAAGTAACTGCGCAGTAATGGCGCGAAAATGAGGCTCAGCCTACAACTGGGAAGGCCCTTCCTGACTGGAAAGGTGTCTAACCCAGTGCCTGACGTTAAAAAACGTTCCCCAAGCTTATAAGTGTGAATTACAAGCATAAACATGTATAAAATGCCCAAATAAAGCAATCGATTTGCCCATAAAAGTGTCTACCAGTTTTATAGCCCATATTAAGCCCTTTATTCTGTTTGAGACTAAGAAAATGGCTTACCGGTCCCCATGAGGGGAAATGACAGCCTTCCAGCATTACACAGTCTTGTTAGAAATATGGCTATGCGACAGAAAAGTACATAGACAAAGTCCCAGCACCAAAGGTAATTTCTTGAAAACAATTCCTTGATTAAATTTCCTGTGGCTCAGCAATCACATTAAATTCAATCCCTTGTATTAAGGATGTATTGCATCAAAACATCGATGAAAGCCATGAATCATTGTATAAGCAATATTTGTACAAACTTGAAGCTCTTACCCGCTCAATCTGGAACGGTCTCTATATTCTGAGTCCCACTAGTGTGTCGGTCCACAGGAGCCTTTCTTTAAATCTCAATCTTTAAAACTCTGTAGATGAATGGGCTTCCGTCAGCCCGGCTCCCTCCTCGATCACTCTATAGTCAAATGGACTGCTACAGCTTCACCTCCTTCTTGGGTTGATCCAGTGCTGCTTATATCTCTGTGCTTTCAGGGGTATCCCGCTCTCACCCAGGGTCTGACGATTTTGACGGTTTGTTTGTTGGTTACTACCTGTGCTCACTCCAGGTTCCCCAATTGGCTTGATACAGGTGTGGTGATCAGAAGATCAGAAATGAGGAGCACTAGGCAGGGTTCAATAAAATAAAACGTAACTTTTATTGAACTTTTCAGCTTGAATTAAAATCTTTTACAAACTAGAACAACATGTACATAGATAGCTCAGAATTCTCTTTGCTTACGCGTTTCGGCTATTGCCGTAATCATAGCTTCAAAAAATATGGCTAGTCATACCTTAAGCAGAAAAGTCTGCCAACTGTTTCCCCCAACTGAAGTTACTTCATCTCAACAGTCCTATGTGGAAACAGCAAACGATTTTAGTTACTGTCTGCTAAAATCATCTTCCTCTCACAAACAGAACTCTTCATCCATTTCTGTTTCAGAGTAAATAGTACATACCAGCACTATTTTAAAATAACAAACTCTTGATAGTAGAATAAAAAACTACAACTAAACACCACATACTCTTAACCATCTCCGTGGAGATGTTGCCTGTGCAACGGCAAAGAGAATGACTGGGGTGGGCGGAGCCTAGGAGGGACTATATGGCCAGCTTTTGCTGGGACTCTTTGCCATTTCCTGTTGGGGAAGAGATATTCCCACAAGTAAGGATGACGCCGTGGACCGTACACACCAATGTTGGAGAAAAGTAGTTTAATGTCCAAAGAATGCATAGGCTCAAATGGAGGAGCCTGTAAAGCCTTCAAAACGAAATTAAGACTCCAAGGAGGAGAAATTGATTTAATGACAGGCTTAATACGAACTAAAGCCTGTACAAAACAGTATATATCAGGAAGTATAGCAATCTTTCTGTGAAATAAAACAGAAAGAGCAGATATTTGTCCCTTCAAGGAACTTGCAGACAAACCCTTATCTAAACCATCCTGAAGAAACTGTAAAATTCTAGGAATTCTAAAAGAATGCCAAGAGAATTTATGAGAAGAACACCATAAACTCTATAATAAATCTTTCTAGAGACAGATTTACGAGATTGTAACATAGTATTAATCACTGAGTCAGAGAAACCTCTATGACTTAGTACTAAGCGTTCAATTTCCATACCTTCAAATTTAATGATTTGAGATCCTGATGGAAAAACGGACCTTGAGACAGTAGATCAGGCATTAACGGAAGTGGCCAAGGCTGGCAACTTGCCATCCAAACCAGATCCGCATACCAAAACCTGTGTGGCCATGCTGGAGCCACCAGCAACACAAACGGTTGTTCCATGTTGATTTTGGAGATCACTCTTGGAAGGAGAACTAGAGGCGGGAAAATGTAAGCAGGATGATAACACCAAGAAAGTGTCAACGCATCCACTGCTTCCGCCTGAACATCCCTGGACCTGAACAGGTATCTGGGAAGCTTCTTGTTTAGATGAGAGGCCATGAGATCTAATCTGGAAGACCCCACATCTGAACAACCTGAGAAAACACATCTGGAAGTAGAGACCACTCCCCTGGATGTAAAGTCTGACGGCTGAGATAATACGCCCCCCAATTGTCTACACCTGGGATATGCACCGCAGAGATTAGACAGGAGCTGGATTCCGCCCAAGCAGGTATCCGAGATACTTCTTTCATAGCTTGGGGACTGTGAGTCCCACCCTGATGATTGACATATGCCACTGTTGTGATATTGTCTGTCTGAAAACAAATGAACGGTTCTCTCTTTAACAGAGGCCAAAACTGAAGAGCTCTGAGAATTGCACGGAGTTCTAAAATATTTATTGGTAATCTCGCCTCTTGAGATTTCCAAACCCCTTGTGCTGTCAGAGATCCCCAAACAGCTCCCCAACCTGAAAGTCTCGCATCTGTTGTGATCACAGTCCAGGTTGGCCAAACAAAAGAAGCCCCTTGAACTAAACAATGGTGATCTATCCACCACGTCAAAGAGTGTCGTACATTGGGATTTAAGGATATTAATTGTGATATCTTTGTATAATCCCTGCACCATTGGTTCAGCATACAAAACTGTAGAGGTCTCATGTGAAAACAAGCAAAGGGGATCGCGTCCGATGCTGCAGTCATGAGACCTAAAACTTCCATGCACATAGCCACTGAAGGGAATGACTGAGACTGAAGGTGCCGGCAGGCTGCAACCAATTTTAAACGTCTCTTGTCTGTTAGAGACAGAGTCATGGACACTGAATCTATCTGGAAGTCTAAAAAAGGTGACCCTTGTCTGAAGAATCAAGAAACTTTTTGGTAAATTGATTCTCCAACCATGTTTCCAAAGAAACAACACTAGTTGATTTGTGTGAGATTCTGCAGTACGTAAAGACTGAGCTAGTACCAAGATATCGTCCAATAAGGAAACACCGCAATACCCTGTTCTCTGATTACAGAGAGTAGGGCACCTAGAACCTTTGGAAAGATTCTTAGAGCTGTTGCTAGGCCAAATGGAAGAGCAACAAATTGGTAATGCTTGTCTAGAAAAGAGAATCTCAGGAACTGATAATGTTCTGGATGAATCGGAATATGAAGGTATGCATCCTGCAAGTCTATTGTGGACATATAATGTCCTCGCTGAACAAAAGGCAGAATAGTCCTTCTAGTCACCATCTTGAAAGTTGGTACTCTTACATAACGATTTAAAATTTTCAGATCCAGAACTGGTCTGAATAAATTTTCCTTCTTTGGGACAATGAATAGATTTGAATAAAACCCCAAACCTTGTTCCTGAAAAGGAACTGGCATGATTACCCCTGAAGACTCCAGGTCTGAAACATACTTCAGGAAAGCCTGAGCTTTTACTGGATTTGCTGGGATACGTGAGAGAAAAAAATCTTCTCACAGGTGGTCTTACTATCCTATTTGATACCCTTGAGAGACAATTCTCTGAATCCATTGATTTTGGACAGAATTTAT
This sequence comes from Bombina bombina, assembly GCF_027579735.1. Taxonomy (NCBI): domain Eukaryota; kingdom Metazoa; phylum Chordata; class Amphibia; order Anura; family Bombinatoridae; genus Bombina; species Bombina bombina. The sequence continues at coordinate 300,451,244 of NC_069500.1, read as the reverse complement.
CCAAATATCCTTGAAAAACCTTAATCTGCCCCCTACCAATGGCTTGGATTTATTCCAATTTGAGGAAGGCTTCTAATTGGAAACCGATTCCTTGGGGGGAAGGATTGAATTTTTTTTCCTTATTTTGACGAAAGGAACGAAAACGGTTAAAAACCTAATTTATCCTTAGGTTTTTTATCCTAAGGCAGAAAAACTCCCTTTCCCCCCGTAACAGTTGAAATAATAGAATCCAACTGAGAACCAAATAAATTATTACCTTGGAAAGAAAGAGATAGTAATCTAGATTTAGATGTCATATCAGCATTCCAAGATTTAAGTCACAAAGCTCTTCTAGCTAATATAGCTAAAGACATGGATCTAACATCAATTTTGATAATATCAAAAATGGCATCACAGAAAAAAATGATTAGCATATTGCAGTAAGCGAATAATGTTGCGCTAAATTCTCCAACCAGAAAGTTGATGCAGCCGCAACATTAGCCAAAGAAATTGCAGGTCTGAGAAGATGACCTGAATATAAATAGGCTTTCCTTAGATAAGATTCAAGCTTCCTATCTTAAGGATCCTTAAAGGAAGTACTATCTTCCATAGGAATAGTGGTACGTTTAGCAAGAGTAGAAATAGCCCCATCAACTTTGGGGATTTTTTCCCAAAACTCTATAGAATTTGCTGGTAAAGGATACAATTTTTTAAACCTTGAAGAAGGAATAAAAGAAGTATCTGGTTTATTCCATTCCTTAGAAATCATATCAGAAATAGCCTCAGGAATAGGAAAAATAGGAAAACCCTGGAGAAACCACAGGAGGTTTAAAAACAGCATTTAAAAGTTTATTAGACTGAACGTCAAGAGGACTGGTTACCTCAATATCCAAAGTAATTAACACTTCTTTTAATAAAGAACGCATATACTCTATTTTAAATAAATAAGTAGATTTGTCAGTGTCAATGTCTGAGGAAGGATCTTCTGCATCAGAGGAGGATAAATTATGTTGTTGGTCATTTGAAATTTCATCAACTGAATGAGAAGTTTTAAAAGACCTTTAACGTTTATTAGAAGGTGGAAATGCAGACAAAGCCTTCTGGATAGAATCAGAAACAAATTATTTAAAACTCATAGGTATATCATGTACATTAGAAGTTGAAGGAACTGCAACTGGCAACGTACTATTACTGATGGACACATTATCTGCATGTAAAAGTTTATCATGACAACTATTACAAATGACATTCAGCGAAATAATTTCTACAATCTTACAACAAATGCACATAGCTTTGGTAATCCCGATGTCAGGCATCAATGTTCCAGCAGAAACTTCTGAGGCAGGATCAGATTGAGACATCTTGCAAAATGTAAAAGAAAAAACAACATATAAAGCAAAATTATCAATTTCCTTATATGACAGTTTCAGGAATGGGAAAAAATGCAAATAGCATAGCCCTCTGATAGAGAAAAAGGCAAGAGGCAAACATCAATGGGGTATTAAAATAATGAAAAAGCTTGGCGCCAAGTACGATGCACAACGTAACTGAAAACTTTTTTGGCGCCAATAATAACCGGAAATGACACACTCGCGTCACTAATGACTTAACCATTTGTAAGGCTTCAGCGTCAACTATGATGCCAGAAATGACGAAGTTGCGTCATAGATGTATTTTTCGCGCCAAAAAAATACTGCCCGCAATTAGCAAGAAAGTAGTCAATTGAAAAAAAGACTAAACCCCAGGTAAGAAAAAAATTTCTTAAAATTTTTTTATTTTCCCCAAATATGAAACTGCCAGTCTGCAGAAGGAAATACATGAACCTGACTCATGGCAAATATAAGTACAATACATATATTTAGAACTTTATATAAATGCATAAAGTGCCAAACCATAGCTGAGGTGTCTTAAGTAATAAAAAACATACTTACTAAAAGACACCCATCCACATATAGCAGATAGCCAAACCAGTACTGAAACAGTTATCAGTAGAGGTAATAGTAAATTGAGAGTATATCGTCGATCTGAAAAGGGAGGTAGGAGAAGAATCTCTACGACCGATAACAGAGAAACTCTGAAATAGACCCCTGTTAGGGAAATCATCGTATTCAATAAGTGATACTCCCTTCACGTCCCTCTGATATTCGCTGTACTCTGAGAGGAATCGGGCTTCAACAATGCTGAGAATCGCATATCAACGTAGAAATCTTAGCACTAACTTACTTCACCACCTCCATAGGAGGCAAAGTTTATAAAACTGAATTGTGGGTGTGGTGAGAGGTCTATTTATAGGCATTTTGAGGTTTGGGAAACTTTGCCCCTCCTGGTAGGATTGTATATCCCATACATCACTAGCTCATGGACTCTTGCCAATTACATGAAAGAAAAATTATTTTATTCCCAATGTGATGTTTCGGGGTTTCACCCCCGTCCTCAGACCATTAGAAACCCGGGCACCAGCGGTTAATTCACGATTGCTAAATCCCTTTTGAACTATATATATCATTAAAATCTCACCATCTTATAAGCTGACATATATACACACACATATATATATATATATATATATATATATATATATATATATATATATATATATATATATATATATATATATATATATATTTATATTTTTTTCCCCTGAAAACACATTTTAAATGAGCTGGTGCTTCAGTGTAACTGCCTATTTAAAACTGTATTACATTTCAAAATGACCTGCAGAATTTTTTTTCACCAAAAAACATCTCATTGCAGAAAGTGAAAAATACTTCTGACTCTGGGTTCATACAAGCAGCACTATGGAATTGTCTTATCTTTCCTGCTACTACAAAGGGCTTGATTTATTAAGCCTTCTCCTCCCCTACGACTGCAGGTTCTCACAAGAGAACCTGCAATCAGTATTTATCAAGCAGTGGTCATCAAACTCCTGCTTCCTAACCTCTTATGCACATCTTAGGTGGAGAATTTCAATCTTGACAGCTCCTGTCGGCACATAGTTGGCTGTGGGTGAGCAGGGGGAGGTGTTGCATGTGAGCACATAATAGAGAGTTTCATACTAAAGGGCAGTAAAGCTCATTTCACCAATTTACATACAGCCAAAGATCATAGTGCAACCTAGAAAAAATAATTTATACACACAAAATAGAAAAGAGAGTAGGTCCCACCAGATAAGTGTGATCTAAAAGTCTAGGTAACTAGCACTTATGTATCAATATAAATATCAACATTAAACCATAAGAAAAACCTAAAGCGAAAGGTTTATGCACAAAACTAAACATTTATTAATTAATATAATATAAACATTAAAAACATCATGTAATGGGGTCCACCAGATCAAGATATGGGCTCAAGGTAATAACCGGTTAGTAAATTATGTCTGTGGTGCACCACAAAGGTAAAGCAAAGCAGTCAATGCCGTAAGACTTCTCCAAATAGAACAGAGTAGTAAAATGCAATGCATATTAGTATAGGTGCATAAGTGTATAGTGAGTACGAGGGAAAAGCATTATTACATGATTCAAATGACGAACACACTCACGGAAAAATAGGGATTTTCACTTCCAGATCGTGAAGGCGAACCGCAGCCTGAGATTTTCCTGGCACCACCGGTCACTTGTATACCTGTAATATCAACATGCAAAGTTCCTTTTCCAGGTGGTGTAATAAAGCCAAAAAGGGTAAAAGTAACAACCCGGAAGAAGCTCCAGGCAACCATGAGAGTGGAGCGAAAATGCGCACAGGGATGCGTTGGTTTGTTACTATGTATCTCTGTTTGAGGATTCCCTCTAACTACTATTACCCTCTGTGGCTTTATTACACCACCCGGAAAAACATAATTTATGAAAGAACTTACCTGATAAATTCATTTCTTTCATATTAGCAAGAGTCCATGAGCTAGTGACGTATGGGATATACATTCCTACCAGGAGGGGCAAAGTTTCCCAAACCTCAAAATGCCTATAAATACACCCCTCACCACACCCACAATTCAGTTTAACGAATAGCCAAGAAGTGGGGTGATAAAAAAGTGCGAAAGCATATAAAATAAGGAATTGGAATAATTGTGCTTTATACAAAAATCATAACCACCCCAAAAAAAGGGCGGGCCTCATGGACTCTTGCTAATATGAAAGAAATGAATTTATCAGGTAAGTTCTTACATAAATTATGTTTTCTTTCATGTAATTAGCAAGAGTCCATGAGCTAGTGACGTATGGGATAATGATTACCCAAGATGTGGATCTTTCCACGCAAGAGAGTCACTAGAGAGGGAGGGATAAAATAAAGACAGCCAATTCCTGCTGAAAATAATCCACACCCAAAATAAAGTTTAATGAAAAACATAAGCAGAAGATTCAAACTGAAACCGCTGCCTGAAGTACTTTTCTACCAAAAACTGCTTCAGAAGAAGAAAATACATCAAAATGGTAGAATTTAGTAAAAGTATGCAAAGAGGACCAAGTTGCTGCTTTGCAAATCTGATCAATCGAAGCTTCATTCCTAAACGCCCAGGAAGTAGAAACTGACCTAGTAGAATGAGCTGTAATCCTTTGAGGCTGAGATTTACCCGACTCAACATAGGCAAGATGAATTAAAGATTTCAACCAAGATGCCAAAGAAATGGCAGAAACTTTCTGGCCTTTTCTAGAACCAGAAAAGATAACAAATAAACTAGAAGTCTTTCGGAAAGACTTAGTAGCTTCAACATAATATTTCAAAGCTCTAACAACATCCAAAGAATGCAATGATTTCTCCTTAGAATTCTTAGGATTAGGACATAATGAAGGAACCACAATTTCCCTACTAATGTTGTTAGAATTCACAACTTTAGGTAAAAATTCAAAAGAAGTTCGCAACACTGCCTTATCCTGATGAAAAATCAGAAAAGGAGACTCACAAGAAAGAGCAGATAATTCAGAAACTCTTCTGGCAGAAGAGATTGCCAAAAGGAACAAAACTTTCCAAGAAAGTAATTTAATGTCCAATGAATGCATAGGTTCAAACGGAGGAGCTTGAAGAGCCCCCAGAACCAAATTCAAACTCCAAGGAGGAGAAATTGACTTAATGACAGGTTTTATACGAACCAAAGCTTGTACAAAAACAGAATTTATGTTTACCTGATAAATTACTTTCTCCAACGGTGTGTCCGGTCCACGGCGTCATCCTTACTTGTGGGATATTCTCCTCCCCAACAGGAAATGGCAAAGAGCCCAGCAAAGCTGGTCACATGATCCCTCCTAGGCTCCGCCTTCCCCAGTCATTCGACCGACGTAAAGGAGGAATATTTGCATAGGAGAAACCATATGATACCGTGGTGACTGTAGTTAGAGAAAATAAATTATCAGACCTGATTAAAAAACCAGGGCGGGCCGTGGGCCCGGCACACCGTTGGAGAAAGTAATTTATCAGGTAAACATAAATTCTGTTTTCTCCAACATAGGTGTGTCCGGTCCACGGCGTCATCCTTACTTGTGGGAACCAATACCAAAGCTTTAGGACACGGATGAAGGGAGGGAGCAAATCAGGTCACCTAGATGGAAGGCACCACGGCTTGCAAAACCTTTCTCCCAAAAATAGCCTCAGAAGAAGCAAAAGTATCAAACTTGTAAAATTTAGTAAAAGTGTGCAGTGAAGACCAAGTCGCTGCCTTACATATCTGATCAACAGAAGCCTCGTTCTTGAAGGCCCATGTGGAAGCCACAGCCCTAGTGGAATGAGCTGTGATTCTGTCAGGAGGCTGCCGTCCGGCAGTCTCGTAAGCCAATCTGATGATGCTTTTAATCCAAAAAGAGAGAGAGGTAGAAGTTGCTTTTTGACCTCTCCTTTTACCAGAATAAACAACAAACAAGGAAGATGTTTGTCTAAAATCCTTTGTAGCATCTAAATAGAATTTTAGAGCACGAACAACATCCAAATTGTGCAACAAACGTTCCTTCTTTGAAACTGGATTCGGACACAAAGAAGGCACGACTATCTCCTGGTTAATGTTTTTGTTAGAAACAACTTTCGGAAGAAAACCAGGTTTAGTACGTAAAACCACCTTATCTGCATGGAACACCAGATAAGGAGGAGAACACTGCAGAGCAGATAATTCTGAAACTCTTCTAGCAGAAGAAATTGCAACCAAAAACAAAACTTTCCAAGATAATAACTTAATATCAACGGAATGTAAGGGTTCAAATGGAACCCCCTGAAGAACTGAAAGAACTAAATTGAGACTCCAAGGAGGAGTCAAAGGTTTGTAAACAGGCTTGATTCTAACCAGAGCCTGAACAAAGGCATGAACATCTGGCACAGCTGCCAGCTTTTTGTGAAGTAACACCGACAAGGCAGAAATCTGTCCCTTCAAGGAACTTGCAGATAATCCTTTCTCCAAACCTTCTTGAAGAAAGGATAGAATCTTAGGAATTTTTACCTTGTCCCAAGGGAATCCTTTAGATTCACACCAACAGATATATTTTTTCCATATTTTGTGGTAAATTTTTCTAGTTACAGGCTTTCTAGCCTGAACAAGAGTATCAATGACAGAATCTGAGAATCCTCGCTTTGATAAGATCAAGCGTTCAATCTCCAAGCAGTCAGTTGGAGTGAGACCAGATTCGGATGTTCGAACGGACCTTGAACAAGAAGGTCTCGTCTCAAAGGTAGCTTCCATGGTGGAACCGATGACATATTCACCAGGTCTGCATACCAAGTCCTGCGTGGCCACGCAGGAGCTATCAAGATCACCGATGCCCTCTCCTGATTGATCCTGGCTACCAGCCTGGGGATGAGAGGAAACGGCGGGAATACATAAGCTAGTTTGAAGGTCCAAGGTGCTACTAGTGCATCTACTAGAGTCGCCTTGGGATCCCTGGATCTGGACCCGTAGCAAAGAACCTTGAAGTTCTGACGAGAGGCCATCAGATCCATGTCTGGAATGCCCCACAGTTGAGTAATTTGGGCAAAGATTTCCGGATGGAGTTCCCACTCCCCCGGATGAAATGTCTGACGACTCAGAAAATCCGCTTCCCAATTTTCCACTCCTGGGATGTGGATTGCAGACAAGTGGCAGGAGTGAGTCTCCGCCCATTGAATGATTTTGGTCACTTCTTCCATTGCCAGGGAACTCCTTGTTCCCCCCTGATGGTTGATGTACGCAACAGTTGTCATGTTGTCTGATTGAAACCGTATGAACTTGGCCTTTGCTAGCTGAGGCCAAGCCTTGAGAGCATTGAATATCGCTCTCAGTTCCAGAATATTTATCGGTAGAAGAGATTCTTCCCGAGACCAAAGACCCTGAGCTTTCAGGGGTCCCCAGACCGCGCCCCAGCCCACCAGACTGGCGTCGGTCGTGACAATGACCCACTCTGGTCTGCGGAAGCTCATCCCCTGTGACAGGTTGTCCAGGGACAGCCACCAACGGAGTGAATCCCTGGTCCTCTGATTTACTTGTATCGTCGGAGACAAGTCTGTATAGTCCCCATTCCACTGACTGAGCATGCACAGTTGTAATGGTCTTAGATGAATGCGCGCAAAAGGAACTATGTCCATTGCCGCTACCATCAAACCTATTACTTCCATGCACTGCGCTATGGAAGGAAGAGGAACAGAATGAAGCATTTGACAAGAGTTCAGAAGTTTTGTTTTTCTGGCCTCTGTCAGAAAAATCCTCATTTCTAAGGAGTCTATTATTGTTCCCAAGAAGGGAACCCTTGTTGACGGAGATAGAGAACTCTTTTCTACGTTCACTTTCCATCCGTGAGATCTGAGAAAGGCCAGGACAATGTCCGTGTGAGCCTTTGCTTGAGGAAGGGACGACGCTTGAATCAGAATGTCGTCCAAGTAAGGTACTACTGCAATGCCCCTTGGTCTTAGCACCGCTAGAAGGGACCCTAGTACCTTTGTGAAAATCCTTGGAGCAGTGGCTAATCCTTTAAATCCACCGTGGTCATGAATTGACCTTCCTGGATGGAAGGAAGAATTGTTCGAATGGTTTCCATTTTGAACGATGGAACCTTGAGAAACTTGTTTAGGATCTTGAGATCTAAGATTGGTCTGAACGTTCCCTCTTTTTTGGGAACTACGAACAGATTGGAGTAGAACCCCATCCCTTGTTCTCCTAATGGAACAGGATGAATCACTCCCATTTTTAACAGGTCTTCTACACAATGCAAGAATGCCTGTTTTTTTATGTGGTCTGAAGACAATTGAGACCTGTGGAACCTCCCCCTTGGGGGAGGCCCCTTGAATTCCAGAAGATAACCTTGGGAGACTATTTCTAGCGCCCAAGGATCCAGAACATCTCTTGCCCAAGCCTGAGCGAAGAGAGAGAGTCTGCCCCCCACCAGATCCGGTCCCGGATCGGGGGCCAACATCTCATGCTGTCTTGGTAGCAGTGGCAGGTTTCTTGGCCTGCTTTCCTTTGTTCCAGCCTTGCATTGGTCTCCAGGCTGGTTTGGCTTGAGAAGTATTACCCTCCTGCTTAGAGGACGTAGCACTTGGGGCTTGTCCGTTTCTGCGAAAGGGACGAAAATTAGGTTTATTTTTGGCCTTGAAAGACCTATCCTGAGGAAGGGCGTGGCCCTTGCCCCCAGTGATATCAGAGATAATCTCTTTCAAGTCAGGGCCAAACAACGTTTTCCCCTTGAAAGGAATGTTAAGCAATTTGTTCTTGGAAGACGCATCCGCTGACCAAGATTTTAACCAAAGCGCTCTGCGCGCCACAATAGCAAACCCAGAATTTTTCGCCGCTAACCTAGCCAATTGCAAAGTGGCGTCTAGGGTGAAAGAATTAGCCAATTTGAGAGCACGAATTCTGTCCATAATCTCCTCATAAGAAGAAGAATTATTAATGAACGCCTTTTCTAGTTCATCGAACCAGAAACACGCGGCTGTAGTGACAGGGACAATGCATGAAATTGGTTGTAGAAGGTAACCTTGCTGAACAAACATCTTTTTAAGCAAACCTTCTAATTTTTTATCCATAGGATCTTTGAAAGCACAACTATCTTCTATGGGGATAGTGGTGCGTTTGTTTAGAGCAGAAACCGCCCCCTCGACCTTGGGGACTGTCTGCCATAAGTCCTTTCTGGGGTCGACCATAGGAAACAATTTTTTAAATATGGGGGGAGGGACGAAAGGTATACCGGGCCTTTCCCATTCTTTATTTACAATGTCCGCCACCCGCTTGGGTATAGGAAAAGCTTCGGGGGGCCCCGGGACCTCTAGGAACTTGTCCATTTTACATAGCTTCTCTGGAACGACCAAATTCTCACAATCATCCAGAGTGGATAACACCTCCTTAAGCAGAGCGCGGAGATGTTCCAACTTAAATTTAAATGTAATCACATCAGGTTCAGCTTGTTGAGAAATTTTCCCTGAATCTGAAATTTCTCCCTCAGACAAAACCTCCCTGGCCCCCTCAGACTGGTGTAGGGGCCCTTCAGAACCAATATCATCAGCGTCCTCATGCTCTTCAGTATTTTCTAAAACAGAGCAGTCGCGCTTTCGCTGATAAGTGGGCATTTTGGCTAAAATGTTTTTGATAGAATTATCCATTACAGCCGTTAATTGTTGCATAGTAAGGAGTATTGGCGCGCTAGATGTACTAGGGGCCTCCTGTGTGGGCAAGACTGGTGTAGACGAAGGAGGGGATGATGCAGTACCATGCTTACTCCCCTCACTTGAGGAATCATCTTGGGCATCATTTTCTCTAAATTTTGTGTCACATAAATCACATCTATTTAAATGAGAAGGAACCTTGGCTTCCCCACATTCAGAACACAGTCTATCTGGTAGTTCAGACATGTTAAACAGGCATAAACTTGATAACAAAGTACAAAAAACTTTTAAAATAAAACCGTTACTGTCACTTTAAATTTTAAACTGAACACACTTTATTACTGCAATTGCGAAAAAGTATGAAGGAATTGTTCAAAATGCACCAAAATTTCACCACAGTGTCTTAAAGCCTTAAAAGTATTGCACACCAAATTTGGAAGCTTTAACCCTTAAAATAACGGAACCGGAGCCGTTTTTATATTTAACCCCTTTACAGTCCCTGGTATCTGCTTTGCTGAGACCCAACCAAGCCCAAAGGGGAATACGATACCAAATGACGCCTTCAGAAAGTCTTTTCTATGTATCAGAGCTCCTCACACATGCATCTGCATGTCATGCTTCTCAAAAACAAGTGCGCAATACAGGCGCGAAAATGAGACTCTGCCTATGATTAGGGAAAGCCCCTAGAGAATAAGGTGTCCAATACAGTGCCTGCCGGTTATTTTACAAAATTCCCAAGATTAAAATAATTCCTCAAGGCTATGGAGTATAAAATATGCTTATATGTAAATCGATTTAGCCCAGAAAATGTCTACAGTCTTAAAAAGCCCTTGTGAAGCCCTTTTATTCTGTCTGTAATAAAAATGGCTTACCGGATCCCATAGGGAAAATGACAGCTTCCAGCATTACATCGTCTTGTTAGAATGTGTCATACCTCAAGCAGCAAAAGTCTGCTCACTGTTCCCCCAACTGAAGTTAATTCCTCTCAACAGTCCTGTGTGGAACAGCCATCGATTTTAGTAACGGTTGCTAAAATCATTTTCCTCTTACAAACAGAAATCTTCATCTCTTTTCTGTTTCAGAGTAAATAGTACATACCAGCACTATTTTAAAATAACAAACTCTTGATTGAATAATAAAAACTACAGTTAAACACTAAAAAACTCTAAGCCATCTCCGTGGAGATGTTGCCTGTACAACGGCAAAGAGAATGACTGGGGAAGGCGGAGCCTAGGAGGGATCATGTGACCAGCTTTGCTGGGCTCTTTGCCATTTCCTGTTGGGGAGGAGAATATCCCACAAGTAAGGATGACGCCGTGGACCGGACACACCTATGTTGGAGAAACAATGAATATCAGGAAGATTAGCAATCTTTCTGTGAAAAAGAACAGAAAGAGCAGAGATTTGTCCTTTCAAAGAACTTGCGGATAAACCTTTATCTAAACCATCCTGAAGAAACTGTAAAATTCTCGGAATTCTAAAAGAATGCCAAGAAAAATGATGAGAAAGACACCAAGAAATATAAGTCTTCCAGACTCTATAATATATCTCTCTGGATACAGATTTACGAGCCTGTAACATAGTATTAATCACAGAGTAAGAGAAACCTCTTTGACCAAGAATCAAGCGTTCAATCTCCATACCTTTAAATTTAAGGATTTGAGATCCTGATGGAAAAAAGGACCTTGCGACAGAAGGTCTGGTCGTAGCGGAAGAGTCCACGGATGGCAAGAGGATGCAAGATCCGCATACCAAAACCTGTGAGGCCATGCCGGAGCTACCAGCAGAACAAACGAGCATTCCTTCAGAATCTTGGAGATTACTCTTGGAAGAAGAACTAGAGGCGGAAAGATATAAGCAGGATGATACTTCCAAGGAAGTGATAATGCATCCACTGCTTCCGCCTGAGGATCCCGGGATCTGGACAGATACCTGGGAAGTTTCTTGTTTAGATGAGACGCCATCAGATCTATTTCTGGAAGCTCCCACATTTGAACAATCTGAAGAAATACCTCTGGGTGAAGAGACCATTCGCCCGGATGCAACGTTTGGCGACTGAGATAATCCGCTTCCCAATTGTCTATACCTGGGATATGAACCGCAGAGATTAGACAGGAGCTGGATTCCGCCCAAACCAGAATTCGAGATACTTCTTTCATAGCCAGAGGACTGTGAGTCCCTCCTTGATGATTGATGTATGCCACAGTAGTGACATTGTCTGTCTGAAAACAAATGAACGATTCTCTCTTCAGAAGAGGCCAAGACTGAAGAACTCTGAAAATTGCACGGAGTTCCAAAATATTGATCGGTAATCTCACCTCCTGAGATTCCCAAACTCCTTGTGCCGTCAGAGATCCCCACACAGCTCCCCAACCTGTGAGACTTGCATCTGTTGAAATTACAGTCCAGGTCGGAAGCACAAAAAGAAGCCCCCTGAATTAAACGATGGTGATCTGTCCACCACGTTAGAGTGTGTCGTACAATCGGTTTTAAAGATATTAATTGAGATATCTTTGTGTAATCCTTGCACCATTGATTCAGCATACAGAGCTGAAGAGGTCGCATGTGAAAACGGGCAAAGGGGATCGCGTCCGATGCAGCAGTCATAAGACCTAGAATTTCCATGCATAAGGCTTCCGAAGGGAATGATTGTGACTGAAGGTTTCGACAAGCTGAAATCAATTTTAGACGTCTCTTGTCTGTTAAAGACAGAGTCATGGACACTGAATCTATCTGGAAACCCAGAAAGGTTACCCTTGTCTAAGGAATCAATGAACGTTTTGGTGAATTGATCCTCCAACCATGATCTTGAAGAAACACCACAAGTCGATTCGTATGAGATTCTGCTAAATGTAAAGACTGAGCAAGTACCAAGATATCGTCCAAATAAGGAAATACCACAATACCCTGTTCTCTGATTACAGACAGAAGGGCACCGAGAACCTTTGTAAAAATTCTTGGAGCTGTAGCTAGGCCAAACGGCAGAGCCACAAACTGGTAATGCTTGTCTAGAAAAGAGAATCTCAGGTAATGATAATGATCTGGATGAATCGGAATATGCAGATATGCATCCTGTAAATCTATTGTGGACATAAAATGCCCTTGCTGAACAAAAGGCAAGATAGTCCTTACAGTTACCATTTTGAACGTTGGTATCCTTACATAACTATTCAATATTTTTAGATCCAGAACTGGTCTGAAGGAATTCTCCTTCTTTGGTACAATGAAGAGATTTGAATAAAACCCCATCCCCTGTTCCAGAACTGGAACTGGCATAATTACTCCAGCCAACTCTAGATCTGAAACACAATTCAGAAATGCTTGAGCTTTCACTGGATTTACTGGGACACGGGAAAGAAAAAATCTCTTTGCAGGAGGTCTCATCTTGAAACCAATTCTGTACCCTTCTGAAACAATGTTCTGAATCCAAAGATTGTGAACAGAATTGATCCAAATTTCTTTGAAAAAACGTAACCTGCCCCCTACCAGCTGAGCTGGAATGAGGGCCGCACCTTCATGTGGACTTAGAAGCAGGCTTTGCCTTTCTAGAAGACTTGGATTTATTCCAGACTGGAGATGGTTTCCAAACTGAAACTGCTCCTGAGGATGAAGGATCAGGCTTTTATTCTTTGTTGAAGCGAAAGGAACGAAAACGATTATTAGCCCTGTTTTTACCCTTAGATTTTTTATCCTGTGGTAAAAAAGTTCCTTTCCCACCAGTAACAGTTGAGATAATGGAATCCAACTGAGAACCAAATAATTTGTTACCCTGGAAAGAAATGGAAAGTAGAGTTGATTTAGAAGCCATGTCAGCATTCCAAGTTTTAAGCCATAAAGCTCTTCTAGCTAAAATAGCTAGAGACATAAACCTGACATCAACTCTGATAATATCAAAAATGGCATCACAGATAAAATTATTAGCATGCTGAAGAAGAATAATAATATTATGAGAATCATGATCTGTTACTTGTTGTGCTAAAGTCTCCAACCAAAAAGTTGAAGCTGCAGCAACATCAGCCAAAGATATAGCAGGTCTAAGAAGATTACCTGAACACAGATAAGCTTTTCTTAGAAAGGATTCAATTTTCCTATCTAAAGGATCTTTAAACGAAGTACCATCTGACGTAGGAATAGTAGTACGTTTAGCAAGGGTAGAAATAGCCCCATCGACTTTAGGGATTTTGTCCCAAAATTCTAATCTGTCAGACGGCACAGGATATAATTGCTTAAAACGTTTAGAAGGAGTAAATGAATTACCCAATTTATCCCATTCTCTGGAAATTACTTCAGAAATAGCATTAGGAACAGGACAAACTTCTGGAATAACCACAGGAGATTTAAATACCTTATCTAAACGTTTAGAATTAGTATCAAGAGGACCAGAATCCTCTATTTCTAAAGCAATTAGTACTTCTTTAAGTAAAGAACGAATAAATTCCATTTTAAATAAATATGAAGATTTATCAGCATCAATCTCTGAGACAGAATCCTCTGAACCAGAAGAGTCATCAGAATCAGAATGATGATGTTCATATAAAAATTCATCTGTAGAGAGAGAAGTTTTAAAAGATTTTTTATGTTTACTAGAAGGAGAAATAACCGACATAGCCTTCTTGATGGATTCAGAAACAAAATCTCTTATGTTATCAGGAACATTCTGCACCTTAGATGTTGAGGGAACTGCAACAGGCAATGGTACATTACTAAAGGAAATATTATCTGCTTTAACAAGTTTGTCATGACAATTAATACAAACAACAGCCTGGTAGGAATGTATATCCCATACGTCACTAGCTCATGGACTCTTGCTAATTACATGAAAGAAACATAATTTATGTAAGAACTTACCTGATAAATTCATTTCTTTCATATTGGCAAGAGTCCATGAGCTAGTGACATTTGGGATATACAATCCTACCAGGAGGGGCAAAGTTTCCCAAACCTCAAAAAGCCTATAAATACACCCCTCACCACACCCACAATTCAGTTTAACGAATAGCCAAGCAGTGGGGAGATAAAGAAAGGAGTAGAAAGCATCAACAAAGGAAATTTGTAAATAATTGTGCTTTATACAAAAAATCATAACCACCATAAAAAGGGTGGGCCTCATGGACTCTTGCCAATATGAAAGAAATGAATTTATCAGGTAAGTTCTTACATAAATTATGTTTTCTTTCATGTAATTGGCAAGAGTCCATGAGCTAGTGACATATGGGATATCAATACCCAAGATGTGGAGTCTTCCACTCAAGAGTCACTAGAGAGGGAGGGAATAAAAATTAAAAAAAGCCGTATTTCGCTGAAAAAATTAATCCACAACCCAAAAAAATAGGTTTATTTTAATTTTTGAAAGAAAAAACTTAAATCAAAAAGCAGAAGTATCAAACTGAAACAGCTGCCTGAAGAACTTTTCTACCAAAAACTGCTTCCGAAGAAGCAAATACATCAAAACGGTAGAATTTAGTAAATGTATGCAAAGAGGACCAAGTCAACGCTTTGCAAATCTGATCAACTGAAGCTTCATTCTTAAAAGCCCACGAAGTGGAGACTGATCTAGTAGAATGAGCTGTGATTCTCTGAGGCGGGGCCTGACCCGACTCCAAATAAGCTTGATGAATCAAAAGTTTCAACCAAGAAGCCAAGGAAATAGCAGAAGCCTTCTGACCTTTCCTAGGACCAGAAAATAAAACAAATAGACTGGAAGTCTTCCTGAAATCTTTAGTAGCTTCCACATAATATTTCAAAGCTCTAACCACATCTAAAGAATGTAAGGATCTCTCCAAAGAATTCTTAGGATTAGGACACAAGGAAGGGACAACAATTTCTCTACTAATGTTGTTAGAATTCACAACCTTAGGTAAAAAAATGAAAAGAAGTTCGCAAAACTGCCTTATCCTGACGAAAAATCAGAAAAGGAGACTCACAAGAAAGAGCAGATAGCTCAGAAACTCTTCTAGCAGAAGAGATAGCCAAAAGGAACAACACTTTCCAGGAAAGTAGTTTAATGTCCAAAGAATGCATAGGCTCAAAAGGAGGAGCCTGTAAAGCCTTCAAAACCAAATTAAGACTCCAAGGAGGAGAAATTGATTTAATGACAGGCTTAATACGAACTAAAGCCTGTACAAAACAGTGAATATCAGGAAGCATAGTAATCTTTCTGTGAAATAAAACAAAGAGCGGAGATTTGTCCATTCAAGGAACTTGCAGACAAACCCTTATCCAAACCATCCTGAAGGAACTGTAAAATTCTAGGAATTCTAAAAGAATGCCAGGAGAATTTATGAGAAGAACACCATGAAATGTAAGTCTTCCAAACTCTATACTAAATCTTTCTAGAGACAGATTTACGAGCTTTTGTCATAGTATTAATCACTTAGTCAGAGTCAGAGAAACCTCTATGACATAGAACTAAGCGTTCAATTTCCATACCTTAAAATTTAATGATTTGAGATCCTAATGGAAAAACAGACCTTGAGATAGTAGGTCCAGCCGTAACGGAAGTGGCCAAGGCGGGCAAACTGGACATCCGAACCAGATCCGCATACCAAAACCTGTGTGGCCATGCTGGAGCCACCAGCCACACAAAAGACTGTTCCATGATGATTTTGGAGATCACTCTTGGAAGGAGAACTAGAGGCGGGAAGATGTAAGCAGGTTGATAACACCAAAGAAGTGTAAGCGCATCCACTGCTTCCGCCTGAACATCCCTGGACGGGTATCTGGGAAGTTTCTTGTTTAGATGAGAGGCCATGAGATCTATCTCTGGAAGCCCCCACATCTGAACAATCTGAGAAAACACATCTGGATGGAGGGACCACTCCCCTGGATGTAAAGTCTGGCGGCTGAGATAATCCGCCTCCCAATTGTCTACGCCTGGGATATGCACCGCAGAGATTAGACAGGAGCTGGATTCTGCCCAGGCAAGTATCCGAGATACTTCTTTCATAGCTTGGGGACTGTGAGTCCCACCCTGATGATTGACATAAGCCAGAGTTGTGATATTGTCTGTCTGAAAACAAATGAATGGTTCTCTCTTTAGCAGAGGCCAGAACTGAAGAGCCCTGAGAATTGCACGGAGTTCTAAAATATTTATTGGTAATCTCGCCTCTTGAGATTTCCAAACCCCTTGTGCTGTCAGAGATCCCCAAACAGCTCCCCAACCTGAAAGACTCGCATCTGTTGTGATCACAGTCCAGGTTGGCCGAACAAAAGAAGCCCCTTGAACTAAACGATGGTGATCTATCCACCATGTCAGAGAGTGTCGTACATTGGGATTTAAGGATATTAATTGTGATATCTTTGTATAATCCCTGCACCATTGAGTCAGCATACAAAGCTGAAGAAGTCTCATGTGAAAACGAGCAAAGGGGATCGCGTCCGATGCTGCAGTCATGAGACCTAAAACTTCCATGCACATAGCCACTGAAGGGAATGACTGAGACTGAAGGTGCCGGCAGGCTGCAACCAATTATAAACGTCTCTTGTCTGTTAGAGACAGAGTCATGGACACTGAATCTATCTGGAAGCCTAAAAAGGTGACCCTTGTCTGAGGAATCAAGAAACTTTTTGGTAAATTGATCCTCCAACCATGTTTCCGAAGAAACAACACTAGTTGATTTGTGTGAGATTCTGCAGTACGTAAAGACTGAGCTAGTACCAAGATATCGTCCAAATAAGGAAACACCGCAATACCCTGTTCTCTGATTACAGAGAGTAGGACACCCAGAACCTTTGAAAAGATTCTTGGAGCGGTTGCTAGGCCAAATGGAAGAGCAACAAATTGGTAATGCTTGTCTAGAAAAGAGAATATCAGAAACTGATAATGTTCTGGATGAATCGGAATATGAAGGTATGCATCCTGCAAGTCTATTGTGGACATATAATGTCCTCACTGAACAAAAGGCAGAATAGTCCTTCTAGTCACCATCTTGAAAGTTGGTACTCTTACATAACGATTCAAAATTTTCAGATCCAGAACTGGTCTGAATAAATTTTACTTATTTGGGACAATGAATAGATTTGAATAAAACCCCAAACCTTGTTCCAGAAGAGGAACTGGCATGATTACCCCTGAAGACTCCAGGTCTGAAACACACTTCAGGAAAGCCTGAGCTTTTACTGGATTTACTGGGATACATGAGAGAAAAAATCTTCTCACAGGAGGTCTTACTCTGAATCCTATTCAATACCCTTGAGAGACAATGCTCTGAATCCATTGATTTTGAACAGATTTTATCCAAAAATCCTTGAAAAACCTTAATCTGCCCCCTACCAGCTGAGCTGGAATGAGGGCCGCACCTTCATGCGGACTTAGGGGCTGACTTTGGTTTCCAAAAAGGCTTGGATTTATTCCAATTTGAGGAAGGCTTCCAATTGGAGGCAGATTCCTTGGGGGGAGGATTGAGTTTATGTTCCTTATTCTGACGAAAGGAACGAAAACAGTTAGAAGCCTTAGATTTACCCTTAGGTTTTTTATCCTGAGGCAGAATAACTCCCTTTCCCCCAGTAACAGTTGAAATAATAGAATCCAACTGAGAACCAAATAAATTATTACCTTGGAAAGAAAGAGATAGTAATCTAGATTTAGTTGAAATGATTTTTATTGCAGTAAGTATAACAAATACAGGTCATATTGTTTATATAATACAAAACGAAACCCCTCCACCATCCCCCGATCAGAAGCTTTAGTCCATCACACAGTGATCCGCTATGGAGAAGTTATCTAAAGGTCCAGTAGCACATGAAAGGTATCTTATAGAGCTATTGTGGCAAAAATCTTCAGTCCTGTGTTGTTGAGTAGCCAACTATATTACTAAATTTTTAGGGATGCATTGAAGGGAACAACAGTAAAAAACAAATCAGACAATTTCTCACTTCTCCCTTCTCCACACCCGACATAAGTAATCTAGATTTAGATGTCATATCAGCATTCCAAGATTTAAGCCACAAAGCTCTTCTAGCTAATATAGCTAAAGACATGGATCTAACATCACATAAATGATTAGCATGTTGTAGTAAGCGAATAATGCTAGATATGTCAGAATCCAATTCTTGTTGCTCTAAATTCTCCAACCAGAAAGTTGATGCAGCCGCTACATCAGCCAAAGAAATTGCAGGTCTGAGAAGAGAATATAAATAGGCCTTCCTTAGATAAGATTCAAGCTTCCTATCTAAAGGATCCTTAAAGGAAGTACTATCTTCCATAGGAATAGTGGTACGTTTAGCAAGAGTAGAAATAGCCCCATCAACTTTGGGGATCTTTTCCCAAAACTCTATGGATTCTGCTGGCAAAGGATACAATTTTTTAAACCTTGAAGAAGGAATAAAAGAAGTACCTGGCTTATTCCATTCCTTAGAAATCATATCAGAAATAGCCTCAGGAATAGGAAAAAACCCTGGAGAAACCACAGGAGGTTTAAAAACAGCATTTAAATGTTTATTAGACTGAACGTCAAGAGGACTGGTTACCTCAATATCCAAAGTAATTAACACTTCTTTTAATAAAGAACACATATACTCAATTTTAAATAAATAAGTAGATTTGACAGTGTCAATGTCTGAGGAGGATGTTCTGAATCAGATAGATCCTCATCAGAAGAGGATAAATTATCATTTTGTTGGTCATTTGAAATTTCATCAACTAAATGAGAAGTTTTAACAGACCTATTACATTTATTTGAAAGTGGAAATGCAGACAAAGCCTTCAGAATAGAATCAGAAACAATTCTTTTAAATTTACAGGTATATTATGCACATTAGAAGTTGAAGGAACTGCAACTGGCAATGTACTATTACTGATGGACACATTATCTGCATGTAAAAGTTTATCAAAACAACTATTACAAATGACATTCGGCGATATAATTTCTACAATTTTACAACAAATGCACTTAGCTTTGGTAGAACCGATGTCAGGCAGCAATGTTCCAGCAGAAGCTTCTGAGGCAGGATCAAAAAGTGAGACATCTTGCAAAATGTAAGAAAAAACAACATATAAAGCAAAATTATCTATTTCCTTATATGACAGTTTCAGAAATGGGAAAAAAATGCAAATAGCATAGCCCTCTGATAGAGAAAAAATCAAGAGGCAAACATCAATGAGGTATTGAAATAATGAAAAAAATTTGGCGCCAAGTATGACGCACAACGTAACTAAACTTTTTTGGCGCCAAAAAATAACCGGAAATGACACACTCGCGTCACTAATGACGCAACTGTGTGAAAGGTCTCGGCGTCACGTATGGTGCCGGAAATGACGAACTTGCGTCATAGACGTACTTTTTCGCTGCAAAAAAAATTTCGCGCCAAAAATTACGCAATTAAGTTTAGCATTTGTCGCACCCGCGGACCTAATACCGCCCGCAATTAGTAAGAAGTAGTCAATTGAAAAGACTAAACCCCAGGTAAGAAATAAATTTCATTTTTAAAAGATGTTTACATTCCCCAAATATGAAACTGACAGTCTGCAGAAGGAAATACATGAACCTGACTCATGGCAAATATAAGTACAATACATATATTTAGAACTTTATATAAATGCATAAAGTGCCAAACCATAGCTGAGGTGTCTTAAGTAATAAAAAACATACTTACTAAAAGACACCCATCCACATATAGCAGATAGCCAAACCAGTACTGAAACAGTTATCAGTAGAGGTAATAGTAAATTGAGAGTATATCGTCGATCTGAAAAGGGAGGTAGGAGAAGAATCTCTACGACCGATAACAGAGAACCTTATGAAAAAGACCCCCGTTAGGAAAATCATTGTATTCAATAAGTGATACTCCCTTTACGTCCCTCTGACATTCGCTGTACTCTGAGAGGAATCGGGCTTCAACAATGCTGAGAAGCGCATATCAACGTAGAAATCTTAGCACAAACTTACTTAAACACCTCCATAGGAGGCAAAGTTTGTAAAAATGAATTGTGGGTGTGGTGAGGGGTGTATTTATAGGCATTTTGAGGTTTGGGAAACTTTGCCCCTCCTGGTAGGATTGTATATCCCATATGTCACTAGCTCATGGACTCTTGCCAATGACATGAAAGAAAAGGAACTTTGCATGTGGATATTACAAAATTAAATTGTTTTGTGCATAAACCTTTCTCGGCAGTTTATTCTTTATTCTTATTTTTTTATGTTGATATTTATATAGATACATAAGTGCTGGTTACCTAGACTTTTAGATCCCACTTATCTGGTGGGACCTACACTCTTTTCTATTTTGTGTATGCAAAATAGAGTTTGCATGGAATGTTAAATTCAGCAGCGGATTGCTGCCCCCCAGAGGCGAGCTAGAGCGGAGAGGACAGAATATATGCCCCTGTCCGCCCTTGCTTGATAAATCAAGCCCATAATGTCCAGTTAATGCTGATACATGCTCATGTACAGTGCTGACAAAACAAAGAATGCAAGAATGAAAGTGTAAGTTGTTGACAAACCTGAACTATCATAGAAGAAAAAGCCTTGAAGGCTAAGAGCAGTAACACTTCAAATACAAAGTGAGAAAGTTGTTTTGCTTTGCACATCTAGGATAAAGCTAAACAAATTATGATTATTTTAGGGGCCAACAAGCATGTGGTTAACCTTAAAATGAGGGTGGCCCATCACCATACGGCCACTAAACTCGCCATAACAAATAGAAATTCCAAACTACTAGTTGCTAGACACGAATACATATATTGTTTAGTGCTTAAAGTGATGGTAAACTCTCCCCTTTATAAAATCAGATCTGGAATGTAAGCCCTATTTTAGATGAAGTTTAATTCATTAGCTGTAATGAAGATGCAGTATAACTTAGTTATTAATATAGATATGAAATTCAAATACTGCATGCTCCTCCGCCCACTTCAAAAGTAAACTTTTCTGTGAGCTAACAGATTGAATTGTTGTCCAATCAGCGCTCTCCCCATCTGGCACTTTTGTTGTAGCTAGAGCATTGATTGGAGAGTAAGTCAATCATTTAGCCGACAGGAAAATTGACTTTTGAAGTGGGTGGTGTAACGTGGGGTATTTGAATTTCATATCTATATTAATAACTAAGTTATAGCGCATCTTCATTGCACATGATGAATAAACCCCCATCTAAAATAGCGCTTACATTCTAGATCTGATTTTTAAAAGGGGAGAGTTTACCATCACTTTAAGGATTCTTGCTTCTTGATTACAGGTGGTGCAAAGAGACTTTAGCAGTTTCCACTATTCCCAGATTAGAAAGACTCACATATATATAAAAGGGATATATTTTGCAGCTGTATTTCTCATACATTAAACTTTATTTTTAGAAATGTACACACACATTTACATTAACTATTTTTGTAAAATAATTGGTTACGGGAGTCCCCTTTAAAAAGAACATGAAACACATAAAACATAGTAGACTATCTGACCACATTACATTCAAGATATAAAAGTTAATTATTAGACTAAAATGCATAAATATTGCATTCAATTCAATTCAGAAAAAACTGAAACTATAAAATTGTCAAGCTCTTCAATTATTAAAATACAACAACAATAATAATAATAATAATAATAATAATAATAATAATAAATACACACAATACAATAATAAATCAAATACAAAAAAAACTATAAGAAAACACAGATTTTAATAAAGCTGTACTTACCAGTTGTATGGCTATCATAAGAACCGTTTTGAGAGAAAATGTTCTGTCACATAAATCAAATAAGTCTTCCAAACTTGGCCCCAGAAGTTCTAGCACCATGGCATTGTATTTACCACAAGGGCCAAAGTAGTAAACCTGAGGTACGCCATCTGGTGGGGAGTAAAATAAAACCTTTTAAATATATAAATAAATATAAGATAACAAACCAAAAAAACATAATTTATGTAAGAACTTACCTGATAAATTCATTTCTTTCATATTAGCAAGAGTCCATGAGCTAGTGACGTATGGGATATACATTCCTACCAGGAGGGGCAAAGTTTCCCAAACCTTAAAATGCCTATAAATACACCCCTCACCACACCCACAATTCAGTTTAATGAATAGCCAAGAAGTGGGGTGATAAGAAAAGATAAGGAATTGGAATAATTGTGCTTTATACAAAAAAATCATAACCACCACAAAAAAGGGTGGGCCTCATGGACTCTTGCTAATATGAAAGAAATGAATTTATCAGGTAAGTTCTTACATAAATTATGTTTTCTTTCATGTAATTAGCAAGAGTCCATGAGCTAGTGACGTATGGGATAATGAATACCCAAGATGTGGATGTTCCACGCAAGAGTCACTAGAGAGGGAGGGATAAAATAAAGACAGCCAATTCCGCTGAAAAATAATCCACACCCAAAATAAAGTTTAAATCTTATAATGAAAAAAACTGAAATTATAAGCAGAAGAATCAAACTGAAACAGTTGCCTGAAGTACTTTTCTACCAAAAACTAGGGATGCACCGAAATTTCGGCCGCAGAAAGTTTCGGCCGAAAATAGCATTTTTGGCCATTTCGGTTTTTGGTTTTTTTGCCTGTTAGTTTCGGTAAAATTATTGTGTAGCATATTTCAAATATGATGCTAGCCTAGAGCTGCTGTTTAAATTTATTACTTCACTTACTGTTCTGCATATAATGAGTTTTCTAGGACTATACTTTATTTGGATAATTGGTAAAAAAAAAACCTGTTAAATATGATTATGTTACATTGAATAATACAGTATATTGATATTTATAATTGTTTTAAGTAGGGATGCACCAAAATTTTGGTAGCAGAAACATTTTGGTCTAAAATGGCATTATTTTTTGCCTGTTTTTTTTTTTTTCTTGGTAAAATTGTGTAGCATATTATTGTTTTAAGATATTTTTGTCCAATTTTAGTGTGTTTCTTTCAATAAAAGTGTGGGCTTTTTTTATTGGCTCTAATTATGCAAAAAAAAAAACAAAAAAAAAATAATTTGAAAATAATTTGAAAAAATACATTTTCGGTATCAGTTTCGGTTTTCGGCCAAGTCCATCCCGGATTTTCGGATTCGGTTTCGGTCCAGAATTTACATTTCCACTGCTTCCGCCTGAGGATCCCTGGATCTGAAAAGATACCTGGGAAGTTTCTTGTTTAGATGAGAAGCCATCAGATCTATTTCTGGAAGTCCCCACATTTGAACAATCTGAAGAAAAACCTCTGGGTGAAGAGACCATTCGCCCGGATGTAACGTTTGGCGACTGAGATAATCCGCTTCCCAATTGTCTATACCTGGGATATGAACCGCAGAAATTAGACAGGAGCTGGATTCCGCCCATACCAGTATTCGAGATACTTCTTTCATAGCCAGAGGACTGCGAGTCCCTCCTTGATGATTGATGTATGCCACAGTTGTGACATTGTCTGTCTGAAAACAAATGAACGATTCTCTCTTTAGAAGAGGCCATGACTGAAGAGCTCTGAAAATTGCACGGAGTTCCAAAATATTGATTGGTAATCTCACCTCCTGAGATTCCCAAACCCCTTGTGCTGTCAGAGACCCCCAAACAGCTCCCCAACCTGTCAGACTTGCATCTGTTGAAATCACAGTCCAGGTCGGAAGAACAAAAGAAGCCCCCCTGAATTAAACGATGGTGATCTGTCCACCACGTCAGAGAGTGTCGTACAATCGGTTTTAAAGATATCAATTGAGATATCTTTGTGTAATCCCTGCACCACTGGTTCAGCATACAAAGCTGAAGAGGTCGCATGTGAAAACGAGCAAAGGGGATCGCGTCCGATGCAGCAGTCATAAGACCTAGAATTTCCATGCATAAGGCTACCGAAGGGAATGATTGAGACTGAAGGTTTCGACAAGCTGAAACCAATTTCAGACGTCTTTTTTCTGTCAGCGACAGAGTCATGGACACTGAATCTATCTGGAAACCTAAAAAGGTTACCCTTGTCTGAGGAATCAACAAACTCTTTGGTAAATTAATCCTCCAACCATGTTCTCGAAGAAACGATACAAGTTGATTCGTATGAGATTCTGCTAAAAGTGAAGACTGAGCAAGTACCAAGATATCGTCCAAATAAGGAAATACCACAATACCCTGTTCTCTGATTACAGACAGAAGTGCACCGAGAACCTTTGTAAAAATCCTTGGAGCTGTTGCTAGGCCAAACGGCAGAGCCACAAACTGGTAATACATGTCTAGGAAAGAGAATCTCAGAAACTGATAGTGATCTGGATGAATCGAAATATGCAGATATGCATCCTGTAAATCTATTGTGGACATATAATGCCCTTGCTGAACAAAAGGCAGGATAGTCCTTATAGTTACCATTTTGAATGTTGGTATCCTTACATAACGATTCAATATTTTTAAATCCAGAACTGGTCTGAAGGAATTCTCCTTCTTTGGTACAATGAAGAGATTTGAGTAAAACCCCAGCCCCTGTTCCAGAACTGGAACTGGTAAAATTACTCCAGCCAACTCTAGATCTGAAACACATTTCAGAAATGCTTGAGCCTTCGCTGGAATTACTGGGACACGGGAAAGAAAAAATCTTCTTGCAGGAGGCCTTATCTTGAAGCCAATTCTGTACCCTTCTGAAACAATGTTCTGAATCCAAAGATTGTGAATTGAATTTATCCAAATTTCTTTGAAAAATCGTAATCTGCCACCTACCAGCTGGGCTGGAACGAGGGCCACACCTTCATGTGGACTTGGGAGCTGGCTTTGGTTTTCTAAAAGGCTTGAATTTATTCCAGACTGGAGATGGTTTCCAAACTGATACCGCTCCTGAGGGTGAAGGATCAGGCTTTTGTTCCTTATTGTGACGAAAGGAACGAAAACGATTATTAGACCTAAATTTACCTTTAGATTTTTTATCCTGTGGTAAAAAAGTTCCTTTTCCTCCAGTAACAGTTGAGATAATAGAATCCAACTGTGAACCAAATAATTTATTACCCTGGAAAGAAAGGGAAAGCAAAGTTGACTTATCAGCATTCCAAGTTTTAAGCCATAAAGCTCTTCTAGCTAAAATAGCTAGAGACATATACCTGACATCAACCCTAATGATATCAAAGATGGCATAACAAATAAAATTATTAGCATGTTGAAGAAGATTAACAATGCTATGAGAATTATGATCTGTTACTTGTTGCGCTAAAGCTTCTAACCAAAAAGTTGAAGCTGCAGCAACATCCGCTAAAGATATAGCAGGTCTAAGAAGATTACCTGAACATAAGTAAGCTTTTCGTAGAAAGGATTCAATTTTCCTATCTAAAGGATCCTTAAAGGAAGTACTATCTGCCGTAGGAATAGTAGTACGTTTAGCAAGGGTAGAGATAGCCCCATCAACCTTAGGGATTTTGTCCCAAAACTCTAATCTGTCAGATGGCACAGGATATAAATGCTTAAAACGTTTAGGAGTAAATGAATTACCCAAATTATTCCATTCCCTGGAGATTACTTCAGAAATAGCATCAGGGACAGGAAAAACTTCTGGAATAACTACAGGAGATTTAAAAACCTTATTTAAACGTTTAGATTTAGTATCAAGAGGACCAGAATCCTCTATTTCTAATGCAATTAAGACCTCTTTAAGTAAAGAACGAATAAATTCCATTTTGAACAAATATGAAGATTCATCAGCATCAACCTCTGAAACAGAGTCCTCTGAACCAGAGGAATCATTATCAGAATCAGAATGATGATGTTCATTTAAAAATTCATCTGAAAAATGAGAAGTTTTAAAAGACCTTTTACGTTTACTAGAAGGAGGAATAACAGACATAGCCTTCTTAATGGATTTAGAAACAAAATCTCTTATGTTAACAGGAACACTCTGAGCATTAGATGTTGATGGAACAACAACAGGTAATGTAACATTACTAAAGGAAATATTATCTGCATTAACAAGTTTGTCATGACATTCATTACAAACAACAGCTGGAGGAACAGATACCACAAGTTTACAGCAAATACACTTAACTTTGGTAGATCCAGCACCAGGCAGCGATTTTCCAGAAGTATCTTCTGACTCAGGGTCAATCTGGGACATCTTGCAATATGTAATAGAAAAAACAACATATAAAGCAAAATTTATCAAATTCCTTAAATGACAGTTTCAGGAATGGGAAAAAATGCCAGTGAACAAGCTTCTAGCAACCAGAAGCAATAAACAATGAGACTTAAATAATGTGGAGACAATAGAGACGCCCATAATTTTTAGCGCCAAAAAAGACGCCCACATTATTTGGCGCCTAAATGCTTTTGGCGGCAAAAATGACGCCACATCCGGTAACGCCGACACTTTTGGCGCAAAAAAACGTCAAAAAATGACGCAACTTCCGGTGACACGTATGACGCCGGAAACAAAGAAAAAAATGTTTTGCGCCAAAAAAGTCAGCGCCAAGAATGACGCAATAAAATGAAGCATTTTCAGCCCCCGCGAGCCTAACAGCCCACAGGAAAAAAAGTTGAATTTTAAGGTAAGAAAAAAATTGATTTATTCGTATGCATTATCCCAAATATGAAACTGACTGTCTGAAATAAGGAACGTTGAACATCCTGAATCAAGGCAAATAAATGTTTAAACACAAATATTTAGAACTTTATATAAAAGTGCTCAACCATAGCTTAGAGTGTCACAAAATAAGACTTTCTTACCCCAGGACACTCATCTACATGAAGTAGAAAGCCAAACCAGTACTGAAACGAGAATCAGTAGAGGTAATGGTATATATAAGAGTATATCGTCGATCTGAAAAGGGAGGTAAGAGATGAATCTCTACGACCGATAACAGAGAACTTATGAAATAGACCCCGTAGGAGGAGATCATTGAATTCAAATAGGTAATACTCTCTTCACATCCCTCTGACATTCACTGCACGCTGAGAGGAAAACCGGGCTCCAACCTGCTGCGGAGCGCATATCAACGTAGAATCTAGCACAAACTTACTTCACCACCTCCATAGGAGGCAAAGTTTGTAAAAACTGATTTGTGGGTGTGGTGAGGGGTGTATTTATAGGCATTTTGAGGTTTGGGAAACTTTGCCCCTCCTGGTAGGAATGTATATCCCATACGTCACTAGCTCATGGACTCTTGCTAATTACATGAAAGAAATATATATATATATATATATATATATATATATATATATATTATGTATACACACACACACACACATATATCTACATACATACAGTATATAAAGTATCTCACAAAAGTGAGTACACCCCTAACATTTAGGTACATATTTTATTATATCTTCATGTGACAACACTGAAGAAATTACACTTTGCTACAATGTAAAGTAGTGAGTGTATAGTCTGTATAACAGTGTAAATTTGCTGTCCCCTAAAAATAACTTAACACACAGCCATTAATATCTAAAATGTTGGCAACAAAAGGGAGTACACCCCTAAGTGGAAACGTCCAAATTGGGCCCAAAGTGTAAATATTTTCCAGTACTGTCTTAACCCTCTTGGGCATGGAGTTCACCAGAGCTTCACAGGTTGCCACTGGAGTCCTCTTTCACTCCTCCATGACAACGTCACAGAGCTGGTGGATGTTGGAGACCTTGCGCTCCCCCACCTTCCGTTTAAGGATGCCCCACAGATGCTCAATAGGGTTTAGGTGTGGAGACTTGCTTGGCCAGTCCATCACCTTTATCTTTGCTTATTTAGCAAGGCAGTGGTCGTCTTGGAGGTATGTTTAGGGTTGTTGTGTTGGAATATTGCCCTGCAGCCCAGTCTCTGAAGGAAGGGGATCATGCTCTGCTTCAGTATGTCACAGTACATGTTGGCATTCATGGTTCCCTCAATGAACTGTAGCTCCATAGTGCCGGCGGCACCCATGCAGGCCCAGACCATGACACTCCCAAAACCATGCTTGACTGTAGGCAAGACACACTTGTTTTTGTACTCCTCACCTGGTTGCCGCCACACACGCTTCACACCATCTGAACCAAATAAGTTCATCTTGGTCTCATCGGACCACAGGACACGGTTCAAGTAATCCATGTCCTTATAGTCTGCTTTACTTCAGCAAACTGTTCGGGCTTTCTTGTGCATCATCTTTAGAAGAGGCATCCTTCTGGGACGACAGCCATGCGGACCAATTTGATGCAGTGTTCAGCGTATGGTCTGAGCACTGATAGCCTGACCCCTCACCCCTTCAACTTCTGAAGCAATGCTGGCAGCACTCATACGTCTATTTCCCAAAGACAACCTCTGGATATGACGCTGAGCACGTGCACTCAACTTCTCTGGTCGACCATGGCGAGGCATGTTCTGAGTGGAAACTGTCCTGTTAAACCGCAGTATGGTCTTGCCCACCGTGCTGCAGCTCAGTTTCAGGGTCTTGGCAATCTTCTTATAGCCTAGGCCATCTTTATGTAGAGCAACAATTCTTTTTTTCAGATTCTCAGAGAGTTCTTTGCCATGAGGTGCTATGTTGAGCTTCCAGTGACCAGTATATGAGAGTGTGAGAGCGATAACACCAAATTTAACACACCTGCTACCCATTCACACCTGAGACCTTGTGACACTAACGAGTCACATGACACCGAGGAGGGAAAACGGCTAATTGGGTCCAATTTGGACATTTCCACTTGGGGTATACTGTTTAGACATTAATGGCTGTGTGTTGAGTTATTTTGAGGGGATAGCAAATTTACACTGTTACACAGGCTGTAAAGTCACGACTTTACATTGTAGCAAAGTGTAATTTCTTCAGTGTTGTCACATGAAGATATAAAATTATTATTTATTTATAAAGCACCAACAGATTCTGCAGCGCTGTCCACGGGTACAAAAATAAAAGTACAGTACATTAAAATATAAGAGACACCAAAGTTTAACAAACAAACAGTGGGGGAATTGAGGGCCTATATATACGCACATACACACATATATATATATATATATATATATATATATATATATACACACATACACACACATATATATATATATATATATATATATATATACATACACACACATACATACACTCTCATATTTATTTTTTACTTTACATTTAAACCAGTTTTAATAACTATTCAGAAGTAGAACAAATGCCTCCTCCTTTAATATGGTCTTTATTTCACTCACATTCTGTAGGGACAGCACAAAGAGTTAATGGGAAGGAGGGTAACCAAGATAGTGACTAAATAATTTTACCAAACAAATCTAAGGTTGATGTAAGAACAATAAAAAGGATAAAACACCACAAAACAAATATTCTTGTAGAGAACGCAAAATAAAATAGAAATAAGATGTACTTTAGAAGGACATTTTTTTACAGCCCCTAAGACCAAAGACCACATTACCATTGTTGTATTACTTTAATTCAAAGCTTGACAGGTTATAGAAATCTGTTAATTAACCAAAGTACTGAATATGTAAATTAATGTGCTGGGGAAACGTGTATCTACTGCATAACATAAATAAAAAAAAAAAGGTAGAAATTGCCAAATCTGGATTTTTTTGGCAGCGACCAAGTATGGCCACAATAACAGTAGCTTGTGGAGATAACTATGATATCCTATAGCTATCTCTGGACTACAGCAGCATCTTGAACATTGTAGATTAAATCTAGGTATATTACAAATCCTGAAACACTTAATGACATATAAACCACTGTATGTGTAAGCCGCGACCACTGTTCTGGACCGCCGAGGCCTATCACTAGAAACCCAGAGTCCCCCCGATTATCCATGCAGAGCAGTTGCAATTTAACTGCTATATTTAACTTCATTGCGGATACACACTATATTTTTGTTGGTTGAGTCACCCTAGCTGCTCTACCATGAATAAAAAAAGATTGGTTGTGAAACTTTGAGAGCAATTGTTCTATATGTGAGCAATGACCTTTTCCGGACAATGGTTGATACTGATCGTCACATCATTAAGGCAGTGGAGACCCATCTTGAGGACTTTTTTCCTGGAAGCTATTTGCCAATTTTGACGCAGTTTTGTGCTCCACCATATATGGAAGTCATACACTCAGTATTATGCCCGGTTTGAGATTGAGTCAGCCCTGGCTGAAGAATCCATACTCAAAACATCTGGCTCTGACTTCCCCATGTGCTCTGAGGCTGGGCTCGAGCTGCACATTGATGGGTGCAGAGAATGAGAGGCAGCAAAAGCTGATTCCCGGTGCCTCCATGAGTCAATGCAAACAGGAGGAGTCTGGCACTGAACAGCCAGGTCATGCAAGAGGAAGCCTATACTGGACAACCACCAGGGACTTCTCAAAGCTTGAGTGAGTTGTGGGCATGCTACCAGATTTTGTTTGGACTAATGATGTAGAAATGCTAGACAGATGCATTAAAGTGGGTACTTTGAAACTCAGTCTGGCAATACGATACATTGGGGATCAGATCCTACTTGAACACACTTCGATTTTCAGGGACATTTACTTGATTCTGTGACTGGGTCATTTTAATGGGTCTGCTTTTTTCTTCAGATCTGGGGTGGGATAACTGAATTAACCTCCAATAACTTTGCCTGGGATCATATACTACAGAAACATGTTTTTATTAATAAAAAAAAATAATACAAACTGGGTACTAACAGACAGCTGCCAGTGCCTAAGATGACGGTATTAAGTGAGAGGGGGGAGAATTAGAGAGGTGTGGGGAGGGGGTCAGGAGGGTTCACATTACTCTACAGAAATCTAAAGGAAAAATACTATCCCTAAACTGCATACTAGCAGACTGTGTGCCAGTACCTAATTGTGGTGGCCAGTAGAGAGTAAGGGAGGTAATAAAGTGGTTTGGGAGGGATCAGATGAAAGGGTGATCTCTACACTAGAGCTAAAAACATAATTTATGCTTACCAGATCAATTCCTTTCCTTCCGGATAGGGGGAGGCCACGGCTTTATTCCTTATTGTTGGGAAATACAACACCTGGCCACCAGAAGAAGGCAGACACCCCAGTCAAAGGATTAAATATCCCTCCAATTCCTCATTACCCCAGTCATTCTGCCGTGGGAAGAAGGAAAAGTAGGAGAAACATTATGGTATAAATGGGGCCAAAAATAATAATAAATTGTGTTTTCCTTCCTAAGATAAGGGGAGTCCACAGCTTCAGTCCTTACTGTTGGGAAAACTATACCCAAGCTCCAGAGGACACTGAATGAATAAAGGGAGGGAACAAAAAGGAAGAGGCAGACCCTATTCTGAGGGCACCACAGCCTGCAAAACTTTTCTCCCGAAAGCTGCTTCAGCCGAAGCAAAAACATAAAACTTGTAAAATTTAGAAAAAGTATGTAAGGAGGACCAGGTAGCCGCCTTACAAATCTGATCCATAGAGGCCTCGTTCTTAAAGGCCCAAGAGGAAGTCAATGCTCTAGGGGAATGAGCCGTTATCCTCTCAGGAGGACGATGTTCTGCTGTCTCGTAAGCTAAGCGGATGACACTCCTTAACCAAAAAGAAAGGGAAGTTGAAGTAGCCTTCTGTCCCTTACGCTTCCCCGAATAGACTACAAACAAAGAGGAAGATTGTCTAAACTCCTTAGTAGTCTGAAGATAGAACTTAAAGGCGTGAACCACATCAAAATTGTGAAGTAAGCATTCCTTCGATGAAGAAGAATAAGGACACAAGGAAGGAACCACAATCTCCTGATTGATGTTGCGATCCAACAGAACCTTAAGAAGAAAACCTAATTTAGTACGTAAAACTGCCTTATCGGCATGAAAAATCAACTAAGGGGGCTCACATTGCAAACCAGAGATCTCAGAAAAACTGCACAAAGAGGCAATAGCCAATAAAAACAGAATTTATGTTTACCTGATAAATTACTTTCTCCAACGGTGTGTCCGGTCCACGGCGTCATCCTTACTTGTGGGATATTCTCTTCCCCAACAGGAAATGGCAAAGAGCCCAGCAAAGCTGGTCACATGATCCCTCCTAGGCTCCGCCTACCCCAGTCATTCGACCGACGTTAAGGAGGAATATTTGCATAGGAGAAACCATATGGTACCGTGGTGACTGTAGTTAAAGAAAATAAATTATCAGACCTGATTAAAAAAACCAGGGCGGGCCGTGGACCGGACACACCGTTGGAGAAAGTAATTTATCAGGTAAACATAAATTCTGTTTTCTCCAACATAGGTGTGTCCGGTCCACGGCGTCATCCTTACTTGTGGGAACCAATACCAAAGCTTTAGGACACGGATGAAGGGAGGGAGCAAATCAGGTCACCTAAATGGAAGGCACCACGGCTTGCAAAACCTTTCTCCCAAAAATAGCCTCAGAAGAAGCAAAAGTATCAAACTTGTAAAATTTGGTAAAAGTGTGCAGTGAAGACCAAGTCGCTGCCCTACATATCTGATCAACAGAAGCCTCGTTCTTGAAGGCCCATGTGGAAGCCACAGCCCTAGTGGAATGAGCTGTGATTCTTTCGGGAGGCTGCCGTCCGGCAGTCTCGTAAGCCAATCTGATGATGCTTTTAATCCAAAAAGAGAGAGAGGTAGAAGTTGCTTTTTGACCTCTCCTTTTACCGGAATAAACAACAAACAAGGAAGATGTTTGTCTAAAATCCTTTGTAGCATCTAAATAGAATTTTAGAGCGCGAACAACATCCAAATTGTGCAACGAACGTTCCTTCTTTGAAACTGGTTTCGGACACAGAGAAGGTACGATAATCTCCTGGTTAATGTTTTTGTTAGAAACAACTTTTGGAAGAAAACCAGGTTTAGTACGTAAAACCACCTTATCTGCATGGAACACCAGATAAGGAGGAGAACACTGCAGAGCAGATAATTCTGAAACTCTTCTAGCAGAAGAAATTGCAACTAAAAACAAAACTTTCCAAGATAATAACTTAATATCAACGGAACGCAAGGGTTCAAACGGAACCCCCTGAAGAACTGAAAGAACTAAATTGAGACTCCAAGGAGGAGTCAAAGGTTTGTAAACAGGCTTAATTCTAACCAGAGCCTGAACAAAGGCTTGAACATCTGGCACAGCGGCCAGCTTTTTGTGAAGTAACACAGACAAGGCAGAAATCTGTCCCTTCAGGGAACTTGCAGATAATCCTTTTTCCAATCCTTCTTGAAGGAAGGATAGAATCCTAGGAATCTTAACCTTGTCCCAAGGGAATCCTTTAGATTCACACCAACAGATATATTTTTTCAAAATTTTGTGGTAAATCTTTCTAGTTACAGGCTTTCTGGCCTGAACAAGAGTATCGATAACAGAATCTGAGAATCCTCGCTTCGATAAGATCAAGCGTTCAATCTCCAAGCAGTCAGCTGGAGTGAAACCAGATTCGGATGTTCGAACGGACCCTGAACAAGAAGGTCTCGTCTCAAAGGTAGCTTCCAAGGAGGAGCCGATGACATATTTACCAGATCTGCGTACCAAGTCCTGCGTGGCCACGCAGGAGCTATCAAGATCACCGACGCCCTCTCCTGATTGATCCTGGCTACCAGCCTGGGGATGAGAGGAAACGGCGGGAACACATAAGCTAGTTTGAAGGTCCAAGGTGCTACTAGTGCATCCACTAGAGCCGCCTTGGGATCCCTGGATCTGGACCCGTAGCAAGGAACTTTGAAGTTCTGACGAGAGGCCATCAGATCCATGTCTGGAATGCCCCACAGCTGAGTGACTTGGGCAAAGATTTCCGGATGGAGTTCCCACTCCCCCGGATGCAATGTCTGACGACTCAGAAAATCCGCTTCCCAATTTTCCACTCCTGGGATGTGGATAGCAGACAGGTGGCAGGAGTGAGACTCCGCCCATAGAATGATTTTGGTCACTTCTTCCATCGCCAGGGAACTCCTTGTTCCCCCCTGATGGTTGATGTACGCAACAGTTGTCATGTTGTCTGATTGAAACCGTATGAACTTGGCCCTCGCTAGCTGAGGCCAAGCCTTGAGAGCATTGAATATCGCTCTCAGTTCCAGAATATTTATCGGTAGAAGAGATTCTTCCCGAGACCAAAGACCCTGAGCTTTCAGGGATCCCCAGACCGCGCCCCAGCCCATCAGACTGGCGTCGGTCGTGACAATGACCCACTCTGGTCTGCGGAATGTCATCCCTCGTGACAGGTTGTCCAGGGACAGCCACCAACGGAGTGAGTCTCTGGTCCTCTGATTTACTTGTATCTTCGGAGACAAGTCTGTATAGTCCCCATTCCACTGACTGAGCATGCACAGTTGTAATGGTCTTAGATGAATGCGTGCAAAAGGAACTATGTCCATTGCCGCTACCATCAACCCGATCACTTCCATGCACTGAGCTATGGAAGGAAGAGGAACGGAATGGAGTATCCGACAAGAGTCTAGAAGTTTTGTTTTTCTGGCCTCTGTCAGAAAAATCCTCATTTCTAAGGAGTCTATTATTGTTCCCAAGAAGGGAACCCTTGTTGACGGAGATAGAGAACTCTTTTCCACGTTCACTTTCCATCCGTGAGATCTGAGAAAGGCCAGGACAATGTCCGTGTGAGCCTTTGCTTGAGGAAGGGACGACGCTTGAATCAAAATGTCGTCCAAGTAAGGTACTACAGCAATGCCCCTTGGTCTTAGCACAGCTAGAAGGGACCCTAGTACCTTTGTGAAAATCCTTGGAGCAGTGGCTAATCCGAAAGGAAGCGCCACGAACTGGTAATGTTTGTCCAGGAATGCGAACCTCAGGAACCGATAATGTTCCTTGTGGATAGGAATATGTAGATACGCATCCTTTAAATCCACCGTGGTCATGAATTGACCTTCCTGGATGGAAGGAAGAATAGTTCGAATGGTTTCCATCTTGAACGATGGAACCTTGAGAAACTTGTTTAAGATCTTGAGATCTAAGATTGGTCTGAACGTTCCCTCTTTTTTGGGAACTATAAACAGATTGGAGTAGAACCCCATCCCTTGTTCTCTTAATGGAACGGGATGAATCACTCCCATTTTTAACAGGTCTTCTACACAATGTAAGAATGCCTGTCTTTTTATGTGGTCTGAAGACAACTGAGACCTGTGGAACCTCCCCCTTGGGGGAAGTCCCTTGAATTCCAGAAGATAACCTTGGGAGACTATTTCTAGCGCCCAAGGATCCAGAACATCTCTTGCCCAAGCCTGAGCGAAGAGAGAGAGTCTGCCCCCCACCAGATCCGGTCCCGGATCGGGGGCCAACATTTCATGCTGTCTTGGTAGCAGTGGCAGGTTTCTTGGCCTGCTTTCCCTTGTTCCAGCCTTGCATTGGTCTCCAAGCTGGCTTGGCTTGAGAAGTATTACCCTCTTGCTTAGAGGACGTAGCACTTTGGGCTGGTCCATTTCTACGAAAGGGACGAAAATTAGTTTTATTTTTTGCCTTGAAAGGCCGATCCTGAGGAAGGGCGTGGCCCTTACCCCCAGTGATATCCGAGATAATCTCTTTCAAGTCAGGGCCAAACAGCGTTTTCCCCTTGAAAGGAATGTTAAGTAGCTTGTTCTTGGAAGACGCATCAGCCGACCAAGATTTCAACCAAAGCGCTCTGCGTGCCACAATAGCAAACCCAGAATTCTTAGCCGCTAACCTAGCCAATTGCAAAGTGGCGTCTAGGGTGAAAGAATTAGCCAATTTGAGAGCATTGATTCTGTCCCTAATCTCCTCATAAGGAGGAGAATCACTGTCGACCGCCTTTATCAGCTCATCAAACCAGAAACATGCGGCTGTAGCGACAGGGACAATGCATGAAATTGGTTGTAGAAGGTAACCCTGCTGAACAAACATCTTTTTAAGCAAACCTTCTAATTTTTTATCCATAGGATCTTTGAAAG
Source organism: Bombina bombina (assembly GCF_027579735.1). Classification (NCBI taxonomy): domain Eukaryota; kingdom Metazoa; phylum Chordata; class Amphibia; order Anura; family Bombinatoridae; genus Bombina; species Bombina bombina. The sequence continues at coordinate 300,415,032 of NC_069500.1, read as the reverse complement.
CACAACTATCCTCTATGGGTATAGTGGTGCGTTTGTTTAAAGTGGAAACCGCTCCCTCGACCTTGGGGACTGTCTGCCATAAGTCCTTTCTGGGGTCGACCATAGGAAACAATTTTTTAAATATGGGGGGAGGGACGAAAGGAATACCTGGCCTCTCCCATTCTTTATTAACAATGTCCGCCACCCGCTTGGGTATAGGAAAAGCTTCTGGGAGCCCCGGCACCTCTAGGAACTTGTCCATTTTACATAGTTTCTCTGGGATGACCAACTTGTCACAATCATCCAGAGTGGATAATACCTCCTTAAGCAGAATGCGGAGATGTTCCAACTTAAATTTAAATGCAATCACATCAGGTTCAGCTTGTTGAGAAATGTTCCCTGAATCAGTAATTTCTCCCTCAGACAAAACCTCCCTGGCCCCATCAGATTGGGTTAGGGGCCCTTCAGAAATATTAATATCAGCGTCGTCATGCTCTTCAGTATCTAAAATAGAGCAGTCGCGCTTACGCTGATAAGTGTTCATTTTGGCTAAAATGTTTTTGACAGAATTATCCATTACAGCCGTTAATTGTTGCATAGTAAGGAGTATTGGCGCGCTAGATGTACTAGGGGCCTCCTGAGTGGGCAAGACTCGTGTAGACGAAGGAGGGAATGATGCAGTACCATGCTTACTCCCCTCACTTGAGGAATCATCTTGGGCATCATTGTCATTGTCACATAAATCACATTTATTTAAATGAATAGGAATTCTGGCTTCCCCACATTCAGAACACAGTCTATCTGGTAGTTCAGACATGTTAAACAGGCATAAACTTGATAACAAGTACAAAAAACGTTTTAAAATAAAACCGTTACTGTCACTTTAAATTTTAAACTGAACACACTTTATTACTGCAAATGCGAAAAAACATGAAGGAATTGTTCAAAATTTACTAAATTTTCACCACAGTGTCTTAAAGCCTTAAAAGGATTGCACACCAAATTTGGAAGCTTTAACCCTTAAAATAACGGAACCGGAGCCGTTTTGAACATTAACCCCTTTACAGTCCCTGGTACCCAACCAAGCCCCAAGGGGAATACGATACCAAATGACGCCTTCAGAAAGTCTTTTCTAAGTATCAGAGCTCCTCTCACATGCGACTGCATGCCATGCCTCTCAAAAACAAGTGCGCAACACCGGCGCGAAAGTGAGACTCTGCCTATGCTTTGGGAAAGCCCCTAAAGAATAAGGTGTCTAAAACAGTGCCTGCCGATATTATTATATCAAAATACCCAGATAAAATGATTCCTCAAGGCTAAATATGTGTTAATAATCAATCGATTTAGCCCAAAAAAAGTCTACAGTCTTAATAAGCCCTTTTTGAAGCCCTTATTTACAATCGTAATAAACATGGCTTACCGGATCCCAGAGGGAAAATGACAGCTTCCAGCATTACATCGTCTTGTTAGAATGTGTCATACCTCAAGCAGCAAGAGACTGCTCACTGTTCCCCCAACTGAAGTTAATTGCTCTCAACAGTCCTGTGTGGAACAGCCATGGATTTTAGTGACGGTTGCTAAAATAATTTTCCTCATACAAACAGAAATCTTCATCTCTTTTCTGTTTCTGAGTAAATAGTACATACCAGCACTATTTCAAAATAACAAACTCTTGATTGAATAATAAAAACTACAGTTAAACACTAAAAAACTCTAAGCCATCTCCGTGGAGATGTTGCCTGTACAACGGCAAAGAGAATGACTGGGGTAGGCGGAGCCTAGGAGGGATCATGTGACCAGCTTTGCTGGGCTCTTTGCCATTTCCTGTTGGGGAAGAGAATATCCCACAAGTAAGGATGACGCCGTGGACCGGACACACCTATGTTGGAGAAAAGAGAACTTTCCAACAAAACAATTTAAATGTCAACAGAATGCAGAGGCTCAAACGGAACCTGTTGCAAAACCCGAAGAACAAGATTAAGGCTCCAAGGAGGAGCCCCAGATCTAAACACAGCTCTGATCCTAATCAGAGCCTTAACAAAGGACTGCACTTCTGGAAGCTCAGCCAGTCTCTTGTGCAATAAAACCGACAGGGCCGAAATCTGTCCCCTCAGGAAACTAGCAGAAAGGCTAAAAGATAAGATCCTGGCAACCTTAACTCTGTGCCAGGAAAAAACATGCTCTTCACACCAGAATAAGTAGGTCCTCCACACCTTGTGGTAGATACGCTAAGTAACTGGTTTACGAGCTTGAATAAGAGTATCAATGACACTCTCAGAGAAACGTTTAATCTCCACACAGTCAGCCTCAGAGAATCTAGATTTTGATGAACAAATGGACCTTGTATTAGCAGGTCTCTGCGACAAGGTAACTTCCAAGGAGGAGACAAGGACATCCCCACTAGATCCGCAAAGCCAATCCTTCACGGCCACGATGGAGCACCACTCGAGGAAGAAGTGGTAATGGAGGAAAAAGGTATAAGAGTTTGAACCTCCAGGGCACTGCTAGTACATCTATTAGATCCGCATGGGGATCCCTCAACTCATACCTGGGTAGCTTGGTATTGAGATGGGACGCCATGAGATCTATCTCCGGGGTCCCCCGCATGCTGCATATCTCTGCAAATACCTCAGGATGGAGAGACCATTCCCCTGGGTGGAAGGATTGCCAGCTGAGAAAATCCGCCTCCCAGTTGTCCACGCACGGAATGTGGATCACTGACAGCGAACAACTGTGGGCCTCCGCCCACTCCAGAATCTGAGATACTTCCTTCATAGCCAAGGATCTTCTCGTATATTGTCTGATTGGAATCTGATAAACTGGGACGAACCCAGAAGTGGCCAAGCCTTTAAGGCCTTGAAGATTTCCTGTAGTTCCAAAACATTGATCGGGAGGGAGGACTCCTCCTGAGTCCACAACCCATGTGCCTTGCTGGCACCCCAAACAGCTCTCCATCCGGGTAGGCTTGCGTCCGTAGTCTCAATCTCCCAGGATGGTCTTAAGAAGCATGCCCCTCGGAACAGATGATCTGGACAGAGCCACCAAGAGAGTGATTCTCTCGACCGGCTGTCTAAAACAATCTGTTGAGACAGATCTGAATGATTGCTGTTCCACTGCTCAGCATGCACAGTTTTAACGGTCTGAGACAGAACCTGGCAAAAGAAATGTTGTCCATGCAGGACACCATGAGACCAATCACCTCCATACACTGAGCCACAGAGGGACTCAAGGAGGTCCGGAGGGCAAGACATGCCGAAGTTAGCTTGCAACATCTCTGATATGTTAGAAATATCCTAATAGATATGGAGTCTATTAAAGCAGCCACAAATTCCACACTGGTACTTGGGATAAGAGAACTCTTTTCCAAGTTTATCTTCCATCCATGTGATCGAAGAAGACTGAGAAGGATGGTGCTTGCTACTGCAATCCCTTGAGTTCTGACAACGGCTAGAAGAGTCCCCAGAACCTTTGTAAATATTCTTAGAACAGTAGCTAGGCCAAACGGAAAAGCAACAAACTGGAAGTGCTGGTCTAGGAATGCAAACCTCAGGAACTGAGATTGGAACATGAAAGCAAGCATCCTTCAGATCTATAGTGGTCATAAACTGGCCTTCCTGAATTAAATTAAATGAAATTTGTTTAAAGCAATTTAGGTCCAAAATTGGGCAGAAAGTTCCCTCCTTCTTTGAGACCACAAAAAGGTTTGAATAAAACCCCAAACCCCTTTCTTCAATAGGCACTGGGACAACAACTCTTAAGGAGGATAGATCCCGAACGCACCCTAGAAAGGCATCCCTCTTTTCTGGTCTGGTAGACAGATTCGAGAGAAGGAAGCTGCCCCTTGGCGGATGAGATTTAAAGCCTCTCTTGTATCCCTTAGATACCACCTCCAGGACACACGGATGCTGTACGTCCTTGAACCAGGTGTCTGATAAAAAGAGACAGTCTACCCCTACATGATCCGATCCCGGATCGGGGGCCGCCCCTTCATGCCGATTTGTTTTCGGCTGGCTTCCTATTTTGCTTGGATTTATTCCAGGACTGAGGCGGCTTCCAAGTACTCTTGGGTTGCTCAGGCTTTGAGGAGGATTGTTGTTGTTGGGATTTGTCAGAACAAAAGGAACAAAAATTAGAAGATTGTCGCCCCTTAGACTTGTTGTTCTCATCTTGCGTTAGAGAGGCACCCTTGCCTCCGGTAACCGTAGAAATAATGGAGTCCAGGCATGGACCAAATAAAATCTTTCCCTTTAAGGGAAGAGAAAGGAGTCTGGACATAGAAGTAATATCCGCAGACCAAGACTTCAACCAGAGCGCCCGGCAGGCTAAGACCACAAAGTCAGAGGCCTTTGCATTTTGATGAATAATTTGCATGTTTGCATCACAGATAAAAGAATTAGCAATTCAATTCTCAGAGCTTTAATTCTGTCCTGAATATCCTCGAGGGGAGACTCCACCTCAATGAGTTCCGACAAAGTCGCACCAGTAGATAGCCGCTCTGGCAACTGCAGCCATCGGTTGAAACAAAAAACCTGTATGTTGAAACATCTTTCTCAGAAAGGTTTCCATTTTCTTATCCATCGGCTCTCTGAACGAAGAACTATCCTCAAGAGGTATAGTAGTACATTTAGCAAGCATAGAGATAGCACCATCCACCTTGGGAATGGAGCCCCACAAATCCAGTAGAGGGTCCGGGACCAAATTTTTAAAAGTAGACGAGGGGGGAAAGGAAGAACCAATTATTTCCCATTTGTTCTTAATAATGTTTGCCATCTTAACTGGCACAGGAAAAGTCTAAGGAACATTCCTGTCTCCGTAAACTCTGTCTAACTTAGGCATCATAGGTTCTTCAGGCAGCGCGGCCTCTGGAACCTCTAACGTAGACAGAACCTCCTATAAAAAAAAAACACAAGTGCTCAATTTTCAGGGAACTATTAGTGATGATTGTATCGGCTATCTAATCTGCATGGCAATATAGAACGGCTTGGGGATATTGTGCAGGTAGTGGCTCCTAGGGGCTCCTTCTGACTCCGTAGATGTATTCTGATCCAAGCCAAAGATTCACGCAAACACTACTGTAATAGTTTCAGTACAAGGTTCTTAACACAGATATTACCATCGTCTTATATAGGCCAGGTACATATGAAAGCTGCTTGGTAACTAAACTTGCTATCTCATACCGCTAGAATCCTGGCTACCAACATGGATTGGGGCATTGTACAGCAGACTATTCGTGCTGTGCTGCACAACATCTAAGCGGAAGGACCATTTACTCCTTGTATGTGTGAATGGGTTAGTTTGCTTGTTTAGCATTGTTTGTATTTTATGTTAAATTATGTATGGTTGTGTTTGAAGTTTATGTTTTAAAAATAGAAAATTTTGCAAGACAACGGAAACTATAAGAAACTACGGACTTCATGGACTCTAACTTATAGTACTTGTTTACTGCATAACTGTTGAATCATACTCTGTCTATTCACGTATTATTCTGAAAATGCGGTATAGTCATGCATAAGAATTTATATATATTTCTGTTGATTATGTGTCATACTATGTATTGTTAAAAAGATTCTGTTAATTGCAATAAAAAGAGAGAATTAAAAAAAAAAAAAATACATTATAATCTAAAGGTTGTTCATTCTGAAAAATAGATTAGTTATTCAATTATTAGTTTCAAGAAGCTCAATAACAAAAACCTAAGTGTGAGGAGGGAGGATCAAGCATTAAAAGGATTGTAAAGTTTAATGAATTAAAGCCTAGTGTCTAAAAAACATAATTTATGCTTACCTGATAAATTTATTTATTTCTCTTGTAGTGTAGTCAGTCCACGGGTCATCCATTACTTATGGAATATATCTCTTCCTAACAGGAAGCTGCAAGAGAATCACCCAAGCAGAGCTGCTATATAGCTCCTCCCCTCACATGTCATATTCAGTCATTCGACCAAAACCAGACGAGAAAGGAGAAACCATAGGGTGCAGTGGTGACTGGAGTTTAATTAAAATTTAGATCTGCCTTAAAGACAGGGCGGGCCGTGGACTGACTACACTACAAGAGAAATAAATTTATCAGGTAAGCATAAATTATGTTTTCTCTTGTTAAGTGTAGTCAGTCCACGGGTCATCCATTACTTATGGAATACCAATACCAAAGCTAAAGTACACGGATGAAGGGAGGGACAAGGCAGGAACCTTAAACAGAAGGAACCACTGCCTGAAGCACCTTTCTCCCAAAAATAGCCACCGAAGAAGCAAAAGTGTCAAATTTGTAAAATTTTGAAAAGGTGTGAAGCGAAGACCAAGTCGCAGCCTTGCAAATCTGTTCAACAGACGCCTCATTTTTAAAGGCCCAGGTGGAAGCCACAGATCTAGTAGAATGAGCTGTAATCCTTTCAGGAGGCTGCTGTCCAGCAGTCTCATAGGCTAAACGTATTATGCTACGAAGCCAAAAAGAGAGAGAGGTAGCCGAAGCCTTTTGACCTCTTCTCTGTCCAGAGTAAACGACAAACAGGGAAGAAGTTTGACGAAAATCTTTAGTTGCCTGCAAATAGAAGTTCAGGGCACGGACTACGTCCAGATTATGCAAAAGTCGTTCCTTCTTTGAAGAAGGGTTAGGACACAGTGATGGAACAACAATCTCTTGATTGATATTCCTGTTAGTAACTACCTTAGGTAAGAACCCAGGTTTAGTACGCAGAACTACCTTGTCTGAATGAAAAATCAGATAAGGAGAATCACAATGTAAGGCAGATAACTCAGAGACTCTTCGAGCCGAGGAAATAGCCATCAAAAACAGAACCTTCCAGGTTAACAGCTTGATATCAATGGAATGAAGGGGTTCAAATGGAACGCCTTGAAGAACATCAAGAACTAAGTTTAAGCTCCACGGCGGAGCAACAGTCTTAAACACAGGCTTAATCCTAGCTAAAGCCTGACAAAAAGCCTGAACGTCTGGAACTTCTGCCAGACGTTTGTGTAGAAGAATAGATAAGCCCTTTTCTAAACCCTCTTGTAGAAAAGACAATATCCTAGGAATCCTAACCTTACTCCATGAGTAACTCTTGGATTCGAACCAATATAAATATTTACGCCATATCTTATGGTAAATTCTTCTGGTAACAGGCTTCCTAGCCTGTATTAAGGTATCAATAACCGACTCCGAGAAGCCACGCTTTGATAGAATCAAGCGTTCAATCTCCATGCAGTCAACCTCAGAGAAATTAGATTTGGATGGTTGAAAGGACCCTGAATTAGAAGGTCCTGTCTCCGAGGCAGAGACCACGGTGGGCAGGACGACATGTCCACTAGGTCTGCATACCAGGTCCTGCGTGGCCACGCAGGCGCTATCAGAATCACCAAAGCTCTCTCCTGTTTGATCTTGGCAATCAAACGAGGAAGCATCGGAAATGGTGGAAACACATAAGCCATGTTGAAGACCCAAGGGGCTGTCAGAGCATCTATCAGCACCGCTCCCGGGTCCCTGGACCTGGATCCGTAACAAGGAAGCTTGGCGTTCTGGCGAGACGCCATGAGATCCAGATCTGGTTTGCCCCAACGATGAAGCAGTTGAGCAAAGACCTCCGGATGAAGTTCCCACTCCCCCGGATGAAAAGTCTGGCGACTTAGAAAATCCGCCTCCCAGTTCTCCACGCCTGGGATGTAAATCGCTGACAGGTGGCAAGAGTGAGACTCTGCCCAGCGAATTATCTTTGAGACTTCCAACATCGCTAGGGAACTTCTGGTTCCCCCTTGATGGTTGATGTAAGCCACAGTCGTGATGTTGTCCGACTGAAATCTGATGAACCTCAGTGTTGCTAACTGAGGCCAAGCTAGGAGAGCATTGAATATTGCTCTTAATTCCAGAATATTTATTGGGAGGAGTTTCTCCTCCTGAGTCCATAGTCCCTGAGCCTTCAGGGAGTTCCAGACTGCGCCCCAGCCTAGAAGGCTGGCGTCTGTTGTTACAATCGTCCAATCTGGCCTGCGAAAGGTCATCCCCTTGGACAGATGTGGCCGAGAAAGCCACCATAGAAGAGAATCTCTGGTCTCTTGATCCAGATTTAGCAGGGGGGACAAATCTGAGTAATTCCCATTCCACTGACTTAGCATGCACAATTGCAGCGGTCTGAGATGCAGGCACGCAAATGGTACTATGTCCATTGCCGCTACCATTAAGCCGATTACTTCCATGCACTGAGCTACTGACGGGTGTGGAATGGAATGAAGGACACGGCAAGCATTTAGAAGTTTTGATAACCTGGCCTCCGTCAGGTAAATTTTCATCTCTACAGAATCTAAAAGAGTCCCTAGAAAGGGAACCCTTGTAAGTGGTAATAGAGAACTCTTTTCCACGTTCACCTTCCACCCATGTGACCTCAGAAATGCCAGAACTATCTCTGTATGAGACTTGGCAGTTTGAAAACTTGACGCTTGTATCAGAATGTCGTCTAGGTACGGAGTCACCGCTATGCCTCGCGGTCTTAGTACCGCCAGAAGTGAGCCCAGAACTTTTGTAAAGATTCTTGGAGCCGTAGCTAATCCGAAGGGGAGAGCTACAAACTGGTAATGCCTGTCTAGGAAAGCAAATCTTAGGTACCGATAATGATCCTTGTGAATCGGTATGTGAAGGTAGGCATCCTTTAAGTCCACTGTGGTCATGTACTGACCCTCTTGGATCATGGGAAGGATGGTTCGAATAGTTTCCATTTTGAATGATGGAACTCTTAGGAATTTGTTTAGGATTTTTAAGTCCAAGATTGGTCTGAAGGTTCCCTCTTTCTTGGGAACCACAAATAGATTTGAATAGAATCCTTGCCCGTGTTCCATCCGCGGAACTGGGTGGATCACCCCCATTAGTAAGAGGTCTTGTACACAGCGTAGAAACGCCTCTTTCTTTATTTGGTTTGCTGATAACCTTGAAAGATGAAATCTCCCTCGTGGAGAAGTTTTGAAGTCCAGGAGATATCCCTGAGATATGATCTCCAACGCCCAGGGATCCTGGACATCTCTTGCCCAAGCCTGGGCGAAGAGAGAAAGTCTGCCCCCCACTAGATCCGTTTCCGGATAGGGGGCCCTCTCTTCATGCTGTCTTAGGGGCAGCAGCAGGTTTCTTGGCCTGCTTGCCCTTGTTCCAGGACTGGTTAACTTTCCAGCCCTGTCTGTAACGAGCAACAGCTCCTTCCTGTTTTGGAGCGGAGGAAGTTGATGCTGCTCCTGCCTTGAAGTTACGAAAGGCACGAAAATTAGACTGTTTGGCCTTTGATTTGGCCCTGTCCTGAGGTAGAGCATGGCCCTTACCTCCCATAATGTCAGCTATAATTTCTTTCAAGCCGGGCCCGAATAAGGTCTGCCCTTTGAAAGGAGTATTAAGCTATTTAGATTTAGAAGTCACGTCAGCTGACCAGGATTTAAGCCATAGCGCTCTGCGCGCTTGGATGGCGAATCCGGAGTTCTTAGCCGTAAGTTTGGTTAAATGTATGACGGTATCAGAAACAAATGCGTTAGCTAGCTTAAGTGCTTTAAGCTTGTTCATAATTTCATCCAATGGAGCTGTGCGAATGGCCTCTTCCAGAGACTCAAACCAGAATGCCGCCGCCGCAGCAGTGACAGGCGCAATGCATGCAAGGGGCTGTAAGATAAAACCTTGTTGAACAAACATTTTCTTAAGGTAACCCTCTAATTTCTTATCGATTGGATCTGAAAAGGCACAACTATCCTCCACCGGGATAGTGGTACGCTTAGCTAAAGTAGAAACTGCTCCCTCCACCTTAGGGACCGTCTGCCATAAGTCTCGTGTGGTGGCGTCTATAGGAAACATTTTCCTAAATATGGGAGGAGGGGAAAAAGGCACACCAGGTCTATCCCACTCCTTGCTAATAATCTCTGTAAGCCTTTTAGGTATAGGAAACACGTCAGTACACACCGGTACCGCATAGTATCTATCCAACCTACATAATTTTTCTGGAATTGCAACCGTGTTACAATCATTCAGAGCCGCTAATATCTCCACTAGCAATATGCGGAGGTTCTCAAGCTTAAATTTAAAATTAGAAATCTCTGAATCCAGTCTCCCTGGATCAGATCCGTCACCTACAGAATGAAGCTCTCCGTCTTCATGTTCTGCAAACTGTGACGCAGTATCTGACATGGCTCTCACCTCATCCGCGCGCTCTGTCCTTAACCCAAAGCTATCGCGCTTGCCTCTTAATTCTGGCAATTTAGATAATACTTCTGTCATAACAGTAGCCATGTCTTGTAAAGTGATTTGTAAGGGCCTCCCTGATGTACTTGGCGCCACAAAATCACGCACCTCCTGAGCGGGAGGCGAAGGTACTGACACGTGAGGAGAGTTAGTCGGCATAACTTCCCCCTCGTTGTCTGGTGATAATTTCTTTACATGTAAAGATTGACTTTTATTTAAAGTAACATCAATGCAATTAGTACACAAATTTCTATTGGGCTCCACATTGGCCTTTAAACATAGTGAACAAAGAGATTCATCTGAGTCAGACATGTTTAAACAGACTAGCAATGAGACTAGCAAGCTTGGAAATACTTTTCTAAATAAATTTACAAGCAATATAAAAAACGCTACTGTGCCTTTAAGAAGCACAAAAAGCTGTCACAGTTGAAATAACAATGAACCAAAATAGTTATAGCAACCAATTTTTCACAGTAAATGTATTAAGTTAGCAAAGGATTGCATCCACCAGCAAATGGATGATTAACCCCTTAATACCCAAAAACGGATAACATTTAATAATTAACGTTTTTAACACAGTCAAAACACACTGTCACAGGTCTGCTGTGACTGATTACCTCCCTCAAAATGAATTTTGAAGACCCCTGAGCTCTCTAGAGACGATCTGGATCATGGAGGATGAAGTAGACAGATTGTGACTGAATTTTTACTGCGCAAAAAAGCGCTAAAATAGGCCCCTCCCACTCATATTACAACAGTGGGGAAGCTCAGATAACTGTTTCTATGCAGAAAACAAAGATGGCCCTGTGGTAAAAATCATGCCCCAATAAGTTTTATCACCAAGTACCTCACAAAAAACGATTAACATGCCATTAAACGTTTTGAACATACATTTTAAAGTTATGAAGTGTTATTAATAAGCCTGCTACCAGTCGCTTTTACTGCAGTTAAGGCTCATACATTATTTCAGTATTAACAGTATTTTCAGAGTCAATTCCATTCCTTAGAAAAATACATTCAGTGTACACACACTCATCAGCCTAATACCAGTCGCTATCACTGTATTTAAGGCTGAACTTACGTTACATTGGTATCAGCAGTATTTTTTCAGTCAATTCCATTTCTCAGAAAAATAATTTACTGCACATACCTCGTTTGCAGGGGGGCCCTGCATGCTATTCCCCTTTTCTGAAGTTACCTCACTCCTCAGATGAGAAAAGCCAGTGGATCTTAGTTACGTCTGCTAAGATCATAGAAAACGCAGGCAGATTCTTCTTCTAATGCTGCCTGAGAACAAACAGCACACTCCGGTGCCATTTAAAATAAACTTTCGATTGAAGAAATAAACTAAGTTAAAAAACACCACAGACCTCTCACAGCGACCTATCTTTAGTTAGGCTGCAAGAGAATGACTGGATATGACATGTGAGGGGAGGAGCTATATAGCAGCTCTGCTTGGGTGATCCTCTTGCAGCTTCCTGTTAGGAAGAGATATATTCCATAAGTAATGGATGACCCGTGGACTGACTACACTTAACAAGAGAAATACTCTACAAACAGGGACATTTTAATTTATTAGACTTTACAAACCGGCTTAAAAAAAAAAAAATTACTTTAAACAGACCGCCGATCCTCTGCCCACATCACATTCTGTATTTTACAGATCGATGACGAATCTGGCTTCCTCCAATTGTTGCGTGCCCTCATTGGTGTCCAGCTTGTGGGAGTCACACCAAAAGGTAGCAGCTCCTGCCACAGCAGTGATGCTTTCCGCCGGTTGGAAAAAGAGGCCTGCTCAGATATTCCTCTAGTTTGCTGTCCATTGGATCTTTGAAAGAAGTACTGTCCTCTAGTCAAGTGGTGGTTCTTTTAGATAAGGTAGAAATAGCTCCGTCTACCTTTGGGACAGAATTCCATAACTCCAAATGAGTATCAGGAATAGGGAATAACTTCTTAAAGAAAGGAGAAGGGGAGAAGCGGGCCCCAGGCTTCTCCAACTTCTTGGAAATTAATTCAGCTAACAAAGAAGGGACTGAGAAAACATCAAAATAATGTCTATTTTTTGTACCGGCATTGTACACTGTTTTGAGAGTTAGGGTTTACCAAATGAAAATGTGGAGGAGAGTCAGAAGGGCATACTGCAGTATCCATACTAGTAGGGTTCGCCATCTGAGTTAAAGGCATTGGACAGAATGAGAGTGAAAAACAAACATTACACAGGAAGTTGGTGGACACATGTTTACTTTGCTCAACATACATTTATTTGCATTAATAACCATCTCAGATGTCTCTCCTTCAGAATGCTCACAGTTGATCCTTCTCACCCCAGCTATGTCACTATAGTAGTAAAGAAAAAACAGCCCCTCAGACTGTGGTAACCCTCTTCTCAGTGTCCCCCCATTATTTTTATTCCCTAAGTGCAGAGCCGGTAACTACTTCTGTACCTCTCAGCACCGCCTCCAGTGCTCCAATTAAGGCAAGTCTTACCCCCTCCTGCCGCAGTATATTGTCCATAGACACTTGCGAACTGACAAACTGAACGCTGCCAAATCTGTAGCAGAGCGAGGGAGGAAGAAGGCGGAGCATGTGCCGACAGTGACTCTCGGCTAGAAAAAGTAATAAACACCTCCCTGCTGCAACAGTCACGTAATGGTGCCCATGCTCCTAGAGAGACCAGAGTGATTTTAACACAGGAAGAGTGTCACTATAGTAAAAAGGACATGAGCGTAGACCTTAAGACAGCATATTCAGCCCTCAGTAACTAAACCCCGTTTCTTATCCAGGTACTAGATGACGGTGAGGAGGAATGACCATAAGCGCTCATAGAAAAGTATAAAGCCTCCCATCTAAAATACTAAAGGCAATTAACCATTTCCATTTGAGTGTGGCATGATCCCCCTGCACTGACCAACCTACGCCTGGAGAGGGTTAGCTGGTACACCCCAAGTTACTAGCCCGCACCTACCAGTACATAAGTGTACTTGGGCCTAATGTGAGTACCCACTTGGCTATTAAATTTTGTTTCATTTGTGGTTTAGCATACTGATACACATATGAGGCACCCCTCGTCTCCTATCTTTGATTTAACCTGTATGGAGGGGCATAGGAAACAATAAGGCACTTACATACCTTGCTGCCGATCTGGTGATCACAGAACTCAGGTCCTCTCACACTGTGCCTGGCAGGAGTAGGACTCATATAGAAGTACATCTTGATTACCAGGAGTTGGCTAGGAAACTCCCCTGATACCCCAGGTCTGCTTAGTACTATACTAAACTATGACATTGAAAAAATATATATATAAAAAAATAAAAAAGGACTGCAATGACTCCTCTGCCCTCTCCTCTAGGAACTATCCATTGAGTGCTTGCTTCTAAAAAATCATTTAGAGAGCACCTCTACATCTGCCTACCTCCTGGACGAGGCAAAGGACTACAGGGTGGGAAGGGGAAGTAGGAGGGATAGTTAAGTGATCTGGTTGGGGTGTCTGCTTTCTCCTGGTGGCCAGGTGATGTAATTCCCATATGTCAGAATTGATTTTGTGGATTTTCACTACCTTTAGAAATAAATATATATATACAGTTTTGATAGGTAATTTTTTTTTAAAAAACATAATTTATGCTTACCTGATAAATTCCTTTCTTCTGTAGTGTGATCAGTCCACGGGTCATCATTACTTCTGGGATATTACTCCTCCCCAACAGGAAGTGCAAGAGGATTCACCCAGCAGAGCTGCATATAGCTCCTCCCCTCTACGTCACTCCCAGTCATTCGACCAAGGACCAACGAGAAAGGAAAAGCCAAGGGTGAAGTGGTGACTGGAGTATAAATTAAAAAATATTTACCTGCCTTAAAAACAGGGCGGGCCGTGGACTGATCACACTACAGAAGAAAGGAATTTATCAGGCAAGCATAAATTATGTTTTCTTCTGTTAAGTGTGATCAGTCCACGGGTCATCATTACTTCTGGGATACCAATACCAAAGCAAAAGTACACGGATGACGGGAGGGATAGGCAGGCTCTTTATACAGAAGGAACCACTGCCTGAAGAACCTTTCTCCCAAAAATAGCCTCCGATGAAGCAAAAGTGTCAAATTTGTAAAATTTGGAAAAAGTATGAAGCGAAGACCAAGTTGCAGCCTTGCAAATCTGTTCAACAGAGGCCTCATTCTTGAAGGCCCAAGTGGAAGCCACAGCTCTAGTAGAATGAGCTGTAATTCTTTCAGGAGGCTGCTGTCCAGCAGTCTCATAAGCTAAACGAATTATGCTACGAAGCCAAAAAGAAAGAGAGGTAGCGGAAGCTTTTTGACCTCTCCTCTGCCCAGAGTAAATGACAAACAGAGAAGACGTTTGTCGAAATTCCTTAGTTGCCTGTAAGTAAAATTTTAGAGCACGGACTACATCCAGGTTGTGCAGTAGACGTTCCTTCTTTGAAGAAGGATTTGGGCATAAAGAAGGAACAACAATCTCTTGATTGATATTCCTGTTAGTAACTACCTTAGGTAAGAACCCAGGTTTAGTACGCAGGACTACCTTATCCGAATGAAAAATCAAATAAGGAGAATCACAATGTAAGGCTGATAATTCAGAGACTCTTCGAGCCGAGGAAATAGCCATTAAAAATAGAACTTTCCAAGATAACAACTTTATATCAATGGAATGAAGGGGTTCAAACGGAACGCCCTGTAAAACATTAAGAACAAGGTTTAAACTCCATGGTGGAGCAACAGTTTTAAACACAGGCTTAATTCTGGCCAAAGCCTGACAAAAAGCCTGGACGTCAGGAACTTCTGACAGACGTTTGTGTAACAGAATGGACAGAGCTGAGATCTGTCCCTTTAATGAACTAGCAGATAAACCCTTTTCTAAACCTTCTTGTAGAAAAGACAAGATCCTAGGAATCCTAACCTTACTCCAAGAGTAACCTTTGGATTCACACCAATATAGGTATTTACGCCATATCTTATGGTAAATCTTTCTGGTAACAGGTTTCCTAGCCTGTATTAAGGTATCAATAACTGACTCAGAAAATCCACGTCTTGATAAAATCAAGCGTTCAATTTCCAAGCAGTCAGCTTCAGAGAAGTTAGATTTTGATGTTTGAAGGGACCCTGTATCAGAAGGTCCTGTTTCAGAGGTAGAGACCAAGGTGGACAGGATGACATGTCCACCAGGTCTGCATACCAAGTCCTGCGTGGCCACGCAGGTGCTATTAGAATCACTGATGCTCTCTCTTGTTTGATTCTGGCAATCAATCGAGGAAGCAACGGGAAGGGTGGAAACACGTAAGCCATCCTGAAGTCCCAAGGTGCTGTCAGAGCATCTATCAGGACTGCTCCTGGATCCCTGGATCTGGACCCGTAACGAGGAAGCTTGGCGTTCTGTCGAGACGCCATGAGATCTATCTCTGGTTTGCCCCAACGTCGAAGTATTTGGGCAAAGACCTCCGGATGAAGTTCCCACTCCCCCGGATGAAAAGTCTGACGACTTAAGAAATCCGCCTCCCAGTTCTCCACTCCCGGGATGTGGATTGCTGACAGGTGGCAAGAGTGAGACTCTGCCCAGCAAATTATCCTTGATACTTCCATCATAGCTAGGGAGCTTCTTGTCCCTCCCTGATGGTTGATGTAAGCTACAGTCGTGATGTTGTCAGACTGAAACCTGATGAACCCCCGAGTTGTCAACTGGGGCCAAGCCAGGAGGGCATTGAGAACTGCTCTCAATTCCAGAATGTTTATTGGCAGGAGACTCTCCTCCTGACTCCATTGTCCCTGAGCCTTCAGAGAATTCCAGACGGCACCCCAACCTAGAAGGCTGGCGTCTGTTGTTACAATTGTCCAGTCTGGTCTGCTGAAAGGCATCCCCCTGGACAGATGTGGCCGAGAAAGCCACCATAGAAGAGAATTTCTGGTCTCTTGATCCAGATTCAGAGAAGGGGATAAGTCTGAGTAATCCCCATTCCACTGACTTAGCATGCACAGTTGCAGTGGTCTGAGGTGTAAGCGTGCAAAGGGTACTATGTCCATTGCCGCTACCATTAAGCCGATTACCTCCATGCATTGAGCCACTGACGGGTGTTGAATGGAATGAAGGGTGCGGCAAGCACTTTGAAGTCTTGTTAGCCTGTCCTCTGTCAGGTAAATCTTCATTTCTACAGAATCTATAAGAGTCCCCAGGAAGGGAACTCTTGTGAGTGGAACGAGTGAACTTTTCTTTTCGTTCACCTTCCATCCATGTGACCTTAGAAATGCCAGCACTAACTCTGTATGAGACTTGGCAGTTTGAAAGCTTGAAGCTTGTATCAGAATGTCGTCTAGGTATGGAGCTACCGAGATTCCCCGCGGTCTTAGTACCGCCAGAAGAGCACCCAGAACCTTTGTGAAGATTCTTGGAGCTGTAGCCAATCCGAATGGAAGAGCCACAAACTGGTAATGCCTGTCTAGGAAGGCAAACCTTAGGTACCGATAATGATCTTTGTGAATCGGTATGTGAAGGTAAGCATCCTTTAAATCTACAGTGGTCATGTATTGACCCTCTTGGATCATAGGTAAAATTGTCCGAATAGTCTCCATCTTGAACGATGGAACTCTTAGGAATTTGTTTAGGATCTTTAAGTCCAGGATTGGTCTGAAAGTTCCCTCTTTTTTGGGAACCACAAACAGATTTGAGTAAAACCCCTGTCCCTGTTCCGATCGTGGAACTGGATGGATTACTCCCATTAACAAGAGCTCTTGTACGCAGCGTAGAAACGCCTCTTTCTTTGTCTGGATTGTTGACAATCTTGACAGATGAAATCTCTCTCTTGGAGGAGAGTATTTGAAGTCCAGAAGGTATCCCTGAGATATTATCTCTAGCGCCCAGGGATCCTGAACATCTCTTGCCCAAGCCTGGGCGAAGAGAGAAAGTCTGCCCCCCACTAGATCCGATCCCGGATCGGGGGCCCTCAATTCATGCTGTTTTAGGGGCAGCAGCAGGTTTCCTAGTCTGCTTGCCCTTGTTCCAGGACTGGTTAGGTTTCCAGCCTTGTCTGTAGCGAGCAACAGCTCCTTCCTGTTTTGGTGCAGAGGAAGTTGATGCTGCTCCTGCTTTGAAATTACGAAAGGAACGAAAATTAGACTGTCTAGTCTTGGCTTTGTCCTGAGGCAGGGCATGGCCTTTACCTCCTGTAATGTCAGCGATAATCTCTTTCAACCCGGGCCCGAATAAGGTCTGCCCTTTGAAAGGTATATTAAGCAATTTAGACTTAGAAGTAACATCAGCTGACCAGGATTTTAGCCACAGCGCCCTGCGTGCCTGAATGGCGAATCCTGAATTCTTCGCCGTAAGTTTAGTAAGATGTACTACGGCCTCCGAAATGAATGAATTAGCTAGTTTAAGGACTCTAAGCCTGTCCGTAATGTCGTCCAGAGTAGCTGAACCAATGTTCTCTTCCAGAGACTCAATCCAGAATGCCGCTGCAGCCGTGATCGGCGCAATGCATGCAAGGGGTTGCAATATAAAACCTTGTTGAACAAACATTTTCTTAAGGTAACCCTCTAACTTTTTATCCATTGGATCTGAAAAAGCACAGCTATCCTCCACCGGGATAGTGGTACGCTTAGCTAAGGTAGAAACTGCTCCCTCCACCTTAGGGACCGTTTGCCACAAGTCCCTTGTGGTGGCGTCTATTGGAAACATTTTTCTAAATATCGGAGGGGGTGAGAACGGCACACCGGGTCTATCCCACTCCTTAGTAACAATTTCAGTAAGTCTCTTAGGTATAGGAAAAACCTCAGTACTCGTCGGTACCGCAAAATATTTATCCAACCTACACATTTTCTCTGGTATTGCAACTGTGTTACAATCATTCAGAGCCGCTAACACCTCCCCTAGTAATACACGGAGGTTTTCCAGTTTAAATTTAAAATTTGAAATATCTGAATCCAGTCTGTTTGGATCAGAACCGTCACCCACAGAATGAAGTTCTCCGTCCTCATGTTCTGCCACCTGTGACGCAGTGTCTGACATGGCCCTAATATTATCAGCGCACTCTGTTCTCACCCCAGAGTGATCACGCTTACCTCTTAGTTCTGGTAATTTAGCCAAAACCTCAGTCATAACAGTAGCCATATCCTGTAATGTGATTTGTAATGGCCGCCCAGATGTACTCGGCGCTACAATATCACGCACCTCCCTCTGAGCGGGAGATGTAGGTACTGACACGTGAGGCGAGTTAGTCGGCATAACTCTCCCCTCGTTGTTTGGTGAAATTTGTTCAATTTGTACAGATTGACTTTTATTTAAAGTAGCATCAATACAGTTAGTACATAAATTTCTATTGGGCTCCACTTTGGCATTGCAACAAATGACACAGGTATCATCCTCTGAATCAGACATGTTTAACACACTAGCAAATAAACTTGCAACTTGGAAATACAATTCAATTAGAATAATATTAAAATGTACTGTGCCTTTAAGAAGCACAGAAGATCTATGACAGTTGAAAATTAATAAATTGAAACAGTTATAGCCTCAATCCTTGTAAACAACACAACTTTAGCAAAGGTTTAATCCCATTAGCAAAGATAACAAATTCTGAAAGCAGGAAACAAATTACAGAATAAACGTTTTTTATCTCAGTCAAACTATAATTCTCACAGCTCTGCTGAGAGAAATTACCTCCCTCAAAATAAGTTTTGAAGACCCCTGAGCTCTGTAGAGATGAACCGGATCATGCAGGGAATACAATGAGTTGCTGACTGAAATATTTGATGCATAGAAAAAGCGCCAAAAAACGGCCCCTCCCCCTCACACACAGCAGTGAGGGAGAACAGAAACTGTCAGAAAAACAGATTAAGCAACTGCCAAGTGGAAAAATAGTGCCCAAACATTTATTCACACAGTACCTCAGCAAATGAAAACGATTTTACATTCCAGCAAAAACGTTAAACATAATCTCTAGTTATTAAACAGCTTTATGTATTTCTTACAGTGTAATTCTAGTGAAGTACCATTCCCCAGAATACTGAAGTGTAAAGTATACATACATGACATTATATCGGTATGGCAGGATTTTCTCATCAATTCCATTGTCAGAAAATAAAAACTGCTACATACCTCTATGCAGATTCATCTGCCCGCTGTCCCCTGATCTGAAGTTTACCTCACTCCTCAGATGGCCGAGAACAGCAATATGATCTTAACTACTCCGGCTAAAATCATAGCAAAACTCTGGTAGATTCTTCTTCAAACTCTGCCAGAGAGGTAATAACACACTCTGGTGCTATTTTAAAATAACAAACTTTTGATTGAAGATATAAAACTAAGTATAATCACCATAGTCCTCTCACACATCCTATCTAGTCGTTGGGTGCAAGAGAATGACTGGGAGTGACGTAGAGGGGAGGAGCTATATGCAGCTCTGCTGGGTGAATCCTCTTGCACTTCCTGTTGGGGAGGAGTAATATCCCAGAAGTAATGATGACCCGTGGACTGATCACACTTAACAGAAGAAAAACAAGGCTCTATTTCTGTTTGAATAGAGTGATAGCAAAAATGCTAAAACTTTTCTGGTATTTTGAGCAAGTTTTTCTATAAAATTCACAGCAGTTAATATTTAATGGGACAGTGAAGTCCAAAATAAACTTTCATAATTCAAATAGGGCATGTCATTTTAAACAACTTTCCAATTTACTTTTATCCCCAATTTTGCTTTGTTCTCTTGGTATTCTTAGTTGAAAACTAAACCTAGGTAGGCTCATATGCTAATTCCTTAGACCTTGAAGGCCGCCTTTAATGTGAATGCATTTTTACCACTAGAGGGCGTTAGTTCATGTGTGTCATATAGATAACATTGAGCTCATGCATGTCAATTTACCGAGGAGAGAGCACTGATTAGCTAATATGCAAACCTGTCAAAAGAACTAAAATAAAGGGGGTATGCAGAGGCTTAAATACAAGGTAATTATAATAATAAGAGGTAAAAAGTGTATTATTATAACTGTGTTGGTTATGCAAAACTGAGGAATGAGCAATAAAGGGATTATCTATCTTTTTAAACAACAAAAATTCTGGTGTTGACTGTCCCTTTAATATATGCGGCCCACCAGCAAAAATCCAGCCCAGGGCACCAAATAATCAGACAACCCACCTTTATAAAATGTACCATCACTGAAGTTATGTTTATATTTTTATGAAAATGGTTTTATTACACATGTCCTGATAACCTAGATTGAGACTAATACTATATTCAAAAGATTAGCATCATTAAAAGGATTTACCAGGGAAAATAACGAATGCATAAGTGAAATTTTGTTTGCCAATCTCAAAAGCTCTGTTGTACGACTTCTTACTTATGCTGAAAACAAGTACATGAACACATGGAGAGATCCACACTGCTTGAATCCAAAAGAAGACTCTGATCACCAGAATAAAATGCTAAGAGCTTTGTGTACAGCTGGTTTAGGCATCTGTCAATAAATCTGCTTACACTTGTTAATCCTATGCGATTCCATGGGTAAAATACATATTTTCTTCAAACATAAAAAAAGAGGCACATTTACTTTTTAAATTGATATTTTTTGCTCAAAACTGCTTTTGATGAAGAAATTAATATATAGGAACATCAGTTACAAGGTATGTCAATAATGTATTATTCATTTACATAACCACCAATCACTACTAATCAACTAAAAATTAAAATGAATTTCCCAGACATTGTTTGCTGTTGGAAAATGTTAATCTGTGCCAATATCAAGCTGTTAAACTTTTGCAAATATGACTTTACAATACTTTACACAGGTTTGCATTAGATTTGACTTCACTACCCGTTATTTAATGTCTTCTATAGGTTAAAACAATGTAATGGATTTTTAACATTATGTATCAACTCAACATATAACAAAAGGAACACCTGCAATCAGAATTCACCCTACTACACCTATCTTCCCAGCTGTGACTGTCGGGAATGAAGGGGTTAAAGGACTAGTAAATACAGTAGATCTGCATAATCAGCAAATAAAATGATAAAAAGAATAGCACTTAGTCTGAACTCCAACTGAGTAGTAGATTTTTTTTCTGTCGAATTTCAGCTATGTATTTCCACTCATCCTGTATCATGTGACAGCCATCTGCCAATCACAAATGCATATAAGTATATTCTGTGAATTCTTGCAGATATTCAGTAGGGGCTGGTGGGTCAAAAAGTGTAAATATAAAAAGACTGTGCAGATTTTGTTAATGGAAGTGAATTGGAAAGTTTGAAATTGCATGCTCTATTTGAATCATTACAGTTTAATTACACTCAGAAAAGCAAATGCTGCAAATTTAACAATAACCCACACAATTAAGTTTGGAAACAAGATTACAACCTTGTCTCTAAGAGTTTGTGAATTCAGATACTAGAGCACAAAGAATCAGATTATTAATATTTTAATGACAACAAAACAGATGTGTTACACCGTACCAAATTACATTAAAAAAAAAGTACATGGGGAAAAAAATAGGCAGATGCAAAATACAATTCTTAAATAAAATGGGACTTAAACCAATGATAAGCTTACAACAGTTCTTGTTAAAGGGGCAGTATACACCAATTTTCATTTAACTGCATGTAGTAGACACTACTATAAAGAATAATTTGCACATATACTGATATAAAATTCCAGTATAAAACTGTTTAAAAACATACTTAGAAGCTCCCAATATAGCACTGTTGATTAGATTAGCCTTGGACACCCACTGAAAGGGGTTGAGAGCAGAACCCCCCCCCCCCTGCATATGAAAAGACCCATTATACAAACAGAAGCATGGCTTGGTTAGGAGTCTGAAAATCAGCACAATGTAAAAATAAGCAAAGCTATCCATTGTTACAAAAACACTCCCAGATGGGCTATATAAATGGATCATCTACAAAACATTTATGCAAAGAAAAATCTAGTGTACAATGTCTCTTTTAAGTGCTTGTTCAAATAAAATCCCAGAGAAACTCTTGGCTGCATTCAACTATATCCCTGAAACTTTTTCCTTTATGCAGCAAAACCAGCCCCCCAATCCCGATCATGACTCATTTATGACACCTAGAAAACTAAAGCTCAATACATAGAGGGAACAATGGAAAATTATCGTTTTATTACTTAAAGGGACACTGAACCCAAATTTTTTCTTTCGTGATTCAGATAGAGCATGAAATTTTAAGCAACTTTCTAATTTACTCCTATTATAAAATTTTCTTCATTCTCTTGGTATCTTTATTTGAAATGCAAGAATGTAGTTTAGATGCCGGCCCATTTTTGATGAACAACCTGGGTTGGCCTTGCTGATTGGTGAATAAATGTAACCACAAATAAAAAAGTGCTGTCCAGAGTCCTGAACCAAAAAAAGCTTAGATTCCTTCTTTTTCAAATAAAGATAGCAAGAGAACGAAGAAAATTTGATTATAGGAGTAAATAAGAAAGTTGCTTAAAATTGCATGCTTTATCTGAATCACGAAAGAAAAAATTTGGGTTCAATGTCCCTTTAACTATCCTGTACAACACAGTGAGTTTAATTTCTTCTGCTGGCTGTGTTTACTTAGGCTATTCAATAACTAAGACTCCAGTTTTAAAACTTTCTGTATAGGTTGGGATACCACAAGCTAAATCAGCAACTTCAAAGGCCAAAATAGGGGTGACGGAGGTACTTGTAAACAATTTAATACACCCAAGCAGGTAAAATGGATCATTGGGAATAATTTAAACTGGAGACATTTTTTGAGTGAACTGTCCCTTTAAGATTACGGTCTTTTTTTTTTTTCCTTTTCTTAAATCTAGAGATGGAATTCCTATAGGCCATATTCTTTATCTTATCCACCAAAGGCAAACTTTTAGCTCCATGAAAGAAAATTGTGTTTTAGCACAGGGCTCAACAAACCCAGGGTCTTAAAAATTAGGCCTTGGTAGCCTGGTTTGGAGTCCCCCAAAAACAACCCTGCCAGACCCACCGTAAAATGTAGCCAGGTGCTGCTGAATCCGTTCTAGGTCATGCAGCTGAGAGCTACAGCTGCAGGAAAAGCAGTGCAGACAAGTAGGAGGGGTTCTGTATGGCAACCTATGCAGCTTCTCTGACACTGGCTTGCAGACCTAAATGTGATAAACCCAGGACCAGAAGATTTAAGCCCTACAATACTGTTGTGTGTTGCCCACTTATCATTGTGTGGAGCCCATAGCCATATAACTGCTACTGCATTTATGGCTTCCTATGCCAAGCCAGTATTTGGAGCCCCCAGGTGCTGGGGAATATGGGGAGAAAACATAAATTATGCTTACCTGATAATTTCCTTTTCTTCTGATGGAAAGAGAATCCACAGCTGCATTTATTACTTTTGGGAAATAAGAACCTGGCCACCAGGAGGAGGCAAAGACACCCCAACCAAAGGCTTAAATACTCCTCCCACTCCCCTCATCCCCCAGTCATTCTGCCAAGGAACAAGAACAGTAGAAGAAATATCAGGGTGAAAGGTGCCAGAAGAATAATAAGGATGCCCCACATAAAATTACGGGTGGGGAGCTGTGGACTCTTTCCATCAGAAGAAAAGGAAATTATCAGGTAAGCATAATTTATGTTTTTACCCTAGCTATAGAGGACACTGAATGCCAAGACGGGAGGGTACAATAGGCGGCCCATACTGAGAGCACCAGGCCTGTACCTCTACCCAACAAAAAAAAAAAAAAAAGCCAAACCAGAGACCGCAAACTGACTCGAATGGGTCAACAGTCTTCCAGGAGAAACCGTCGCCCAACAGGCGGTCCCCTACCGCTCATCCCCCACAAATGAAGGAGCCACCAGCCGAAACCCTCAAGGGGACAAGGCAAAGGAGTACCAAGAAAACCGAAATACAAAAAAGAACACCTCCAAGAGTGAGCCCAGCTCACAGAGACCCAAAGGGGCTCAAACAGGGGAAGGAGGCCACGCCTATACCAAGCAAAACCCGGGATAAGACTGGGCACAGAGACAGAAAAGGCGTCTCTCCAACATCCTGCAAGCATGAAATGCAACTGAAGAGGCAAAGTCCTCCCAGTGTCTGACTATAGAATTCCAAAGCATTCGCCATGAAAAGTGTGTGATACACCCAGGAGAAAAAACCCAAGTTTGAAAACACATAACAGGACGACACAGAGGGTACTTGCAAGGAGGAAGAAGCAGTCAAGCAAGAAACAGAGCGCAAAAGCAACTCCCAGACAGAGGGCATGCTCCAGGCAACCTAAGTCCCGGACCTACACACAGGTCGCTAAAAAACTGAACACAAAACAGCAATCGAGGCCCCCCGAGAAGGGAAGTATACCCTCAGAACCAGAAGGAAGAGTAAACCCTCTTCTGAAATCAATGGAGCAAGTTGAAAGGAAAATCTATACTCTAGCAGACTGAGCTAACCGGATAGACTCAACAAGGCTCACACATCCAGAGGAGACTGCAACCTGAACGCAGTGCCATAGACTGCTCGGCCATCCTCACCAGTAGACCCACACCCAGCTGGAGCAACCCAGCCTTAGGGATCCCAGACAGGGGAACAAAAGAATCCCAAAAGGTACAGGAACGAGTGTAAGGATAGCACAACCATCCGCACAGAGTACAAGTACAACCAGACTCTGAAAACAGACAACAAGGCCATAGACCTAAGGATTTATCAAAATAAAGGTGCAACAAGTCTGACTTGGAGCCAGCAAGACCTCAGGGGGAACCAATCCCACCTTTCCACCTCCCATCTAGGAGAAGCCCCAAGCAAGGACTCCATCTCTATAGGGAGGAGAATATCCCCTAAAGGAAAGGGATGATGCCGGAAGGGCAACAATTGTCCTCAAGGCCGTAAATCACCGGCTAATGGGAAGAGAAATTGCCAACACAGATGTCCTAGAAAAGGACCCCCCTGCAAGTAGCTTGCCAAGCAGAGGCACAGCCAACCAATTCGTCTGCAGAGCAGGGAATGCACAGAAACCCTGGCAAGCCGACCAGGGGAATGCAACCCTAAGACGCACCGGAAATTGGACATCCAGCGCCAGCAGCGGGGTATGAACCAACAAACCTTGAGGCGCAAGCCACAAAGCTAACCACCAGATGGATGACATGGGCTATTCTGTTGCATAGAGTAAAAAATACTCAGAAAACCTAGATAACCATGA
The DNA here is from genome assembly GCF_027579735.1 of Bombina bombina. Classification (NCBI taxonomy): domain Eukaryota; kingdom Metazoa; phylum Chordata; class Amphibia; order Anura; family Bombinatoridae; genus Bombina; species Bombina bombina. Next base: position 300,389,721 of record NC_069500.1, on the reverse strand, counting down.
CCAGGTAAGGTAGATGGACCGAGGACATATCCCAAGTTCCCACTACTGTGGAACACACCAACCAGCCCTGAGATCCAAGACTCCAAAACCAACCAAGACTGGGTCAAGAGAAAGGCCAAGCGAAGCTACAGCAACCGGAAGTCTCAGGGAGAAAAACACCTAATAATTCAGGCAAACCTTACCCTAGAACTAAACACCCCAGCTGGCCAAAAAGCCAGACACAAGGGATATGGATGCATATCCAGAGAATCCGGATAGCGAGAAAAACCCGAAAGCCCTGACCAAAGGAAGGAACCACCCCTAGCTAAAGTCCAACGCTCCAAGGAGCAAGGCTACAATTTGTATGAAGAAACTTATCAAAGCCTCAGATCAACCAAGGGATACCTTAAGGTTAAAAAAAAATCCTACTAGCAGGACTAGTCTCCCTATCACCTCCGCACAGTTAGAGGACACAAGGAAGAGAAAGGCACTAAGCCTACCCAGCTCCGGAAAATCCCGAGCTAAACAAAGTCCCCACAGGGAACAACCATCACCCAGAAACACAGATCCCTAAAAGGAGATCCAACTCACACGGAGACAATGGAAGAAGGCCCAAAGGTCTCTTAAAACTCACAGACAGTACACGACAAAGAGTAAAGATTGCATCTAGAAACACTATAAACAGCTTACGCATATACCTGCAAGGTGAGCTGCAACTGGTTTCAAACTGCAAACCTTCCGCATGCTAGACAGCTATCCTGTACAAGCTGTTGGATCAAGCCCAAAAGGACAAATCCAGAGGCCAAAAAACGAAGGCCAAACCGCTCAAATGCGGTAAGGGGCGTTAAGCCCTCCAACCCTCCACCACATGGGGGAGGAAAACTCTAAGTTCTGATTAAATCAGATGTCAGATAGAATGACGCAGCAGAAAAACTCCCTTGCCCGGCCATCTATAACCGAAGGCTATAAGGACTGAAACAATCATTCCCCCTCACGAACCCACCTCTTGAATGCTTAGTATGAACATTAAAAACAATGATAACCTGAGCACTCGGCGCTTCTACCGAACCAGCCGAGCAGAACAGTGCCATGTGTCTGAACAACCACAAGACCGAACGAACCCAACAGGACCAGCCTGTACATAGAATCCTAACCGGCAAGTTGCATAAATTCTCCCTCATAGGGCAAAAAACAGACATTTTTAACATAGGAATAACATGTCCAAAACAACTTCCGAGGAAGTAATAAAGAGTATCATTCCCAGAAGGTTCCCGAAGGAAACAAAAACAAATAAAAGACATTCCATCGGATATAAATAAAATATAAGGCAAACCGGAGATTAACGCCAAAAAAGACAAAGGCCTACCCGCAGGACCAGCCAAACGGAGCCATATCTTTCAAAAACTGGGAAAGATTTCAAACAAATGACAAACAGGAGATTACTTCATACCCACATGTCTAATGAGGTGCACCAATCAAATTAGCAGACTGAAAATCCCCATATCTGCTAACGATAGGGTCATTTAATAACTGAAAAACATGTCTGAGCAATACGCGAAGGCGCACAATCCTGTAACGAAAGGCACAACACTCAGGGACAGAAGGCGGAAGGCCCAGAACAATAGGGCACGAGCACATTCTCAAAGAAACGTCTTAACACTGCAGACGAACAATCGTCAACATTATGTGGAAGCGAAAATGTGCTGCAACCTCCGGGGGGGAACACGCCACCCTGCATGGAGGAATCGGAAACTGGGTTACCCGAATGTGGACTAAAGTATGAAAACAAAAACGGCACCTGAATCCCACAATGGCTGGGGCACTCACCACCTCCTATGACCAGACCCCTGCGGACTAGAATATCTCCTTCACCACATGGTCAGGAATGAGGAAATGGGGAACGAAACGAAACCATGCCCGAACCGAAGGCGAGTCCAAAAAAGTGAGCCCACCCAAAAGGCTGCGTCACTTACAAAGGCCTCAAAGTTCCAACCACAAGCCCATAAACATCACACATAAGCAGGTTGAATCACATAACAAACATGATTATAAACCCCCCCTGTTCAATAACCCCCCTCAGGAGATATTAACCCTCAATTCCAAGATACTAAAAGAGACTCACTGAGACCCTTATGTTATATAGTTCCTGCAAAGGTGTGTAACCTCTCGGGAAAACTTTCACATTACAGTACATTGACGATAAAGTAAAATGAAACAAACTTACCGGAATCAACGCCGTGGAACAAGATCAAGTGTGACGAATAGTAGCATCGCCTCCGCCATGGACTTGAGAGAAGAAAGCAGGCAGCGGAGCGAAGTTCGACAATGCCGATTGCTTAAGGAGCTGTTAATATGAGTCAGGATGGTTTCGCAGAGAAAGACTCCCTGCATCTCCGGACTCTAACTTTCATCCAAGCCCTCACTAAGAGACTGACAGGACTACTTAAAACTTCCGTTCCAATGCCGAAGAGTACTATCTCCATAAGAGACAAAAAAATAAAATTAAAAATTCTGACACGTCTCTGCCAACCTCCTGGGACGAAAGGCAAAGAATGACTGGGGGATGAAGGGAGTGGGAGGAGTATTTAAGCCTTTGGCTGGGGTGTCTTTGCCTCCTCCTGATGGCAAGGTTCTTATTTCCTAAAAGTAATTAATGCAGCTGTGGACTCTTTCCATTTAAGAAGAAAAACATAATTTATGCTTACCTGATAAATGTATTTCTCTTGTAGTGTATCCAGTCCACGGATCATCCATTACTTGTGGTATATATTCCCTTCCCAACAGGAAGTTGCAAGAGGATCACCCACAGCAGAGCTGCTATATAGCTCCTCCCCTCACATGTCATATCCAGTCATTCGACCGAAACAAAACAAGAAAGGAGAAACCATAGGGTGCAGTGGTGACTGGAGTTTTAATTAAAATTTAGATCTGCCTTGAAAAGACAGGGCGGGCCGTGGACTGGATACACTACAAGAGAAATAAATTTATCAGGTAAGCAAAAATTATGTTTTCTCTTGTTAAGTGTATCCAGTCCACGGATCATCCATTACTTGTGGGATACCAATACCAAAGCTAAAGTACACGGATGATGGGAGGGACAAGGCAGGAACTTAAACGGAAGGAACCACTGCCTGTAGAACCTTTCTCCCAAAAACAGCCTCCGAAGAAGCAAAAGTGTCAAATTTGTAAAATTTTGAAAAGGTGTGAAGCGAAGACCAAGTCGCAGCCTTGCAAATCTGTTCAACAGAGGCCTCATTCTTAAAGGCCCAGGTGGAAGCCACAGCTCTAGTAGAATGAGCTGTAATTCTTTCAGGGGGCTGCTGTCCAGCAGTCTCATAGGCTAAGCGTATTATGCTACGAAGCCAAAAGGAGAGAGAGGTTGCCGAAGCTTTTTGACCTCTCCTCTGTCCAGAGTAAACGACAAACAGGGAAGAAGTTTGACGAAAATCTTTAGTTGCCTGTAAATAGAACTTCAGGGCACGGACTACGTCCAGATTATGCAAAAGACGTTCCTTCTTTGAAGAAGGATTAGGACACAATGATGGGACAACAATCTCTTGATTGATATTCCTGTTAGAAACTACCTTAGGTAAAAACCCAGGTTTAGTACGCAGAACTACCTTGTCTGAATGGAAAATCAGATAAGGAGAATCACAATGTAAGGTAGATAACTCAGAGACTCTTCGAGCCGAGGAAATAGCCATCAAAAACAGAACTTTCCAAGATAAAAGCTTAATATCAATGGAATGAAGGGGTTCAAACGGAACACCTTGAAGAACTTTAAGAACAAAGTTTAAGCTCCACGGAGGAGCAACAGCTTTAAACACAGGCTTAATCCTGGCCAAAGCCTGACAAAAAGCCTGGACGTCTGGAACTTCTGCCAGACGCTTGTGCAAAAGAATAGACAGAGCAGAAATCTGTCCCTTTAACGAACTAGCAGATAAGCCCTTTTCCAAACCCTCTTGTAGAAAGGACAATATCCTAGGAATCCTAATCTTACTCCATGAGTAACTCTTGGATTCGCACCAATATAAGTATTTACGCCATATCTTATGGTAGATTTTTCTGGTAACAGGCTTCCGTGCCTGTATTAAGGTATCAATAACTGACTCTGAGAAGCCACGCTTTGATAGGATCAAGCGTTCAATCTCCATGCAGTCATCTTCAGAGAAATTAGATTTGGATGGTTGAAAGGACCTTGTATTAGAAGGTCCTGCCTCAGGGGCAGAGACCATGGTGGACAGGACGACATGTCCACTAGGTCTGCCTACCAGGTCCTGCGTGGCCACGCAGGCGCTATCAGAATCACCGATGCTCTCTCCTGTTTGATCTTGGCAATCAGTCGAGGCAGCAGCGGAAACGGTGGAAACACATAAGCCATGTTGAAAACCCAAGGGGCTGCTAGGGCATCTATCAGCGCCGCTCCCGCGTCTCTGGACCTGGATCCATAAAGAGGAAGCTTGGCGTTCTGGCGAGACGCCATGAGATCCAGTTCTGGTTTGCCCCAACGATGAATCAGTTGAGCGAACACCTCCGGATGAAGTTCCCACTCCCCCGGATGAAAAGTCTGGAGACTTAGAAAGTCCGCCTCCCAGTTCTCCATGCCTGGGATGTGGATCGCTGACAGATGGCAAGAGTGAGACTCTGCCCAGCGAATTATCTTTGAGACTTCTAACATCGCTAGGGAACTCCTGGTTCCCCCTTGATGGTTGACGTAAGCCACAGTCGTGATGTTGTCCGACTGAAATCTGATGAACCTCAGTGTTGCTAACTGAGGCCAAGCTAGAAGAGCATTGAATATTGCTCTTAACTCCAGAATATTTATTGGGAGGAGTTTCTCCTCCTGAGTCCACGATCCCTGAGCTTTCAGGGAGTTCCAGACTGCGCCCCAACCTAGAAGGCTGGCATCTGTTGTTACAATCGTCCAATCTGGCCTGCGAAAGGTCATGCCCTTGGACAGATGGACCCGAGAAAGCCACCAGAGAAGAGAATCTCTGGTCTCTCGATCCAGATTTAGTAGAGGGGACAAATCTGAGTAATCCCCATTCCACTGACTTAGCATGCATAATTGCAGCGGTCTGAGATGCAGGCGTGCAAATGGCACTATGTCCATTGCCGCTACCATTAAAGTGAAGGTAAAGTTTCAATGGTTACTAAACACAATTAAATGTAAAATTTAAAATCATTGGGACTTTCATTCATGAACTTTGTTATATTTTTTTGCAAACGAAGTTTTACATGAGTTAAAACACTAATATTAAAATATATAATAACTATGGCACTATGTCCATTGCCGCTACCATTAAAGTGAAGGTAAAGTTTCAATGGTTACTAAACACAATTAAATGTAAAATTTAAAATCATTGGGACTTTCATTCATGAACTTTGTTATATTTTTTTGCAAACGAAGTTTTACATGAGTTAAAACACTAATATTAAAATATATAATAACAACCCGTTTTTCGGAACTTCTAATACTTCCTGATCACGTTTTACAATTCTCCAATTGAAATCCTGGCCGATAGGCGGCCGTGACACTACGTCATCTAACTATCAGCCGATCTGCGCATGCGTCCCATCTAATGCTCGTGGCCGAGTCATAAACGTCTTCTGATTTCAATCAGTAATTGCAAAATCGCATGAGCTTTGGAGACAAGCTGTATTGGGAACGCGCATATCTAATACGTATAGAGCGTGTGGGACCGGTCTATACGTAAACACTGAAAAAGTAAGGAAGTAGAAGATGGGAGCAGCACAGACGAAAACGGAAGCCTTATAATGTATTTAAAATAAAGGTGAATTAATATTTTTATTAAAAAAAAAATATAGCGATTATGTTTATATAGATGAAGAGAATGAATTACTGTTTTGAAATGGTCCGAAATTTACTTTCACTTTAAGCCGATTACTTCCATGCACTGAGCCACTGACGGGCGTGGAATGGAATGAAGGACACGGCAAGCATTTAGAAGTTTTGATAACCTGGTCTCCGTCATGTAAATTTTCATCTCTACAGAATCTATAAGAGTCCCTAGGAAGGAGACTCTTGTGAGTGGTGATAGAGAACTCTTTTCCACGTTCACTTTCCACCCATGCGACCTCAGAAATGCCAGAACTATCTCTGTATGAAACTTGGCAATTTGAAAGCTTGAATCAGGATGTCGTCTAGATACGGAGCCACCGCTATGCCTCGCGGTCTTAGAACCGCCAGAAGTGAGCCCAGAACCTTTGTAAAGATTTTCGGGGCCGTAGCTAACCCGAAGGGAAGAGCCACAAACAGGTAATGTCTGTTTGGCCTTTGATTTGGCCCTGTCCTGAGGAAGGGTATGACCCTTACCTCCAGTAATGTCAGCAATAATTTCTTTCAAGCCGGGCCCGAATAAGGTCTGCCCCTTGAAAGGAATATTAAGTAATTTAGATTTAGAAGTCACGTCAGCTGACCAGGATTTAAGCCATAGCGCTCTCCGCGCCTGGATGGCGAATCCGGAGTTCTTAGCCATTAGTTTAGTTAAATGTAAAATGGCATCAGAAACAAATGCATTAGCTAGCTTAAGCGCTTTAAGCTTGTCCATAATTTCATCCAATGGAGCTGTGTGAATGGCCTCTTCCAGAGACTCAAACCAGAATGCCGCAGCAGCAGTGACAGGCACAATGCATGCAAGAGGCTGCAAAATAAAACCTTGTTGAACAAACATTTTCTTAAGGTAACCTTCTAATTTTTTATCCATTGGATCCGAAAAAGCACAACTATCCTCCACCGGGATAGTGGTACGCTTAGCTAAAGTAGAAACTGCTCCCTCAACCTTAGGGACCGTCTGCCATAAGTCCCGAATAGTGGCGTCTATTGGAAACATTTTCCTAAATATAGGAGGTGGGGAAAAGGGCACACCGGGTCTATCCCACTCCTTGCTAATAATTTCTGTAAGCCTTTTAGGTATAGGAAAAATGTCAGTACACACCGGCACCGCATAGTATCTATCCAGCCTACACAATTTCTCTGGAATTGCAACTGTGTTACAGTCATTTAGAGCAGCTAAAACCTCTGCTAGCAATACACAGAGGTTCTCAAGCTTAAATTTAAAATTAGAGATCTCTGAATCCGGTTTCCCTGGATCAGATCCGTCACCCACAGAATGAAGCTCTCCGTCCTCATGTTCTGCAAACTGTGACGCAGTATCGGACATGACTCTCACAGCACCAGCGCGCTCTGTCCTAATCCCAGAGCTATCGCGCTTGCCTCTTAATTCTGGCAACCTAGATAATACTTCTGTCAGAGTATTATTCATGATTGTAGCCATGTCCTGTAAAGTGATTGCTATGGGCGTCTCTGATGTACTTGGCACAATATTAGCACGCGCCTCCTGAGCGGGAGGCGAAGGTACAGACACGTGAGGAGAGTTAGTCGGCATAACTTCCCCCTCGTTGTCTGGTGATAATTCCTTTACAGATAAAGACTGACCTTTATTATTTAAAGTGAAATCAATACATTTAGTACACATATTTCTATGGGGCTCCACACTGGCCTTCAAACATAATGAACAAACAGATTCATCTGTGTCAGACATGTTTAAACAGACTAGCAATGAGACTAGCAAGCTTGGAAAACACTTTAAAATAAGTTTACAAGCAATATAAAAAACGCTACTGCGCCTTTAAGAAGCACAAAACCTGTCTCAAGTTGAAATAACAATGAACCAAATCAGTTATAGCAACCAAATTTTCACAGTAAATGTATTAAGATAGCAGAGCATTGCACCCACTTGCAAATGGATGATTAACCCCTTAATACCCAAAACGGATAATCAATAGAGAAAAAAATGTTTTTAACACAGTCAAACACACTGTCACAGGTCTGCTGTGACTGATTACCTCCCTCAAAATGACTTTTGAAGTCCCTTGAGCTCTCTAGAGACGTCCTGGATCATGCAGGAAGAAGCAGGAAGACTGAGTCTGAATTTTTACTGAGCAAAAAAAGCGCTAAAATAGGCCCCTCCCACTCTTATTACAACAGTGGGAAGCCTCAGTTAACTGTTTCTATGCAGAAAATAAGTCAGCCATGTGGAAAGAATTATGCCCCAATAAGTTTTATCACCAATGTACCTCAAAAAAACGATTAAACATGCCAGCAAACGTTTTAAACATCCTTTTTTAAAGAGTATGTATCTCTTATTGATAAGCCTGATACCAGTCGCTTCTACTGCATTTAAGGATTTACTACATTACTTCAGTATTCGCAGCATTTTCTTAGTCAAATTCCATTCCTTAGAAAATTATTTTACTGCACATACATTAATAAGCCCGATACCAGTCACTTTTACTGCATTTAAGGCTTTACTTACATTACTTCAGTATCAGCAGTATTTTCTTAGTCAATTCCATTCCTTAGAAAAATATTTTACTGCACATACCTTAGTTGCAGGAGACCCCGCAGGCCATTCCCTTTCTGAAGTTACCCCACTCCTCAGAATGTGCGAGAACAGCCAGTGGATCTTAGTTACTTCTGCTAAGATCATAGAAAACGCAGGCAGATTCTTCTTCCAAATACTGCCTGAGAAAAAAACAGCACACTCCGGTGCCATTTAAAAATAACAAACTTTTGATTGAAGAATTAATTAAGTATAAAACACCACACTCCTCTCACGACCTCCATCTATGTTGAGGGTTGCAAGAGAATGACTGGATATGACATGTGAGGGGAGGAGCTATATAGCAGCTCTGCTGTGGGTGATCCTCTTGCAACTTCCTGTTGGGAAGGGAATATATCCCACAAGTAATGGATGATCCGTGGACTGGATACACTTAACAAGAGAAATAAGCATTAGCCTGAGGTAAGAAGAACAGTACACAAAATAAGTCAGTCAGCATCACAGTTATTCCAGATACTCTTAACCATAAGCACTTTCTAAACTTCCTATAACAAACCGTATTTTCTTGCAAAGTAGCATAGTTATACATTGATAGGTTAGGCCTATTGTCTCTCTATAATCTTAACCTCATGCACTGAAAATCTATTGCTAAGTGAAGATGTTAATGACCCATCATACTTGACAATAATTTATATTGAGGTCTGAGATATAAATGTGTAAGACTGGTAAGTCTAGGGCATCTTCGCTAATTTGAAGGACTGCTGTGTGCTTGGTAGTGCATTTCATCTTCCAGCTTGCACCATAAAACAAAGAATCAATATGACCTAAAATAATATTTCCAAAGGGAAGAGACTTCTCCCCTTGCAAAATTAAGTGATTTTTTAATGTATGCCCACTGCATCACACTGCAGAAAGAGGGTTGAGTTTTTAGCATAATAATATGCAATATGGACGGAATGGGTGCAGTTCTCCCCTACTGGGATTTGGGGTAGGTTACCCTTCTGGACTATTTCACAAATGGCCTAATGAATAAGGTGTTTGCTTATGATTATAATGTTAGTTTGAGGACCATTAAACTCAAAAAGGAATAAAGTTAAAATAACTAATTTTATAAGTGTAACAATTGGTTTTAGTTTATTTAGTTTATCATTATCCCCTTTTGCAGTCTAATCTAGTGTTATCTAGATGCAGGAACAAGCCATTTTTAATGACAACTCATGACAGTTGATTGGGTGGCAAATCCATTGTGTCTGCAGAGATTTACTGGTACTTAGTCAAGTTAATCATTTATGTGGTAACAATGTGTTTGTCATTGCATTACTGGGAATTTATTATTTTATAACTACAACTGTACCCATGGGTGTCCAACAGTGATGAGATATAAGAGGGGTGTCAGGGTATTAGTGAGTGATATTTGATATATATAGATATATATATATAGATATATATATATATATATATATATATATATATATATATATATATATATATATATATATATATATATGTACACACACTATATGTGTGAAAATGAGGTTTTGAAATAAATACATATTCAACAAGTTAACCTATTAATATAATCATGAATGTGGGTCTATATTTTTAACATTGTTGAGACATGTGAAATGGTGAAGTGAAATATCTGTATTGATTGATCAATAATTATAAAGTTCCTATATATCTGTCATGATTTAATTCCAACAGAATTCTAAGTGCAGGTATGTATGGAATATGGAAATGACTGGAAAATGTGGCGATATAACAGCAGAATATTAAATATTATTAAACTTCCTAAATATTAATTATTAACATGGTACTAGAATTATTAAAATCATTTTAAGTACCCTAATAGAAATATGGTGTACACTAAATATGGAATATACTGTATTTATATTAAAATGGAAAAATGCTTAAATATAGATATGGCTATATGATTAATTACAGCAGATTGCTACTTACATATGATATAGAATAGTGGGAAATATATATCATGTGTATATATGTATTCTAAATGTACCCATGTTTTGACTTGTAAATACGTGCTCAGTTAGATTGGATGGGCCATATATTGAACATATAGCTTATTAAAGCTAGGAAATTATGAGTGCATTAAATAGATATTTTATAAATATATATCCCTAAATTGAGAAACAGAATATTTAAAAAAAAATTTTTATGTAAGAACTTACCTGATAAATTCATATATTTCATATTACCAAGAGTCCATGAGCTAGTGACGTATGGGATATACAATAATACCAGGAGGGGCAAAGTTTCCCAAACCTCAAAATGCCTATAAATACACCCCTCACCACACCCACAATTTGTTTTAAGGAATAGCCAAGAAGTGGACTGAAAAAGAAAGGCGTAAAAAGTGTCAAAGGAATTTGGAAATAATTGTGCTTTATACAAAAAAATCATAACCACCATAAAAAGGGTGGGCCTCATGGACTCTTGCCAATATGAAAAATTAATTTATCAGGTAAGATCTTACATAAATTATGTTTTCTTTCATGTAATTGGCAAGAGTCCATGAGCTAGTGACGTATGGGATAGCAATACCCAAGATGTGGAACTCCACGCAAGAGTCACTAGAGCGGGAGGGATAAAATAAAAACAGCCATTTCTCTGAAAAAAAATAATCTACAACCCAAATATATCCTTAATAACATCCGGGACCCACAACATGAAAAAACGAGAACATGGAATGACACAAAGATTTGCCCAATCAGAAAATTTCTAAGGCGGAACTTCCGGTTTGTACCGGGTTTAAATTTCACAGAGACGGGCGGCCCGCCGCCTTTGATAAAGCCCTGTACGGGCGAAACGCGTTAGGTGTAGAGACAGAGCACTGTTCAGCTCTTTTTTTAATATTAGGAGAAAGTAGTCTGTTACGTTTTACTGTGGCTCACCGGCATCAATAGGGTGTCAGCGTTGTACACTATTTAGGAAACAATACTTAGAGGGATATCCACTGACTCATAATCAGAGGAATATCGCTTATAACAGAAGCCTAAACTTATGACCTCCTCATAGCGTAATGAATAATATGTTAACGGTTGAGTGAGACAACACGGCTATAACTATTATGGGGTATTTACGTGGGTAACTGGGCTAATTTAGGTTACAAGCAAAACCATAAATATTACAAATTACTGCCAATTCAGGCAAGTAACAGAGATAGATTCATAACAGCAGACTAACAGAATACACTGCCCACCGGCAGCTCGACACTATTTTGTGAATAAGAAATCAGTATTCATAACAGCATCTAATTATATTACATAAGTGTGCTAAAGTGTACATATTAACAGGGTACTGAGATACATGTAGCGATCTTACTGCAGGTATACTATTGCTGCCTAAAAAATTAAAATTAACTATATTACGTTTTACTTCTGTAATAAAATTTTACATTTGAATACTGATCGTGATCTTATTAAAGTGGTACTATCTATGCTCAGTGAACCCCAACTTACTATAACACTCACTACAGGTGCTGTATAACACTGCAAGTAGTACTGTTAATGCTCAGTGAACTTTACTAGCTACAACCGGTGCAAAAAATTGTACCCAAATACTTAACTCTTTGTAGTGGTATTACCGCACCAAAATAAGCTGATCTAATTATACCAACAACCACTGATAGTATATAACACTTTATTGGGGCTTGCATAGGAACAGCACGGTAACAAAACCTCTGCTACATAAAAATAAAGTTACCTTTTGCACTTATGCTTAATACCACACCACTACTCTGACGTGGTAATGCAGAATACTTAGTGCCTTTTCAATGCACACTCTGCTATTATGAAACAAAATGACAATATAGATACAGCAGGTCACATTTAAGCCTGAAATAATAATAGCTTGATAACACTAAATATCTAGTTCACTCTTAACACAAAACTATCCCAGACCAGAGGGTCACACGTGATTACAAAAGAGGTATTGGGACATTATAATTCATGTAAACCAATTTACTTGACATTAACCCTTATGTTAATGACTAGTCAGAGAACGATAAGTAAATAAAGAAGTGAGTGAATGGATAGACAAGAGCAGTAATAACACTGTCTGTCTCAAGCGATTTACACTGATACAATAATGAATAACTGAACCATAATACTGGCAGTTATCTTATCTCAGGTATCTTAGATAAAAGAAGTAGCCCAACACTATAACATATGTATTGTTTCCCCTACTGGACAACCCATATAAATCCAGCATTTCTTGTGTAGATTATCCTATGTGTGATTGATTACTTCAAATAAATAACAGCCTTACAGTATGGATGACAGCAATATGTATATATAAACATATTGTGTCAGCATTAAACTGACTACTTATCGTATTTGATATCCTTGCTATTGCTGAAAACCCACAATCTCTAATTAATCAGAGCAGAAGTAATCCCCCACTGGGTAGCTTTATAGCAATCTACACAACATTAACAGAGCTTTATTTAATTGAGCCGGTGTGCCACACCGATTTCTGTATAGATTATACTGTAATATTATTATTTGGGCTATCATACCCCAAAGGCCTATTTACACAATTACTGTATATAACAGAATCTATACATGACTACTCCATCCTAGGTTTTTAATTGTTTATGTTTCCCTTTTTTTCCCCCTTCTCCAATAATTTTAGCCAAATAAATAAAAGTTAAGTTTTATACTCTGGAAGTTGACGCCGCACAAGAGGTTAAGACAGTGAGTGCTAGAACCGCATTCTTTCGTGGAAGTGACTTTATCACCTCCACTCCTTGTGTGAATGTATGGAATATGGAAATGACTGGAAAATGTGGCGATATAACAGCAGAATATTAAATATTATTAAACTTCCTAAATATTAATTATTAACATGGTACTAGAATTATTAAAATCGTTTTAAGTACCCTAATAGAAATATGGTGTACACTAAATATGGAATATACTGTATTTATATTAAAATGGAAAAATGCTTAAATATAGATATGGCTATATGATTAATTACAGCAGATTGCTACTTACATATGATATAGAATAGTGGGAAATATATATCATGTGTATATATGTATTCTAAATGTACCCATGTTTTGACTTGTAAATACGTGCTCAGTTAGATTGGATGGGCCATATATTGAACATATAGCTTATTAAAGCTAGGAAATTATGAGTGCATTAAATAGATATTTTATAAATATATATCCCTAAATTGAGAAACAGAATATTTAAAAAAAAAAATTTATGTAAGAACTTACCTGATAAATTCATATATTTCATATTGGCAAGAGTCCGTGAGCTAGTGACGTATGGGATATACAATAATACCAGGAGGGGCAAAGTTTCCCAAACCTCAAAATTCCTATAAATACACCCCTCACCACACCCACAATTTGTTTTAAGGAATAGCCAAGAAGTGGACTGAAAAAGAAAGGAGTAAAAAGTGTCAACAAAGGAATTTGGAAATAATTGTGCTTTATACAAAAAAATCATAACCACCATAAAAAGGGTGGGCCTCATGGACTCTTGCCAATATGAAAGAAATTAATTTATCAGGTAAGATCTTACATAAATTATGTTTTCTTTCATGTAATTGGCAAGAGTCCATGAGCTAGTGACGTATGGGATAGCAATACCCAAGATGTGGAACTCCACGCAAGAGTCACTAGAGCGGGAGGGATAAAATAAAAACAGCCATTTCGCTGAAAAAAATTAATCTACAACCCAAATATAAGCTTATTCTCAAAAAATAAAAATAAAAACTTAAAGTGAAGGTAAAGTTTTGTTAACCAGCAATCGTATTTATGATCCCTTTACTAACTCAACACCAGTCGCTAGGTTTGTTTTTAAAAAAAATTATGTATTTAGTTATTTTTCTAACTATATATTTCTTACCGTTCCCTGCAAATTCTCCTCCTATCCTCCATTTCTGGGTTTCTAATACTGTGACGTATAGAGCGGTCCCAACCGCTCTATATGTGTCTACTCAGCTCGTGCACATCAAGCATGGAATAACCGCGCATGCGCATAATTTTTTGACATTGATCTTTGCGCATGCGTTAATCGCGGTTGTTGCTCTCTACTACTGTTTTAGACTTACCAATATAACAGAAAGAGATGCTTGCGGTAATAGGAGCGCTAAAATAGTTTCAAATTTGTTGCTGTCTGAGTTCCTATGCTGTTCAAACTATGCCCACAAAGTCAAGTTTATACTGCGCATGCGCAAAACGTGGACACGCGCGCTTGGCAAATGCGAAGTAGAAGATGTCACGCATGCGCATCTAGACCCATCTGATGACGTAAATTGACAGCCGCCTAACGGCCAAAGAATCAATTGGATGGCTGAACAACGTGATCGTTGTTTATAAAAAAAAAAAAAATGTACAGGTTGATTTTCGGATAGCCGAATACATAGCAATAATATACGATATCTCAGGTAATATAAAGATTTGTAAAAATTGATGAATGAAAGTTATATTTATTTGGCTTGATATCAGTAATTATTTATAATAGAGCGTTTCACTTTACCTTCACTTTAAATCATAAGCAGAAGAATCAAATTGAAACAGCTGCCTGAAGAACTTTCCTACCAAAAACTGCTACTGAAGAAGCAAATACATCAAAATGGTAGAATTTAGTAAAAGTATGCAAAGAAGACCAAGTTACTGCTTTGCAAATCTGATCAACTGAAGCTTCATTCTTAAAAGCCCAAGAAGTGGAAACTGATCTAGTAGAATGAGCTGTAATTCTCTGAGGCGGGGCTATACCCGACTCCAAATAAGCTTGATTAGTCAAAAGCTTTAACCATGATGCCAAAGAAAAGGCAGAAGCCTTCTGACCTTTCCTGGAACCAGAAAAGATAACAAATAGACTAGAAGTCTTCCTGAAATCTTTATTAGCTTCAACATAATATTTCAAAGCTCTCACCACATTCAAAAAATTTAAAGATCTCTCCAAAGAATTTTTAGGATTAGGATACAAAGGGGGGACAACAATTTCTTTATTAATGTTGTTAGAATTCATAACCTTGGGTAAGAATTTAAATGAAGTCCGCAAGACTGCCTTATCTTGATGAAAAATCAGAAATTCACAATAGAGAGCAGATAATTCAGAAACTCTTCTAGCAGAAGAGAAGGCCAAAAGGAACAACACTTTCCAATAAAGTAGTTTAATGTCCAAATAATGAATAGGCTCAAATAGAGGAGCCTGTAAAACCTTCAAAACCAAATTAAGACTCCAAGGAGGAGAGATTGATTTAATGACAGGCTTAATACGAACCAAAGCCTGTACAAAACAGTGAATATCAGGAAGTTTAGCAATTTTTCTGTGGAATAAAACAGAAAGAGCAGAGATATGTCCTTTCAAGGAATTTGCAGACAAACCTTTATCCAAACCATCCTGAAGAAACTATAAAATTCTAGGAATTCTAAAAGAACGGCAAGAAAATTTATGAGAACACCATTAAATTTAAGTCTTCCAAACTCGATAATAAATCTTTGTAGAAACAGATTAACGAGCCTGCAACATAGTATTAATCACAGAGTCAGAGAAACCTCTATGACTAAGTACTAAGCGTTCAATTGCCATACATTCAAATTTAATGATTTGAGATCCTGATGGAAAAAACGGACCTTGAGATAGGTCTGGCCTTAATGGAAGTGGATAAGGTTGGCAACTGGACATCCGAACAAGATCCGCATACCAAAACCTGTGAGACTATGCTGGAGCCACCAGCAACACAAACGATTGCTCCATGATGATTTTGGAGATTACTCTTGGAAGAAGAACAAGAGGCGGGAAAATATAAGCAGGTTGATAACACCAAGGAAGTGTCAACGCATCCACTGCTTCCGCCTGAGGATCCCTGGATCTGGACAGGTACCTTGGAAGTTTTTTTGTTTAGATGAGATGCCATCAGATCTATTTCTGGAAGCCCCCACATCAACAATTTGAGAAAACACATCTGGGTGGAGAGACCATTCTCCCGGATGTAAAGTCTCACGACTGAGATAATCCGCTTCCCAATTGTCTATACCTGGGATATGAACCGCAGAAATTAGACAGGAGCTGGATTCCATCCAAACAAGTATCCGAGATACTTCTTTCATAGCTTGAGGACTGTGAGTCCCACCCTGATGATTTACATATGCCACAGCTGTGATATTGTCTGTCTGAAAACAAATGAACGGTTCTCTATTCAACAAAGTCCAAAACTGAAGAGCCCTGAGAATTGCACAGAGTTCCAAAATATTGATTGGTAATCTCACCTCTTGAGATTTCAAAACCCCTTGTGCTGTCAGAGATCCCCAAAATGCTTCCCAACCTGAAAGACTTGCATCTGTTGTGATCACAGTCCAGGTTGGACGAACAAAAGAGGCCGCTAGAATTATAGGATGGTGATCTAACCACCAAGTCAGAGAAAGTCGAACATAGGGATTTAAGGATATTAATTGTGATATCCTTCTATAATCCCGGCACCATTGGTTCAGCATACAAAGCTGGAGAGGTCTCATATGAAAACGAGCAAAGGGGATCGCGTCCGATGCTGCAGTCATGAGACCTAAAACTTCCATGCACATAGCTACTGAAGGGAATGACTGAGACTGAAGGTTCCGACAGGCTGCAACCAATTTCAAACGTCTCTTGTCTGTTAGAGACAAAGTCATGGACACTGAATCTATCTGGAAACCTAAAAAGGTTACCCTTGTCTGAGGAATCAAAGAACTTTTTGGTAAATTGATCCTCCAACCATGTCTTCGAAGAAACAACACTAGTTGATTCGTATGAGATTATGCAGAACGTTATGACTGAACGAGAGTAGGGCACCGAGAACCTTTGAAAAGATTCTTGGAGCTGTCGCTAGACCAAAAGGAAGAGCAACAAATTGGTAATGCTTGTCTAGAAAAGAGAATCTCAGGAACTGATAGTGATCTGGATGAATCTGAATATGAAGATATGCATCCAGTAAGTCTATTGTGGATATATAATGCCCCTGCTGAACAAAAGGCAGAATAGTCCTTATTAGTCACCATTTTGAAAGTTGGTACTTTTACATATCGATCCAAAATCTTTAGATCCAAAACTGTTCTGAATAAATTTTCTTTCTTTGGTGAAATGAATAGATTTAAATAAAACCCCAGACCCTGTTCCTGAAACAGAACTGGCATGATTACCCCTGATAACTCCAGTTCTGAAACACACTTCAGGAAAGCCTGAGCCTTTACTGGGTTCGCTGGAATGCGTGAGAGAAAAAAATCTTCTCACAGGCGGTCTTACTCTGAATCCTATTCTGTACCCCTGAGAGACAATACTCTAAATCCAATGATTTTGGACCAAATTGATCCAAACATCTTTGAAAAAATGTAATCTGCCCCCTACCAGCTGAGCTGGAATGAGGGCCGCACCTTCATGCGGACTTGGTGGCTGGCTTTGATCTCTTAAATGGCTTGGATTTATTACAATTTGAGGAAGGCTTCCAATTGGAAACGGATTCCTTTGGGGAAGGATTAGATTTCTGTTCCTTATTATGTCGAAAGGAACGAAAATGGTTAGAAGCTTTTAATGTACGCTTAGCTTTTTTTTCCTGAGGCAAAAAAACTCCCTTCCCTCCAGTGATAGTTGAAATTATTGAACCCAACTGAGAACTAAATAATTTATTACCTTGAAAAGAAAGAGATAGCAATCTGGACTTAGAAGTCATATCAGCATTCCAAGATTTGAGCCACAAAGCTCTTTTAGCTAAAAAAGCCAAAGACCTATATCTAACATCAATATTGATGATATTAAAAATTGCATCACAAATGAAATTATTAGAATGTTGAATCAACTTAACAATGCGAGACAAATCATGATCCGATACTTGTTGCGCTAAAGTTTCCAACCAAAAAGTTGAAGCAGCTGCAACATCAGCCAAAGAAATTGCAGGCCTAAGAAGATGACCTGAATATAAATAAGCTTTCCTTAGATAAGATTCAAGCTTCCTATCTAAAGGATCTTTAAAAGAAGTACTATCTTCCGTAGGAATAGTAGTACGTTTAGCAAGAGTAGAGATAGCCCAAACAACTTTGGGGATCTTTTCCCAAAACTCCAATCTAACTGCTGGCAAAGGATACAATTTTTTTAAACCTTGAAGAAGAAATAAAAAGTACCAGGCCTATTCCATTCTTTAGAAATCATATAAGAAATAGCATTAGGAACTGGGAAAACATAATATATGCTTACCTGATATATTTATTTCCCTTGTAGTGTATCCAGTCCACGGATCATCCATTACTTGTGGGATATTCTCCTTCCCAACAGGAAGTTGCAAGAGGATCACCCACAGCAGAGCTGCTACATAGCTCCTCCCCTCACTGCCATATCCAGTCATTCGACCGAAACAAGCCGAGAAAGGAGAAACCATAGGGTGCAGTGGTGACTGGAGTTTAATTAAAATTTAGACCTGCCTGAAAAGGACAGGGCGGGCCGTGGATTGGATACACTACAAGAGAAATAAATTTATCAGGTAAGCATAAATTATGTTTTCTCTTGTTAAGTGTATCCAGTCCACGGATCATCCATTACTTGTGGGATACCAATACCAAAGCTAAAGTACACGAATGATGGGAGGGACAAGGCAGGAACCACTGCCTGTAGAACCTTTCTCCCAAAAACAGCCTCCGAAGAAGCAAAAGTATCAAATTTGTAAAATTTGGAAAAAGTATGAAGGGAAGACCAAGTTGCAGCCTTGCAAATCTGTTCAACAGAGGCCTCATTTTTAAAGGCCCAGGTGGAAGCCACAGCTCTAGTAGAATGAGCTGTAATCCTTTCAGGAGGCTGCTGTCCAGCAGTCTCATAGGCTAAACGGATTATACTCCGAAGCCAAAAAGAAAGAGAGGTTGCCGAGGCCTTCTGACTTCTCCTCTGTCCAGAGTAAACAACAAACAGGTTAGATGTTTGGCGAAAATCTTTAGTAGCCTGTAAGTAAAACTTCAAGGCACGGACTACGTCTAGATTATGCAAAAGACGTTCCTTCTTTGAAGAAGGATTAGGACATAATGATGGAACAACAATCTCTTGATTGATATTCTTGTTAGAAACCACCTTAGGTAAAAACCCAGGTTTTGTACGCAGAACAACTTATCTGAATGAAAGATCAGATAAGGAGAATCACAATGCAAGGCAGATAACTCCGAGACTGGATTGCTGACAGGTGGCAAGAGTGAGTCTCTGCACAGCGAATTATCTTGGAGACTTCTGACATCGCTAGGGAACTCCTGGTTCCCCCTTGATGGTTGATGTAAGCCACAGTCGTGATGTTGTCTGACTGAAATCTGATGAACCTCAGTGTTGTTAGCTGAGGCCAAGCCAGAAGAGCATTGAATATTGCTCTTAACTCCAGAATATTTATTGGGAGGAGTTTCTCCTCCTGAGTCCATGAACCCTGAGCCTTCAGGGAATTCCAGACTGCACCCCAACCTAGAAGGCTGGCATCTGTTGTTACAATTGTCCAATCTGGTCTGCGAAAGGTCATACCCTTGGACAGATGGGCCCGAGATAACCACCAGAGAAGAGAATCTCTGGTTTCCTGATCCAGATTTAATAGAGGGGACAAATTGTGTAATCCCCATTCCACTGACTGAGCATGCATAATTGCAGCGGTCTGAGATGCAGGCGCGCGAATGGCACTATGTCCATCGCCGCTACCATTAAGCCGATTACTTCCATGCACTGAGCCACCGTGGGGCGCGGAATGGAGTGAAGAACACGGCAAGCATTTAGAAGTTTTGATAACCTGGACTCCGTCAGGTAAATTTTCATTTCTACAGAATCTATAAGGAAGGAAACCCTTGTGAGAGGAGATAGAGAACTCTTTTCTTCGTTCACTTTCCACCCATGCGACCTCAGGAATCCCAAAACTATCTCTGTATGAGATTTGGCAATTTGAAAGCTTGACGCCTGTATCAGGATGCCGTCCAGGTAAGGAGCCACCGCTATGCCTCGCGGTCTTAGGACCGCCAGAAGTAAGCCCAGAACCTTTGTAAAAATTCTTGGGGCTGTAGCCAACCCGAATGAAAGAGCTACAAATTGGTAATGCCTGCCTAGAAAGGCAAACCTCAGGAACTGATGATGATTCTTGTGAATCGGAATGTGAAGGTAGGCATCCTTTAAGTCCACTGTGGTCATATACTGACCCTCTTGGATCATGGGTAAAATGGTTCCAATAGTTTCCATCTTGAATGACGGAACTCTGAGGAATTTGTTTAGGATCTTTAAATCCAAAATTGGTCTGAAGGTTCCCTCTTTTTTGGGAACCACAAACAGATTTGAATAAAACCCCTGTCCTTGTTCCGTCCACGGAACTGGATGGATCACTCCCATTACAAGGAGATCTTGTACGCAGCTTAGGAATGCCTCTTTCTTTATCTGGTTTGCAGATAATCTTGAAAGGTGAAATCTCCCTTGTGGAGGAGAAGCTTTGAAGTCCAGAAGATATCCCTGAGATATGATCTCCAACGCCCAGGGAACCTGAACATCTCTTGCCCACGCCTTGGCGAAGAGAGAGAGAGTCTGCCCCCTACTAGATCAGTTGTCAGATAGGGGGCCGCTCCTTCATGCTGTCTTAGAGGCAGCAGCAGGCTTTCTGGCCTGCTTGCCCTTGTTCCAGGACTGGTTAGGTTTCCAGGCCTGCTTGGATTGAGCAAAAGTTCCCTCTTGTTTTGAAGCAGAGGAAGTTGATGCTGCACCTGCCTTGAAATTTCGAAAGGCACGAAAATTAGACTGTTTGGCCTTTGATTTGGCCCTGTCCTGAGGAAGGGTATGACCCTTACCTCCAGTAATGTCAGCAATAATTTCTTTCAAACCAGGCCCGAATAAGGTCTGCCCCTTGAAAGGAATGTTGAGTAATTTAGACTTTGAAGTCACATCAGCTGACCAGGATTTGAGCCATAGCGCCCTACGCGCCTGGATGGCGAATCCGGAATTCTTAGCCGTTAGTTTAGTCAAATGAACAATGGCATCAGAAACAAATGAGTTAGCTAGCTTAAGAGTTCTAAGCTTGTCAACAATTTCAGTCAATGGAGCTTTATGGATGGCCTCTTCCAGGGCCTCAAACCAGAATGCCGCCGCAGCAGTGACAGGCGCAATGTATGCAAGGGGCTGTAAAATAAAACCTTGTTGAATAAACATTTTCTTAAGGTAACCCTCTAATTTTTTATCCATTGGATCTAAAAAAGCACAACTGTCCTCAACCGGGATAGTGGTACGCTTTGCTAAAGTAGAAACTAATCCCTCCACCTTAGGGACAGTCTGCCATAAGTCCCGTGTAGTGGAATCTATTGGAAACATTTTTCTAAATATAGGAGGTG
Organism: Bombina bombina; assembly: GCF_027579735.1. Lineage (NCBI taxonomy): Eukaryota > Metazoa > Chordata > Amphibia > Anura > Bombinatoridae > Bombina > Bombina bombina. The sequence continues at coordinate 300,368,043 of NC_069500.1, read as the reverse complement.
GGGAAAAGGGCACACCGGGCCTATCCCACTCCTTACTAATAATTTCTGTAAGCCTTTAAGGTATTGGAAAAACATCAGTACTCACCGGCACTGCATAGTATTTATCCAGCCTACACAATTTCTATGGCACTGCAATTGTGTCACAGTCATTCAGAGCAGCTAATACCTCCCCAAGCAATACACGGAGGTTCTCAAGCTTAAATTTAAAATTAGAAATCTCTGAATCAGGTCTCCCCGATTCAGAGACGTCACCCACAGACTGAAGCTCTCCGTCCTCAGGTTCTGCATATTGTGACGCAGTATCAGACATGGCTCTTACAGCATCTACGCGCTCTGTATCTCGTCTAACCCCAGAGCTATCGCGCTTGTCTCTCAATTCAGGCAACCTGGATAATACCTCTGACAGGGTATTATTCATGATTGCAGCCATGTCCTGCAAAGTAATCGCTATGGGCGTCCCTGATGTACTTGGCGCCATATTAGCGTGCGTCCCTTGAGCGGGAGGCGAAGGGTCCGACACGTGGGGAGAGTTAGTCGGCATAACTTCCCCCTCGACAGACCCCTCTGGTGACAATTCTTTTATAGATAAAGACTGATCTTTACTGTTTAAGGTGAAATCAATACATTTAGTACACATTCTCCTATGGGGCTCCACCATGGCTTTTAAACATAATGAACAAGTATCCTCTGTTTCAGACATGTTTGTACAGACTAGCAATGAGACTAGCAAGCTTGGAAAACACTTTAAAGCAAGTTAATAAGCAATATAAAAAAACGTTACTGTGCCTTTAAGAGAAACAAATTTTGACAAAATTTGAAATAACAGTGAAAAAAGGCAGTTACACTAACAAAATTTTTACAGTGTACGTAACAAGTCAGCAGAGCATTGCATCCACTTGCAAATGGATGATTAACCCCTTAATAACAAAAACAGAATAATAAATGACAAAAACGTTTTTTTTTGTTTGTTTTTTTTAAAACACAGTCACAACAACTGCCACAGTCTACTGTGATTGTTGCCCTCCTCAAACACGACTTTGAAGCCTTTTGAGCCCTTCAGAGATGTCCTGTATCATGCAGAGGGAAGCTTAATGTCTCTGTCAGTATTTTTAGCTGCACAGAAAAGCACTAAAATAGGCCCTTCCCACTCATATTGCAACAGTGGAAAGCCTCTGTTTCTAGGCAAAAATCAAACCAGCCATGTGGAAAAAAACTAGGCCCCAATAAGTTTTGTCACCAAACATATATAAAAACGATTAAACATGCCAGCAAACGTTTTATATTACACTTTTATAAAAGAGTATGTATCTCTATTAATAAGCCTGATACCAGTCGCTATCACTGCATTTAAGGCTTTACTTACATTAATCCGGTATCAGCAGCATTTTCTAGCAAATTCCATCCCTAGAAAAATATTAACTGCACATACCTTATTGCAGGAAAACCTGCACGCCATTCCCCTCTGAAGTTACCTCACTCTTCAGAATATGTGAAAACAGCCATGGATCTTAGTTACTTCTGCTAAGATCATAGAAAACGCAGGCAGATTCTTCTTCTAAATACTGCCTGAGATAAACAGTACACTCCGGTACCATTTAAAAATAACAAACTTTTGGGAGGCGGAGCCAGCCGAGATCCAGCATGGCTGCAAAATTGTAGTGCTCCGTGTGGCATTCCCCATAAAGCTATTCAGAGGGGCAGAAAACGATGTGAAGAGTGTCAACCCGACACGCAAAGGCAGTGGAACACACACAGCATCCACTTTCGTGACTATAAATGACTCTCGGCACTCCTGGCAGTGACAGAGGATGTACAGGGCGCGGATGATGTTGTGGGGAGGCGCCATTTTTAATACCTACACTCGCATTCAGACACTGTAATAAGGGCCTATGAAAGCTGCAGCGGAACTAACAGAAAAGGCCACAAGACAATCTACCACACCAAGGAGACCTCCGGTCGGGTCTGTTCCGACGGCGATCCTGACTGTTGCCATACAACAATTTATAGCGGGTAATCGGAAGCGGCCTACACTGCATACAAGCCTCTAAGAGAAAGGAAAATACAAGACCCGCCAGCAGTGCAACGCGCCGCGAACCAAGCAAACAAGGGGGTAAGCAAATATGACCCTGTGCTACTAAAAAAACTGACACACAAACAGATTCTGATTTCTTAGGAGCGGAGGCCGGACCCAGAGGGCTCTCTAAAAGGGGTACGCAAATAATAGTGAAAAGACTCAATAGAAATTCAGCATTTCCTCTCCCCTGGGAACAATAATAAACATTACTCAGCCATAATCCCTTTAAAAGTATCCCTTACCCACCTACCAGCCAAAACATATGGCACAGTAATTATTAACAACAACCTATAAGATTTACAGACACCGGTCATTCTCCACTTTAAGCTGAACACTTGGCAGAAATTACATCCAAAAGGCCCCCTAAAGGGGATAAAGTTAGCAAGGTAGCTGCAGCAACTGCCATTAAATTAAACTCTTATTTCAGGGCTGCTGACACTGCTGCTTCTGCTCAACCCAGTTCACCACAATCTAACAGTGACACAACAGAGGAAGATCCAGAAGCCTCAATACCAGACCCTAACCTCCCCATCACTAAAGCAGACATCCAATCTCTCCCAACCAAAGAGGACTTTGCATCCTTCATGAATCAAGTTAGCCAACTTATAAAGGAGAGTTTAACTGATGTCAAAAAAGATGTGGTGGACTTAGGAAACAGAGTTCTCCAATTAGAAGAACATGCAGAGGAATTATCTGAACCAATTAATCTGCATGGCATGCAAATCCAACACCAAAGCAGTGAAATTAAAATGATGCAAATGCAGATTGAAGATCTAGACAATCGTGGGAGACGCCAAAATCTTAGGATTAGAGGAATCTCTGAGAACATTTCTGCTACAGCACTACCACAATATATACAGGACCTTTTTGACTCTCTTTTAGATAACAAAGAAAGCACCAGTATACCCATCGACAGAATGCACAGAGCTCTGAAGCCTAGACCCTCAGCAAAGGCGCCCCCCCCGCGATGTCATTCTCCGCTGCCATAACTATAAAGATAAAGAAAAGTTGCTGGAAGCAGCAAGGAAGAAAGCTCCAATCCGCAGGGAAGGAGATGACATCCAGATTTTCGCAGACTTAAGCCCATTAACCCTTTCAAGACGAAGAGACGTCAAATTCCTCACATCTCACTTAAAAGAGCACAACATCCCTTATCGCTGGGGATTCCCATTCGCCATCAGAGTGATTAAAGAAAACAAGGAAATTATATATAAGGACCTAGAGGACCTGTCCTCCTTTTGTTCACAGCTGGGCATCCCCCCACCAAGACAAATCCCCCAGGCTCTGGACCAAATGGAACAAATGCCAACTGCAGAACCCACTACATCAAAACTTCAACGCCAGAAATGGACCACAGTTGGCAAGAAACGGAAAACAACCCCCTTCACGTCCCTCACCCCTCCATCTCACACTGTAGATCCCCCCTGAGGGGGCATACTCCAGAACTGGAACACAAAAATAATCACACTTGAATGCGTCTAACAGATGACTCTTTGCCTAAGTGGAGCTCTCCGCTCTCTACTACGTAATGCTCCAGGAGCACCTAGTTGGTGATGTAGCCAAAGTTAAGCATTGGGCTTATTCTGCCCTAGAGACACTGAAGAACTTTAAGATCCCTTGAAATATCCCTGCAACTTGTGAACTCCCTTCATAAGAACTATTCCTCAGTAATTAATGGGGAATGAAAGTAGCACTAATTAAGTGCTACCCCTCCTCCCACATTTCTCTATCAGGAATCTTTTCTTTCCTGAGCTTAGAAATGTTAGTTAAATTTGTTTGTAGTTTGTTGAAATGTTTGTTTAATTGTTCATTGTTCTATTTCAGTATCCTCACGAAGTTTAGATCGGTCCTCAGGTCCAGGCAGGTAAATGACGGTAGCTGTGATACATCCCTATGCTCTCTAAGGCTCATGCAACATAACATAAAGGTAGAACTCCATCGCAATTTAGAGCGCCAGCTAACGGTAAGACACTTTAAGCAACACTTTATAACACTGCGTAGGATCAGATACAAACATGGCACTTAAAACAATTTTAATAGTCTCACAAAACGCCAAGGGCCTCAACTCTCCAACAAAAAGGTCGGTGGCCTTACAGTGGTTTAATAAACAAAAAAGCTCAATAGTGTTTGTACAGGAGACCCACTTCTCCAAAGGGAACGAACCTAAATTCCATAATAAAAATTTCCCACTCAGCTTTTATAATTCTCATGAACACAAAAAAAGAAACGGTGTGGGCATTCTCATCCACCATTCCCTACCATTTGAACTCCTTCATACTGTATCAGATAACGAGGGTAGAATACTTATACTAATTGGTCTTATACATAATAGACCTATCACGTTGGTAAATATTTATGCCCCCAGTTCTCATAGAAATAGATTTTTTAACAAATTAAAAGTGATGATACAAGAAGTTCGCAAAGGCACAGTGATAATGGGAGGGGACCTTAACACAGTGCTAGACCCTCTCTTAGACTCAACCTCCACAAATGCACAGCGTCCACCTAACTCGGTATTTCACTGCATTAGACATTCAGGATTAGTTGATACATGGAGAACACAACACCCCACACAGCGTAACTACACATTTTACTCCTACCCGTGGGCAATGTACTCCAGAATAGACCATTTATACCTAGACCAAGCAAGCCTCTCCCTAATGACTGACACAGACATCATCCCGACGGCATGGTCTGACCATTCCATGATAAGCCTGAAAATAAATTGGCCAGACATGCCAATACACCCTTTTATCTGGAGACTAGATGCATATCTGATACAACACCCACCAACTGCACAAGCTCTGACGTCCACTCTGACGGAATACTTCAATCTCAATGCAATCCCAGAAACAGGGGTGACCCTTTCCGCTTGGGAAGCCCATAAGGCAGTCTTTCGGGGGGAATGTATTAAACACAAAGCACGACTCAAAAAACAATATGATAATCATATGACACGCCTAACCGCAAAAATACACGACTTAGAAATACGACACAAGAACTCCCCCTCTAGTTCAACTACTCTCCACGAACTATCAGCCACTAGAAATGAACTCAAAACACTCCTCTACTCAGAGGCCCAGAGGAAAGCATTACAGCTCCAAAAGAAATATTTTTATGAAGGCAACCGCCCAGGGAGAATTCTTGCGAACACTCTGAGGGATAGAGACTCCCTAACACACATACACAGATTAAAAACTCAACAAGGAACATACATCCAAGATAGTAAGGCTATAGCAACTCACTTTCAAAACTTTTATCACCATCTATATAACCTAAATGCTAAGCATGACACGACACACATACAACAAACTATAGAATATATAGAGTTAGCGAACCTGAACTAACTATCACAAACCCAAATCTCAGACCTAGAGAGACCCATCACGTTATCAGAGATACTAAAAGCTATTAAAGATCTCCCAGTAGGGAAAAGCCCCGGTCCTGACGGCCTCACAAACCTTTATTATAAAACATATAGACAAATAATAGCCCCACACTTGCTGACACTTTTTAACGCATTAGATGGAGACATACAGCTCCCTAGAGATTCCCTAAATGCCCATATTTCTGTAATTTTAAAACCGGACAAACCACAAGACGACCCAGCCAGCTACCGCCCAATCTCATTATTGAACACAGATATAAAGTTGTTGGGAAAAGTCTTAGCGAACAGATTTAATGCGGTCCTCAAAGATATAATACACACCGATCAAGTGGGATTTGTCCCTGGCCGAGAGGCGAGGGACAATACCCTTAGAGCCATAACACTCATTGATTATGCTAAACACCAAGGTATTGAGTCAGTTTTAGTGGCTATTGATGCTGAGAAAGCATTTGATCGGACTGATTGGCAATTTCTAAAACTAACGTTAAATAATATAGGATTCGGCCCCAAAACATTGAGAAGGATATTTAGTTTATATAACCATCCCAGTGCTAAAGTAAAGGCAAACGGGATTCTATCATCAGCTTTTCCAATACACAACGGTACACGGCAGGGGTGTCCCCTGTCCCCAATCTTATTTATCCTACAGATGGAAGTCCTTGCATCTCACATACGCAGAAATCAGAACATAAAAGGGATATCAATTGGCCAGCAGGACTATAAAGTTGCGATGTACGCCGATGACGTGCTATTCACAATATCATCCCCCTCTACATCTATCCCTGAGGTTCTTTTAGAATTAGATAGATTCGGAAATTTTTCAAACTTTTTAGTTAACAAACAAAAATCCGAAATTTTAAACATTAACATGCCAGGTCCTAACTTCAAATCTCTGTCGAAGGCATGCCCTCTTAGATTAAAAGTAGATTCAATAAAATACTTGGGAGTCCACTTGTCCCCTAACCAGACAACACTATTTGACAAAAACTATACTACACTGCTCCTTAATACACAACGTGACCTTAAGAAGTGGTCGAACAAGCCTCTGTCATGGTGGGGGAGGATACAGGCGATAAAAATGACCACATTACCTAGAATCTTATATATACTGCAAACAGTACCCCTCCATCTGCCCAGTTGGTACATAACTAGACTTCAAAGATGCATAAATACATTCATATGGGGTAAATGCAGACCGAGAATTAACAAATACAATGTACAGACCTATTTTGAAGGGAGGGTTAGGATTACCTAAGATTGAGGAATATTATCAAGCTGTGACAATGCAACGGATACTTGACTGGCATAATACACAAGAGCGCAAGGCATGGGTGACGTTGGACTCACACATTCTTAGGACACCTCTTGTACAGGCTCTTTGCTGGGTATCAAAAGACCTCAGACCCCCCCAATGCCGACTACTCGAATTACATAAGCAACTTTTTAAGAATTGGGACCATATTATAGCCTCCAGATCCCCCCTGTTCCCGATTACACTAAACATAGAAATGGTAGGAGGTCTAGACAAAGGGTTTCAAAGGCTGACAGAATGGGACTACACAATTCCATTATTTAACTTCACAGAAGCGGGCAAGCTCCTGGAGAGAGATAAACTAACTAACATAGCTGATGGAAGATTCACAAAATGGCTTAAATATGCACAATTGCACCATTATATACACACCTCCCCATTCAAATCGGACCTTCTGAGACAGTTGACCACTTTTGAGCAGTTGTGCTACACTGGTATTGCACCGAGGGGGACTCTTTCCATATCACGCAAGCTACTTACAAACAACCCGCTAGCAATGTTGCCGACTTATACAGATAGATGGAGTTCAGATTTAAGAGAACACATAGAGCCTGAAACCTGGGAACAAATTTTTAGATCAGTCAAAAAATCCTCAACCTCTCCAGTATTGCTAGAATTAAACTTCAAAATCCTTATGAGGTGGTACCTGACCCCATCTAGGCCGTCGAGTATATACCCCAATGCACCTAGCCTATGTTGGCTTGAGTGTGGAGAACGCGGTGACTTACTACACATGTGGTGGTACTGCCCTAGGGTCCACTCATTATGGAGAGTGGTGGAACTACAATTTAAAAAATTTGTGGCTGAAACATTTACTTTGACCCCAAACATGGCACTGCTGAACAACATGCCCAAATTGAAATGTAGGTTAAGATTGTTGGTCTTACAGATCGGCATCAACAGTGCGAGGAGGCTAATAGCCCGCCACTGGAAAAAGTCAGTATCTTTGACTAGATCTATGTGGCTGGAGGAAGTAGAGGAGCAGTACTCTTTGGAAAAATATGGTTACATATGCAGAAACCAAACAGATATGATCTTAAATGCTAAATTTTTGTGGCAGGAATCACTTTCGGGGTAGGCCACTCTGCCCACCATAGTGACACTTCACACTCACTGCCCTTGGCCACAGAAGGGCCTATCATACAGGTAACAGCTCCATTAGAGTTGGAGTTAGATAGCAACTTAGCCTGACACATAGACTAGGGGCTGCAGACCTCAGAGAGTACCAGACTGTTCTAAATCTCTATAGCTACTTCACACTTCTAGGACATGTAATATCTTTGAGACCGGACCTGGGGACCTGAAGGTAAAGAGACAATTTTTGAGGATAACTGTTTAGATTAATTAATTGTTTAACTTTGTCACATTGACGTTGATATTGTTTTGCACCTTTAATACGTAATTGAAGACACCCGAATATGAGACCCATTGCCCACATATTTGATAAACATGAATGGAATGTTTGTACTTTCTGTACAATCTATATCAGTATGATGTATTTTTACCTATGTCTTCATGTATTACGAAAATCATTAATAAAAATAATAAATAAATAAAAAAATAACAAACTTTTGATTGAAGTTAAAAAACTATGTAGGAGCTCTGCTGTGGGTGATCCTCTTGCAACTTCCTGTTGGGAAGGAGAATATCCCACAAGTAATGGATGATCCGTGGACTGGATACACTTAAGAGAAAATCACAGTTGGTTTATAAACAGAATTTAAAGAGACACTGAACAAAAAAATTTCCTTAATGATTCAGATAGAGCATGCAATTTTAAGCAACTTTCTAATTTACTTCTATTATCGATTTTTCTTTGTTCTCTTGCTATGTTTATTTGAAAAAGGCATCTATGCTAAGGAGCCAGCAAATTGTTGTTTCAGAACCATGGACAGCACTTGTTTATTGGTGCTGTCCAATCAGCAAGGACAACCCAGGTTGTTCACCAAAAATGGGAACTTAGATTCTTGCTTCTCAAATAAACATACCAAGAGAATGAAGACAATTTGATAATAGGAGTAAATTAGAAAGTTGATTAAAATTACATGCTCTATCTGAATCAAGAAAGAATAAATTTGGGTTCAGTGTCCCTTTAAACGTTTACTAGTTTTAATATCAAGAGGACTAGTTTCCTCTATACCTAATGTAATCAACACTTCCTTTAATAAAGAACGAATATACTCCATTTTAAATAAATAAGAGGATTGGTCAGTCTGAGGCAGGATCTTCTGAATCAGATAGATCCTCATCAGAGAAAGATAAATCAGTATGTTGCCGGTCATTTGAAATTTCATCTACTCTATGAGATATTTCAAAAGACCTTTTACGTTTATTAGAAGGTGAAATGGCAGACAAAGCCTTCTGAATAGAATCAGAAAAAAATAAAATAATTTACAGGTATATCTTGTGCATTAGATGTTGAGGGAACAACAACAGATGGATACATTTTCTGCATGTAAAAGTTTATCATGACAACTATTACAAACCACAGCTGGAGGAATAATCTCCACAAGTTTACAACAAATGCACTTAGCTTTGGTAGAACTGTTATCAGGCAGCAGGGATTCAACAGTGAATTCTGAGACAGGATTAGATTGAGACATCTTGCAAATGTAAGAGAAAAAAAGCACCATATAAAAAAATGTATCAATTTCCTTATATGGCAGTTTCAGGAATGGGAAAAAAATGCAAACAGCATATCCTTCTGACATAGAAAAAGGCAAGAGGCAAATAGGAATGGGGTCTTCAATAATGAAACGCAACCTTGTGAAGGACTCAGCTTCAACTAAGATGCCAGAAATGACGAATTTGCGTCAACTAACGCAACTTCGCACCAAAAAATCTTGCGCCAAAAATGACGCAATAAACTTTGGCATTTTGTGCTCTTGCGAGCCTAATTCTGCCCGCGAATTTAAAAGACAGTCAATTTGAAAAAGAGACTATACCCCAGAATTTTTTTTTTCATAAAAAAACTAAATTTATGCTTACCTGATAAATTTCTTTCTTTTGCGATGTACCAAGTCCACGGATTCATCCTAACTTGTGGGATATTGTCCTTCCTGACAGGAAGTAGCAAAGAGAGCACCACAGCAGAGCTGTCTATATAGCTCCCCCTTAACTCCACCCCCCAGTCATTCGACCGAAGGCCAAGGAAGAAAAGGAGAAACTATAAGGTGCAGAGGTGACTAAAGTTGAATAGACAGGGCGGGCCGTGGACTTGGTACATCGCAAAAGAAAGAAATTTATCAGGTAAGCATAAATTTTGTTTTCTTTTGCATGATGTACAGAGTCCACGGATTCATCCTTACTTGTGGGATATTGTCCTTCCTGAATACCAAAGCTTTAGGACACGGATGAAGGGAGGGACAAGACAGAAACCTAAACGGAAGGCACCACTGCTTGCAAAACCTTTCTCCCAAAAATAGCCTCCGAAGAAGCAAAAGTATCAAATTTGTAAAAATTTTGAAAAATTATGAAGCGAAGACCAATTCGCAGCCTTACAAATCGGTTCAACAGAAGCATTTTTAAAAGCCCATGTGGAAGCTACCGCTCTAGTAGAATGAGCTGTAATCCTTTCAGGAGGCTGCTGTCCAGCAGTCTCATAAGCCAAACGGATGATGCTTTTCAGCCAAACGGAAAGAGAAGTCGCCATAGCCTTTTGACCCCTACGCTTTCTAGAATAGACAACAAACAAAGAAGATGTTTGCCGAAAATCTTTGGTTGCCTGCAAGTAAAATTTCAAAGCACGAACCACGTCCAAGTTGTGCAACAGACGTTCCTTCTTACAAGAAGGATTAGGACACAGAGAAGGAACAACAATTTCCTGATTGATATTCCTGTTAGTAACAACCTTAGGTAGGAACCCAGGCTTGGTATGCAAAACCACCTTATCAGCATGGAACACAAGATAAGGTGAGTCACATTTTAATGCAGATAGTTCAGAAACTCTTCGAGCTGAAGAGATAGCAACTAGGAACAAAACTTTCCAAGATAAAAGCTTAATATCTATGGAATGCATGGGTTCAAACGGAACCCCCTGAAGATCTCTAAGAACTAAATTTAGACTCCATGGCAGAGCAACAGGTTTAAACACAGGCTTAATTCTAGCTAAAGCCTGACAAAAAGCCTGAACGCCTGGAACATCTGCCAGATGCTTGTGCAACAAAATAGACAGAGTAGATATCTGTCCCTTTAGGGAACTAGCTGACAATCCTTTTTCCAATCCCTCTTGGAGAAAAGACAAAATCCTAGGAATCCTGATTTTACTCCAGAAGCCTTTGGATTCGCACCAAAAAAGATATTTACGCCATATCTTATGATAGATTTTCCTGGTAACAGGCTTTTGAGCCTGAATCAAGGTATTTATGACTGACTCAGAGAAACCCCGCTTTGATAGAATCAAGCTTTCAATCTCCAAGCAGTCAGTTGCAGAGAAATTAGATTTGGAAGCTTGAATGGACCTTGAATAAGAAGGTCCTGTCTCAATGGCAGAGACCATGGTGTAAGAGATGATATCTCCACCAGGTCTGCATACCAAGTCCTGCGCGGCCACGCAGGTGCTATCAAAATCACTGATGCTCTCTCCTGTTTGATTCTGGCAATCAGACGTTGAAGGAGAGGGAGAGGGAAAGCCAGGTTTAACGACCAGGGCACTGCTAGAGCATCTATCAGTACAGCCTGAGGATCCCTTGACCTGGAGCCGTAACAAGGAAGTTTGGCGTTCTGACGAGACGCCATCAGATCCAATTCTGGTGTGCCCCATAGCCGAACCAGCTGAGCAAACACCTCCGGATGGAGTTCCCACTCCCCCGGATGAAAAGTCTGACGACTTAGAAAATCTGCCTCCTAGTTCTCTATACCTGAGATATAGATCGCTGACAGATGGCAAGAGTGAGCCTCTGCCCATTGGATTATCCTTGAGACCTTATCATCGCTAAGGAACTCTTTGTTCCGCACTGATGATTGATATAAGCCACAGTCGTGATGTTGTCCGACTGAAACCTGATGAATCTGGCCGAAGCCAGCTGAAGCCATGCCTGGAGAGCACTGAATATCGCTCTTAATTCCAGAATATTTATCGGTAGGAGAGCCTCCTCCCGAGTCCACAAACCCTGAGCATTCAGGGAATTCCAGACTGCACCCCAGCCCAGAAGGCTGGTGTCTGTCGTCACAATATCCCATTCTGGCCTGCGGAAACACATTCCCTGGGACAGATGATCCTGTGACAACCACCAAAGAAGAGAGTCTCTGGTCTCTTGATCCAGATTTATCTGGGGAGATAAATCTGCATAATCCATATTCCACTGTTTGAGCATGCATAGTTGCAGTGGTCTGAGATGCAAGCGAGCCAACGGAACTATGTCCATTGCCGCTACCATTAGACCGATTACCTCCATACACTGAGCGACTGATGGCTGCGGAATGGAGTGAAGAGCTCGGCAGGTGGACAAAATCTTTGATTTTCTGACCTCCGTCAGAAATATTTTCATGTCCACTGAGTCTATCAGAGTCCCTAGAAATGAAACTCTTGTGAGGGGGGAAAGAGAACTCTTTTTTACGTTCACCTTCCACCCGTGAGATCTTAGAAAGGCCAACACTAAGTCCGTGTGAGACTTAGCTAGTTGGAAGGTTGACACTTGAATTAGAATGTCGTCTAGATAAGGCACCACTGCTATGCCCCGTGGCCTTAGAACCGCCAGAAGGGACCCTAGCACCTTTGTGAAGATTTGTGGCGCCGTGGCCAAACCGAAAGGAAGAGCCACAAACTGATCATGCTTGGCCACAAAAGCGAACCTGAGGAACTGGTGATGATCTTTGTGGATAGGAATGTGTAGATACGCATCCTTTAAGTCCACGGTGGTCATATATTGACCCTCATGGATCAATGGTAAGATAGTCCGAATGGTCTCCATCTTGAAGGATGGAACTCTTAGAAATTGGTTTAGGACCTTGAGATCTAGAATTGGTCTGAAGGTTCCCTCCTTTTTGGGAACCACAAACAGATTGGAGTAGAAACCTTGCCCCTGTTCTGCTTTCGGAACTGAGCAGATCACTCCCATGGTAAAAAGGTCTTCTACACAGCGTAAGAACGCCTCTCTTTTTGTCTGGTTTACAGACAATTGAGAAAGATGGAATCTCCCCCTTGGAGGAGAATCTTTGAAATCTAGAAGATACCCCTGGGTTACAATTTCTACGGCCCAGTAGTCCTGAACGTCTCTTGCCCAGGCCTGAGCAAAGAGAGAGAGTCTGCCACTTACTAGATCCGGTCCCGGATCAGGGGCTACCCCTTCATGCTGTCTTAGTGGCAGCAGCAGGCTTTTTGGCCTGTTTACCCTTGTTCCAAGCCTGGTTAGGTCTCCAGGTTGGTTTGGATTGAGCAAAGTTCCCCTCTTGCTTTGCAGCAGGGGAAGCGGAAGCGGGACCATCCTTGAAGTTTCGAAAGGAACGAAAATGATTTTGTTTGGTCCTTGTCTTATTCGACTTATCTTGAGGGAGGGCATGACCTTTCCCCCCAGTGATGTCCAAAATGATCTCTTTCAGTGCAGGCCCGAATAGGGTCTTACCTTTGAAAGGGATGGTCAAAAGCTTAGATTTAGGTGACACATCAGCTGACCAGGACTTAAGCCATAACGCTCTACGCGCTAAAATGGCAAAACCTGAATTCTTAGCCGCTAATTTAGCAAGATGAAAAGCGGCGTCTGTAATAAAAGAATTAGCCAACTTAAGAGCCTTAATAATGTCCAAAATATCATCTAGTGGGGTCTCCATCTGAAGAGCCTCTTCTAGAGCTTCAAACCAAAAGGCAGCCGCAGTGGTTACAGGAACAATGCACGCTATAGGTTGAAGAAGAAAACCTTGATGAACAAAAATTTTCTTTAGGAGACCCTCTAATTTTTTATCCATAGGATCAATGAAAGCACAACTGTCTTCAATAGGTAAAGTTGTACGCTTAGCCAGGGTAGAAATAGCTCCCTCCACCTTAGGGACCGTCTGCCATGAGTCCTTTATGGTGTCAGAAATGGGAAACATTTTCTTAAAAACAGGAGGGGGAGAGAACGGAATACCTGGTCTATCCCACTCCTTAATAACAATGTCCAAAATCCTCTTAGGGACCGGAAAAACATCAGTGTAAACAGGAACCTCTAAATATTTGTCCATTTAACACAATTTCTCTGGAACTACAAAAGGGTCACAATCATCCAGAGTCGTTAAAACCTCCCTGAGCAATAAGCGGAGGTGTTGTAACTTAAATTTAAATGCTGTCATATCTGAATCTGTCTGAGGGAACATCTTTCCTGAATCCGAAATCTCTCCCTCAGACAGCAAATCCCTGATCCCTACTTTAGAACATTGTGAGGGAATATCGGATACGGCCACTAAAGCGTCAGAAGGCTCAGCATTTGTTCTTAACCCAGAGCTACTGTGCTTCCCTTGCAACCCAGGCAGTTTAGATAAAACCTCTGTGAGGGTAGTATTCATAACTGAAGCCATATCTTGCAAGGTGAAAGAATTAGACGCACTAGAAGTACTTGGCGTTGCTTGTGCGGGCGTTACCGGTTGTGACACTTGGGGAGAACTAGATGGCAAAACCTGATTTCCTTCTGTCTGAGAATCATCTAATGCCAAACTTTTATAAGTCAAAATATGCTGTTTGTAATTTATAGACATATCAGTACAAGTGGGACACATTCTAAGAGGGGGTTCCACAATGGCTTCTAAACAAATTGAGCAATGAGTTTCCTCAGTGTCAGACATGTTTAACAGACTAGCAATAAAGCAAGCAAGCTTGGAAAACAATTTATTTAATGAACAAAACACAATTTGCAAAAACGGTACTGTGCCTTTAAGAGGAAAAAAAGGCATACACAAACTGCAAAACAGGTTAAAATTGCTTCAATTTTTCTGAAATTTTAACAGTGTACCTAGTAAGCTTTAGAAGGATTGCACCAAAAGTTAATAAGCAATAAACCCCCAAATGTTGTCTAAAACTGGTTAAAAACCCTTATAAGCACCTTGCCACAGCTCTGCTGTGGCCCTACCTGCCCTTAGGAACGATAATATGGGGTTAAAGCTTCGAATAGGCCGTCAGAAGATTAATAGGACCTCAGGAGAAGTTGCTTGCTGCTTGTCTGTATAACTAAATACAGGCCCCGCCCACCTCACTCGATGTTGCTGGGGCCTACACAAATCTAACAAACCTAGTTTGAAAACCATGTGGGTTATAACAACCCCAAAAAGCCAAATGACCCCTCAAGCAAACGTCCCATAAACATAAGAAACGTTACTCCCAGAACACACAAACATTTGTCCCAATTTTTCATAAATAAACTGAGTGCCCAAAAAACTTAGCCCTTTATGCAAGCAAGTGAAGCCTCTTTCACACTAGGATTACTGCTTCCCCTTCCCCTAATGGGGATACTATCAGCCTTTCTGAGTTAACACAGTCTCTGCAGAAAAATGACTGAACATACCTCATTGCTGTATAGCAAGAACCGCTCCTCACACTGAAGTTTTCCTGTACTCCTCAGCTTCTGTGGGAACAGCAGTGGACCTTAGCTACAAATGCTAAGATCATCATCCTCCAGGCAGAAATCTTCATCTATGTCCTGCCTGAGAGTAAAAAGTACAACACCGGTACCATTTAAAAAAAAACTCTTGATTGAAGATAAAATAAAAACTAACAGTTTACCACCTCTTCTGTTTACCCTTCCTGCTTAGAGCCAGCAAAGAGAATGACTGGGGGGTGGAGTTAAGGGGGGAGCTATATAGACAGCTCTGCTGTGGTGCTCTCTTTGCTACTTCCTGTCAGGAAGGACAATATCCCACAAGTAAGGATGAATCCGTGGACTCGGTACATCATGCAAAAGAAAAGAAAGAAAATGAAAACATGCAAACATTTATATTAAGATTTTTTTGGTTGATGCTAAAAAGATCATTTATCTCAGTTCCATATGTTATGAAAACATTGCCAAAAACACGGTTGATGTGCAAGCCTGACTTTTCTCCATCAAAACACAGTAAGGCACATCATCTTCTGACAAGCTTTGGAAAATTACTCTTGGCAATAGGCCAGATTTTGACATTTTTAAGCTATGGCATAATTTATTGACATACGGGATGTATAACCAGTTAGTTTCTAAAATTGTTCTGTTTCTCAAAGTAGCTGAAGACGTTTGGCAAGAAAATACAATGTTAAAACATTTTTATAATTTTAATACCTAGGTAAAATAGCATGGGAACATTCTTGATGTCTCTTAAATCAAGATTTACTGAAAATGTAAGATAAATTAAAACAAAAGCTGGGGGTGGAGCTAGCTGCCATACTAAGTAGACATACTGTGTGTAAGCTCTGTGCATCATAAATTATAAATAATATTCTGAGGAAACGTCCATGACTGTGGCCTCCGTCTGCTGTATCACGGCATAAAGATCTTGCGGTACTCAGCGTAAAATAGATCATGGAGGAGATGTTGAAAGGAAACTTTGTGATAGGATTGACAAACTGATTCTAATGCTGCAGCCCACGAGTGAACCAACTGCTTAATCCCCGCCAAAGATGGCGGCGCATGAAAAGCCTGCTGACTTGGGGATTAACCAGTGGCAGAGGGAAATCCTGGAGCCGGGTATAGAAGCTGGATTCACACAAAACAAGTCTACTCTACCCAAAGCGCTCTCTCAGTTCAGCCTCTTCCCAAGTGAAGATGTAAACAGAGGGCTTTGTTTCTTCCACCTTAGTGGGAACGTGATCATATGCCGTGATCAAGTTTGGGTGATGGTACCTGGGAGAGTGGTCGACTCCCATGTGCGCGACGATAGCGCTTTACATAACCCGCCGCCTGCATTAGGTGATATGCTGTCTTGGTGTAGAGGCGAGGGATAAATTCCAGGGACAAATTTGCAGCAGGCGCTGCTTATGTTAATTCTTCTCCTCGGTGCCTAAAAATTAAGCTCTACTTGCGGACTCAGAACTTCGGCAGTTTCACATCCCAGGATTGTTAATTGCGACTGTTACTTATAGCCTATGCACTGTTGCTTTTTAGCTCCAGTCTCTCACAGCTATCATCTTCCCCAGTGTATATAGATTCTGCTGTTCCTCAATACACCAGTATTCTTAACACCTAGGTTGTGCCTTCTTTCTACCAGGTTTGCTATATGCTATATATGTGTTAATCCTAATGTTCATTTTTCATAGCAGGGCTTCACTAGTACTGTATGAATGAATACCTGTTCCATTACTATTGTGTTAGTTTTAATGCTTAGCACTATTCATGAGAGAGGCCTTAATAAGAAGCCTAGAAGACATTTATTAAAATGCAGTGTTGACGTGGGATGAGGATTGTTTCCCTATCAATTGTTCTCTATCCTGTACACAGAGATCTACTTCTTGTAATGCTAAAGCCTTTATTGTGCTTCCACTTCTCCTCAGCAGGGCATGAGTTACTGCTGTAGAGAGGTATCCTGCTTATCTCTTCTTATGCAAGTGTTTTATATATTTGTAAAGCTCTGGCCTTGATGTCTCAGAATTGTATAACTACAGTATAGGGCACCATACTAACCTTTGTAACGCTCTATGTTTCTCATTAAATGGTATCCAACTATATTTTTAGTACAAGAACAGCAATCCAGAATAATTTTATAAACGTTTTTTTAATTGGACATAGGATTATTAGGTAACTTAAAAGCACTGCAGATGTGTTACTTGTCATAGGGATATTTTGCATATAATAGATTTCATGCTGCGTAAAATTACACCTTCACGGAAGGTTTCATATACTGTCGGATAACCTCCTTTAGCTGTTGAGATATGTTTTAAAAGCCAAGAGAGGCCTTAGTTTGTTTAAAGAGGTGAAAGACTAAGTGAAGCTTAGTATGCAACTGCCGCATCCCTAACTACATGTTATCTATTATTGAAGCGTTTTTATAGCCTAGAGGTCCAAAAGTGGCCCATATATCTTAAAAGTATTATCTACTGAAATAGCATCTGTAGTAACTTTCATATACGTACCCCCCCCCCCTTACATGGAAATTATGCGGATAGGGGTGACTAAAACCCTCTGCAACCTAGGCAGAGTTAGGGAGTCTCTGCCCTACCCTAAGCACTAGCTATTGTAATTGTATAAACCTCCTATGTTATGTACATAGCTGTGTAAGGCCCAAGAGAGGCATCTATATGGTTAGGAGGCCAGAATAAGAATCATTCTATTTAATCCCTCACATTGTGTACCTGGGTAACGTGAGGCCCAAGAGAGTCCTAGAATATTTTAGAGGGCAAAATATGAGGTTTTATTAGTTTGCACCTTAAACATGTTCCTAATTCTGCACATTTTGTAACTCCTTGAATTAGGTGTATGTGTAACTTGAGGCTCTACAGAAGCCTATAATATTTTGGAGGGCATGTTGGTATGATATAATGTATATCTTTCTTTAGAGATGTTCAATTCCTACCCTGTTGGCGGATATCTGTATTATATTGTGCATACTTGGTGCTTATTACTCTTTGTATTGCTCAAACCTCAATAAAAAAAATAATAAAACAAATAAAACAAAAGCTACAGGGAGTGCAGAATTATTAGGCAAATGAGTATTTTGACCACATCATCCTCTTTATGCATGTTGTCTTACTCCAAGCTGTATAGGCTCGAAAGCCTACTACCAATTAAGCATATTAGGTGATGTGCATCTCTGTAATGAGAAGGGGTGTGGTCTAAGGACATCAACACCCTATATCAGGTGTGCATAATTATTAGGCAACTTCCTTTCCTTTGGCAAAATGGGTCAAAAGAAGGACTTGACAGGCTCAGAAAAGTCAAAAATAGTGAGATATCTTGCAGAGGGATGCAGCACTCTTAAAATTGCAAAGCTTCTGAAGCGTGATCATCGAACAATCAAGCGTTTCATTCAAAATAGTCAACAGGGTCGCAAGAAGCGTGTGGAAAAACCAAGGCACAAAATAACTGCCCATGAACTGAGAAAAGTCAAGCGTGCAGCTGCCAAGATGCCACTTGCCACCAGTTTGGCCATATTTCAGAGCTGCAACATCACTGGAGTGCCCAAAAGCACAAGGTGTGCAATACTCAGAGACATGGCCAAGGTAAGAAAGGCTGAAAGACGACCACCACTGAACAAGACACACAAGCTGAAACGTCAAGACTGGGCCAAGAAATATCTCAAGACTGATTTTTCTAAGGTTTTATGGACTGATGAAATGAGAGTGAGTCTTGATGGGCCAGATGGATGGGCCCGTGGCTGGATTGGTAAAGGGCAGAGAGCTCCAGTCCGACTCAGACGCCAGCAAGGTGGAGGTGGAGTACTGGTTTGGGCTGGTATCATCAAAGATGAGCTTGTGGGGCCTTTTCGGGTTGAGGATGGAGTCAAGCTCAACTCCCAGTCCTACTGCCAGTTTCTGGAAGACACCTTTTTCAAGCAGTGGTACAGGAAGAAGTCTGCATCCTTCAAGAAAAACATGATTTTCATGCAGGACAATGCTCCATCACACGCGTCCAAGTACTCCACAGCGTGGCTGGCAAGAAAGGGTATAAAAGAATAAAATCTAATGACATAGCCTCCTTGTTCACCTGATCTGAACCCCATTGAGAACCTGTGGTCCATCATCAAATGTGAGATTTACAAGGAGGGAAAACAGTACACCTCTCTGAACAGTGTCTGGGAGGCTGTGGTTGCTGCTGCACGCAATGTTGATGGTGAACAGATCAAAACACTGACAGAATCCATGGATGGCAGGCTTTTGAGTGTCTTTGCAAAGAAAGGTGGCTATATTGGTCACTGATTTGTTTTTGTTTTGTTTTTGAATGTCAGAAATGTATATTTATGAATGTTGAGATGTTATATTGGTTTCACTGGTAAAAATAAATAATTGAAATGGGTATATATTTGTTTTTTGTTAAGTTGCCTAATAATTATGCACAGTAATAGTCACCTGCACACACAGATATCCCCCTAAAATAGCTATAACTAAAAACAAACTAAAAACTACTTCGAAAACTATTCAGCTTTGATATTAATGAGTTTTTTGGGTTCATTGAGAACATGGTTGTTGTTCAATAATAAAATTAATCCTCAAAAATACAACTTGCCTAATAATTCTGCACTCCCTGTATTCTGTTGCACTAGTGTTAGAAAATAGTCAGAGACCTCGGTGCATTACATGTTAAAATAGTTTTTTAGCACAAGGATATTATGAAAAATACTCTAAAATTCATTAAAATTATGGGGGGAAATAAAAAACTGAAATTTACCTCTTCCTATTACTAACACAGGCAAAGAGAATGACTGGGGCTGGAGGGAAGGGAGGAGCTATATATATATACAGCTCTGCTGTGGTGCTCTTTGCCACTTCCTGTTAGCAGGAGGTTAATATCCCACAAGGATGAAATCCGTGGACTCGTAGTATTTTGTAGAAGAAAGTGTGCACGTGTCTGCAGCACTATATGTCAACATTTTTAAAACAATTTTATACATTAGATGTCATTAGGGGAACACTAGATGGTAGTGCTATTTCATGTCATGTGCACGCTACCTACCTAGTTATCTCTTCAACAAAGAATATCATCAGAACGAAGCAAATTTGGTAATAGAAGTAAAATTTAAACTTTTTTAAAATTGTGTTCTTTATCTGAATAATGAAAGAAATATTTTGGGTTTAATGTCCCTTTAAGCGTCCTTGTTATATAGTGTTCTCTTGAAAAATAATTTAGTTCTTTCTTCTATTGCACCTCTAAACTAGATTAAAAAAAAAAAAGGTTTAGGATTTTAATACCATTTATTTAAAGGGACACTGAACCCCAAAAAAATATTTCATGATTCAGATAGAGCATGCAATTTTAAGCAACTTTCTAATTTACTCCTATTATCAATTTTTCTTCATTCTCTTGCTATCTTTATATAAAAAAGAAGACATCTAAGCTTTTTTCTTGGTTCAGAACTATGGACAGCAGTTTTTGATTGGTGGATGAATTTATCCACCCATCAGCAAGGACAACCTAGGTTGTTCACCAAAAATGGGCCAGCATCTAAACTTACATTCTTGCATTTCAAATAAAGATACCAAGAGAATAAAGAACATTTGATAGTAGGAGTAAATTAGAAAGTTGCTTAAAATGTCATGCTCTATCTGAATCACAAAAGAAAAAAAATTGGGTTCAGTGTCCCTTTAACATTTAAAATATCTCAACATCTATTCTAACTCGTACAAACAACTACTTATACAGTATCTGCCTAGATGGCTGCCCATTACATCCCATCTTCTTACACAAATCTATATCCAAAAATCTTCCTTACTGTGATGACTGAAAAATTCCACCAACATCTTAAACCCCACCTTGCATAATATCTCCAAAAAAAATCCCTATTTAACACCAGACAAACCGAAAAAGCTTATTCGCCTTACTAAATAAATGGTTAAAAGGGACATTAAACACATTGAGACAGTAATAAAAAATATTAAACCGTATATGTAAAAAAAAATATGAAATATACTTTCATTATTTATTTTGTCCGCTTTTCCTGTAATTCCATTCTGAAATTGTGAGCTGCTTCCGCTAGAAATGGAAGTGCAGAACACTGTTATATTACGCATAGCCATTGGCAGCACACTCTAGTGACCTACTTATAACTGCCTATAATTGGCCACCGCAGAGAAGGTAAACTAAATTACAACATGGCAGCTCCCATTGTTTTTTACTGTAGACCCAAACGTTACACTTATTTTGTCAATATTTAAACAGCTAATCAAACTTGAAACAATCCATCAACATGTTATTCTCAGACTAATCTTTTCTTTGAATGCATCACTATCTATGACTGCAGGTTCTCACAAGAGCCATTAGAACGCTGCTTCCCTACCCTTTCGCCACCTCTTAGGTGGCCAATTTCAATCTCCCCGGTCTTGCGCTTGTGTGCAATGCTGAATTCCTGCTGCGGAATTCAGCACCCCAGGAGAGCTGCGGCAGAAAGGGGCGCGTATGTATGCCTCTGTCCGCCTCATCTTGTTAAATCGACACCATAGTGTTTAATGTCCCTTTAAGAAAGAAAAGGTATAAATACATACAGAGAAGCCACTTTAGTCTTCTTAAAAAAAATGGTTAAGAAAGGAAAGCTGATGCAAGTATAAATACCGACTGAGTAACCACTTTGTTTTCAATAGTACAACAGAATCTGTGAAGGTTAACATATAATCACCTCAAAACTTTCCCAAGAAATCCTATGGGAGATTCATGGTGTATATCTGCTGTAATATGCCAACTATGGAAAGTGTACAAAAAAAGAAAAATCAGAAACAGTCTATAAATAATTCTCTGGCTTGTTCGACTGACAAGAAGTAGTCAGCAAAAGTGCTGAAATCGCTTGAGACTTAACATACAAACAGCTATGTAAAAGAAGTATAGCAGATTTAAAGAATCCAGAATGGACTTAAAAGAAGTGATTAAAAACAAAGTAAACATGTTTAGAGCACAATAGGTCATTCTAGTCATATAGAAGATGTCAATTCTGCTTCAACTAATTTGAAAATAAATAAAAAAATAATAAAAACAATAAAGAAAATAAAAGCTGAAAAGGTTTTACATTTTCAAATTGTGGCTAATTGTGTTTATAATTTATAACGCCGTTCAGAATCACAAACACGACAACGTAAAATGATTTCTGTAAAACAACATGTATTTTATTCCAAGTAATAATAAACAACAAAGAGAAGCAATGACGGTGGCTAAAATAAATGTCTGCTTGAAAAAAAGGTAATGTTCTTCCTCATAAGAAAGATAGTTGGAACATGTTTCAACATGAAACAACTCCAGGGTATTACCTAGAAGATATTTAATCACATTTACTTCCAAACAACTATTTTATTTACCAAAGAAAATGCAGAATTATATTAGTAAATTACCAGCTTATTTGCAAATGTCTTTAACCCATTTGTGGCAATACAATAGTGTTCACATCGGAACAAAGTTCTGATGTAAACACTATTAGTAAAAATGAAATCACATGATCGTTCATGCGATTGCATAATTTCAAGGCCGGAAATGGATCATGGGGGGACTGCCTATGCTACTAGGCACGCCCCCAGGCCAATTCTTGCCTTTGCCAAAAGGGGAAAGCTGCAGGACACACCATATATGGCAGGACGTTCCATGCCTAATGGCATAAAGAAGTTAAAGGGAAAATAAGGTCAAAATAATAGTTTCAGGATTCAGCTAAAAGCATGCAATTTAAAAAAAAATCAAAAATACAAATTCCGTTATCAAAATGTGCACATTATTTTTATATGCACACATCTAATGCTCTAAAGTGATATTAAACATTCTGCAAACAAGTACACACAACTAACGCTCTAAAGGGACAATAAACATTCTGCATACAAGTACACACATCTAATGTTCTAAAGGGACAATATACGTTCTGCATACAAGCACACACATATAACGCTCTAAAGGGACAATATACGTTATGCATACAAGTACACACATCTAATGCTCTAAAGGGACAATAACAATTTATGTAAGAACTTACCTGATAAATTAATTTCTTTCATATTAGCCAGAGTCCATGAGCTAGTGACGTATGGATATACAATCCTACCAGGAGGGGCAAAGTTTCCCAAACCTCAAAACCCCTCACCACACCCACAATTTAGTTTAACGAATAGCCAAGTAGTGGGGTGAAAAAGAAAGGAGTAAAAAGCATCAACAAAGGAATTTGGAAATAATTGTGCTTTATACAAAAAAAATCATAACCACCATAAAAAAAGGGGTTGGCCTCATGGACTCTTGCCAATATGAAAGAAATGAATTTATTAGGTAAGTTCTTACATAAATTATGTTTTCTTTCATGTAATTGGCAAGAGTCCATGAGCTAGTGACGTATGGGATAGCAATACCCAAGAAGTGGAACTCCACGCAAGAGTCACTAGAGAGGGAGGGATAAAATTAAAACAGCCATTTCACTGAAAAAAAATTAATCCACAACCCAAATATAAGTTTATTCTCATAAATAAAAGGAAAAACTTAAATCATAAGCAAAAGAATCAAACTGAAACAGCTGCCAGAAGAACTTTTCTACCAAAAAATGCTTCCGAAGAAGCAAATACATCAAAATGGTAGAATTTAGTAAATGTATGCAAAGAAGACCAAGCTGCTGCTTTGCAAATCTGATCAACTGAAGCTTCATTCTTAAAAGCTTAAGAAGTAGAAACTGATCTAGTAGAATGAGCTGTAATTCTCTGAGGCGGGGCTTTACCCGACTCCAAATAAGCTTGATGAATCAAAAGGTTTAACCACGATGCCAAAGAAACGGCAGAAGCCTTCTGACCTTTCCTGGAACCAGAAAAGATAACAAATAGACTAGAAGTCTTCCTGAAATCTTTAGTAGCTTCAACATAATATTTCAGAGCTCTCACCACATCCAAAGAATGTAAAGATCTCTCCAAAGAATTCTTAGGATTAGGACACAAAGAAGGGACAACAGTTTCTCTATTAATGTTGTTAGAATTCACAACCTTACGTAAGACTTTAAATGAAGTCAGAAAAGGAGATTCACAAAAGAGAAGATAATTCAAAAACTCTTCTAGCAGAAGAGATGGCCAAAAGGAACAACACTTTCCAAGAAAGTAGTTTAATGTCCAAAGAATGCATAGGCTCAAATGGAGGAGCCTGAACATCCTGCAAAAACAAATTAAGACTCCAAGGAGGAGAGATTGATTTAATGACAGCCTTGATACAAACCAAAGCCTGTACAAAACAGTGAATATCAGGAAGTTAGCAGAGTTGAGCAGAGATTTGTCCTTACAAGGAACTTGCAGACCAACCTTTATCCAAATCATCCTGAAAAAACTGTAAAATTCTAGGAATTCTAAAACAATGCCAAGAGAATTTATGAGAGGAACACCATGAAATGCAAGTCTTCCAAAATCAATAATAAATCTTTCTAGAAACAGATATACGAGCCTGTAACATAGTATTAATCACTGAATCAGAGAAGCCTCTATGACTAAGCACTAGGCGTTCAATTTCCATACCTTCAAATTTAATGATTTGAGATCCTGATGGAAAAACGGACCCTGAGACAGAAGGTCCTGTCTTAATGGAAGTGGTCAAGGTTGGTAACTGGACATCCGAACAAGATCTGCATACCAAAACCAGTGAGGCCATGCTGGAGCCCCCAGCAACACAAATGATTGTTCCATGATTATTTTGGAGATCACTCTTGGAAGAAAAACAAGACGCAGGAAAATATAAGCAGGTTGATAACACCAAGGAAGTGTTAACGCATCCACTGCTTCCGCCTGAGGATCCCTGGACCTAGACAGGAACCTGGGAAGTTTCTTGTTTAGATGAGATGCCATCAGATCTATTTCTGGAAGACCCCACATCTGAACAATTTGAGAAAACACATCTGGGTGGAGAGACCACTCTCCCGGATGTAAAGTCTGACGACTGAGATAATCCGCTTCCCAAGTGTCTATACCTGGAATATGAACTGCAGAAATTAGACAGGAGTTGGATTCCGCCCAAACAAGTATCCAAGATACTTCTTTCATAGCTTGAGGACAGTGAGTCCCACCCTGATGATTGACATATGCCACAGTTGTGATAGTGTCGGGTCTCTCTTCAATAGAGGCCAAAACTGAAGAGCCCTGAGATATTACCAAAATATTTATTGGTAATCTCACCTCTTGAGATTTCCAAACCCCTTGTGCTGTCAGAGATCCCCAAACAGCTCCCCAACCTGAAAGACTTGCATCTGTTGTGATCACAGTCCAGGTTGAACAAACGAAAGAGGCCCCTAGAACAATACGATGGTGATCTAACCACCAAGTCAGAGATAGTCGAACATTGGGATTTAAGGATATTAATTGTGATATCCTTGTATAATCCCTGCACCATTGGTTCAGCATACAAAGCTGGAGAGGTCTCATATGAAAACGAGCAAAGGGGATCGAGTCCGATGCTGCAGTCATCAGACCTAAAACTTCCATGCACAAAGCTACTGAAGGGAAGGACTGAGACTGAAGGTTCTGACAGGCTGCAACCAATTTCAAACATCTCTAGTCCGTTAGAGATAAAGTCATGGACACTGAATCTATCTGGAAACCTAAAAAGGTTACCCTTGTCTGAGGAATCAAACAACTTTTTTGTAAATTGATCCTCCAACCATGTTTTTGAAGAAACAACACTAGTTGATTCATGTGAGATTCTGCAGAACGTAAAAACTGAGCAAGTACCAAGATATCGTCCAAATAAGGAAACACCGCAATACCCCTCTCTCTAATTACAGAGTAGGGCACAGAGAACCTTTGAAAATATTCTTGGAGCTGTCACTAGGCCAAAAGGAAGAGCAACAAATTGGTAATGCTTGTCTAAAAAAGAGAATCTCAGGAACTGATAGTGATCTGGATGAATCGGAATATGAAGATATGCATCCTGTAAGTCTATTGTGGACATATAATGCCCTTGCAGAACAAAAGGCAGAATAGTCCTTATAGTCACCATTTTGAATGTTGATATTCTTACATATCGATTCAAAATTTTTAGATCCAAAACTGGTCTGAATTAATTTTCTTTCCTTGGGACAATGAATAGATTTGAATAAACCCCTAGACCCTGTTCCTGAAACGGAACTGGCATGATTACCCCTGATAACTTCAGGTCTTAAACACACTTCAGGAAAGCCTGAGCCTTTACTGGGTTTGCAGAGATGAGTGAGAAAAAAAAATCTTCTCACAGGCGGTCTTACTCTGAATCCTATTTTGTACCCCTGAGAGACAATACTTTGAATCCATTGATTTTGGACCGAATTGGTCCAAACATCTTTGAAAAATCTTAATCTGCCCCCTACCAGCTGAGCTGGAATGAGGGTCGCACCTTCATGCAGACTTGGGGGCTGGCTTTGATCTCTAAAATGGCTTGGATTTATTCCAATTCGAGGAAGGCTTCCAATTGGAAACAGATTCCTTGTGAGAGGGATTAGGCTTCTGTTCCATATTTTGCTGAAAGGAGCGAAAACGGTTAGAAGCTTTAGATTTATCCTTAGGTCTTTTATCCTGAGGCAAAAAAAAACTCCTTTCCCCCCAGTGACAGTTGAAATTATTGAATCCAACTGAGAAATAAATAAATTTTTAAATAACAGCATTCCAAGATTTAAGCCCCAATGCTCTTCTAGCTAAAATAGCTAAGGACATAGATTTAACATCAATTTTGAGGATATCAAAAATGGCATCACACATAAAATTATTAGCATGTTGAATCAAGTTAACAATGCTAGACAAATCATGATTCAATACTTGTTGCGCTAAAGTTTCCAACCAAAAAGTTGAAGCAGCTGCAACATCAGCCAAAGAAATTGCAGGCCTAAGAAGATCACCTGAATATAAATAGGCTTTCCTTAGATAAGATTCAAGTTTCCTATCTAAAGGATCTTTAAAAGAAGTACTATCTTCCGTAGGAATAGTAGTACGTTTAGCAAGAGTAGAGATAGCCCCATCAACTTTGGGGATATTTTCCCAAAACTCCAATCTAACTGCTGGCAAAGGATACAATTTTTTAAACCTTGAAGAAGGAATAAAAGAAGTACCAGGCCTATTCCATTCCTTAGTAATCATATCAGAAATAGCATCAGGAACTGGAAAAACCTCTGGAATAACCAAAGGAGGTTTATAAACAGAATTTAAATGTTTACTAGTTTTAATATCAAGACTAGTTTCCTCCATATCCAGTGTAATCAACACATCTTTTAACAAAGAACAAATATACTCCAATTTAAATAAATAAGATTTCTGAACCAGATAGATCCCCATCAGAGAAGGATAATTTAGCATGTTGCCGGTCATTTAAAATTTCATCAACTTTATGAGAAGTTTTAAAAGACCTTCTACGTTTATTAGAAGGCGGGATGGCAGACAAAGCCTTCTGAATAGAATCAGAAATAAATTATTTTAAATTTACAGGTATATCTTGTGCATTAGATGTTGAGGGAACAGCAACAGGTAATGAACTACTACTGATGGATACATTCTCTGCATGTAAAAGTTTATCATGACAACTATTACAAACCCTCCACAAGTTTACAACAAATGCACTTAGCTTTGGAAGAACTGTTATCAGGCAGCAGGGTCCCAACAGTGATTTCTGAGACGGGATCATATTGAGACATCTTGCAAATGTAAGAGAAAAAAAAACAACATAAAGCAAAATGATCAATTTCCTTATATGGCAGTTTCAGGAATGGGAAAAAATGCAAACAGCAGAGCCCTCTGATAGAGAAAAAAGGCAAGAGGCATATAGAAATGGGGTCTTAAATAATGAAAATATTTGGCGCCAAGTATGACGCATAACAAACAGAAAAATATTTTTTGGCGCCAAAAACTTCCGGAAAAGACACACTTGCATCACAGATGACGCAATCTTGTGACGGACTCATCGTCGACTAAGACGCTGGAAATGACGAATTTACGTCAACGAACGTAATTTCACGCCCAAAAAAATCTTGCGCCAAGAATGACGCAATAAACTTTTTTGCGCCCTCGCAAGCCTAATTCTGACCGCGAATTTAAAAGACAGTAAATTTGAAAAAGACTATACCCCCCCAGGTAAGAAAAAAAAAATTCCTAAAAAAACATAACTTATGTAAGAACTTACCTGATAAATTCATTTCTTTCATATTGGCAAGAGTCCATGAGCTAGTGACGTATGGGATATACAATCCTACCAGGAGGGGCAAAGTTTCCCAAACCTCAAAATGCCTATAAATACACCCCTCACCACACCCATAATTCAGTTTAACAAATAGCCAAGCAGTGGGGAGATAAAGAAAGGAGTAGAAAGCATCAATAAAAGAAATTTGGAAATAATTGTGCTTTATACAAAAAATCATAACCACCATAAAAAGGGTGGGCCTCATGGACTCTTGCCAATATGAAAGAAATGAATTTATCAGGTAAGTTCTTACATAAATTATGTTTTCTTTCATGTAATTGGCAAGAGTCCATGAGCTAGTGACGTATGGTATAGCAATACCCAAGATGTGGAACTCCACGCAAGAGTCACTAGAGAGGGAGGGATAAAAAACAGCCATTTTCCGCTGAAAAAATTAATCCACAACCCAAAAAAAATAAGTTTATTTTCATAAATGAAAGAAAAAAGCTTAAATCAAAAGCAGAAGAATCAAACAAACAGCTGCCTGAAGAACTTTTCTACCAAAAATTGCTTCTGAAGAAGCAAATACATCAAAACGGTAGAATTTAGTAAATTTATGCAAAGAGGACCAAGTCAACGCTTTGCAAATCTGATCAACTGAAGCTTCATTCTTAAAGAACCACGAAGTGGAGACTGATCTAGTAGAATGAGCTGTGATTCTCTGAGGTGGGGCCTGACCCAACTCCAAATAAGCTTGATGAATCAAAAGTTTCAACCAAGAAGCCAAGGAAATAGCAGAAGCCTTCTGACCTTTCCTAGGACCAGAAAATAAAACAAATAGACTGGAAGTCTTCCTGAAATATTTAGTAGCTTCCACATAATATTTCAAAGCTCTTACCACATCCAAAGAATGTAAGGATCTCTCCAAAGAATTCTTAGGATTAGGACACAAGGAAGGGACAACAATTTCTCTATTAATGTTGTTAGAATTCACAACCTTATGTAAATAATTGAAAAGAAGTCCTCAAAACTGCCTTATCCTGATGAAAAATCAGAAAAGGAGACTCACAAGAAAGAGCAGATAGCTCAGAAACTCTTCTAGCAGAAAAGATAGCCAAAAGGAACAACACTTTCCAAGAAAGTAGTTTAATGTCCAAAGAAAGCATAGGCTCAAATGGAGGAGCCTGTAAAGCCTTCAGAACCAAATTAAGACTCCAAGGAGGAGAAATTGATTTAATGACAGGCTTAATACGAACTAAAGCCTGTACAAAACAGTGAATATCAGGGAGTATAGCAATCTTTCTGTGAAATAAAACAGAAAGAGCAGATATTTGTCCCTTCAATGAACTTGCAGACAAACCCTTATCCAAACCATCCTGAAGAAACTGGAAAATTCTAGTAATTCTAAAAGAATGCCAAGAGAATTTATGAGAAGAACACCATGAAATGTAAGTCTTCCAAACTCTATAATAAATCTTTCTAGAGACAGATTTACGAGCTTGTAACATAGTATTAATCACTGAGTCAGAGAAACCTCTATGACTTAGTACTAAGCGTTCAATTTACATACCTTCAAATTTAATGATTTGAGATCCTGATGGAAAAACGGACCTTGAGACAGTAGGTCCGGCCTTAACTGAAGTGGCCAAGGCTGGCAACTGGACATCTGAACCAGATCCGCATACCAAAACCTGTGTGGCCACCAACAACACAAATGATTGTTCCATGATGATTTAGGAGATCACTCTTGGAAGGAGAACTAGAGGCGGGAAAATGTAAGCAGGATGATAACACCAAGGAAGTGTCAGCGCATCCACTGCTTCCGCCTGAACATCCCTGGACCTGGACAGGTATCTGGGAAGTTTCTTGTTTAAATGAGAGGCCATGAGATCTCTCTCTGGAAGACCCCACATCTGAACAATCTGAGAAAACACATCTGGATGGAGAGACCACTCCCCTGAATGTAAAGTCTGACGGCTGAGATAATCCACCTTCCAATTGTCTACACGTTGGATATGCACCGCAGAGATTAGACAGGAGCTGGATTCCGCCAAGAAAGTATCCGAGATACTTCTTTCATAGCTTGGGGACTGTGAGTTCCACCCTGATGATTGACATATGCCACTGTTGTGAGATTGTCCGTTTGAAAACAAATGAACGGTTTTCTCTAACAAAGGCCAAAACTGAAGAGCTCTGAGAATTGCATGGAGTTCTAAAATATTGATTGGTAATCTCGCCTCTTGAGATTTCCAAACCCCTTGTGCTGTCAGAGATCATCAAACAGCTCCCCAACCTGAAAGACTCGCATCTGTTGTGATCACAGTCCAGGTTGACCGAACAAAAGAAGCCCCTTGAACCAAACGATGGTGATCTATCCACCACGTCAGAGAGTGTCGTACATTGGGATTTAAGGATATTAATTGTGATATCTTTGTATAATCTCTGCACCATTGGTTCAGCATACAAAGCTGAAGAGGTCTCATGTGAAAACGAGCAAAGGGGATCGCGTCTGATGCTGCAGTCATGAGACCTAAAACTTCCATGCACATAGCCACTGAAGGGAATGACTGAGACTGAAGGTGCCGGCAGGCTGCAATCAATTTTAAACGTCTTTGTCTGTTAGAGACAGAGTCATGGACACTGAATCTATCTGTAAGCCTAAAAAGGTGACCCTTGTCTGAGGAATCAAGAAACTTTTTGGTAAATTGATCCTCCAACCATGTTTCCGAAGAAACAACACTAGTTGATTTGTGTGAGATTCTGCAGAACGTAAAGACTGAGCTAGTACCAAGATATCGTCCAAATAAGGAAACACCGCAATACCCTGTTCTCTGATTACAGAGAGTAGGGCATCTAGAACCTTTGAAAAGATTCTTGGAGCTGTTGCTAGGCCAAATGGAAGAGCAACAAATTGGTAATGCTCGTCTAGAAAAGAGAATCTCAGAAACTGATAATGTTCTGGATGAATCGGAATATGAAGGTATGCATCCTGCAAGTCTATTGTGGACATATAATGTCCTCGCTGAGCAAAAGGCAGAATAGTCCTTAGAGTCACCATCTTGAAAGTTGGTACTCTTACATAACGATTGAACATTTTCAGGTCCAGAACTGGTCTGAATAAATTTTCCTTCTTTGGGTCAATGAATAGATTTTAATAAAACTCCAAACCTTGTTCCTGAAAAGGAACTGGCATGATTACCCCTGAAGACTCCAGGTCTGAAACACACTTCAGGAAAGCCTGAGCTTTTACTGGATTTGCTGGGATACGTGAGAGAAAAAAAAATAACTTCTCACAGGAGGTCTTACTCTGAATCCTATTCGATACCCTTGAGAGACAATGTTCGGAATCCATTGATTTTAGACAGAATTTATCCAAATATCCTTGAAAAACCTTAATCTGCCCCGTACCAGCTGAGCTGAAATGAGGGCCGCACCTTCATGCAGACTTAGGGGCTGATTTTGGTTTCTTAAATGGCTTGGATTTATTCCAATTTGAGGAAGGCTTCCAATTGGAAACAGATTCCTTGGGGGAAGGATTAAGTTTTTGTTCCTTATTTTGACGAAAGGAACGAAAACGGTTAGAAGCCTTAGGTTTTTTTATCCTGAAGCAGAAAAACTCCCTTTCCCCCAGTGACAGTTGAAATAATAGAATACAACTGAGAACCAAATAAATTATTACCTTGGAAAGAAAGAGATAGTAATCTAGATTTAGATGTCATATCAGCATTCCAAGATTTAAGCCACAAAGCTCTTCTAGCTAATATAGCTAAAGACATGGATCTAACATCAATTTTGATAATATCAAAAATGGCATCCCAAATAAAATGATTAGCATATTGCAGTAAGCGAATAATGCTAGATATGACAGAATCCAATTCTTGTTGCGCTAAATTCTCCAACCAGAAAATTGATGCAGCCACAACATCAGCCAAAGAAATTGCAGGTCTGAGAAGATGACCTGAATATAAATAGGCCTTATTTAGATAAGATTCAAGCTTCCTATCTAAAGGATCCTTAAAGGAAGTACTATCTTCCATGGGAATAGTGGTACGTTTAGCAAGCGTAGAAATAGCCCCATCAACTTTGGGGATTTTTTCCCAAAACTCTATAGAATTTGCTGGTAAAGGATACAATTTTTTAAACCTTGAAGAAGGAATAAAAGAAGTACCTGGCTTATTCCATTCCTTAGAAATCATATCAGAAATAGCCTCAGGAATAGGAAAAAACCCTGGAGAAATCACAGGAGGTTTAAAAACAGCATTTAAACGTTTATTAGACTGAACGTCAAAAGGACTGGTTACCTCAATATCCAAAGTAATTAACACTTCTTTTAATAAAGAACGCATATACTATATTCTAAATAAATAAGTAGATTTGTCAGTGTCAATGTCTGAGGAAGGATCTTCTGTATCAGATAGATCCTCATCAGAAGAGGATAAATTATTATGTTGTTGGTCATTTGAAATTTCATCAACTGAATGAGAAGTTTTAAAAAACCTTTTACGTTTATTAGAAGGTGGAAATGCAGACAAAGCCTTCTGGATAGAATCAGAAACAAATTCTTTAAAATTCATAGGTATATCATGTACATTAGAAGTTGAAGGAACTGCAACTGGCAATGTACTATTACTGATGGACACACTATCTGCATGTAAAAGTTTATCATGACAACTATTACAAATGACATTCGGCGAAATAATTTCCACAATTTTACAACAAATGCACTTAGCTTTGGTAGAACCGATGTCAGACAGCAATGTTCCAGCAGAAACTTCTGAGGCAGGATCAGATTGAGACATCTTGCAAAATTTAAAAGAAAAAACAACATATAAAGCAAAATTATCAATTTCCTTATATGACAGTTTCAGGAATGGGAAAAAATGCAAATAGCATAGCCCTCTGATAGAGAAAAAGTTTGGCGCCAACGTAACTGAAAACTTTTTTGGCGCCAATAATAACCGGAAATGACACACTCGCGTCACTAATGACACAACCGCGTGTAAGGCTTCGGCAATAAAGTTTAGCATTTGACGAACCCGCAGGCCTAATACCGCCCGCAATTTGCAAGAAGTAGTCAATTGAAAAAAAGACTAAACCCCAGGTAAGAAAGAAATTTCTTAAAAAATTTTTATTTTCCCCAAATATGAAAATGACAGTCTGCAGAAGGAAATACATGAACCTGACTCATGGCAAATACAATACATATATTTAGAACTTTATAGAAATGCATAAAGTGCCAAACCATAGCGGAGGTGTCAAGTAATAAAAAACATACTCACCAAAAGACACCCATCCACATATAGCAGATAGCCAAACCAGTACTGAAACAGTTATCAGTAGAGGTAATGGTAAATTGAGAGTATACCGTAGACCTGAAAAGGGAGGTAGGAGATGAATCTCTATGACCGATAACAGAGAACCTATGAAATAGACCCCCGTTAGGGAAATCATCGTATTCAATAAGTGATACTCCCTTCATGTCCCTCTGACATTCGCTGTACTCTGAGAGGAATCGGGCTTCAACAATGCTGAGAAGCGCATATCAACATAGAAATCTTAGCACAAACTTACTTCACCACCTCCATAGGAGGCAAAGTTTGTAAAACTGAATTGTGGGTGTGGTGAGGGGTGTATTTATAGGCATTTTGAGGTTTGGGAAACTTTGCCCCTCCTGGTAGAATTGTATATCCCATACGTCACTAGCACATAGACTCTTGCCAATTACATGAAAGAAAAAACATTTCCCAGATATGAAACTGACAGTCTGCAAAAGGAAATATACTGAAAACCTGAATCATGGCAAATATAAGTACAATACATATATTTAGAAATTTATATAAATACATAAAGTGCCAAACCATAGCTGAGAGTGTCTTAAGTAATGAAAACATACTTACCAAAAGACACCCATCCACATAAAGCAGATAGCCAAACCAGTACTGAAACGGTTATAAGTAGAGGTAATGGAATATGAGAGTATATCGTCGATCTGAAAAGGGAGGTAGGAGATTAATCTCTACGACCGATAACAGAGAACCTATGAAATAGATCTCCCGTGAGGAAAACCATTGCATTCAATAGGTGATACTCCCTTCACTGTACTCTGAGAGGAATCGGGCTTCAAAATGCTGAGAAGCGCATATCAACATAGAAATCTTAGCACAAACTTACTTCACCATCTCCATAGGAGGCAAAGTTTGTAAAACTGAATTGCGGGTGTGGTGAAGGGTGTATTTATAGGCATTTTGAGGTTTGGGAAACTTTGCCCCTCCTGGTAGGATTGTATATCCCATACGTCACTAGCTCATGGACTCTTGCCAATTACATGAAAGAAAAACATTCTGCATACAAGTGCATACATCTAATGCTCTAAAGGGACAATATACGTTCTGCATACAAGTGCATACATCTAATGCTCTAAAGGGACAATAACCATTCTGCATACAAGTGCACACATCTAATGCTCTAAAGGGACAATAACCATTCTGCATACAAGTACACACATCTAATTCTCTAAAGCAGAGCTTTCCAAACTTTTCATGTTGGTGACACACTTTGTAGACCTACATAATTTCGCGACACAGTAATTCAGTTGTACTAGCAAACAGGAGGTTAAACTAACTTGTTTTAAGAGATACAGACACATACATAAATTATATAATAACAAAATGCATTTACAAGTAACAGTATGTATGTGCAAGAATTAAAAAAAGTTTAACACCAATAGCTACTTACTATTTTAATGGGCTGTATGAGGTTGATGGGATGAACACAGTTTCTGAATATTTAGTGGAATTTTAGATAAAGACACTCTCATTTCATAATCAAGCATTTTTAAGTTTCCACTTCCTATCCATATATCAAGAGCAGGAGCAGCAATGCACTACTGGGAGCTAGTTGCAAAAAAATCCCACTGACTTCTGACTTCAGCTCAGCATTTAAGCTGCCACCGTCAGAGCTCTGCGAGTCCGACTGACTACTGCCCGCGCTGCAAACACACTGCTGTCCCACTCACTGGCTACACTTGCAGTCAGGAACCAATGTGCCGCCAAATCCGCCAATGGTAATAGTTTCAGTTCCCACTGAGCTGTGCCTATTGGTTAAGATGATCTGTGACCCACTAGGTATCAATCACGTGTCAACCATGTGATATGCGTAGCAGGCAGGTGGAAAGTCAGAAACCAAAAAACAATTAAAAAAAAAAAATTAAATTAAAAAAAATTTGTGCTGAAGCAGGGACACACCTATACACTGCTGCCGACACACTAGTGTGTCCCGACACACAGTTTGGAAAGCACTGCTCTAAAGAGACAAACATTCTGCATACAAGAACACACATCTAATGCACTAAAGGAACAATAAACATGCTGCATACAAGTACACACATCTAATGCTCTAAAGGGACAATAAACATTCTGCATACAAGTACACACATCTAATGCTCTAAAGGGACAAACATTCTGCATACAAGTGCGCACATCAAATGCTCTAAAGGGACAATAAACATTCTGCATACAGGTACACACATCTAATGCTCTAAAGGGACAATAACCATTCTGAATACAAGTACACACATCTAATGCTCTAAAGCAGTGCTTTCCAAGCTGTGTGTCGTGACACAGTGTGTCGGCGGCAGTGTGTAGGTGTGTCCCTGCTTCAGTACAAATGTTTTTGAATTTTAAATTCTTAACTAAAAAAAATGTTTGGTTTCCGACTTTCTGCCTGCCTGCAATGCATGTCACGTGGTTGACATGTGATTGATACCTAATGGGTCACAGATCATCTTAACCTATTGTCGCAGCTTAGCGGGAACTGAAACTATTCTAATTGGCGGCACATTGGCTCCTGACTGCATGTGTAGTCTCCTCAATCGTCTCGTGACTGCACGTGAAGTCAGTCAGTAGGACAGAAGTGTGTTTGCATAGCGGGCAGTAGTCAGTCGGACTCGCAAAGCTCTAAAGGGCAGCGGCTTAAACGCTGAGCTGAAGACAGAAGACAAAGTGTTGGGGGTTTTTTTGCAGCTAGCGCCTAGTAGTGTATTGCTGATCCTGCTCTTCATATATGAATAGGAAGCTTAAAAATGCTTGATAATGAAATGCGAGTGTCTATCTAATATTACACTAAATATTCAGAAACTGTGTTCATCACATCAAACTCATACATCCCATTAAAATAGTAAGTAGCTATTCGGATTATTAAACTTTTTTTTTTTAATTCTTGCACATACTTCCATACGGTTACTTGTAAATAAATACATTTTGTTATTATATAAATTTATGTATGTGTCTGTATCTCTTCAAACAAGTTAGTTTAACCTCCTGTTAGTTAGTACAACTGAATTATTGTGTCGCGAAATGATGTAGGTCTAAAAAGTGTGTCACCAACAAGAAAAGTTTGGAAAATAAACATTCTGCATATAAGTACAGACATCTAATGCTCTAAAGGGACAATATACGTTCTGCATACAAGTACACACATCTAATGCTCTAAAGGGACAATAAACATTCTGCATACAAGTACACACATCTAATGCTCTCAAGCAGTGTTTCTCAACCGCGGTCCTCAAGGACCCCCAACAAATAATTACCTTTTTCTAGAGCACAGCAATGACGAAACTGGCTTCATCCAATCACGGCGTGGCCTCACGAGATGGACGCTCTGGTGTGCACGCCATGATTGGAGGAAGCCGGTTTAGTCATTGCTGACATACAGAGGAGCTGCGTGCGGGGGATTGACGGTCCTGCTTTGCTGAAGAAAAAAAGGTATTTTTAAAAATATGGTGCAATGTAAAGTTTCATGAATGAAAGTGCCCCTGTTTTTAATAGTATTTTAAAAACCAGGCACTCATTCATGAAACTTTAATTACACTTTAAAAGGACATAAACATGGGAAGAAAAAACAAAAAAAAAACTTTTGGGTTTCAGATATAGCATACAATTTTCAGATTTACTTTTTGAATTAAAATTTGCTTAAAGGGTCAATAAACACCAAGTATATTAATATAACAATGTTGGTTATGCAAAACTGGGGAATGGCAAATAAAGGGATCTATCTTTTAACATTGTTTAAAAAGATAGATCCCTTTATTTGCCATTCCCCAGTTTTGCATAACCAACGTTGTTATATTATACTTTTTACCTCTGTGATTATCTCAGATCTTTTGATAAACTTGCATTTCAGGCAATTAGTCCGGACCCTTAAATAACTCCATGGGGTGAGCACAATGTTATCAACATGGCACACATGAACTAATGCCCTCTAGCTGTGAAAAACTTTAAAATGCATTCAGATAAGAGGCGGCCTTCAAGGACTTAGAAATTGGCAAATGAGCCTACCTAGGTTTAGTTTTCAACTAAGAATACCAAAAGAACAAAGCAAATCTGATGATAAAAGTAAATTGGAAAGTTATTTAAAATTACATGACCTAATTTTAATTTGGACTTCACTGTCCCTTTAAATCTATTAGTATCCATTATTGAAGGAGAGCAATGCTCTTCTGGGGCCTAGTCAAAAACGTTGTGCGAGACAGTGATAAGTAAAGTAGCTCACAGTAGCACATTGCTTTCGAGCTTACCTATGTATGCTTTTAAAAAACGGATACCAATAGAATGAAGCAAATTAGATAAGAGAAGTCATTTTGAAAATTGCATGTTGTTTCTGAATCATGAAAGTTTAATTTTTAATTTACTGACCCATTAATGCCATTGCTGCAAATCTATGTACAGAGAATCAACCCATACTAAGTTTCAAGAAGTTCACTGAAAAAACAGAATTTATGTTTACCTGATAAATTACTTTCTCCAACGGTGTGTCCGGTCCACGGCGTCATCCTTACTTGTGGGATATTCTCTTCCCCAACAGGAAATGGCAAAGAGCCCAGCAAAGCTGGTCACATGATCCCTCCTAGGCTCCGCCTACCCCAGTCATTCGACCGACGTTAAGGAGGAATATTTGCATAGGAGAAACCATATGTTACCGTGGTGACTGTAGTTAAAGAAAATAAATTATCAGACCTGATTAAAAAAACCAGGGCGGGCCGTGGACCGGACACACCGTTGGAGAAAGTAATTTATCAGGTAAACATAAATTCTGTTTTCTCCAACATAGGTGTGTCCGGTCCACGGCGTCATCCTTACTTGTGGGAACCAATACCAAAGCTTTAGGACACGGATGAAGGGAGGGAGCAAATCAGGTCACCTAAATGGAAGGCACCACGGCTTGCAAAACCTTTCTCCCAAAAATAGCCTCAGAAGAAGCAAAAGTATCAAATTTGTAAAATTTAGAAAAAGTGTGCAGTGAAGACCAAGTCGCTGCCTTACATATCTGATCAACAGAAGCCTCGTTCTTGAAGGCCCATGTGGAAGCCACAGCCCTAGTGGAGTGAGCTGTGATTCTTTCAGGAGGCTGCCGTCCGGCAGTCTCATAAGCCAATCGGATAATGCTTTTAATCCAGAAGGAGAGAGAGGTAGAAGTTGCTTTTTGACCTCTCCGTTTACCAGAATAAACAACAAACAGAGACAAAGTTTGTCTGAAATCCTTAGTAGCTGCTAAGTAAAATTTGAGAGCACGAACTACATCCAAGTTGTGCAACAAACGTTCCTTCTTTGAAACTGGATTAGGACACAAAGAAGGCACAACTATCTCCTGGTTAATGTTTTTGTTAGAAACAACTTTTGGAAGAAAACCAGGTTTAGTACGCAAAACCACCTTATCTGCATGGAACTCCAGATAAGGAGAAGAACACTGCAGAGCAGATAATTCTGAAACTCTTCTAGCAGAAGAAATTGCAACCAAAAACAAAACTTTCCAAGATAATAACTTAATATCAACGGAATGTAAGGGTTCAAACGGAACCCCCTGAAGAACTGAAAGAACTAGGTTGAGACTCCAAGGAGGAGTCAAAATTTTGTAAACAGGCTTGATTCTAACCAGAGCCTGAACAAAGGCTAGAACATCTGGCACAGCTGCCAGCTTTTTGTGAAGAAACACAGACAAGGCAGAAATCTGTCCCATCAAGGAACTTGCAGATAATCCTTTTTCCAATCCTTCTCGAAGGAAGGATAGACTCTTAGGAATCTTAACCTTGTCCCAAGGGAATCCTGCAGATTCACACCAACAGATATACCAAATTATGTGGTAATTTTTCTGGTTACAGGCTTTCAGGCCTGAACAAGAGTATTAATAACAGAATCTGAGAACCCTCGCTTTGATAAGATCAAGCGTTCAATCTCCAAGCAGTCAGCTGGAGTGGGTCGAACGGACCTAGAACAAGAAGGTCTCGTCTCAAAGGTAGCTTCCATGGTGGAGCCGATGACATATTCACCAGATCTGCATACCAAGTCCTGCGTGGCCACGCAGGAGCTATCAAAATCACCGACGCCCTCTCCTGATTGATCCTGGCTACCAGCCTGGGGATGAGAGGAAACGGCGGGAACACATAAGCTAGTTTGAAGGTCCAAGGTGCTACTAGTGCATCCACTAGAGCCGCCTTGGGATCCCTGGATCTGTACCCGTAGTAAGGAACTCTGAAGTTCTGACGAGAGGCCATCAGATCCATGTCTGGAATGCCCCACGGTTGAGTGACTTGGGCAAAGACTTCCGGATGGAGTTCCCACTCCCCCGGATGCAATGTCTGACGACTCAGAAAATCCGCTTCCCAATTTTCCACTCCTGGGATGTGGATAGCAGACAGGTGGCAGGAGTGAGACTCCGCCCATAGAATGATTTTGGTCACTTCTTCCATCGCTAGGGAACTCCTTGTTCCCCCCTGATGGTTGATGTATGAACTTGGCCCTCGCTAGCTGAGGCCAAGCTTTGAGAGCATTGAATATCGCTCTCAGTTCCAGAATATTTATCGGTAGAAGAGATTCTACCCGAGACCAAAGACCCTGAGCTTTCAGGGATCCCCAGACCGCGCCCCAGCCCATCAGACTGGCGTCGGTCGTGACAATGACCCACTCTGGTCTGCGGAAGGTCATCCCTTGTGACAGGTTGTCCAGGGACAGCCACCAACGGAATGAGTCTCTGGTCCTCTGATTTACTTGTATCTTCGGAGACAAGTCTGAATAGTCCCCATTCCACTGACTGAGCATGAACAGTTGTAATGGTCTTAGATGAATGCGCACAAAAGGAACTATGTCCATTGCCGCTACCATCAAACCTATCACTTCCATGCACTGCGCTATGGAAGGAAGAGGAACGGAATGAAGTATCCGACAAGAGTCTAGAAGTTTTGTTTTTCTGGCTTCTGTCAGAAAAATCCTCATTTCTAAGGAGTCTATTATAGTTCCCAAGAAGGGAACCCTCGTTGACGGAGATAGAGAACTCTTTTCCACGTTCATTTTCCATCCGTGAGATCTGAGAAAGGCCAGGACAATGTCCGTGTGAGCCTTTACTTGAGGAAGGGACGACGCTCGAATCAGAATGTCGTCCAAGTAAGG
Source organism: Bombina bombina (assembly GCF_027579735.1). Lineage (NCBI taxonomy): Eukaryota > Metazoa > Chordata > Amphibia > Anura > Bombinatoridae > Bombina > Bombina bombina. The sequence continues at coordinate 300,327,182 of NC_069500.1, read as the reverse complement.
TACTACAGCAATGCCCCTTGGTCTTAGCACCGCCAGAAGGGACCCTAGTACCTATGAGAAAATCCTAGGAGCAGTGGCTAATCCGAAAGAAAACGCCACGAACTGGAAATGCTTGTCCAGGAATGCAAACCTTAGGAACCGATGATGTTCCTTGTGGATAGGAATATGTAGATACGCATCCTTGAAATCCACCTTGGTCATGAATTGACCTTCCTGGATGGAAGGAAGAAGTGTTCGAATGGTTTCCATCTTGAACGATGGAACCTTGAGAAACTTGTTCAAGATCTTGAGATCTAAGATTGGTCTGAACGTTCCCTCTTTTTTGGGAACTATGAACAGATTGGAGTAGAACCCCATCCCTTGTTCTCCTAATGGAACAGGATGAATCACTCCCATTTTTAGCAGGTCTTCTACCCAATGTAAGAATGCCTGTCTTCTTATGTGGTCTGAAGACAACTGAGACCTGTGGAACCTCCCCCTTGGAGGAAGCCCCTTGAACTCCAGAGAATAACCTTGGGAGACTATTTCTAGCGCCCAAGGATCCAGAACATCTCTTGCCCCAGCCTGAGCGAAGAGAGAGAGTCTGCCCCCCACCAGATCCGGTCCCGGATCGGGGGCCCGCATTTCATGCTGTCTTGGTAGCAGTGGCAGGTTTCCTGGCCTGCTTTCCTTTGTTCCAGCCTTGCATAGGTCTCCAGGCTGGATTGGCTTGAGAAGTATTACCTTCCTGCTTAGAGGACGTAGCCCTTGGGGCTGATCCGTTTCTGCGAAAGGGACGAAACTTAGGTTTATTTTTGGTCTTGAAAAGACCTATCCTGAGGAAGGGCGTGGCCCTTGCCCCCAGTGATATCAGAGATAATCTCTTTCAAGTCAGGGCCAAAGAGTGTTTTCCCCTTGAAAGGAATGTCAAGCAATTTGTTCTTGGAAGACGCATCCGCTACCCAAGATTTTAACCAAAGCGCTCTGCGCCACAATAGCAAACCCAGAATTTTTTCGCCGCTAACCTAGCCAATTGCAAGGTGGCGTCTAGGGTGAAAGAATTAGCCAATTTAAGAGCACGAATTCTGTCCATAATCTCCTCATAAGAAGAAGAATTACTAATAATCGCCTTTCCTAGCTCATCAAACTAGAAACACGCGGCTGCAGTGACAGGGACAATGCATGCAATTGGTTGTAGAAGGGAACCTTGCTGAACAAACATCTTTAGCAGACCTTCTAATTTTTTATCCATAGGATCTTGGAAAGCACAACTATCTTCTATGGGTATAGTGGCGCGCTTGTGTAGAGTAGAAACCGCCCCCTCGACCTTGGGGACTGTCTGACATCAGTCCTTTCTGGGGTCGATTATAGGAAAACAATTTTATAAATATGGGGGGAGGTACTAAAGGTATACCGGGCCTGTCTCTTTACTAACAATGTACGCCACCCGCTTGGATATAGGAAAAGCTTCGGGGGGCCCCGGGGCCTCTAAGAACTTTTCCATTTTACATAGTGGTTCTGGAATGACCAGATAATCACAATCATCCAAATTGGATAACACCTCCTTAAGCAGAGCGCGGAGATGTTCCAACTTAAATTTAAAATTAATCACATCAGGTTCAGCTTGGTGAGAAATGTTTCCTGAATCTGAAATTTCTCCCTCAGACAAAACCTCCCTGGCCCCCTCAGACTGGTGTAGGGGCCCTTCAGAAACCATATCATCAGCGTTCTCATGCTCTACAGAATTTTCTAAAACAGAGCAGTCGCGCTTTCGCTGATAAGTGGGCATATTGGCTAAAATGTTTTTGATAGAATTATCCATTACAGCCGTTAAATGTTGCATAGTAAGGAGTATTGGCGCACTAGATGTACTAGGGGCCTCCTGTATGGGCAAGACTGGTGTAGACGAAGTAGGGGATGATGCAGTACCATGCTTACTCCCCTCACTTGAGGAATCATCTTGGGCATCATTTTTACTAAATTTTTTTATGACATAAAATACATATAGTTAAATGAGAAGGAACCTTGGTTTCCCCACAGTCAGAACACAATCTATCTGGTAGTTCAGACATGTTAAACAGGCATAAACTTGATAACAAAGCACAAAAAACGTTTTAAAATAAAACCGTTACTGTCACTTTAAATTTTAAACTAAACACACTTTATTACTGCAATTGCGAAAAAGTATGAAGGAATTGTTCAAAATTCACCAAAATTTCACCACAGTGTCTTAAAGCCTTAAAAGTATTGCACACCAAATTTGGAAGCTTTAACCCTTAAAATAACGGAACCGGAGCCGTTTTTATATTTAACCCCTTTACAGTCCCTGGAATCTGCTTTGCTGAGACCCAACCAAGCCCAAAGGGGAATACGATACCAAATGATGCCTTCAGAAAGACTTTTCTATGTATCAGAGCTCCACACACATGCAGCTGCATGCCATGCTGTCCTCAAAAACAAGTGCGCCATACCGGCGCGAAAATGAGGCTCTGACTATGATTAGGGAAAGCCCCTAAAGAATAAGGTGTCAAAAACAGTGCCTGCCGATATAATCATATCAAAATACCCAGAATAAATGATTCCTCAAGGCTAAATATGTGTTAATAATGAATCGATTTAGCCCAGAAAAAGTCTACAGTCTTAATAAGCCCTTGTGAAGCCCTTATTTACTATCTTAATAAAAATGGCTTACCGGATCCCATAGGGAAAATGACAGCTTCCAGCATTACATCGTCTTGTTAGAATGTGTCATACCTCAAGCAGTAAGAGACTGCACACTGTTCCCCCAACTGAAGTTAATTGCTCTCAACAGTCCTGTGTGGAACAGCCATGGATTTTAGTTACGGTGCTAAAATCATTTTCCTCATACAAACAGAAATCTTCATCTCTTTTCTGTTTCTGAGTAAATAGTACATACCAGCACTATTTTAAAATAACAAACTCTTGATTGAATAATAAAAACTACAGTTAAACACTAAAAAACTCTAAGCCATCTCCGTGGAGATGTTGCCTGTACAACGGCAAAGAGAATGACTGGGGAAGGCGGAGCCTAGGAGGGATCATGTGACCAGCTTTGCTGGGCTCTTTGCCATTTCCTGTTGGGGAAGAGAATATCCCACAAGTAAGGATGACGCCGTGGACCGGACACACCTATGTTGGAGAAAAACATAATTTATGCTTACCTGATAAATTTATTTCTCTTGTAGTGTGTTCAGTCCACGGGTCATCCATTACTTATGGGATATATTCTCCTTCCCAACAGGAAGTTGCAAGAGGATCACCCAAGCAGAGCTGCTATATAGCTCCTCCCCTCACATGTCATATCCAGTCATTCGACCGAAACAAGACGAGAAAGGAGAAACTATAAGGTGCAGTGGTGACTGGAGTTATAATTTTAAAATTTAGAACCTGCCTTAAAAAGACAGGGCGGGTTGTGGACTGAACACACTACAAGAGGAATAAATTTATCAGGTAAGCATAAATTATGTTTTCTCTTGTTAAGTGTGTTCAGTCCACGGGTCATCCATTACTTATGGGATACCAATACCAAAGCTAAGTACACGGATGATGGGAGGGACAAGGCAGGAACATTAAACAGAAGGAACCACTGCCTGTAGAACCTTTCTCCCAAAACCAGCCTCCGAAGAAGCGAAAGTGTCAAATTTGTAAAATTTGGAAAAAGTATGAAGTGAAGACCAAGATGCAGCCTTGCAAATCTGTTCAACAGAGGCCTCATTCTTAAAGGCCCAGGTGGAAGCCACAGCTCTAGTGGAATGAGCTGCAATTCTTTCAGGGGGCTGCTGTCCAGCAGTCTCAAAGGCTAAACGTATTATGCTACAAAGCCAAAAAGAGAGAGAGGTAGCCGAAGCCTTTTGACCTCTCCTCTGTCCAGAGTAAACGACAAACAGAGAAGAAGTTTGTCTAAAGTCTTTAGTTGCCTGTAAGTAGAACTTCAGAGCACGGACCACGTCTAGATTATGCAAAAGACGTTCCTTCTTTGAAGAAGGATTAGGACATAATGATGGAACAACAATCTCTTGATTGATATTCCTGTTAGAAACAACCTTAGGTAAAAACCCAGGTTTAGTACGCAGTACTACCTTGTCTGAATGAAAGATCAGATAAGGAGAATCACAATGTAAGGCAGATAACTCAGAGACTCTTCGAGCCGAGGAAATAGCCATCAAAAACAAAACTTTCCAAGATAAAAGCTTAATATCAATGGAATGAAGGGGTTCAAACGGAACACCCTGAAGAACTTTAAGAACCAAGTTTAAGCTCCACGGAGGAGCAACAGCTTTAAACACAGGCTTAATTCTAGCCAAAGCCTGACAAAAGGCCTGGACGTCTGGATTCTCTGCCAGACGTTTGTGTAAAAGAATAGACAGAGCTGAAATCTGTCCCTTTAGCGAACTAGCGGATAAACCCTTTTCTAAACCCTCTTGTAGAAAAGCTAATATCCTAGGAATCCTAACCTTACTCCATGAGTAACTCTTGGATTCGCACCAATATAAATATTTACGCCATATCTTATGGTAAATTTTTCTGGTCACAGGTTTCCGAGCCTGTATAAATGTATCAATAACCGAATCCGAAAACCCACGCTTTGATAGAATCAAGCGTTCAATTTCCAGGCAGTCAGCCTCAGAGAAATTAGGTTTGGATGGTTGAAAGGACCCTGAATTAGAAGGTCCTGCCTCAGAGGAAGAGACCATGGTGAACAGGACGACATGTCCACTAGGTCTGCATACCAGGTCCTGCGTGGCCACGCAGGCGCTATCAGAATTACCGATGCCCTCTCCTGTTTGATCCTGGCAATCAGCCGAGGTAGCAACGGAAATGGTGGAAACACATAAGCTATGTTGAAAACCCAAGGGGCTGCTAATGCATCTACCAGCACCGCTCCCGGGTCCCTGGACCTGGATCCGTAACAAGGAAGCTTCGCGTTCTGGCGAGATGCCATGAGATCCAGATCCGGTTCGCCCCAACGACGAATCAGTTGAGCAAAGACCTCCGGGTGAAGTTCCCACTCTCCAGGATGAAAGGTCTGGCGACTTAGGAAATCCGCCTCCCAGTTCTCTACGCCTGGGATGTAAATCGCTGACAGGTGGCAAGAGTGAGACTCTGCCCAGCGAATTATCTTCGAGACTTCCAACATCGCTAGGGAACTCCTGGTTCCCCCTTGATGATTGATGTAAGCCACAGTCGTGATATTGTCCGACTGAAATCTGATGAACCTCAGTTTTGCTAACTGAGGCCAAGCTACAAGAGCATTGAATATTGCTCTTAATTCTAGAATGTTTATTGGGAGGAGTTTCTCCTCCTGAGTCCACGATCCCTGAGCCTTCAGGGAATTCCAGACTGCTCCCCAGCCTAGAAGGCTGGCATCCGTTGTTACAATCGTCCAATCTGGCCTGCGAAAGGTCATTCCTTTGGACAGATGAACCGGTGACAACCACCAGAGAAGAGAATCTCTGGTCTCCTGGTCCAGATTTAGCAAAGGGGACAGATCTGAGTAATCCCCGTTCCATTGACTGAGCATGCATAGTTGCAGCGGTCTGAGATGCAGGCGCGCAAATGGCACTATGTCCATTGCCGCGACCATTAAGCAGATTACCTCCATGCACTGAGCTACTGATGGGCTTGGAACGGAATGAAGTACACGGCAAGCATTGAGAATCTTTGATAACCTGGACTCCGTCAGGTAAATCTTCATCTCTACAGAATCTATAAGAGTCCCTAGAAAAGGAACCCTTGTGAGTGGTAACAGAGAACTCTTTTCCACGTTCACTTTCCACCCATGCGACCTCAGAAATGCTAGAACTATCTCTGTATGAGACTTTGCATTCTGAAAACTTGACGCTTGTATCAGAATGTCGTCTAGGTACGGAGCCACCGCTATGCCTCGTGGTCTTAGTACCGCCAGAAGTGAGCCCAGAACCTTCGTAAAAATTCTCGGGGCCGTGGCTAACCCGAAGGGAAGAGCCACACACTGGTAATGCCTGTCTAGAAAGGCAAACCTTAGGTACCGATAATGATCCTTGTGAATCGGTATATGAAGGTAAGCATCTTTTAAGTCCACCGTGGTCATATATTGAGCCTCTTAGATCATGGGTAGGATGGTTCGAATGGTTTCCATCTTGAACGATGGTACCCTTAGAAATTTGTTTAAGATCTTTAAGTCCAAGATTGGTCTGAAGGTTCCGTCTTTTTTGGGAACCACAAACAGATTTGAGTAAAATCCTTGTCCCTGTTCCGATCGCGGAACTGAGTGGATCACTCCCATGATTAAGAGGTCTTGAACACATTGTAGAAATGCCTCTCTCTTTACTAGGTTTGTCGATAACCTCGAAAGATGGAACCTCCCTTGTGGAGGAGAGGTTTTGAAATCCAGAAGGTATCCCTGAGATATAATCTTTAACGTCCAGGGATCCTGCACATCTCTTGCCCAAGCCTGGGCAAAGAGAGAAAGTCTGCCCCCCACTAAATCCGTCTCCGGATAGGGGGCCCTGTCTTCATGCTGTCTTAGGGGCGGGAGTAGGCTTTCTGGCCTGCTTGCCCTTGTTCCATGACTGGTTGCCTTTCCAACCCTGTCTGTAACGAGCAGTAGTTCCTTCCTGGTTTGGAGCGGAGGAAGTCGATGCTGCTCCTGCCTTGAAGTTACGAAAGGAACGAAAATTAGACTGTTTGGCCTTTGGTTTGGCCCTGTCCTGAGGAAGGGCGTGGCCCTTACCTCCCGTAATGTCAGCAATAATTTCCTTCAAGCCGGACCCGAATAAGGTCTGCCCTTTGAAAGGAATGTTAAGTAGCTTAGACTTGGAAGTTACATCCGCTGACCAGGATTTAAGCCAGAGCGCTCTGCGCGCCTGTATGGCGAATCCGGAATTTTTAGCCGTAAGTTTGGTTAGATGTACTACGGCATCTGAAACAAACGCATTAGCTTGCTTAAGGGTTCTAACTTTGCTCAAAGCCTCATCCAACGGCTCTGTGCGAATCGCCTCTTCCAGAGACTCAAACCAGAACGCCGCTGCAGCCGTGACAGGCGCAATGCATGCAAGAGGCTGCAATATAAAACCCTGTTGAACAAACATTTTCTTAAGATAACCCTCTAATTTTTTATCCATTGGATCTGAGAAAGCACAGCTATCCTCCACCGGGATAGTGGTACGCTTGGCTAACGTAGAAACTGCTCCCTCCACCTTAGGGACCGTCTGCCATAAGTCTCGTGTGGTGGCGTCTATAGGGAAAATTTTTCTAAATATCGGGGGAGGGGAAAAAGGCACACCGGGTCTATCCCACTCCTTACTAATAATTTCTGTAAGTCTTTTTGGTATAGGAAAAACGTCAGTACACACCGGTACCGCATAGTATCTATCCAACCTACACAATTTCTCTGGAATTGCCACCGTTTCGCAATCATTCAGAGCCGCTAATACCTCCCCTAGTAAAACACGGAGGTTCTCAAGCTTAAATTTAAAATTTGAAATTTCTGAATCCGGTCTCCCCGGATCAGAACCGTCACCGACAGAATGAAGCTCACCGTCCTCATGTTCTGCAAATTGTGACGCAGTATCAGACATGGCTCTCGTGTCATCAGCACGCTCTGTCCTTAACCCAGAGCTATCGCGTTTGCCCCTTAATTCGGGCATATTATATAATACTTCTTTCATAACATTAGCCATATCATGTAAAGTGATTTGTAAGGGCCTAGATGTACTTGGCGTCTCAATCCTACGCATCTCCCGAGCGGGAGACGCAGGTACTGACAAGTGAGGAGAGTTAGGCGGCATAACTTCCCCCTCGTTGTCTGGTGATAGTTTCTTTATCGGTACAAATTGACTTTTATTCAAAGCAATATCAATACAATTGGTACACATCGTTCTATTGGGCTCCACATTGGCTTTTGAACATGATGAACAAACAGTTTCCTCTGAATCAGACATGTTTAACAGACTTAGCAATGAAACTAGCAAGCTTGGAAATCACTTTCAATAAGTTTACAAGCAATATAAAAAAACGCTGCAGCGCTTCCAAAATACAGATATAATTAAACAATTCTTAACAAGAAGTGTATTATTAGCAGAGGATTGCACCCATTAGCAAAAGGATGATTAACCCCTCAATACCCAAAACGGATAAAACAGATATCAATTAAGATTTAACGCTTTTAATCACAGTCAGCACACTGTCACAGATCTGCTGTGACTGATTACCTCCCTCACAAATGAATTTTGCAGACCCCTGAGCTCTCTAGAGACGTCCTGGATCAAGGAGGAAGAAGCAGGAAGACTGTGCAAGAATTTTAACTGCGCAACAAGGCGCTAAAACAAGGTCCCTCCCACTCCTATCACAACAGTGGGAGCCCTGATATAACGGTTTCCATGCAGAAAAATATGTCAGCCATGTGGAAAAAAATCATGCCCAAAGCGATTTATCACCAAAGTACCTCACAAAAAACGAATAACATGCCAGTAAACGTTTTATTAAAAAACAACATTTTCCATGTCATGCAAAGCTATCACTAAGCCTGCTACCAGTCGCTACCACTGCAGATAAGGCTTAAGTATTATTTCAGTTTTAACAGTATTTTCTCAGTCAAATTCTAGTCCCTAGAAAATAACTCGACTGCGCATACATTTATCAGCCTGATACCAGTTGCCACTACTGCATACGGTAACAGCAGTATTTTCTTAGTCAATTCCATTCCCAGAAAATAAAGTACTGCACATACCTCATTTGCGGAGGACCCCGCATGCTATTCCCAGTTTCTGAAGTTACCCCACTCCTCAGAATGTCGAGAACAGCCAGTGGATCTTAGTTACGCCTGCTAAGATCATAGAAAAAAAACGCAGGCAGTTTCTTCTTCCAAATACTGCCTGAGATAGAAAAACAGCACACTCCGGTGCCATTTAAAATAACAAACTTTTGATTGAAGAATAGTTAAGTAAAAACTCCAGCTCCTCTCGCAACCTCCTTCTTTGTTGAGGGTTGCAAGAGAATGACTGGGTATGACATGTGAGGGGAGGAGCTATATAGCAGCTCTGCTTGGGTGATCCTCTTGCAACTTCCTGTTGGGAAGGAGAATATATCCCATAAGTAATGGATGACCCGTGGACTGAACACACTTAACAAGAGAAAAGATTGTTTCGAGTGAAATAGATCTGCACAACAGCCTAAGTATGAGAAGAAGGGACAAGATATAAAATATAATGTAAGTGTTATAGTTAAATATAACTATTAAAATTGGTATTAATTGTTTCAGTACAGCTGAAAAATGTATCAAATATGAATGATTAATCTATTAAATTGGAGATAGTTCACCTTCCAATCATTTAATTAATTTCAATGCATCTATGTATGCATATCTAATGATGTATAACCAAATCAGCAAATGGTGTGATATAACAGAAAAATTAAAGGGACACTGAACACAATTTTTTTCTTTCGTGATTCTGATAGAGCATGCAATTTTAAGCAACTTTATAATTTACGCCTATTATGAATTTGTCTTCGTTCTCTTGCTATCTTTATTTGTAAAATAAGGCATCTAAGCTATTTTTTTGGTTCAGACCTGTGGACAGCACTTTTTAATTGGTGGATGAATTTATCCACCAATCAGCAAGAACAACCCAGGTTGTTCATCAAAAATGGGCCGGCATCTAAACTTACATTCTTGTAATTTAAAATAAAGATACAAAGAAAATGAAGAAAATTTAATAGGAGTAAATTAGAAAGTTGCTTAAAATTGTATGCTCTATCTGAATCACAAAAGAAAAAATTTGGGTTCAGTGTCCCTTTAAGCTAAAAAGTTATTATTCTAAAAATGAATACCATGAATTAAATTGATTTAGTGATTTAAATTGTGATTTACATTAAATCCACCCTGAAATGAAATGCTTTAACTTTTTCTCTGTGTGTTTTTTATTTTTTTTAGATAAGTATTTTCCTGTGTTTATCCCTAAAAACAGACCTCCTGTCGTACATAGTGTCTAAGTTTCAACTGAACACATTTTAAACGACTTTACATAAATCCAGAGACGTGGTGCCTCAAGTCACTTTATGATGAGTCAACACAGAGTGATAAACCCTTCTTGAACACATGTAGCCCCTGAGGCCAATTAAGAGCTAGAGCTGAATAAAATCAGATTTTTCAAAATATTTTGCATCTTACACTAGACATCATATTTGGTACCAAATTAATTTGGATAATATTTCATGTATGGTCTATTATATATTATATTTTTAGATAGCTGTGGCATAAGTTTATGGCCCATTGTAAAAGCCCACCGCAGACTCCTCTGTGTGCCTTTGCAGAAAGGGCAGAGTTAGCAACCTGATATTTATGATATTGCTTATAAAATATTTTGGAGAACTAAGAATGTTGTCCTTCTACATACTTGTTACTATTTTATTTGTTTTATATAAAGAAAAGACTGTATTGCTTTTGTGTGTAATTGTGTTTAACTCTTTTTTTTGTATAAATGCACTGTGACTATTTTGTTCATAACAAATGTTCCCTTATTAAGTTTTTGCCTTTTTCTAACATTTGAACTACATTACCGAAGAGATTAGTAATAAAAAATATTGTGTTCTTTTAGACTGTGTGACGTACAGAGTTTAACCAACCCTGCAAAAGTCACTACTTTCTCACAGAAGGGGTTAACTGATCCTTTCCACCTTAACCAGTTTGTCACAGTCTAGCCAATCTAGGCAAGCCTGTGACTTCGTTAAGTGGATGCAGAGGTTGAAAAATACTCTCTCGTCTGTACTAGACCAAGAAAAATACCCAAATGCCCCTTTAATGCTATACACACACTAAATTATATATGTTGCTTAAACATTAGGATTATTATATCAGAAATTCTAAGGAAAACACATGCTAAAAGATTAAAAAACACAATTTGGCAAAAATTGATCTAAAAAACACAGTACTTTTATTAACAGTCTTTTTGGTAACATGGTTCAAATATTAGACATAGGCAAAAAAATTAATAAAGGAACATTTATTATGAACAAAAAATAGTCACAATGCATTTAAATATGTGCCCAGAAAATATTCCCTCACACCATTACACCACTTTCACCATCCAAATTCTGACCCTACCATCTGAATGTCGCAGCTGAAATCGAGACTCATCAGACCAGGCAACGTTTTTCCAATCTTCTATTGTACCATTTTGATGAGCCTGTGTGAACTGTATCCTCAGTTTCCTGTTCTTAGCTGACAGGAGTGGCACCTGGTGTGGTCTTTTGCTGCTGTAGCCCCTCTGCTTCAAGGATTGATGTGTTTGTGTGTTCAGAGATGGTAATCTGTATACCTTGGTTGTCACCAGTGGTTATTTAGGTTACTGTTGCCTTTCTATCATCTCGAACCTATGCCTATTCTCCTCTGATATCAACAAGGCATTTTCGTCCACACAACTGCCACTCACTTTATATTTTCTCTTTTTCGCTCGATTCTCTGTAAACCCTAGAGATGGTTGTGCGTGATTTTCACAGTAGATCAGCATTTTATTTTTTTAAAATACTCAGACCACCCCGTCTGGCACCAACAACCATGCCACGTTCAAAGTAACTTACATTCCCTTTCTTCCCCATTCTAATGCCCTTTTTGAACTTCAGTCTCTCTCTCTCTATAGATCTATATTTAGACTCCCTATGGGAAAAAGGGGCAACCAGATGTGGATTCCTTGCTCAGTGTGCTTAGAGGAATACTGCTTTACCTCACTGACGAGGCCCAATGAAGGCCGAAACTATCGTCTGGGGTTGCTGTGTTCCTTGTTCAGAGAGGAATTGCCTGGTATTTCGGCGCTGGACTGATGGTAATAGGCGGGATCAGAATGATATACTACAGAAAAGTTCTACTCTATGAAAAGCAATACTGGGCTAAAAGAAGATGCACCCAGGTCGTAAATCGCCATAGAACAGGCTAACAATGGTATTAAGCTGGTTGTTTGTTCCTGTGAGTGCATTTCTGTATATATATATATATATATATATATATATATAATACATATATACACACACAATATACACATACCATTAGAAGCAGTGACATTGTCATTTTTGGTGTTGGGTTGTGTCTTGATAGGGACACTTTTCTGTCACTCTGTGTTGTCATCATTGCCTCATAACAATCACTCTCCTGAGAAAAGCAAATTGCTCCATTGTTCACCCCAAAAAACTTGCCTTTTTGTTGTAAAGAGCAAGGAAATACGAAAGAAAAAACTTAAAGGGATACTAAACCCAAATTGTTTTGTTCACGATTTGAGATAGAGCATGCAATCTTAAGAACCTTTCTAATTTACTCCCATTATCAATTATTTTTCGTTCTCTTGCTTTCTTTCTTTTTAAAAGCTGGAATGTTAAGTCGGCCCATTTTAGACTTAGAATCATGGAAAGCGCTTACTTATTGGTGGCTACATTTAGCCACCAAAAACAAGCATAACCCAGGTCCTGAATCAAAAATGGACCAGCTCCTAAGATTTACAATCCCACTTTCTAAATAAATATAGTAAGATAATGAAGAAAAATTGATAAGAGTAAATTAGAAAGTTGCTTAAAATTGCATTAAAGAAGAAAAAAAAATAAAGAAAACATTTGGGTTTAGTATTCCTTTAATCCCTGATATATTAAAATCATAAAGTCAGATTTTATGCCAAATTGTGCTTTGGGATTTTTAATCTTTTAGTCTGGGAATTTCTTAAGGATTTTCCATATAATAATCTTAAAGTAGTGGAAGCAGAAATAGTTAGTGTGGGTGGCATTAATGGAGAGTATGGGCATTTTTCTGGGTCTGGCATAGACGAGAGTGTTTGTTAACCCTTACACCCACTAAACTAAGTCACAGGCTTAAATAAAAAGAGAAAAGAACGAACAATAGCATAATAGCTTGTTCTATGGCTAGTTACCACCCAAGAAGCAGCCTCTTTTTGCTCAACATGTGCCTTTCACAGAGAAGAACTTTGCTGTAGCATATCAGTCTGGTCCTAACTTAAAAGTACAGTCCCGAAATACCAGGTAATCCTTCTCTGAACGAGAGAAAAAGGCAAAACCCCAGACGTGTGTTTCGGCCTAGTGTGGGCCTCGTCACAGGCTTGCCTGGAGTGGCTGGACTGTGACAAACTGGTTATGCTGGAAAGGACCAGTTATCCCTTTCTGTAACTAACTAGTAAATGTTGCAGGGTTGGTTAATCCTGGGCGTAACAATGCCATAGTTAAAAGGGACAGTCTAGTCTAAATTAAACCTTCATGATTCACATAGAGCATGCAATTTTAAACAACGTTCCAATTTACTTTTAACATCATATTTGCTTTGTTCGTTTGGTATTCTTTGTTGAAAGCTAAACCTAGGAAGGCTCATATGTTCATTTCTAAGCCCTTCAAGGCTGCCTCTTCTCTCAGTGCATTTTGACAGTTTTTCAAAGCTAGACAGTGCAAGTTCATGTGTGCCATATAGATAACGTGCTCATGCCCGTGGAGTTATTTATGAGTCAGCACTGATTGGCTGAAATGCATGCCTGCATGTAAGGAGCAGTCTGCAGAGGCTTAAATACAAAGTAATCACATAGGTAAAAAGTATATTAATATAACCATGTTAGTTATGCAAAAACAGGGAATGGGTAATAAAGGTATTATCTTTTTACACAATAAAAATTCTGGAGTAGACTGTCCCTTTAAGTGTTTACTCCCTAAATCTAAGACTTAATAACTGAGCAGCACTCTATAAATAAACTGGATGTACAATGCCTGACATGAGCAGCTATCCTAGGGATTGACAAATGCAAAAAAGATCAGAAAGTTGATACATTTGCACTATCCTCACCCTCTTATAAAATAATGGGGTTCTTAGTACAATATGCTTTACTTATATAAGATTGGGTATATTATTATTATCATCAGTTATTTGAGTGCAAAAAGCTTCTGCAGTGCTATAAACAAAGGGATGCAAGGTAACAAAATAGGGAACAAGTGGGTAGAGGGCCCTGTCAAGAGTTTCACTGTAAATCAGCTGTCATGAAGGTGATCTACAAACAACTGGAGTCGTAGGCTCACATGCTAAGGGGCTCTAGAGCAGGGGTGTCAAACTGGCGGCCCGCGGGCCTCATGCGGCCCTCAACCTAATTTTGTGCGGCCCACGCCACCTCCATGAAAAATATTAATTATAATATGCTTATTACTTAAAGAGCGAGTGCTGTTAGGGATGCACATACATTAAAACATACGTTATTAAAAAGAAAAAGACAGATAAGTGCATAATGATTTCTTTAACACATGCAGTTCATTACTATGGTAGCACTGATTTCCCACATAATTTCTGTCCATTCCTTTCCATCATTTTCTCTTTAACTAAAATCACATACTTTATATATATTTCTATGTATTTATTATTTTATATTATGTACAACAGGTATGTCTATCACTATTATAAACAGTGGGTCGCAGGTGGAGCGCGTGTCTCACCTTCTTAAAAGCATTAGAGCACATTTCCTCAAGCCAGAGTAAGTTAATTAGGAGTTACAGAACACAATCTTTTGAAATGTATACAGTTATAGCAAATGCCACTGCACTGTTTAGCAATGACAAGATATGTAGGTAGTGTGCGGCCCACGTGAGTTGTACTTGTATGGAAAATGGCCCGCAACTAAAATGAGTTTGACACCCCTGCTCTAGAGGATAACAAAAGAGGAGAGGAACTGTGGTTGGAAAAAAGAAAATTTATGCTTACATTACAAATTTATTTCTTTTTTTGACACGATGAGTCCACGGATCATCTTAATTACTAATGGGATATTCACCTCCTACTGACCAGGATGTGAATATCCCATTAGAAATTAAGATGTTCTATGGACTCATCGTGTCTCAAAAAAGAAAGTTAGCGTTTATTGTATGCAGGCCTGAACAGTAGATTACAGAGTAAAAACTAGTATAATGAGGGGGCAGAGTGATGAGCTGAACCGGCAGGACGCATCTTGGAGGAGCTCCTGATCTACACACAAAATATATGAGCCTTTTTTGGGTTCCTAAGGGATATTTATGATCCTTTGGTGATTATAACTTTAAAAGATCGTTGTGGAGTTTGAGCCTATCTGAGTTGGATCTTTAGCCTATGTTGTTTAGCCAAACTAAGCGACTCTGTCTGACAGGCCGCGGTGTTTTAATCTACCGCATATTCCCCCCCCCCCCCCCCCCCCCCAGGCAACTGGGTTACGAGTAGTCCTACTTTACTACACACTTTGTTTAGAGATGGATACTGATAAATATTCCCATCTTCAAATGGAAGCGCAGATACCGGATGAAACCTTGCTGTGCATTCTGGAGGAACATCTTCCTAAATATCGCACCGGGACTTTACAGGGTATAACAGGAGAGGCTACAGTTTTCCCGGACCACAAAGTTACCCCGCCATTACTAATTCTGAAAGGCGGTGTCCCTACTATTGGCAACTTGCAGACTCAAGATCGGTTCACTCCTCAGGCAACAAGCTACTTAACGACAACTGCCTCGATATGCAGGGGAGACACCTATCTTCAGGCAATGCCTTCTAATAGACCTACATAGCCAAGGCCACCGAGCAGTGACACAGTGAACCCAGCAGGCAGCAGCGTGGTGGTGAAGGCCCTAGCTGAGACTAGGTGGGATGTTAATGACGGAGGATATTTCATATCTAGTGCCACAACAGAGTCTCCGCAATACACTGTCAATATGGCGTACTTCCCTAGTCTGAAGGAAGAGTCGGTTTGCTGCCTTACCCTAAAAGCGCAAGTTTCACTAGGAGGAACTAAAAGTATCAGACCTTTAAATCGTTCCTTTGCTCTGGTGCTCCCCTTATTTGCATTCAGACCGGTTTTGCCTTTGGATCATGCTGACGGGGCTACACGTGATCTCCCCGATGGGACATTGAGCTTGCAGGAGTGTTCTGGTCTGGCTGTGGACTTGTGGGGACTTTCTTGCCTGATTGAGAGAATTGGAGTCGGATGAGCTATCTAGGGAACGCCGAGACCGGTAGTGTGAACGTTGCCCACACGGCTCACGAACGGTTACCTAATTTGAAACTCTTTAGTTCCCTGAGGGCAACGAGCTGTAGATTTCCCCTCATATGATGGACGATCATATGATGGTACAAGATGTAAAACTTACTTGAGACTGATTGGTACAGAATGGGGTAAAATTTCATTGTATATGCATATATTCACCATGCTATATAATTAATGCATTTCAACACCTCTCTTATTGAGGGCTTCCCTGATTTGTGCTCTCATGTGAAGGTTGACCGTTTGTTAACTGAATATACTCCACTTTTTCTTGGGTTGTAAGGCAGGAGTAGTGCCATCCCTTTTGCTGCTCCATGTTTCCACTTATGTTTCCTAATGGTTGTTATGTTCAATATATTAATGGTCCATGAGTGACCACCTATAACATTAGAATTCCTCTTCTATAGTGCCCAAAACTTCTCAGGGTCTATGAGTGTCCCTATGTGTTACTGGAGGAAATTACACTTTTTGAAAAGAGGTTCTAACTTTAATATGCATTATAACATTTATGCTGTTTTTCCTGTTAAGATATCTGCATTATGTAACAATCAGCAATATGTCATTTCTTATGTTAGTGTATATGATTATTTTATTGTACTTGCTATTAACCTTAAAAAATTTTTTAAAAAAAAATACAAAAAAAAAAAAGTGATAGTAATAGAGACAGTAATAAAAATAAGTTTACATTTATTTTAAAGAAAATAAGCAAAATAAATATTATAGAAATGTATTAAGAAAAAAAAAAAGAAAAAAAAACTAGTACAATGTGCAAGTATTAAAGGGACAGTCAACACCAGAATTTTTGTTGTTTAAAAAGAAAGATAATCCCTTTATTACCCATTCTCCAGGTTTGCATAACCAACACGGTTATATTAATATACTTTTTACCTCTGTGATTACCTTGTATCTAAGCTTCTGCTGACTGCCCCCTTATTTCAGTTCTTTTGACAGACATGCAGTTTAGCCAATCAGTGCTCAGTCCTAGGTCACTTTACGTGCATGAGCTCAATGTTATCATGAAACATGTGAACTAATGCCCTCTAGTGGTCAAAATGTATTCAGATTAGAGGCAGTCTTCAAGGTCTAAGAAATTAGCATATGAACCTCCTAGTTTTAGCTTTCAACTAAGAATACCAAGAGAACAAAGCAAAATTGGTGATAAAAGTAAATTGGGAAGTTGTTTAAAATTGCATGCCCTATTTAAAACATGAAAGTTTTTTTTGGACTTGACTGTCCCTTTAAGACTATGACACACTGCAAGCGGAGCGGCTCGCAGCGTGTAGATGCAGCTGGGTGTGCTCAGTGTGTCCTGCCTTTCATCTCTGAGCACTCTGCTGCGTCAGGTCACGAGATTACATATCTGAACTTCAGAAGCGATGCGAAGCAGTTGCTTCGCCTCACGCCGCATTGCTTGCAGTGTGTTACAGCCTTTAGCCTTCTCTCTCTGTGCAGCCATCCATTAAAAGGGACAGTAAACACCTTGTAATTACAAGACATTTCTGTTGTGTTGCTATAGAACATCAGCCAAGTCTAAATGTTTTTAAAACAAATTAACATACTTTTTACAGCAATTGTTCAATAGCCAAACTTTACCCACCCAAGGCTTTCGTCCACAGACAATAAGGTTACCCACAGTGATAATGTTAGTACAAAGTAAACTGTTTTGCAGTTCTCATCTGTTAAAGCCAACTAGGGACATACATGTAGCAGGGTTAGTCTTGTAAAGTCAGCAGGGTGCATTTTAAGTTCTGAGAATGAGAAAATCCTCTATTTAATATGAAAAGGGTGCAAAATAAGTAATTGTATATTGCAAAGTTCTTTAATTACACAAACATTTTATAAACAAATCTAAAGGCGCTTACTTTCCCATTGAGACTAACATTGTGTACAAGGTTTTTTTAAATAAGAAAAAAATATATATATAGCCATTATTAGCTGCCATCCAATTGCATGCCCTACTTATGTTCTTACTAGTCCTAAAGCCCTTTTTGCAGTACAGCTGTCCCTCCTGCCCGACCACGCCCCCACCCAACGGGCCACGCCCCCATCATGGCACTCTCGACCAGGAATGGCCCCCATCATGGCGCTCCCGACCAGCTACATCCCTCGCCACAGCCGCCCCCGTCCCGCCACGCAGAACAGGCGCTATACCCAGCCACGCCCCAGCTACGGCTGCTTTCGCCCACCCTCTCTGCTGTCTGATCCTAATGGCCAGGTATGGTTTGTCCTCGCGCAGTCTCTACTGCGCATGAGAGCTTCGGACAAACATTACCTAGCTTTTTATATTATAGGATTAGCGATGTTTCACTTACGTTCCAAAGACAACCACACATGCATATGTGTATTACAGATTTTAAAAGAAATCACATTTTTAAATATATTACAGTGGAACCTAAAATGACCATAAACTAGCTCGGTGTAAGCTTGTTTCTCTAATGGGCATACCGTTACAGTTTTAGTTATTTCTTTCAATACATATACATAAGAAATGATCCATGGTTTGTAAGTTGTCTCCACATTCTTTCCTTGAGCAATGCTTATCAGCAATACTCAAACAGCACAAAATGTACAGTTTGCCATAAAGACACAATCACATTGCAACCCTCATCACACACAGAAACCTTCTGTTTGTTACACGGAATAAAACTCTAAGGAGCTCTGAGAGCTAGTTCCTCAATCTGAGCTGTCCCGAGATTGTCTACAAATAATTGTTGTAATGAAAGACAGAACTTTAGCTTTATATAATATTTTCAAATTTCCTAAAGCTACTGCACAGGTATCGGCTAATCAAAATTCTAATGTCTGTAAAAGGTGGCTAAAGTTTACTCTTGCAGCCATCCATTAACAGGACACTGAACTGTAAAATTTTCCCTCCTTCTCAATGATCTATTTTACCTGCTGGAGTGTATTAAATTGCGTACAAATAACTGCTTTAACTTGACCTTGTCATTTGAAATAGCTGCTTTCCTGTTGAATCCACTGCCTGTACTAAACAACATGAGTACTGCAGAAATGGCTACACAAAAGCAATGTAAACGAGAGTTTAGAAGAAATCAACATTGCAGTGTTGCTGCACCAGCATTAAATACAATGAACTCCTATATGATTGCTTAGTTAAATACATGGTCCCTTTAAGAAGGAGATTGTGTGTAGGTGTGTGTGTTTTAGAGAGAAGGCAGATTTATATACTCGTGCCACGTACCATTATCCACAGACTGCATAATGCAATGAACAGTGTAAAATTAGTTCAGCTGTCAATTTACATGAAACCACTGCCACGTTTTATTCCAATGATACAAATGAAGTCTTGAGTTAAGTGCTAGCTATAAATATAGAAAATGGCAATTTTGCAGACGATAGAGGGGCTGATACATTATTAACTCCTTGCCTAGAATCCACAATCTGCATTTGAAAAGCTGAAATCTAAGTAAGGTATGTTTTTTCAAGGCCAAATGTACTATATCTGTACTTCTGAACTGTTTTTGTGGACTGTGTGCATGAACTAACAGTCTGCATGTATATGCAGAAAACTGTAAATTGTCAACACCTTTTTTATATTTGAGAAACACAAACAAACCAAAACACGAAAATAAATTTACCTCCAGATCCTAATTGTTTGTAAAATCGATATTCCAAATGTAACTGCGGCGCTCTGGATTTCATTGGTTCCTGTTACAAAAACATTAGAATACGCTTTATTAGACTAATACATAAAAACACAATGTAAAGTTAATAAAGGTAGCAAGAAATAAATAAACCAATGTATACAAGACATAAAGGGACAGTTTGAAGGTCTCTGTTACAGGCAAGTCAGTTTCTATAGAAACAATGGAAATTAAAATTCCTAACAGTTTTGATCTATACTACATCCATTCATTTATAATAAATATGGTACAAATAGTTCAGTAGGAAAACATAAATTATGCTTACCTGATAATTTCATTTCCATCTGTGGGAGGAGAGTCCCCTGCTTCATTCATCACTTATGGGAATTAAAAACCTGGCTACCAGGAGGAGGCAGACACCCCAGCCAAAGGCTTAAATAACTCCCCCACTCCCCTCATCCCCCAGTCATTCTGCCAAGGGAACAAGGAACAGTAGGAGAAATATCAGGGTATAAATGGTGCCAGAAGATTAAATAAATTTAGAGAACGTGCAGGAGCAGGGGACTCTCCTCCTACAGATGGAAATGAAATTATCAGGTAAGCATAATTTATGTTTTCCATCTTAATGGGAGGAGAGTCCACTGCTTCATTCATCACTTGTGGGAACAAATACCCAAGCTCTAGAGGACACTGAATGAAAAAAAACGGGAGGGTAAAGGAGGCGGACCCTAAACTGAGGGCACCACAGCCTGCAGAACCTTTCTCCCAAAAACTACTTCCGCCTAAGCAAAAACCTTCCAATTTATAAAATTTTGCGAAAGTATGTAAGGATGAAAAGGTGGCCGCCTTATAAATCTGCTCCATAGAAGCCTTATTCTTAAAGGCCCAAGAAGAGGCCACAGCTCTAGTCGACTGAGCCGTAATTCTCTGAGGAGGCTTATGTCCCGCTGTCTCATATGCCAGACGGATCATACTCCTCAACCAAAAAGAAAGAAGTTGCAGATGCCCTTTGTCCCCTGCACCTTCCAGAATACACAACAAATAAGGACGATGTCTGTCTGAACTCCTTCGTGGCTTGAAGATAAAACGTCAAGGCCCGAACCACTTCCAGATTATGAAGTAACCTCTCCTTCAAAGAGGAAGGGTTAGGACACAAGGAAGGAACTACTACTTCCTGATTAATGTTACGACTCGGCACTACCTTTGGGAGGAATTCCATACCAGTGCGAAGAACAGCCTTATCAGCATGAAAAACTAAGTAGGAAGGCTCACATTGCAAGGCCGCCAACTCAATAACAGGACCTTCCATGAGAGAATCTTAATGTCAAGGGCATGCATAGGCTCAAACGGAACCCTCTGCAAAACCTTAAGAACCAAGTTAAAGCTCCAAGGAGGAGCCGGATTCCTGAACACCGGTCTGATCCTAACCAGAGCCTGAACAAAGGACTGAATGTCAGGAAGTTTCGCAAGCTTATTATGTAACAGTACAGATAAAGCCGCGATCTGTCCCCTTAGGGAACTGGCGGCAAGACCCTTATCTAGACTGTCCTGAAGAAAGGCCAAAATCCTGGATACCCTGACCTTATGCCAAGGGTATCCTCGCTCCTCACACAAGGACAAGTAGGTCCTCCACACCTTATGGTAGATGTGTCTAGTGACCGGCTTCCTGGCCTGAACAAGAGTGTCAATCACTTTCTCCGAAAATCCTCTCTTGGCTAAGACTAGGCATTAAATCTCAACGCAGTCAGCCTCAGAGTATCGAGATTTTGATGTTGAAAAGGACCTTGAACTAGCAGTTAACTTCCACGGCGGATATGATGACATTGCCACTAGATCCGCAAACCACGTCCTCTGCGGTCACAACGGAGCAATCAGAATAGCCGAAGCTTGCTCCTGCTTGATGCGGGCCACTACTCAAGGTAAAAGAGGCAACGGTGGAAATATGTAAATTAGGTTGAAGTCCCAGGGTATAGCCAAGGCGTCCATCAGTTCCGCCTGGGGATCCCTAGATCACGACCCGTATCTGGGTAGCTTACAAATGAGCCTGGATGCCATGAGATCTATTTCCGGCGTCCCCCATTTGCTGCAGATCTCTGCAAACATCTCGGGGTGGAGAGACCATTCCCCTGGATGAAACGTCTGTCTCTGGACTGTCAAAAATATCATTATTGCTGAAGAATCTATTATCGAACCCAGGAACTCCACCCTGTTGCTGGGAATCAATAAAATCTTTCCTTCGTTTATCTTACAGCCATGGGACCGAAGGAGAAGAGCTCTTGAGTGATCCTCCGCCAGACTGGAGGACAGAGCCTGGACCAGAATATCGTCCAGATATGGTGCCACAGCAATCCCTTCTGGCTCTCCCAACTGCAAGCAAAGCTCACAGAACCTTTGTAAAGACTCTTGGGGCGCCCGCCAGACCAAACGGAAGGGCCACAAACTGGAAGTGCTGGTCCAGGAAGGTGAACCTTAGAAATTTGAAATGATCCTTGAGGATTGGAACATGAAGGTAAACATTCTTCAGGTCTATAGTCGTCATGAATTGCCCCTCATGAACCAGGGGCAAAATTGACCTGATCGTCTCCATCGTGAACAATGGGACTGCCAAAAACTTGTTTAGGGCCTTCAGGTCCAGAATTGGACAAACGCGCCCTCCTTCTTTGGGACCACGAAAATGTTTGAATAATACCCCAGACCTCTTTCTGCCGGAAGAACTGGGACGATTACCCCAAGAGATGAGAGATCCCTCACACACCCCAGGAAGGCGTCTCTCTTTTCTGGTCTTGAAGAGATGTTTGACAGTAGGAACCTGCCTCTGGGCGGATACGATTTGAAACCTATCCTGTACCCCTGGGCGACGACCTCCAGGACCCTAGGGTCTGTAACGTCTCCCCTCAAGGCCCCTGCAAAAAGAGATAGTCTGCCCCCTACCTGGTACAAAGATGGGTCAGGGGCTGCCCCTTCATGCTGACTTAGACTCGGAGGGCTTCTTGTTCTGCTTGGCCTTGTTCCAAGAGTTTGCTGGCTTCCAAGATCCCTTGGATTGCTCAGATTTTGCGGAAGGCTGCTGGCGCTGAGACTTGTCCGAACGAAAGGGACGAAAAGTAGATCCCTTAGGTTTGGCTTTCCTATCCTGAGGTAACAATGCACCCGTGACTGTAGATATAATAGAATCCAGGCCCGGGCCAAACAAACCCTTCCCCTTGAATGGTAGGGAAAGCAAGCGAGATTTAGACGTCATGTCAGCAGACCACAATTTTAGCCACAGAGCCCTGCGGGCTAAAACAGAAAACCCTGAAGTCTTAGCATTTAGGCGAATAGTCAGCATGTTAGCATCACAAATGAACGAATGCGCAACCCTTAGGGCTTTGATTTGATGCAGAATCTCTTTAGAGTCTCCACCTCGACTATTGCTGATAGTGCGTCACACCAGTAGGTAACCGCACCAGCCACTGCAGTGACTACCGCCGCCGGTTGGAAAACGAACCCCGTCAGTTGGAACATCTTCCGCAAAATGGACTCCATCTTTTTTATCCATGGGTTCCATAAAAAAGAGGAGCTATCCTCAAGCGGAATGGTCGTTCTCTTACCGAGCGTGGAGATAGCCCAATCCACCTTAGGGACGGTTCCCCACAGTTCAAGCTGCGCGTCCGGAACGGGGAAAAGCTTCTTAAAAGAAGACGAGGGAGAAAAAAGGCGAACCCAGTTTCTCCCATTCATTCTTAATAATGTTCGCCATCTTATTAGGAACCGGAAAGGTCTGGGGCACTACCTTGTCCTCGTAAACCCTATCCAGTTTAGGGATTGAAGGTTCCTCCGGGAGTTTCGGTTCCGGAACCTCCAGCATAGCAAGCACTTCCTTCAGCAGATAGCGCAAATGCTCCATCTTAAATTTGAACCCTGGTTCCTACGTGGAAGGAGGCCTAGAAGTAGCCGATTCCAACCCAGAAGCGACATCCTCCGATAAGTCAGAGTCGTCGTCCTCAGCGGATAAATCGGTCCGAGACATCCAGTGGAGTCGAGGACCCCTGAGACGGAAAGCCGTGCCGTACCTTCCACTTGCGCTTAGTAGGGCGAGGAATTGCATTTATGGCCGCAGAAACCGCCATCTGCAACTGATCGGCGAAGTCTGGAGGCCAAAGTACTCCTCCCGCGGGATTAGTAGTGCACTGGGGAACAATTTGTGTAATCGGAGATGATTTTAGGGAACGCACATTGTGGGGCGGAGAACCCTCTGAGGTGGGCGGCTCAGTTGTACTAAATACTTTATTCTTTTTTGGCCAGGGCACTCACCACCTCCTATGATCCTAACTACAGAAACAGCTTTCGTCTCCTCCGAACGCAGGTCGAGAAAGAGGAAGTTACAGATGCCACACCTGGTCACATGGAGTCCCATGCAGGACCGCCCCTGCACTTGAGAGAGAGAGAGAGAGAGAGAGAGAGAGAGAGAGACGCGCCAAAAAAAGCCCGCCTCAACCTCTCTCTAACTGTTCCACACTGACAGAGACTCATCTCACACAAGTGCAGTAGAAACACAATAAACAATATTATGCATAATAAAATCACCCCCCTGTTCCATAACCCCCTTCCGAGGGCATTACCCTATATTCAATATAGATATAAGGAGTCACACTGTGACCCTGTCTTCTTGCGTTATCAACGTCGTGGAACAGGAACACGGCCCTTCAAGAGTGACAGGTTAGTAGCTATGCTCCTGACATGGACTTGAGAGAAGAAAAGCAGGCAGCGAAACTCGTCAACGTTGATTGCTTAAGGAGCTGTTAATATGAGTCAAGATGGTTTCGCAGGAGAACTTCCCCTGCATCTCCGAACTTTCACTCATGCTCTCACTGAGAGGCTGACAGGACTACTTAAAACTCCAGTCCAATTGTGAAGTGTACTACCCTCCATAAGAGACTACTCCGAATCCAACGACACTTCTCTGCCAACCTCCTGTGACGAAAGGCAAAGGATGACTGGGGGAGTGGGGGAGGTATTTAAGCCTTTGGCTGGGGTGTCATTGCTTCCTCCTGATGGCCAGGTTCTTATTTCCCACAAGTGATGAATGAAGCAGTGGACTCTCCTCCCATTAAGTTGAAAATTAAAGCAACTATCAATACTATTTTAACAAAAACTCAGGAGTAGTTCAGTCAAGTAAAAGATAAAGGAAAAGCCAGCATACAT
Source organism: Bombina bombina (assembly GCF_027579735.1). Taxonomy (NCBI): domain Eukaryota; kingdom Metazoa; phylum Chordata; class Amphibia; order Anura; family Bombinatoridae; genus Bombina; species Bombina bombina. The sequence continues at coordinate 300,302,380 of NC_069500.1, read as the reverse complement.
ATACACAAAAATATAGAATAACCAAAACTAAACTTTAAAAAGGCACATTAAACATAAAACTGAATTCATCATAAAATATTTATTTAAAGTACATTTTTTTTTTCTTAAACTAGTTTTGCCTGCTTTTCCTCTAATTTAAATACGGAAATGGTAGACTTCTATTCTGCCAAACCCCCAAAAGGATGGAGTGCATTCCATGGAATGCAGATGAATGCCCCTACTCCATTCTAAATACTCATCTATAGTTGTCTCTAATTGACGACAGGTATGGATATACAATAAGCAACAGAGGCTTTTTAAGGGGTGTGCCCCTGGAATGGAAAACGGAATATTTTTACTAACCAAATGACAGTTTTAAATGCTTTAAAAACATTTATTTTGCATACAGATATTTTGTAATGCAGTGATTGATTTCTGGTGCATACATAAAATATGAATTTAATTACCTTTAAGGTAGCCAAATTCACTATTCTGCCATCATCCAATAACTTTGGGTCAAGGTGTCTTGGAGAACTCCACTAACACTCATAGGGGCCGTTTTATCAAGCTCCGTATGGAGCTTGATGTCCCTGTTTCCGCGCGAGCCTTCAGGCTTGCCGGAAACAGAATTTATGAAGCAGCGGTCTAAAGACCGCTGCTCCATAACTTGTCCGCCTGCTCTGAGGCCGCGGACAGAAATCAACCCGATCTCATGCGATCTGGTTGATTGACACCCCTTGCTAGTGGCCGATTGGCTGGGAATCTGCAGGGGGCGGCATTGCACCAGCAGTTCACAAGAACTGCTGGTGCAATGATAAATGCCAACAGCGTATGCTGTCGGCATTTATCGATGTGCGGCGGACATGATACTCTACATAAAAAGAGGCAAAATACAGTTCTTGAACATGAAATAGAACTTAAAACCAAACACAGAACCTACACTTACACACATATCACTTATAAGCTTACAGTAGGCCTGTGGAAACTTAAAGGGACATGAAACCCAAGTTTTTTCTTTCATGAATTAGAAAGAGCATTTTTTTTTAAACAACTTTCCAATTTACTTCTATTATCTTGTTTGTTTCATTCTCCTGATATCCTTTGTAGAAAAGCATATCTAAATAGGCTCATTAGCTGCTGATTGGTGGCTGCACATAGATGCCTCGTGTGATTGGCTCAGCAATGTGCATGGCTATTTCTTCAACAAATGATATCTAAAGAATGAAGCAAATTAGAGAATAGAAGTAAATTGGAACACTGTTTAAATATGTATTCTGTAATATCTATCTGAATCATTTAAGACAAAATGTAGGTTTTATATCCCTTTAAGTCCTCTGAGATGTTGCTTAAAAGAAATCTAGTGAAGTTCTCATAAAATCTTGGCTGCATTCAACTATAACCCCTGAACCTTTCCTTTGTGTGGCAAAACCAGTCCCTCAGGATTACATAACCCATTTTCAACACATCAATTATTAAGATCACTGAGTTTGGGATTTTTTGTTTGATCCAGAAGTGGAATTCATATATTCCTTATCTCAGAGCACTGAAAGCAAACTTTGAGCTCCATGCACAACAGGGGTCATTTTTGATTAAAGAATCTTAAATAGGTTAACCCTGGCAATGCTAGGGATATTATACTACCTCTGCTGGATGACTATTCCAGGTGTCCACTGCACCTTGTAACTGTAATCATGACATAACCCTTTAATGATCACACTTGGGGCCTTATGATAAAAATATGTTCCTTAAGCATATGCATTCAGATCATTTGGTATGATCCAAATGCAGAAGGTGATGACTGTTCACGACATTCGGCTCTTTACAGAGCCAGGCTTTTTTCTTCTGGAAGTGCAACACACCAAGATCTGTGCAAATCCAAATCTTAGTGTGTTGCACTTTCACAAAAATTAATCTCGCTCTAAAAAGCTGTATGCCGCAAGCGGTCCCCGTCTGTTGTATTTGGATCATCATGAATGCCCATGCCTAATTCTCCTGATTGGAGAGAAGTTATAGTGCAGACTTCACATGGGGATGAACTCACTGAATGCTAATAGAAAAAGGGCAAAACCTTCCAGTACTGCGAGACCTCTCACAAGATTCTAGACAAGCAAATTTTGCTATACTTGTCTAAGGGGTGTTCCCTGTATTTCTTTATGTTAAGGTGAGACAAGCCCAATGCAATATAGTACTCCGTGATATGAGTTTTTGTTACACTTACACTGTGTGCTTTGTATTTTAAATTACTTTTTACTTCAGATTGGGTCCTTTCAAGTATTTTTATCTTTAAGCTTCGCACTTTCTAATTTGTATGTTAATGCATTTAGATACAGCAGTGATGTTGCAAATTCTGATTACGTATTGAAAGTTTCTGTATTACTTTAATAAATTAGGATTATACTTTATATATTTCTGTGTATCTTTTACAAATTAGACTGCACTTTGTAATTTGCTCTATTGTAAAATAAAAAATCTTCAGAAAAAAATTCTTGCGAAATGCAGTTTACACAAGCTGATCTCACTGAATTATCTAGACAGCTATATGCAGGTGGAGTATGCACAAAATTCACAATACACCTATTCAAATGACAGACAGAACAATATATAGTAAACTAAAGACAAAAGCAAGTTAAAGTGATATGAAACATCAATATTTTCTTTTTTAATATATTAAAAGTTTTCAATTTACTTCTCCTATTATCAAATTTGCTTTGTTCCCATGATATTCTTTGTTAAACAGATATCTAGGTGGGCAGGAAATAGTGTTCTTGCAAATGGATAACATTCTTGCAAAACTGCTGTCCTACAGTGCTCCAAAAATGGGCAGGTTCCTAAGCTTTTATCCCTACTTTTCAACAAAACGACAAACAAAAAAAGAATAATAGAAGTAAATTAGAAAGCGGTTTAAAATTGCATGCTCTATCTGAACCATGAAATACATTTTTTGGGTACTATATCCCTTTAACCCCTTCACTACTGCGACTTTCAGAGAAAAACTTGTCCAAAATACAGGATCATTTTTAGCATTTTTGCTATCACTCCATTTAAACAAAAATGGAGCTTTGGTTATTTTATTTACCTGTCAAAACTATATATATTTTTTTAAGTAAACATCCCAAGGTATTGATCTAGGCCCATTTTTAATGGCGGTGAGAGTTCACGATCCATTACTCCTGAGAATTACTCTTCCTAACCACAAGGAGGAGGCAAAGATTCCAAAAATCCAAGAGCCCTATAAAAACCCCTCTCATTTCAATAGAAACTAGGCTGACTTACAGCAAAGCAAGAGGTAGAAAAAATCATAACCACCATAAAAAGGTGGGCCTCATAGACTCTTGCCAATATGAAAGAAATTAATTTATCAGTTAAGTTCTTGCATAAATTATGTTTTCTTTCATGTAATTGGCAAGAGTCATTGAGCTAGTGACGTATGGGATAGAAATACCCAAGATGTGGAAGTCCACAGAAGAGTCACTAGAGTGGGAGGGATAAAATAACAGCTATTTTCACTGAGAAATTAAATCCACACAATAATTAAGTTTTTCTCAAAAAGCTTAAATCAAAAGCTGCCTGAAGAACTTTTTCTACCAAAGACTGCTTCAGAAGAAGCAAATAAATCAAAATGGTAAAAACAAAAAGTATGCAAAGAAGACCAAATTACTGATTTGCAAATTTGATCAACCTAAGTTTCATTCTGAAAAAGCCCAAGAAAAGGTGACTGAGCTTAGTAGAATTAGCTGTAAAACTCTGAGGTGGAGCCCACCCTGCCTCAAAATAAGCCTTGAAAAACAAAAGCTTTAATCCGGATGCCAAAGAAATGGCAGAGGATTACTAACCTTTTCTGGAACCAGAAAAACAGCAGATAGACTAGAAGTCTTCTGAAATCCTAGTAACCTTGATATAGAATTATAAAGTTCTTACCACATCAAAGGATGTAAAGAACTCTCAAAGAATTCTTTAGGATTAGGACACAAAGAAGGGACAACAATTTCTCTACTAATTTTGTTCAAATTCAGAACCTTAGGAAAAAAAGAAGTCCACAAAACAACTTATCTAGATGAAAAAAATCAGGTAAGGAGACACACAAGAGAGCTGATAAATTAGAAATTCTTGTAGCAGAAGAGATAGTCAAAAGAAACAATTTCCAAGAAAGTAGATAATCTTCTAAGAAAATATAGGCTCAAAAGAAAAGAGCCTGCAAAATCTTTAAACCAAATAAGACTCCAAAAAGGAGAAATAAATAAATGAAAAGGCTTGATACCAACCAAAGCCTGAACAAAACAGTGAATATCAGGAAGTTAAAATTTGCAGACAAATGTATCCAAATCATCATAAAAAAAAAAAAAATTTTAAAAATTTTACATTCTAGGAATACCAAGAGAATTTATAAGAAGAACACTATAAAAACAGAATTTATGTTTACCTGATAAATTTCTTTCTCCAACGGTGTGTCCGGTCCACGGCGTCATCCTTACTTGTGGGATATTCTCTTCCCCAACAGGAAATGGCAAAGAGCCCAGCAAAGCTGGTCACATGATCCCTCCTAGGCTCCGCCTACCCCAGTCATTCGACCGACGTTAAGGAGGAATATTTGCATAGGAGAAACCATATGGTACCGTGGTGACTGTAGTTAAAGAAAATAAAATATCAGACCTGATTAAAAAAACCAGGGCGGGCCGTGGACCGGACACACCGTTGGAGAAAGAAATTTATCAGGTAAACATAAATTCTGTTTTCTCCAACATAGGTGTGTCCGGTCCACGGCGTCATCCTTACTTGTGGGAACCAATACCAAAGCTTTAGGACACGGATGAAGGGAGGGAGCAAATCAGGTCACCTAAATGGAAGGCACCACGGCTTGCAAAACCTTTCTCCCAAAAATAGCCTCAGAAGAAGCAAAAGTATCAAACTTGTAAAATTTGGTAAAAGTGTGCAGTGAAGACCAAGTCGCTGCCCTACATATCTGATCAACAGAAGCCTCGTTCTTGAAGGCCCATGTGGAAGCCACAGCCCTAGTGGAATGAGCTGTGATTCTTTCGGGAGGCTGCCGTCCGGCAGTCTCGTAAGCCAATCTGATGATGCTTTTAATCCAAAAAGAGAGAGAGGTAGAAGTTGCTTTTTGACCTCTCCTTTTACCTGAATAAACAACAAACAAGGAAGATGTTTGTCTAAAATCCTTTGTAGCATCTAAATAGAATTTTAGAGCGCGAACAACATCCAAATTGTGCAACAAACGTTCCTTCTTTGAAACTGGTTTTGGACACAGAGAAGGTACGATAATCTCCTGGTTAATGTTTTTGTTAGAAACAACTTTTGGAAGAAAACCAGGTTTAGTACGTAAAACCACCTTATCTGCATGGAACACCAGATAAGGAGGAGAACACTGCAGAGCAGATAATTCTGAGACTCTTCTAGCAGAAGAAATCGCAACTAAAAACAAAACTTTCCAAGATAATAACTTAATATCAACGGAATGTAAGGGTTCAAACGGAACCCCCTGAAGAACTGAAAGAACTAAATTGAGACTCCAAGGAGGAGTCAAAGGTTTGTAAACAGGCTTGATTCTAACCAGAGCCTGAACAAAGGCTTGAACATCTGGCACAGCTGCCAGCTTTTTGTGAAGTAATACCGACAAGGCAGAAATCTGTCCCTTCAGGGAACTTGCAGATAATCCTTTTTCCAATCCTTCTTGAAGGAAGGATAGAATCCTAGGAATCTTAACCTTGTCCCAAGGGAATCCTTTAGATTCACACCAACAGATATATTTTTTCCAAATTTTGTGGTAAATCTTTCTAGTCACAGGCTTTCTGGCCTGAACAAGAGTATCGATCACAGAATCTGAGAATCCTCGCTTCGATAAAATCAAGCGTTCAATCTCCAAGCAGTCAGCTGGAGTGAAACCAGATTCGGATGTTCGAACGGACCCTGAACAAGAAGGTCTCGTCTCAAAGGTAGCTTCCAAGGTGGAGCCGATGACATATTCACCAGATCTGCATACCAAGTCCTGCGTGGCCACGCAGGAGCTATCAAGATCACCGACGCCCTCTCCTGCTTGATCCTGGCTATCAGCCTGGGAATGAGAGGAAATGGCGGGAACACATAAGCTAGATTGAAGGTCCAAGGTGCTACTAGTGCATCCACTAGAGCCGCCTTGGGATCCCTGGATCTGGCCCCGTAGCAAGGAACTTTGAAGTTCTGACGAGAGGCCATCAGATCCATGTCTGGAATGCCCCACAGGTGAGTGACTTGGGCAAAGATTTCCGGATGGAGTTCCCACTCCCCCGGATGCAATGTCTGACGACTCAGAAAATCCGCTTCCCAATTTTCCACTCCTGGGATGTGGATAGCAGACAGGTGGCAGGAGTGAGACTCCGCCCAAAGAATAATTTTGGTTACTTCTTCCATCGCTAGGGAACTCCTTGTTCCCCCCTGATGGTTGATGTACGCAACAGTCGTCATGTTGTCTGATTGAAACCGTATGAACCTGGTCCTCGCAAGCTGGGGCCAGGCCTGGAGAGCATTGAATATCGCTCTCAGTTCCAGAATATTTATCGGTAGAAGAGATTCTTCCCGAGACCAAAGACCCTGAGCTTTCAGGGATCCCCAGACCGCGCCCCAGCCTATCAGACTGGCGTCGGTCGTGACAATGACCCACTCTGGTCTGTGGAACATCATCCCTTGAGACAGATTGTCCAGGGACAGCCACCAACGGAGTGAGTCTCTGGTCCTCTGATTTACTTGTATCTTCGGAGACAAGTCTGTATAGTCCCCATTCCACTGACTGAGCATGCACAGTTGTAATGGTCTTAGATGAATGCGCGCAAAAGGAACTATGTCCATCGCCGCCACCATCAACCCGATCACTTCCATGCACTGAGCTATGGAAGGAAGAGGAACGGAATGAAGTATCCGACAAGAGTCCAGAAGCTTTGTTTTTCTGGCTTCTGTTAGAAAGATCCTCATTTGTAAGGAGTCTATAATTGTTCCCAAGAAGGGAACCCTTGTTGACGGGGATAGAGAACTCTTTTCCACGTTCACTTTCCAGCCGTGAGATCTGAGAAAGGCCAGGACAATGTCCGTGTGAGCCTTTGCTTGAGGAAGGGACGACGCTTGAATCAAAATGTCGTCCAGGTAAGGTACTACTGCAATGCCCCTTGGTCTTAGCACCGCTAGAAGGGACCCTAGTACCTTTGTGAAAATCCTTGGAGCAGTGGCTAATCCGAAAGGAAGCGCCACGAACTGGTAATGTTTGTCCAGGAATGCAAACCTTAGGAACCGATGATGTTCCTTGTGGATAGGAATATGTAGATACGCATCCTTTAAATCCACCGTGGTCATGAATTGACCTACCTGGATGGAAGGAAGGATAGTTCGAATGGTTTCCATCTTGAACGATGGGACCTTGAGAAATTTGTTTAAGATCTTGAGATCTAGGATTGGTCTGAACGTTCCCTCTTTTTTGGGAACTATGAACAGATTGGAGTAGAACCCCATCCCTTGTTCTCTTAATGGAACAGGATGAATCACTCCCATTTTTAACAGGTCTTCTACACAATGTAAGAACGCCTGTCTTTTTATGTGGTCTGAAGACAACTGCGACCTGTGGAACCTCCCCCTTGGGGGAAGTCCCTTGAATTCCAGAAGATAACCCTGGGAGACTATTTCTAGCGCCCAAGGATCCAGAACATCTCTTGCCCAAGCCTGAGCGAAGAGAGAGAGTCTGCCCCCCACCAGATCCGGTCCCGGATCGGGGGCCAATATTTCATGCTGTCTTGGTAGCAGTGGCAGGTTTCTTGGCCTGCTTTCCCTTGTTCCAGCCTTGCATTGGTCTCCAAGCTGGCTTGGCCTGAGAAGAATTACCCTCTTGCTTAGAGGACGTAGCACCTTGGGCTGGTCCGTTTTTACGAAAGGGACGAAAATTAGGTCTATTTTTTGCCTTGAAAGGCCGATCCTGAGGAAGGGCGTGGCCCTTACCCCCAGTGATATCAGAGATAATCTCTTTCAAGTCAGGACCAAACAACGTTTTCCCCTTGAAAGGAATGTTTAGTAGCTTGTTCTTGGAAGACGCATCAGCCGACCAAGATTTCAACCAAAGCGCTCTGCGCGCCACAATAGCAAACCCAGAGTTCTTAGCCGCTAACTTAGCCAATTGCAAAGAGGCGTCTAGAGTGAAAGAATTAGCCAATTTGAGAGCATTGATTCTGTCCATAATCTCCTCATAAGGAGGAGAGTCACTATCGAGCACCTTAAGCAGTTCATCAAACCAGAAATATGCGGCAGTAGTGACAGGGACAATGCATGAAATGGGTTGTAGAAGGTAACCCTGCTGAACAAACATCTTTTTAAGCAAACCTTCTAATTTTTTATCCATAGGATCTTTGAAAGCACAACTATCCTCTATGGGAATAGTGGTGCGTTTGTTTAAAGTAGAAACCGCTCCCTCGACCTTGGGGACTGACTGCCATAAGTCCTTTCTAGGGTCGACCATAGGAAACAATTTTTTAAATATGGGGGGAGGGACGAAAGGAAATACCGGGCCTTTCCCATTCTTTATTAACAATGTCCGCCACCCGCTTGGGTATAGGAAAAGCTTCTGGGAGCCCCGGCACCTCTAAGAACTTGTCCATTTTACATAGTTTCTCTGGGATGACTAAATTTTCACAATCATCCAGAGTGGATAATACCTCCTTAAGCAAAATGCGGAGATGTTCCAATTTAAATTTAAATGTAATCACATCAGATTCAGCCTGCTGAGAAATGTTCCCTAAATCAGTAATTTCTCCCTCAGACAAAACCTCCCTGGCCCCCTCAGATTGGGTTAGGGGCCCTTCAGAGATATTAATATCAGCGTCGTCATGCTCTTCAGTAACTAAAACAGAGCAGCCACGCTTACGCTGACAAGGGTTCATTTTGGCTAAAATGTTTTTGACAGAATTATCCATTACAGCCGTTAATTGTTGCATAGTAAGGAGTATTGGCGCGCTAGATGTACTAGGGGCCTCCTGAGTGGGCAAGACTCGTGTAGACGAAGGAGGGAATGATGCAGTACCATGCTTACTCCCCTCACTTGAGGAATCATCTTGGGCATCATTGTCATTATCACATAAATCACATTTATTTAAATGAATAGGAATTCTGGCTTCCCCACATTCAGAACACAGTCTATCTGGTAGCTCAGACATGTTAAACAGGCATAAACTTGATCAGAAAGTACAAAAAACGTTTTAAAATAAAACCGTTACTGTCACTTTAAATTTTAAACTGAACACACTTTATTACTGCAATTGCGAAAAAACATGAAGGAATTGTTCAAAATTCACCAAATTTTCACCACAGCGTCTTAAAGCTTTGAAAATATTGCACACCAATTTTGGAAGCTTTAACCCTTAAAATAACGGAACCGGAGCCGTTTTAAGCTTTAACCCCTTTACAGTCCCTGGTATCTGCTTTGCTGAGACCCAACCAAACCCAAAGGGGAATACGATACCAAATGACGCCTTCAGAAGTCCTTTATAAGTATCAGAGCTCCTCTCACATGCTATGCCTCTCAAAAACAAGTGCGCAACACCGGCGCGAAAATGAGACTCTGCCTCTATTATTATATCAAAATACCCAGATAAAATGATTCCTCAAGGCTAAATATGTGTTAATAATCAATCGATTTAGCCCAGAAAAAGTCTACAGTTTAAATAAGCCCTTGTGAAGCCCTTATTTACAATCGTAATAAACATGGCTTACCGGATCCCATAGGGAAAATGACAGCTTCCAGCATTACATCGTCTTGTTAGAATGTGTCATACCTCAAGCAGTAAGAGACTGCACTCTGTTCCCCCAACTGAAGTTAATTGCTCTCAACAGTCCTGTGTGGAACAGCCATGGATTTTAGTTACGGTTGCTAAAATCATTTTCCTCATACAAACAGAATTCTTCATCTCTTTTCTGTTTCTGAGTAAATAGTACGTACCAGCACTATTTGAAAATAACAAACTCTTGATTGAATAATGAAAAACTACAGTTAAACACTAAAAAACTCTAAGCCATCTCCGTGGAGATGTTGCCTGTACAACGGCAAAGAGAATGACTGGGGTAGGCGGAGCCTAGGAGGGATCATGTGACCAGCTTTGCTGGGCTCTTTGCCATTTCCTGTTGGGGAAGAGAATATCCCACAAGTAAGGATGACGCCGTGGACCGGACACACCTATGTTGGAGAAATATAGGTTTTCCAAACCTGATAATACATGTTCCTTGAAACAGACTTATAAGCCTGCAACATAGTGATAAAAACGGAGGCAGAGAAACTTCTATGACTAAACACTAATCAATTTCCATACCCCAAATTAGTAAATTTGAGATCCCAATGTAAAAATAGCCCCTAAAACCAGAGGGTTGGCCAAAGAGAATGACAACTGGACATCCGAACAAGATCCACATACCAAACCTGTGAGGCCATGCTGATGCTATCAGAAACACGTGACATTGTTCCAATATGATCTTGAAAATCACCTTAGGAAGAAAAAAAACAAATGCGGAAATGTAGTCAGGTTGCAAAACCAAGACACTGCAAATGCATCCACCATCTCCACCTTAGGATACCTGGACCTGAAAAGATACCTGGGAAATTGAGAAAACACATCTTTATAGACACCACTTTTCCAGGACGTAAAGGATGACGGCTGAGCTAATCCACCTCCCAAATGTCTAAAATCGTAGAAAATAGACAGGAGATGAATTCCATCTAAGAACGTATTCAAGATACTTCTTAATTGCTAAGGAACTACGAGTCCCTATTGTTAATTGACATATACCACAGTTGTGATATTGAATGTCTGAAAGTATAAAATGAAAACGTTCTCTCATAAAAGAGGCCAAGCCTGAAAGAGCTCTGAAAAATAGCACAGAGTTGCAAAATATTGATTGGAAACCTCGCCTCTTGAAGTTTCCAAACCCCTTGTGCTGTCAAAAGACCCTCCGACAGCTCCCCAACCTGTAAGACTTGCATCCATTAAGAATACAGTCCAGGAAGGACAAACAAAAGGAGGCCTCGCCCGATACTGCAGTTATGAGACCAAAAAACTTCCATGCACATAGCCACTGAAAGAAATGTTCTAGACTGTAAGTTAGACAAGCTAACGCCACTTACAATTGACTTTTGTCCGAAAAAGACAAAGACATGAACACAGAATCTATCTAGAAACCCAAAAAGTAGTGACCCTTGTCTGAGGAATCACGAAACTCTTAGGTAAATTAAATCTTCTAACCATGTCTTGAAGAAAGAAAACTTAGTTGATTCATGAGGGATTCACAAAAAGAAAAGTCCATATATCTGAATACTGTTCTTTCATATGTATGTATTGGGTACTTGTAAAGCGTGTCTAATCACCCGTAAGGAACTCAAGACGCTGCTCAATCAATCGACCTCGGAAGGATGAAAGGCTGAATGGACCTCGCCGGGAATCGAACCTGCAACCCTCATGTTGCTACAGAGCTCAGTCACAGTGCATTAGCATGCTGAGCTATCTGTCCGACTTTAATAAAAGAAAAAGTTTAAGCTAATACCAAGATACCATCCAAATAAGGAAACACCACAATACCCTACTGTCTGAAGACAGAAAGAAGAGCACCAAGAACCTTTGAAAATATTCATAAAGCTGTCACTTAACCAAATGGAAAAGGGACAAATTGGTAAAGCTTAAAAGGAAAATATCAGAAACCACAAGAGGTCTGAATGAAATAAAATGTGAGGATAAACATTCTAAAAAATGGAGTGGACATGAAATGGCCTTAACAAAAAGGCATAATAGTCCTTATAAATCTCCAACTTAAAAGTGGAGACTAACAAAACAATATAAAAGTCTTTAGATCCAAGAATGAACTGAATAAACCTTTCTTCTTAGAGACAAAGAAACAGAATTTATGTTTACCTGATAAATTACTTTCTCCAACGGTGTGTCCGGTCCACGGCGTCATCCTTACTTGCGGTATATTCTCTTCCCCAACAGGAAATGGCAAAGAGCCCAGCAAAGCTGGTCACATGATCCCTCCTAGGCTCCGCCTTCCCCAGTCATTCGACCGACGTAAAGGAGGAATATTTGCATAGGAGAAATCATATGATACCGTGGTGACTGTAGTTAAAGAAAATAAATCATCAGAACTGATTAAAAAACCAGGGCGGGCCGTGGACCGGACACACCGTTGGAGAAAGTAATTTATCAGGTAAACATAAATTCTGTTTTCTCCAACATAGGTGTGTCCGGTCCACGGCGTCATCCTTACTTGTGGGAACCAATACCAAAGCTTTAGGACACGGATGATGGGAGGGAGCAAATCAGGTCACCTAGATGGAAGGCACCACGGTTTGCAAAACCTTTCTCCCAAAAATAGCCTCAGAAGAAGCAAAAGTATCAAATTTGTAAAATTTGGTAAAAGTGTGCAGTGAAGACCAAGTCGCTGCCTTACATATCTGATCAACAGAAGCCTCGTTCTTAAAGGCCCATGTGGAAGCCACGGCCCTAGTGGAATGAGCTGTGATTCTTTCAGGAGGCTGCCGTCCGGCAGTCTCATAAGCCAATCTGATGATGCTTTTAAGCCAAAAAGATAGAGAGGTAGAAGTTGCTTTTTGACCTCTCCTTTTACCAGAATAAACAACAAACAAGGAAGATGTTTGTCTGAAATCCTTTGTAGCATCTAAATAGAATTTTAGAGCACGGACAACGTCCAAATTGTGTAACAAACGTTCCTTCTATGAAACTGGATTCGGACACAAAGAAGGTACAACTATCTCCTGGTTAATATTTTTGTTGGAAACAACCTTCGGAAGAAAACTAGGCACAGTACGTAAAACCACCTTATCTGCATGGACCAGATAGGGCGGAGAACACTGCAGAGCAGATAACTCAGAAACTCTTCTAGCGGAAGAAATTGCAACCTAAAACAAAACTTTCCAAGATAATAACTTAATATCTACGGAATGTAAGGGTTCAAACGGAACCCCTTGAAGAACTGAAAGAACTAGATTAAGACTCCAGGGAAGAGTCAAAGGTCTGTAAACAGGCTTGATTCTAACCAGAGCCTGAACAAACGCTTAAACGTCTGGCACAGCTGCCAGCCTTTTGTGAAGTAAAACAGATAAAGCAGAGATCTGTCCCTTCAGAGAACTCGCAGAAAATCCTTTCTACAAACCTTCTTGTAGAAAGGAAAGAATCTTAGGAATTTTTATCTTGTTCCATGGGAATCCTTTAGATTCACACCAACAGATATATTTTTTCCATATATTATGGTAAATTTTTCTAGTTACAGGCTTTCTAGCCTGAATAAGAGTATCGATTACAGAATCTGAAAACCCACGCTTTGATAAAATAAAGCGTTCAAACTCCAAGCAGTCAGTTGGAGGAAAACCAGATTCGGATGTTCGAATGGACCCTGAATAAGAAGGTCCTGTCTCAAAGGTAGCTTCCATGGTGGAGCCGATGACACATTCACCAGGTCTGCATACCAAGTCCTGCGTGGCCACACAGGAACTATCAAGGTCACCGAAGCCCTCTCCAGATTGATCCTGGCTACCAGCCTGGGAATGAGAGGAAACGGTGGGAATACATAAGCTAGGTTGAAGATCCAAGGTGCTACTATTGTATCCAATAGAGTCGCCTTGGGATCCCTGGATTTGGACCCGTAACAAGGGACCATGAAGTTCTGACGAGAGGCCATCAGAACCATGTCTGGAATGCCCCATAATTGAGTTATTTGGGCAAAGATTTCCAGATGGAGTTCCCACTCCCCCGGATGCTCCTCCATCGCCAGGGAACTCCTTGTTACCCCCTGATGGTTGATATATGTAACAGTCGTCATGATGTCTGATTGAAACCTTATGAATTTGGCCTTTGCTAGTCGAGGCCAAGCCTTGAGAGCATTGAATATCGCTCTCAGTTCCATTATGTTTATCGGGAGAAGAGAGTCTTCCCGAAACCATAGACCCTGAGTTTTCAGGGGTTCCCAGACCGCGCCCCAGCCCACCAGACTGGCGTCGGTCGTGACAATGACCTATTCTGGTCTGCGGAAGCTCATTCCCTGTGACAGGTTGTCCAGGGTCAGCCACCAACGGAGTGAATCTCTGGTTATTTGATCTACTTCTATCGTCGGAGACAAGTCTGTATAATCCCCATTCCACTGTCTGAGCATGCACAGGTGCAATGGTCTTAGATGAATTCGTGCAAAAGGAACTATGTCCATTGCCGCAACCATCAAACCTATTACTTCCATGGACTGCGCTATGGAAGGAAGAAGAACAGAATGAAGTACCTGACAAGAGCTTAGAAGCTTTGATTTTCTGGCCTCTGTCAGAAAAACCTTCATTTCTAAGGAAACTATTATTGTTCCCAAGAAGGGAACTCTTGTTGACGGGGACAGAGAACTATTTTCTATGTTCACTTTCCACCTGTGAGATCTGAGAAAGGCTAGGACAATGTCCGTATGAGCCCTTGCTTTTGACAGAGACGACACTTGAATCAGGATGTCGTCCAAGTAAGGTACTACTGCAATGCCCCTTGGTCTTAGCACCGCTAGAAGGGACCCTAGTACCCTTGTGAAAATCCTTGGAGCAGTGGCTAATCCGAATGGAAGTGCCACAGGTAATGCTTGTCCAGAAAGGCGAACCTTAGGAACCGAAAATGTTCCTTGTGGATAGGAATACGTAGGTACGCATCCTTTAAGTCCACCGTGGTCATGAATTGACCTTCCTGGATGGTAGGAAGGATCGTTCGAATGGTTTCCATTTTGAATGATGAAACCCTTAGAAACTTGTTTAGAATCTTGAGATCTAAAATAGGTCTGAATGTTCCCTCTTTTTTGGGAATTATGAACAGGTTGGAGTAAAAACCCATCCCTTGTTCTCCTAATGGAACAGGATGAATCACTCCCATGCTTAACAGGTCTTCTACACAGTGTAAGAATGCCTGTTCGAAGATAATTGAGACCCGTGGAACCTTCCCCTTGGGGGTAGTTCCCTGAATTCCAGGAGATAACCTTGAGAAACTATTTCTAGAGCCCAAGGATCCTGAACATCTCTTGCCCCAGCCTGAGCAAAGAGAGAAAGTCTGCCCCCCACCAGATCCTTCCCAGATCGGGGGCCAACACTTCATGCTGTTTTGGTAGCAGTGGCAGGTGACTTGGCCTGCTTACCCTTGTTCCAGCCTTGCATCGGCCTCCAGGCTGGCTTGGTTTGAGAAGTATTACCCTCTTGCTTAGAGGGTGTAGAATTTGAGGCTGGTCCGTTTCTGCGAAAGGGACGAAAATTTGGCTTCTTTTTAACCTTAAAAGACCTATCCAGAGGAAGGGCGTGGCCCTTTCCCCCAGTGATGTCTGAAATAATCTCTTTCAAGTCAGGGCCAAACAGTGTTTTACCCTTGAAAGGGATGTTAAGCAAAAGCGCTCTGCGCGCCACGATAGCAAACCCTGAATTATTCGCCGCTAATCTAGCTAATTGCAAAGCGGCATCTAAAAAAAAAAAGAGTTAGCCAATTTAAGAGCTTGAACTCTGTCCAAAACCTCCTCGTACGAAGATTCTTTATTGAGCGACTTTTCTAGTTCTTCGAACCAGAAACACGCAGCTGTAGTGACAGGAACAATGCATGAAATTGGTTGTAGAAGGTAACCTTGCTGAACAAACATCTTTTTAAGCAAACCCTCTAACCTTTAATCCATAGGATCTTGAAAGCACAACTATATTCTATAGGAATAGAAGTGCGTTTGTTTAGAGTAGAAACCGCCCCCTCGACCTTGGGGACTGTATGCTATAAGTCCTTTCTGGGGTCGACTATAGGAACTAATTTCTTAAATATAGGGGGAGGACAAAAGGTATGCCGGGCCTTTCCCACTCCTTATTTACTATGTCCGCCACCCGCTTGGGTATAGGAAAAACATCGGGGGGCACCGGAACCTCTAGGAACTTGTCCATCTTACCTAATTTCTCTGGAATGACCAAATTGTCACAATCATCCAGAGTAGATAATACCTCCTTAAGTAGTGCGTGGAGATGTTGAAATTTAAATTTAAAAGTTACAATATCAGGTTCTGCTTGTTGAGAAATTTTCCCTGAATCTGAAATTTCTCCCTCAGACAAAACCTCCCTCCTGGCCCCTTCAGATAGGTGTGAGGGTATGTCAGAACAGATATCATCAGCGTCCTCTTGCTCTTCAGTGTTTAAAACAGAGCAATCACGCTTTCTCTGATAAGTAGGCATTTTGGAAAAAATGCATGCAATAGAATTATCCATTACAGCCATTAATTGTTGTATGGTAATAAGTATTGGCGCACTAGATGTACTAGGGGCCTCTTGTGTGGGCAAAACTGGTGTAGACACAGAAGGGGATGATGCAGTACCATGCTTACTCCCCTCATTAGAGGAATCATCTTGGGCAATATCATATCTATGGCATTATTATCCCTACTTTGTTTGGACATTATGACACAAATATATCACATATATTTAAATGGGGAGACACATTGGCTTTCATACATATAGAACATCGTTATCTGATGGTTCAGACATGTTAAACAGGCTTAAACTTGTGAACAAAGCACAAAAAACGTTTTACAATAAAACCGTTACTGTCCCTTTAAATTTCAAACTGAACACACTTTATTACTGAATATGTGAAAAAGTATGAAGGAATTGTTCAAATTTCACCAAAATTTCACCACAGTAACTTAAAGCCTTAAAAGTATTGCACACCAAATTTGAAAGCTTTAACCCTTAAAATAACGGAACCGGAGCCGTTTTTACATTTAACCCCTATACAGTCCCAGGTATCTGCTTTGCTGAGACCCAACCAAGCCCAGAGGGGAATACGATACCAAATGATGCCTTCTATAAGCTTTTTCAGTGGTTCTTAGCTCCTCACACATGCATCTGCATGCCATGCTTTCCAAAAACAACTGCGCATTAGAGGCGCGAAAATGAGGCTCTGTCTATGACTAGAAAAGGCCCCCAATGAAAAAGGTGTCCAATACAGTGCCTGCCGTTTTTATTAAAACAATCTCCAATATTTAACAACTATTAAAAGTAATAATCTGCCAAATATACTTAGTAAAGTAATCGTTTTAGCCCAGAAAAATGTCTACCAGTTTTTTAAGCCCTAATGAAGCCCTTTATTCTTTTACTTAAACTAAGAAAATGGCTTACCGGTTCCCATAGGGAAAATGACAGCTTCCAGCATTACCGAGTCTTGTTAGAAATGTGTCATACCTCAAGCAGCAAAAGTCTGCTCACTGTTTCCCCCAACTGAAGTTAATTCCTCTCAACAGTCCTGTGTGGAAACAGCCATCGATTTTAGTAACGGTTGCTAAAATCATTTTCCTCTTACAAACAGAAATCTTCATCTCTTTCCTGTTTCAGAGTAAATAGTACATACCAGCACTATTTTAAAATAACAAACTCTTGATTGAAGAATAAAAACTACATTTAAACACCAAAAAACTCTAAGCCATCTCCGTGGAGATGTTGCCTGTACAACGGCAAAGAGAATGACTGGGGAAGGCGGAGCCTAGGAGGGATCATGTGACCAGCTTTGCTGGGCTCTTTGCCATTTCCTGTTGGGGAAGAGAATATCCCGCAAGTAAGGATGACGCCGTGGACCGGACACACCTATGTTGGAGAAATATAATTGAAATAGAAACCCAAATACTGTTCCTGCAAAAAGAACTGGTATAATCACTCCTGAAAAAAATTCACAGAGTGTACTGAGAAAGAAAGATTCTTGCCATAGAAGGTCTCATTCTAGAAATCTATTCAAACCCTAAGAATATAGAATTTTGACTGAACTCATTCAAAAACAATTTAATCTGCCCCCCACCAGAAGGACTGGTTTGAGAATCACACCTTCATGCAGTCTAATAACTAGTAATTATAAAGCATTTTTCTCCCAGAAGGATACAAAAAAATGCTTCTTCAGTGCTTACACTCAGTGTTAACCAAATTAGCAACCAGGGTGGATAAAAATCAATGATTTAAAAAAAAAAAAAAAAAAAAACAGAATTTATGTTTACCTGATAAATTACTTTCTCCAACGGTGTGTCCGGTCCACGGCGTCATCCTTACTTGTGGGATATTCTCTTCCCCAACAGGAAATGGCAAAGAGCCCAGCAAAGCTGGTCACATGATCCCTCCTAGGCTCCGCCTACCCGTCATTCGACCGACGTTAAGGAGGAATATTTGCATAGGAGAAACCATATGGTACCGTGGTGACTGTAGTTAAAGAAAATAAATTATCAGACCTGATTAAAAAAACCAGGGCGGGCCGTGGACCGGACACACCGTTGGAGAAAGTAATTTATCAGGTAAACATAAATTCTGTTTTCTCCAACATAGGTGTGTCCGGTCCACGGCGTCATCCTTACTTGTGGGAACCAATACCAAAGCTTTAGGACACGGATGAAGGGAGGGAGCAAATCAGGTCACCTAAATGGAAGGCACCACGGCTTGCAAAACCTTTCTCCCAAAAATAGCCTCAGAAGAAGCAAAAGTATCAAACTTGTAAAATTTGGTAAAAGTGTGCAGTGAAGACCAAGTCGCTGCCCTACATATCTGATCAACAGAAGCCTCGTTCTTGAAGGCCCATGTGGAAGCCACAGCCCTAGTGGAATGAGCTGTGATTCTTTCGGGAGGCTGCCGTCCGGCAGTCTCGTAAGCCAATCTGATGATGCTTTTAATCCAAAAAGAGAGAGAGGTAGAAGTTGCTTTTTGACCTCTCCTTTTACCGGAATAAACAACAAACAAGGAAGATGTTTGTCTAAAATCCTTTGTAGCATCTAAATAGAATTTTAGAGCGCGAACAACATCCAAATTGTGCAACAAACGTTCCTTCTTTGAAACTGGTTTCGGACATAGAGAAGGTACGATAATCTCCTGGTTAATGTTTTTGTTAGAAACAACTTTTGGAAGAAAACCAGGTTTAGTACGTAAAACCACCTTATCTGCATGGAACACCAGATAAGGAGGAGAACACTGCAGAGCAGATAATTCTGAAACTCTTCTAGCAGAAGAAATTGCAACTAAAAACAAAACTTTCCAAGATAATAACTTAATATCAACGGAATGCAAGGGTTCAAACGGAACCCCCTGAAGAACTGAAAGAACTAAATTGAGACTCCAAGGAGGAGTCAAAGGTTTGTAAACAGGCTTAATTCTAACCAGAGCCTGAACAAAGGCTTGAACATCTGGCACAGCGGCCAGCTTTTTGTGAAGTAACACAGACAAGGCAGAAATCTGTCCCTTCAGGGAACTTGCAGATAATCCTTTTTCCAATCCTTCTTGAAGGAAGGATAGAATCCTAGGAATCTTAACCTTGTCCCAAGGGAATCCTTTAGATTCACACCAACAGATATACTTTTTCCAAATTTTGTGGTAAATCTTTCTAGTTACAGGCTTTCTGGCCTGAACAAGAGTATCGATAACAGAATCTGAGAACCCTCACTTCGATAGGATCAAGCGTTCAATCTCCAAGCAGTCAGCTGGAGTGAAACCAGATTCGGATGTTCGAACGGACCCTGAACAAGAAGGTCTCGTCTCAAAGGTAGCTTCCAAGGAGGAGCCGATGACATATTCACCAGATCTGCATACCAAGTCCTGCGTGGCCACGCAGGAGCTATCAAGATCACCGACGCCCTCTCCTGATTGATCCTGGCTACCAGCCTGGGGATGAGAGGAAACGGCGGGAACACATAAGCTAGTTTGAAGGTCCAAGGTGCTACTAGTGCATCCACTAGAGCCGCCTTGGGATCCCTGGATCTGGACCCGTAGCAAGGAACTTTGAAGTTCTGACGAGAGGCCATCAGATCCATGTCTGGAATGCCCCACAGCTGAGTGACTTGGGCAAAGATTTCCGGATGGAGTTCCCACTCCCCCGGATGCAATGTCTGACGACTCAGAAAATCCGCTTCCCAATTTTCCACTCCTGGGATGTGGATAGCAGACAGGTGGCAGGAGTGAGACTCCGCCCATAGAATGATTTTGGTCACTTCTTCCATCGCCAGGGAACTCCTTGTTCCCCCCTGATGGTTGATGTACGCAACAGTTGTCATGTTGTCTGATTGAAACCGTATGAACTTGGCCCTCGCTAGCTGAGGCCAAGCCTTGAGAGCATTGAATATCGCTCTCAGTTCCAGAATATTTATCGGTAGAAGAGATTCTTCCCGAGACCAAAGACCCTGAGCTTTCAGGGATCCCCAGACAATCAGTAATTTCTCCCTCAGACAAAACCTCCCTGGCCCCATCAGACTGAGTTAGGGGCCCTTCAGAAATATTAATATCAGCGTCGTCATGCTCTTCAGTATCTAAAACAGAGCAGTCGCGCTTACGCTGATAAGTGTTCATTTTGGCTAAAATGTTTTTGACAGAATTATCCATTACAGCCGTTAATTGTTGCATAGTAAGGAGTATTGGCGCGCTAGATGTACTAGGGGCCTCCTGAGTGGGCAAGACTCGTGTAGACGAAGGAGGGAATGATGCAGTACCATGCTTACTCCCCTCACTTGAGGAATCATCTTGGGCATCATTGTCATTGTCACATAAATCACATTTATTTAAATGAATAGGAATTCTGGCTTCCCCACATTCAGAACACAGTCTATCTGGTAGTTCAGACATGTTAAACAGGCATAAACTTGATAACAAAGTACAAAAAACGTTTTAAAATAAAACCGTTACTGTCACTTTAAATTTTAAACTGAACACACTTTTTTACTGCAAATGCGAAAAAACATGAAGGAATTGTTCAAAATTCACCAAATTTTCACCACAGTGTCTTAAAGCCTTAAAAGTATTGCACACCAAATTTGGAAGCTTTAACCCTTAAAATAACGGAACCGGAGCCGTTTTGAACTTTAACCCCTTTACAGTCCCTGGTATCTGCTTTGCTGAGACCCAACCAAGCCCCAAGGGGAATACGATACCAAATGACGCCTTCAGAAAGTCTTTTCTAAGTATCAGAGCTCCTCTCACATGCGACTGCATGCCATGCCTCTCAAAAACAAGTGCGCAACACCGGCGCGAAAATGAGGCTCTGCCTATGCTTTGGGAAAGCCCCTAAAGAATAAGGTGTCTAAAACAGTGCCTGCCGATATTATTATATCAAAATACCCAGATAAAATGATTCCTCAAGGCTAAATATGTGTTAATAATCAATCGATTTAGCCCAAAAAAAGTCTACAGTCTTAATAAGCCCTTTTTGAAGCCCTTATTTACAATCGTAATAAACATGGCTTACCGGATCCCAGAGGGAAAATGACAGCTTCCAGCATTACATCGTCTTGTTAGAATGTGTCATACCTCAAGCAGCAAGAGACTGCTCACTGTTCCCCCAACTGAAGTTAATTGCTCTCAACAGTCCTGTGTGGAACAGCCATGGATTTTAGTGACGGTTGCTAAAATCATTTTCCTCATACAAACAGAAATCTTCATCTCTTTTCTGTTTCTGAGTAAATAGTACATACCAGCACTATTTCAAAATAACAAACTCTTGATTGAATAATAAAAACTACAGTTAAACACTAAAAAACTCTAAGCCATCTCCGTGGAGATGTTGCCTGTACAACGGCAAAGAGAATGACTGGGGTAGGCGGAGCCTAGGAGGGATCATGTGACCAGCTTTGCTGGGCTCTTTGCCATTTCCTGTTGGGGAAGAGAATATCCCACAAGTAAGGATGACGCCGTGGACCGGACACACCTATGTTGGAGAAAACAGAATTTATGTTTACCTGATAAATTTCTTTCTCCAACGGTGTGTCCGGTCCACGGCGTCATCCTTACTTGTGGGATATTCTCTTCCCCAACAGGAAATGGCAAAGAGCCCAGCAAAGCTGGTCACATGATCCCTCCTAGGCTCCGCCTACCCCAGTCATTCGACCGACGTTAAGGAGGAATATTTGCATAGGAGAAACCATATGTTACCGTGGTGACTGTAGTTAAAGAAAATAAATCATCAGACCTGATTAAAAAAACCAGGGCGGGCCGTGGACCGGACACACCGTTGGAGAAAGTAATTTATCAGGTAAACATAAATTCTGTTTTCTCCAACATAGGTGTGTCCGGTCCACGGCGTCATCCTTACTTGTGGGAACCAATACCAAAGCTTTAGGACACGGATGAAGGGAGGGAGCAAATCAGGTCACCTAAATGGAAGGCACCACGGCTTGCAAAACCTTTCTCCCAAAAACAGCCTCAGAAGAAGCAAAAGTATCAAAATTGTAAAATTTAGAAAAAGTGTGCAGTGAAGACCAAGTCGCTGCCTTACATATCTGATCAACAGAAGCCTCGTTCTTGAAGGCCCATGTGGAAGCCACAGCCCTAGTGGAGTGAGCTGTGATTCTTTCAGGAGGCTGCCGTCCGGCAGTCTCATAAGCCAATCGGATAATGCTTTTAATCCAGAAGGAGAGAGAGGTAGAAGTTGCTTTTTGACCTCTCCGTTTACCAGAATAAACAACAAACAAAGACAAAGTTTGTCTGAAATCCTTAGTAGCTGCTAAGTAAAATTTGAGAGCACGAACTACATCCAAGTTGTGCAACAAACGTTCCTTCTTTGAAACTGGAAGAAAACCAGGTTTAGTACGCAAAACCACCTTATCTGCATGGAACACCAGATAAGGAGAAGAACACTGCAGAGCAGATAATTCTGAAACTCTTCTAGCAGAAGAAATTGCAACCAAAAACAAAACTTTCCAAGATAATAACTTAATATCAACGGAATGTAAGGGTTCAAACGGAACCCCCTGAAGAACTGAAAGAACTAGGTTGAGACTCCAAGGAGGAGTCAAAATTTTGTAAACAGGCTTGATTCTAACCAGAGCCTGAACAAAGGCTAGAACATCTGGCACAGCTGCCAGCTTTTTGTGAAGTAACACAGACAAGGCAGAAATCTGTCCCATCAAGGAACTTGCAGATAATCCTTTTTCCAATCCTTCTCGAAGGAAGGATAGACTCTTAGGAATCTTAACCTTGTCCCAAGGGAATCCTGCAGATTCACACCAACAGATATACCAAATTATGTGGTAATTTTTCTGGTTACAGGCTTTCAGGCCTGAACAAGAGTATTAATAACAGAATCTGAGAACCCTCGCTTTGATAAGATCAAGCGTTCAATCTCCAAGCAGTCAGCTGGAGTGGGTCGAACGGACCTAGAACAAGAAGGTCTCGTCTCAAAGGTAGCTTCCATGGTGGAGCCGATGACATATTCACCAGATCTGCATACCAAGTCCTGCGTGGCCACGCAGGAGCTATCAAAATCACCGACGCCCTCTCCTGATTGATCCTGGCTACCAGCCTGAGGATGAGAGGAAACGGCGGGAACACATAAGCTAGTTTGAAGGTCCAAGGTGCTACTAGTGCATCCACTAGAGCCGCCTTGGGATCCCTGGATCTGTACCCGTAGTAAGGAACTCTGAAGTTCTGACGAGAGGCCATCAGATCCATGTCTGGAATGCCCCACGGTTGAGTGACTTGGGCAAAGATTTCCGGATGGAGTTCCCACTCCCCCGGATGCAATGTCTGACGACTCAGAAAATCCACTTCCCAATTTTCCACTCCTGGGATGTGGATAGCAGACAGGTGGCAGGAGTGAGACTCCGCCCATAGAATGATTTTGGTCACTTCTTCCATCGCTAGGGAACTCCTTGTTCCCCCCTGATGGTTGATGTATGAAGTTGGCCCTCGCTAGCTGAGGCCAAGCTTTGAGAGCATTGAATATCGCTCTCAGTTCCAGAATATTTATCGGTAGAAGAGATTCTACCCGAGACCAAAGACCCTGAGCTTTCAGGGATCCCCAGACCGCGCCCCAGCCCATCAGACTGGCGTCGGTCGTGACAATGACCCACTCTGGTCTGCGGAAGGTCATCCCTTGTGACAGGTTGTCCAGGGACAGCCACCAACGGAATGAGTCTCTGGTCCTCTGATTTACTTGTATCTTCGGAGACAAGTCTGAATAGTCCCCATTCCACTGACTGAGCATGAACAGTTGTAATGGTCTTAGATGAATGCGCACAAAAGGAACTATGTCCATTGCCGCTACCATCAAACCTATCACTTCCATGCACTGCGCTATGGAAGGAAGAGGAACGGAATGAAGTATCCGACAAGAGTCTAGAAGTTTTGTTTTTCTGGCTTCTGTCAGAAAAATCCTCATTTCTAAGGAGTCTATTATAGTTCCCAAGAAGGGAACCCTCGTTGACGGAGATAGAGAACTCTTTTCCACGTTCACTTTCCATCCGTGAGATCTGAGAAAGGCCAGGACAATGTCCGTGTGAGCCTTTACTTGAGGAAGGGACGACGCTCGAATCAGAATGTCGTCCAAGTAAGGTACTACAGCAATGCCCCTTGGTCTTAGCACCGCCAGAAGGGACCCTAGTACCTATGAGAAAATCCTAGGAGCAGTGGCTAATCCGAAAGAAAACGCCACGAACTGGAAATGCTTGTCCAGGAATGCAAACCTTAGGAACCGATGATGTTCCTTGTGGATAGGAATATGTAGATACGCATCCTTGAAATCCACCTTGGTCATGAATTGACCTTCCTGGATGGAAGGAAGAAGTGTTCGAATGGTTTCCATCTTGAACGATGGAACCTAGAGAAACTTGTTCAAGATCTTGAGATCTAAGATTGGTCAGAACGTTCCCTCTTTTTTGGGAACTATGAACAGATTGGAGTAGAACCCCATCCCTTGTTCTCCTAATGGAACAGGATGAATCACTCCCATTTTTAGCAGGTCTTCTACCCAATGTAAGAATGCCTGTCTTCTTATGTGGTCTGAAGACAACTGAGACCTGTGGAACCTCCCCCTTGGAGGAAGCCCCTTGAACTCCAGAGAATAACCTTGGGAGACTATTTCTAGCGCCCAAGGATCCAGAACATCTCTTGCCCCAGCCTGAGCGAAGAGAGAGAGTCTGCCCCCCACCAGATCCGGTCCCGGATCGGGGGCCCGCATTTCATGCTGTCTTGGTAGCAGTGGCAGGTTTCCTGGCCTGCTTTCCTTTGTTCCAGCCTTGCATAAGTCTCCAGGCTGGATTGGCTTGAGAAGTATTACCTTCCTGCTTAGAGGACGTAGCCCTTGGGGCTGATCCGTTTCTGCGAAAGGGACGAAACTTAGGTTTATTTTTGGTCTTGAAAAGACCTATCCTGAGGAAGGGCGTGGCCCTTGCCCCCAGTGATATCAGAGATAATCTCTTTCAAGTCAGGGCCAAAGAGTGTTTTTCCCCTTGAAAGGAATGTCAAGTAATTTGTTCTTGGAAGACGCATCCGCTGCCCAAGATTTTAACCAAAGCGCTCTGCGCCACAATAGCAAACCCAGAATTTTTTCGCCGCTAACCTAGCCAATTGCAAGGTGGCGTCTAGGGTGAAAGAATTAGCCAATTTAAGAGCACGAATTCTGTCCATAATCTCTTCATAAGAAGAAGAATTACTAATAATCGCCTTTCCTAGCTCATCAAACTAGAAACACGCGGCTGCAGTGACAGGGACAATGCATGCAATTGGTTGTAGAAGGGAACCTTGCTGAACAAACATCTTTAGCAGACCTTCTAATTTTTTATCCATAGGATCTTGGAAAGCACAACTATCTTCTATGGGTATAGTGGCGCGCTTGTGTAGAGTAGAAACCGCCCCCTCGACCTTGGGGACTGTCTGCCATCAGTCCTTTCTGGGGTCGACTATAGGAAAACAATTTTATAAATATGGGGGGAGGTACTAAAGGTATACCGGGCCTGTCCCATTCTTTACTAACAATGTACGCCACCCGCTTGGATATAGGAAAAGCTTCGGGGGGCCCCGGGGCCTCTAAGAACTTTCCATTTTACATAGTGGTTCTGGAATGACCAGATAATCACAATCATCCAAATTGGATAACACCTCCTTAAGCAGAGCGCGGAGATGTTCCAACTTAAATTAAAAGTAATCACATCAGGTTCAGCTTGTTGAGAAATGTTTCCTGAATCTGAAATTTCTCCCTCAGACAAAACCTCCCTGGCCCCCTCAGACTGGTGTAGGGGCCCTTCAGGAACCATATCATCAGCGTTCTCATGCTCTACAGAATTTTCTAAAACAGAGCAGTCGCGCTTTCGCTGATAAGTGGGCATATTGGCTAAAATGTTTTTGATAGAATTATCCATTACAGCCGTTAAATGTTGCATAGTAAGGAGTATTGGCGCACTAGATGTACTAGGGGCCTCCTGTATGGGCAAGACTGGTGTAGACGAAGGAGGGGATGATGCAGTACCATGCTTACTCCCCTCACTTGAGGAATCATCTTGGGCATCATTTTTACTAAATTTTTTTTTTTTTTTTTTTTTTTTTTTTTATGACATAAAATACATATAGTTAAATGAGAAGGAACCTTGGTTTCCCCACAGTCAGAACACAATCTATCTGGTAGTTCAGACATGTTAAACAGGCATAAACTTGATAACAAAGCACAAAAAACGTTTTAAAATAAAACCGTTACTGTCACTTTAAATTTTAAACTAAACACACTTTATTACTGCAATTGCGAAAAAGTATGAAGGAATTGTTCAAAATTCACCAAAATTTCACCACAGTGTCTTAAAGCCTTAAAAGTATTGCACACCAAATTTGGAAGCTTTAACCCTTAAAATAACGGAACCGGAGCCGTTTTTATATTTAACCCCTTTACAGTCCCTGGAATCTGCTTTGCTGAGACCCAACCAAGCCCAAAGGGGAATACGATACCAAATGATGCCCTCAGAAAGACTTTTCTATGTAACAGAGCTCCACACACATGCAGCTGCATGCCATGCTGTCCTCAAAAACAAGTGCGCCATACCGGCGCGAAAATGAGGCTCTGACTATGATTAGGGAAAGCCCCTAAAGAATAAGGTGTCAAAAACAGTGCCTGCCGATATAATCATATCAAAATACCCAGAATAAGTGATTCCTCAAGGCTAAATATGTGTTAATAATGAATCGATTTAGCTCTACAGTCTTAATAAGCCCTTGTGAAGCCCTTATTTACTATCTTAATAAACATGGCTTACCGGATCCCATAGGGAAAATGACATCTTCCAGCATTACATCGTCTTGTTAGAATGTGTCATACCTCAAGCAGTAAGAGACTGCACACTGTTCCCCCAACTGAAGTTAATTGCTCTCAACAGTCCTGTGTGGAACAGCCATGGATTTTAGTTACGGTGCTAAAATCATTTTCCTCATACAAACAGAAATCTTCATCTCTTTTCTGTTTCTGAGTAAATAGTACATACCAGCACTATTTTAAAATAACAAACTCTTGATTGAATAATAAAAACTACAGTTAAACACTAAAAAACTCTAAGCCATCTCCGTGGAGATGTTGCCTGTACAACGGCAAAGAGAATGACTGGGGTAGGCGGAGCCTAGGAGGGATCATGTGACCAGCTTTGCTGGGCTCTTTGCCATTTCCTGTTGGGGAAGAGAATATCCCACAAGTAAGGATGACGCCGTGGACCGGACACACCTATGTTGGAGAAATCTGATTTTTTTTTATTTAAATCGGATTTTTTGGATTTAAATCGGATTTGAGACAAGCAAGCACTGTCTCCAGCTCATTTTTTGGCAAATATTGTCAATATCCAGTATCAGGGTCAAAACTTAAGTTCTGAGGAAGAGGAGTTGGGTATGACATGGGTATCCAGCAATCATCCATCTGTAATGCCAACTATAATAAACTTCAAAGCTAAGGGGGAACCATTCAAGAAATATATGTTTGCTGAAGATATTTTAAAGAAAGTCACACCAGTGAACTGGTGGAAGTCACTTAAGCACTTGGATTTAGAGACTGTTCAAGTAATGATTTCACTTTTAACAGCAGTAGCTTCTTCTGCAGGCGTTGAAAGAAATCTATTTAAATTGTTATTATTAAGGTAATGATTATTTTTCTCCTTCCTAAGTACAACAGAAAAGTTGTCCAAATATGAATTATATTGATTAAACTATTAAACTGGGGATAAAAAAACTAATATGAAAAGTTGTTATTCTAAAAATCTTCATCTACCTGCATATTAAAGTTATACCAGCAAGAATTAGTCTTTATGTAGAAAACTATGATTTAAATCAAGCCTTACTGACTAGTGATTTAAATCGTGATTTAAATTGTGAATTAAATCAGTTTGATTTAAATCAAATCCACCCTGTTGGCAACTGATAAAAACAGTAGTTATTACCCAAATAAATGGTATACAATAAATTGACCTCAAAGGACAAAGGGCTGTATTAACCCTGACGGGAAATTAATCTATGATCCTTGGATCTAGAACAAGCGTTTGAAGTCAGGACATTCACCAACTGATCTATATCACCGGACTAAAAGTAGGGCAGATAAAAACTGTAAACCTCCAGAAATAGTGGAGATAATAGAAATCATATATCTAAAGTAAATAAACAGAGTTATACACTTAAAGGGACACTGAACCCAATTTTTTTCTTTCATGATTCAGATAGAGCATGACATTTTAAGCAACTTTCTAATTTATTCCTATTATCAAATTTTCTTTATTCTCTTGGTATCTTTATTTGAAATGCAACAATGTAAGTTTAGATGTCGGCCCATTTTTGGTGAACAACGTGGGTTGTCCTTGCTGATTGGTGGATAAATTCCTCCACCAAGAAAAAAGTGCTGTCCAGAGTCTGAACCAAGAAAAAAAGCTTAGATGTCTTCTTTTTCAAATAAAGATAGCAAGAGAATGAAGAAAAAATGATAATAGGAGTAAATTAGAAAGTTGCTTAAAATTGCATGCTCTATCTGAATAACGAAAGACAAAAGTTGGGTTCAGTGTCCCTTTAAGAATCTGAAAACTGCTTATGCTAACTGTTCAACAAAGGATGAGATAACAGTAATGTCAGCCACAGATAAAGCTGAGCTAAAAATATAAACAGTACGTGAATATGCTCTACTAAGGTGATATTCAAATTCTAAAGAATCCTGAAAACAAGTACCAATTTCCATAGAAATAGTAGTACAGTCCCAATAGAGAATCAGAATAACAATTCTCTAGAATACAGATAGTTTATTGAATAGGAAAGAACCTCAAAAGCAAAAATGTTAAAATCCAGATTTGAAAAGGATTATTAACATAGTTAATAGGAGGACTAGACTCCTAAAAAGATATAAATAGAAAAATGTCCTTAAAGAACAAAAAATGTTCAAATGAAAAATAAGGAGAATTTTCAACCAACTGTCTGATACAGGAGCCTTTGAACCAAAGAAACTTTCATCAGTGGAATAAACTTAAAGGGACAATTAACCCATTTTTTTTTCTTTTGTGATTCAGATTGAGCATGAAATTTTAAGCAACTATCTAATTTACTCCTGTTATCAAATTTTCTTTATTCTCTTTGTATCTTTATTTGAAATGCAAGAATGTAAGTTTAGATGCCAGCCCATTTTTTGTGAACAACCTGTGTTGTCCTTGCTGATTGGTGTATAAATTCATCCACCAATAAATAATGTGCTGCCCAGTGTCCTGAACCAAAAAAAAAAAAAAAAAAAAAAAAAAAAACTTAGATGCCTTTTCCAAATAAAGATAGCAAGAGAACGAAGAAAAATTAATAGGAGTAAATTAGAAAGTTGCTTAAAATTGCATGTTCTATCTGAACCACAAAAGAAAACATTTGGGTTCAGTGTCCCTTTAAGTATGCTGTTGGTCAGAACAAAATTAATTAAAACAATTTTGAAAAGACCTCGTAAGTTTACTTAAAGGCATAATAGCAGTCATAACTTTTTATGATATAAGCAACAACATGTGATGTTTGCAGATAAAATCAAGTATATGAACTGAATATGTAAAAAACAGTAAATGTTATTGTACATGTAGAAACATTGCTAGCATAAAACATGATAAATAAATACCACATAATTGAGCTGAAGAAATAACAACAGCTAAAAAAATGAAAAGAACACACTTAGCTTTGTAGAATTGTGTTCCAGGGCATCATAGTTTCTACAGTAACATCAGAGTCAGTATCAGAATGAGACATCTCGCAAAAAGTAACAGAAAAAGAAAAACAACATTAGGCAAAACATTCAATTTCCACAATGTAACAGTTTCAGTAAAGAAAAAAGGTTCATGAAAACAGCGAGCAATAGAGGGAGAGGGGTAAAATACCTAAAATTTGGAACCAAAAATGACGCATTACGCAAAAATGTAAAAAAAATTGGGCGCAAAACTATCAGGAAATGACAACTCGTGTAATAACAAACGCGATTTTACGTCAAAACAACTAGCGTCAACAAAGACGCAGGAAATTACTAAATATGCGCCATCAAAGGAGCAACTTTGCGTCAAAAAATTCTGCACCAAAAATGACGCAATAAAAAAAACTGCATTTTGCGCCCTCGTGAGCCTAGATTTGCCTGCGAAAAAAGAAAGTCAAATTAGAAAAAGACTGAACCCCAGGTAAGAAAAAAGTTTAAATAAACTTCCAAACATGATTCCTATACTGAAACTGTTTAGACTGCAGAAGGGAAATACACATAGACCTAACTCATGACAAATATAAATAGAATAACAGAATTTATGTTTACCTGATAAATTACTTTCTCCAACGGTGTGTCCGGTCCACGGCGTCATCCTTACTTGTGGGATATTCTCTTCCCCAACAGGAAATGGCAAAGAGCCCAGCAAAGCTGGTCACATGATCCCTCCTAGGCTCCGCCTACCCCAGTCATTCGACCGACGTTAAGGAGGAATATTTGCATAGGAGAAACCATATGGTACCGTGGTGACTGTAGTTAAAGAAAATAAATTATCAGACCTGATTAAAAAACCAGGGCGGGCCGTGGGCCGGACACACCGTTGGAGAAAGTAATTTATCAGGTAAACATAAATTCTGTTTTCTCCAACATAGGTGTGTCCGGTCCACGGCGTCATCCTTACTTGTGGGAACCAATACCAAAGCTTTAGGACACGGATGAAGGGAGGGAGCAAATCAGGTCACCTAAATGGAAGGCACCACGGCTTGCAAAACCTTTCTCCCAAAAATAGCCTCAGAAGAAGCAAAAGTATCAAACTTGTAAAATTTGGTAAAAGTGTGCAGTGAAGACCAAGTCGCTGCCCTACATATCTGATCAACAGAAGCCTCGTTCTTGAAGGCCCATGTGGAAGCCACAGCCCTAGTGGAATGAGCTGTGATTCTTTCGGGAGGCTGCCGTCCGGCAGTCTCGTAAGCCAATCTGATGATGCTTTTAATCCAAAAAGAGAGAGAGGTAGAAGTTACTTTTTGACCTCTCCTTTTACCGGAATAAACAACAAACAAGGAAGATGTTTGTCTAAAATCCTTTGTAGCATCTAAATAGAATTTTAGAGCGCGAACAACATCCAAATTGTGCAACAAACGTTCCTTCTTTGAAACTGGTTTCGGACACAGAGAAGGTACGATAATCTCCTGGTTAATGTTTTTGTTAGAAACAACTTTTGGAAGAAAACCAGGTTTGGTACGTAAAACCACCTTATCTGCATGGAACACCAGATAAGGAGGAGAACACTGCAGAGCAGATAATTCTGAAACTCTTCTGGCAGAAGAAATTGCAACTAAAAACAAAACTTTCCAAGATAATAATTTAATATCAACGGAATGCAAGGGTTCAAACGGAACCCCCTGAAGAACTGAAAGAACTAAATTGAGACTCCAAGGAGGAGTCAAAGGTTTGTAAACAGGCTTAATTCTAACCAGAGCCTGAACAAAAGCTTGAACATCTGGCACAGCAGCCAGTTTTTTGTGAAGTAACACCGACAAGGCAGAAATCTGTCCCTTCAGGGAACTTGCAGATAATCCTTTTTCCAATCCTTCTTGAAGGAAGGATAGGATCCTAGGAATCTTAACCTTGTCCCAAGGGAATCCTTTAGATTCACACCAACAGATATATTTTTTCCAAATTTTGTGGTAAATCTTTCTAGTTACAGGCTTTCTGGCCTGAATAAGAGTATCGATAACAGAATCTGAGAACCCTCGCTTCGATAAAATCAAGCGTTCAATCTCCAAGCAGTCAGCTGGAGTGAAACCAGATTCGGATGTTCGAACGGACCCTGAACAAGAAGGTCTCGTCTCAAAGGTAGCTTCCAAGGTGGAGCCGATGACATATTCACCAGATCTGCATACCAAGTCCTGCGTGGCCACGCAGGAGCTATCAAGATCACCGACGCCCTCTCCTGATTGATCCTGGCTACCAGCCTGGGGATGAGAGGAAAGGGCGGGAACACATAAGCTAGTTTGAAGGTCCAAGGTGCTACTAGTGCATCCACTAGAGCCGCCTTGGGATCCCTGGATCTGGACCCGTAGCAAGGAACTTTGAAGTTCTGACGAGAGGCCATCAGATCCATGTCTGGAATGCCCCACAGCTGAGTGACTTGGGCAAAGATTTCCGGATGGAGTTCCCACTCCCCCGGATGCAATGTCTGACGACTCAGAAAATCCGCTTCCCAATTTTCCACTCCTGGGATGTGGATAGCAGACAGGTGGCAGGAGTGAGACTCCGCCCATAGAATGATTTTGGTCACTTCTTCCATCGCTAGGGAACTCCTTGTTCCCCCCTGATGGTTGATGTACGCAACAGTTGTCATGTTGTCTGATTGAAACCGTATGAACTTGGCCCTCGCTAGCTGAGGCCAAGCCTTGAGAGCATTGAATATCGCTCTCAGTTCCAGAATATTTATCGGTAGAAGAGATTCTTCCCGAGACCAAAGACCCTGAGCTTTCAGGGATCCCCAGACCGCGCCCCAGCCCATCAGACTGGCGTCGGTCGTGACAATGACCCACTCTGGTCTGCGGAATGTCATCCCTTGTGACAGGTTGTCCAGGGACAGCCACCAACGGAGTGAGTCTCTGGTCCTCTGATTTACTTGTATCTTCAGAGACAAGTCTGTATAGTCCCCATTCCACTGACTGAGCATGCACAGTTGTAATGGTCTTAGATGAATGCGCGCAAAAGGAACTATGTCCATTGCCGCTACCATCAACCCGATCACTTCCATGCACTGAGCTATGGAAGGAAGAGGAACGGAATGAAGTATCCGACAAGAGTCTAGAAGTTTTGTTTTTCTGGCCTCTGTTAGAAAAATCCTCATTTCTGAGGAGTCTATAATTGTTCCCAAGAAGGGAACCCTTGTTGACGGGGATAGAGAACTCTTTTCCACGTTCACTTTCCATCCGTGAGATCTGAGAAAGGCCAGGACGATGTCCGTGTGAGCCTTTGCTTGAGGAAGGGACGACGCCTGAATCAGAATGTCGTCCAAGTAAGGTACTACAGCAATGCCCCTTGGTCTTAGCACAGCTAGAAGGGACCCTAGTACCTTTGTGAAAATCCTTGGAGCAGTGGCTAATCCGAAAGGAAGCGCCACGAACTGGTAATGTTTGTCCAGGAATGCGAACCTTAGGAACCGATGATGTTCCTTGTGGATAGGAATATGTAGATACGCATCCTTTAAATCCACCGTGGTCATGAATTGACCTTCCTGGATGGAAGGAAGAATAGTTCGAATGGTTTCCATCTTGAACGATGGAACCTTGAGAAACTTGTTTAAGATCTTGAGATCTAAGATTGGTCTGAACGTTCCCTCTTTTTTGGGAACTATGAACAGATTGGAGTAGAACCCCATCCCTTGTTCTCTTAATGGAACAGGATGAATCACTCCCATATTTAACAGGTCTTCTACACAATGTAAGAATGCCTGTCTTTTTATGTGGTCTGAAGACAACTGAGACCTGTGGAACCTCCCCCTTGGGGGAAGTCCCTTGAATTCCAGAAGATAACCTTGGGAGACTATTTTTAGCGCCCAAGGATCCAGAACATCTCTTGCCCAAGCCTGAGCGAAGAGAGAGAGTCTGCCCCCCACCGGATCCGGTCCCGGATCGGGGGCCAACATTTCATGCAGTCTTGGTAGCAGTGGCAGGTTTCTTGGCCTGCTTTCCTTTGTTCCAGCCTTGCATTGGTCTCCAAGCTGGCTTGGCTTGAGAAGTATTACCCTCTTGCTTAGAGGACGTAGCACCTTGGGCTGGTCCGTTTCTACGAAAGGGACGAAAATTAGGTTTATTTTTTGCCTTGAAAGGCCGATCCTGAGGAAGGGCGTGGCCCTTACCCCCAGTGATATCAGAGATAATCTCTTTCAAGTCAGGGCCAAACAGCGTTTTCCCCTTGAAAGGAATGTTAAGTAGCTTGTTCTTGGAAGACGCATCAGCCGACCAAGATTTCAACCAAAGCGCTCTGCGCGCCACAATAGCAAACCCAGAATTCTTAGCCGCTAACCTAGCCAATTGCAAAGTGGCGTCGAGGGTGAAAGAATTAGCCAATTTGAGAGCATTGATTCTGTCCATAATCTCCTCATAAGGAGGAGAATCACTATCGACCGCCTTTATCAGCTCATCGAACCAGAAACATGCGGCTGTAGCGACAGGGACAATGCATGAAATTGGTTGTAGAAGGTAACCCTGATGCACAAACATCTTTTTAAGCAAACCTTCTAATTTTTTATCCATAGGATCTTTGAAAGCACAACTATCCTCTATGGGTATAGTGGTGCGTTTGTTTAAAGTGGAAACCGCTCCCTCGACCTTGGGGACTGTCTGCCATAAGTCCTTTCTGGGGTCGACCATAGGAAACAATTTTTTAAATATGGGGGGAGGGACGAAAGGAATACCTGGCCTCTCCCATTCTTTATTAACAATGTCCGCCACCCGCTTGGGTATAGGAAAAGCTTCTGGGAGCCCCGGCACCTCTAGGAACTTGTCCATTTTACATAGTTTCTCTGGGATGACCAACTTGTCACAATCATCCAGAGTGGATAATACCTCCTTAAGCAGAATGCGGAGATGTTCCAACTTAAATTTAAATGCAATCACATCAGGTTCAGCCTGTTGAGAAATGTTCCCTGAATCAGTAATTTCTCCCTCAGACAAAACCTCCCTGGCCCCATCAGACTGGGTTAGGGGCCCTTCAGAGATATTAATATCAGCGTCGTCATGCTCTTCAGTATCTAAAACAGAGCAGCCGCGCTTACGCTGACAAGTGTTTATTTTGGCTAAAATGTTTTTGACAGAATTATCCATTACAGCCGTTAATTGTTGCATAGTAAGGAGTATTGGCGCGCTAGATGTACTAGGGGCCTCCTGAGTGGGCAAGACTCGTGTAGACGAAGGAGGGAATGATGCAGTACCATGCTTACTCCCCTCACTTGAGGAATCATCTTGGGCATCATTGTCATTATCACATAAATCACATTTATTTAAATGAATAGGAATTCTGGCTTCCCCACATTCAGAACACAGTCTATCTGGTAGTTCAGACATGTTAAACAGGCATAAACTTGATAACAAAGTACAAAAACGTTTTAAAATAAAACCGTTACTGTCACTTTAAATTTTAAACTGAACACACTTTATTACTGCAATTGCGAAAAACCATGAAGGAATTGTTCAAAATTTATCAAATTTTCACCACAGTGTCTTAAAGCCTTAAAAGTATTGCACACCAAATTTGGAAGCTTTAACCCTTAAAATAACGGAACCGGAGCCGTTTTAAACTTTAACCCCTTTACAGTCCCTGGTATCTGCTTTGCTGAGACCCAACCAAGCCCAAAGGGGAATACGATACCAAATGACGCCTTCAGAAAGTCTTTTCTAAGTATCAGAGCTCCTCTCACATGCGACTGCATGCCATGCCTCTCAAAAACAAGTGCGCCACACCGGCGCGAAAATGAGGCTCTGCTTATGCTTTGGGAAAGCCCCTAAGGAATAAGGTGTCTAATACAGTGCCTGCCGATATTATTATATCAAAATACCCAGATAAAATGATTCCTCAAGGCTAAATATGTGTTAATAATGAATCGATTTAGCCCAGAAAAAGTCTACAGTCTTAATAAGCCCTTGTGAAGCCCTTATTTACGATCGTAATAAACATGGCTTACCGGATCCCATAGGGAAAATGACAGCTTCCAGCATTACATCGTCTTGTTAGAATGTGTCATACCTCAAGCAGCAAGAGACTGCACACTGTTCCCCCAACTGAAGTTAATTGCTCTCAACAGTCCTGTGTGGAACAGCCATGGATTTTAGTTACGGTTGCTAAAATCATTTTCCTCATACAAACAGAAATCTTCATCTCTTTTCTGTTTCTGAGTAAATAGTACATACCAGCACTATTTCAAAATAACAAACTCTTGATTGAATAATAAAAACTACAGTTAAACACTAAAAAACTCTAAGCCATCTCCGTGGAGATGTTGCCTGTACAACGGCAAAGAGAATGACTGGGGTAGGCGGAGCCTAGGAGGGATCATGTGACCAGCTTTGCTGGGCTCTTTGCCATTTCCTGTTGGGGAAGAGAATATCCCACAAGTAAGGATGACGCCGTGGACCGGACACACCTATGTTGGAGAAATATATATTTAAAACTTTATATTAATACATAAAGCGCCAAACCATAGCCGAGAGTGTCTTAAATACTGATACATACTTACCGAAAGACACCCATCCACATATAGCAGATAGCCAAATCAGTACTGAAAACTATCAGCAGAGGTAATAGTATATAAGAGTATATCTTCAATCTAAAAAGGGAAGTAGGAGATGAATCCCTACAACCGATAACAGAGAACCCTTGAAAAGATTTCCCGCAAGGAAAACAATAAAATCAATAGGTGATACTCTCTTCACATCACTCTGACAAACACTGTATTCTGAGAGGAATTGGGCTTCAGAATGCTTAGAAGCGCCTATCATAGAAGAAATAAAAAAACCAAGCACAAGCTTACTTCACCACCTCCATAGGAGGAAAAGTTTGTAAAACTGAATCGGCGGTGTGGTGAGCGGTGTATTTATAGGCATTTTGAGGTTTGGGAAATTTTGCCCCTCCTGGTAGGATTGTATATCCCATACGTCACTAGCTCATGGACTCTTGCCAATTACATGAAAGAAAGAAAAAAACAAAGCAAACAAAAGGAGTAGGAAAAAAGAGGTGCTAAATAATACTAACTACCCGCAGAACAAATAGGTCTAATAGACTCTCACCCCCATGAAAGAAATTAAATTAATCATGTAAGCATAAATTATGTTATATTTCATACAGATGGTAGAATCCTCAACCCATTACACATAGTAAACTAACACCCAAGCAGTTAAGTTGACAAGTAATAAGGGTGGGAACTAGTATGATATAGCATAATTTTTTTTTCTTCAAACACTTTTTTTCACAATACTTTTCAAAAATATATTTGACTTAATTCTTATCATAAAAAAAAGAAAAAAAATAATTCAACATCAAACAAAAACAGCCTGAAGGACTTTCCTTCCAAAGGCTGCTTCAGAAAAAGCAAAAAACATTAACATAGTAGAATTTAGAGAAAAGTAGCAAATAAGACCAAGAAACTGTCTTGAAAATCTTCTCTTAAAGGCCCAAGATATGGCAATTGACCTAGTAGAATGGGCAGTAATCCGATTAGGAGGAGACCGACTCACCTCAAAGTAATATAAAATATCTTATATAATATGTTTTTAATGATCGTTTAGCCTTTTTTCTGTATATGGACGTCCAGGTTTTAACTTGGTTTTACTGTACATTGTGTTGTGTATAGCAGATATTTCCTTATATGATTTTATGTCTTATTTTATAAATATATTTCCATTATAAACTGCTTGTTCTAACTATTTTTTAGAACTATATTTTTTATTTTATCCGTATTCCATTAATAGATACATTTGATAAACTATAAGACTATATAATTTTATCATCTATTCAGTTTTATATATCATATGTTCACATATTTCAAAATCCTATGCCCAGAAGCCAAGGAAACTGCTGTTGCTTTCTGACTTTTCCTAGAGCCAGAAAAATGAACAAAGTTTGGCTGAAATCCTTAGTTGCCTGCAAATAGAACTTCAAAGCTCTAACAGCAATCAAATTATGGACAAGACTCTCCACAGAATTCTTAGAATCAGGACAAAAAGAAGGAACAACAATTTCCCTACTCATACTGTCTGAAGAAACCACACCTTTGTTCTCAATACCCATAGGCACCAAATTACTGGACAATAGAACATAATCCAGTAGAAAGTCAAACCAGTCCTGAAACACAACAGCAGTGGAAATGGAATAGGAGTATACAGGCGACCCAACAGGAGGAGGCAAAGGACATGTCCCTGTGACACATGTGGCAGGCTTGTGACCAACTCCCAAAAAACAGAATTTATGCTTACCTGATAAATTACTTTCTCCAACGGTGTGTCCGGTCCACGGCGTCATCCATTACTTGTGGGAATATTCTCTTCCCCAACAGGAAATGGCAAAGAGCACAGCAAAAGCTGTCCATATAGCCCCTCCTCAGGCTCCGCCCCCCAGTCATTCGACCGACGGTTAGGAGAAAAAAAGGAGAAACTATAGAGTGCCGTGGTGACTGTAGTGTATAGAGAAATACATTTTTTCAAACCTGATTAGGAAACCAGGGCGGGCCGTGGACCGGACACACCGTTGGAGAAAGTAATTTATCAGGTAAGCATAAATTCTGTTTTCTCCAACATTGGTGTGTCCGGTCCACGCGTCATCCATTACTTGTGGGAACCAATACCAAAGCTTTAGACACGGATGAAGGGAGGGAGCAAATCAGGTTACCTAAGTGGAAGGCACCACGGCTTGCAAAACCTATCTCCCAAAAATAGCCTCCGAAGAAGCATAAGTATCAAATTTGTAGAATTTGGCAAAAGTATGCAGAGAAGACCAAGTCGCTGCCTTACATATCTGATCAACAGAACCTCGTTCTTGTAGGCCATGTGGAAGCCACAGCCCTATAGAGTGAGCTGTGATTCGTTCAGGAGGCTGCGTCCGCAGTCTCATAAGCCAATCGGATAATGCTTTCAGCCAGAAAGAAAGAGAAGGTAGCAGTAGCTTTTGACCTCTCCTGCTTACCAGAGTAAACGACAAAACAAAGAGGAGGTTTGTCTAAAATCTTTTGTTGCTTTCTAAATAAAACTTTAAAGCACGAACAACATCTAAATTGTGTAACAAACGTTCCTCTTTGAAACTGGATTCGGACATGGAGAAGGAACAACTATTTCCTGGTTAATATTCTTGTTGAACAACTTTAGGAAGAAAACCCAGGTTTAGTACGCAAACGACCTTATCTGAATGGAAACACCAGAAAATGTAATTATTTAAAAAGTACTTAACCAGAAAATGATCTTTTTTAGATCAGACTCAGCTCACCACACACTCTTGTTTCTGCATTTCCCGCGCTCTGCCTGAAATCTGCCTCTCTCTCCTCCCCCTTTCCTCTCCCATCATGTTCCTTGCTCTGGCACAATACCGAATGTGATTATGTGACCACCAGCCCAGAGGGAGGAGGAGACAGAATGAAGGGGGGCAGGCAAAGTGCTAGACGAGTCACATAATTTTCCAATGTTTTTTAAAGATACATTATATTAAAAATGTTATAATAATGCAGCATGCACTGCAGCAGCTGCTGTGGGAAACGGAGTGGTTTAGCAGAGTGCCTGCTAGGCTGGCAGGAGTCACAGTCAGCCTCTGCAAATAATCTTCTAAGTTTTTGGGTGACATTCTGATCTGTGAATATTTTTATAAGGAAATGAATGTGTGTTCTATTGAGAACAGGGCAGCATTGGGCTGCCGTGTTCTATTGAGAACAGGGCAGTGTTGGGCTGCCTGCTTCAAGAGAGGACAGGAGCAGTCTGATCAGATATGACAGACTGAAGTGCCGCCTGCTACAGATGGACCCAATTGGTCAAATCATTAAGCTGGAACTTACCTTTTTCCTTCCACTGCCTGGGAGGTTACTGCTGCATTCGCGTACACAGCTCCTGCCTGCCTCCTCCTTTCCCGCTCAGCTGCAAATGTTTCAGAGCGTTGCCGTGGTAACCCTCGGCAACGCTCTGATTTAATACTGTCTGTTACTGAGCACCGCGCAGCCCCTGCAGCCACTAAAAAAATGTGGGAAAAAAACAAGTTTGTTGGTGGGAAAAAATGTGGAATAAAACAAGTTTGTTAAGGAAAAAAAATGTGGAATTTTTTTTTTTGTTGAAAAAAAAAAATAATTGTTGTGCTGATGAAGCTGGGGCCCCCCTGAGGGTTGGACCTGCCGGGCCCGGTCGCAGTCGCGACTTCTGCACCACTGGTAGTTCCGCCCCTGGCAACCTTGCTAAATGTGACAGTACTGTCCTTACTTTGTTTGGACGCCATGGCACAATTATCACATACATTTGAAGGGGGGACCACCTTGGCCTCCATACATACAGAACATGATCTATCTGAAGGTACAGATATGTTAGACAGGCTTAAACAGGGTAATAAAGCACAAAAACCGTTTTTAAACAAAACCGTTACTGTCTCTTTAAATATTAAACAGAACACACTTTATTTCTGAATATGTGAAAAACTATGAAGGAATTATCCAATCTTTACCAAATTTTCACCACAGTGTCTTAATGCATTCAAAGTATTGCACCCCAATTTTCAAGCCTTTAACCCCTTAAATGAGGAAACCGGAGCCGTTTAGTCAATTAACAATTTTAACTCCACTACAGTCCCAGCCACAGCGTTTGCTGCAACTTCACTTATCCCATGGAGGTATACGATACCAAATCAAGCTTCCAGGAACGTTTTTCTCACATGCAGCTGCATGCACTGCATCCAAAAGAAACTGCGCAATAATGGCGCGAAAATGAGGCTCTGCCTACTACAGTGAAAGGCCCTTCCTGACTGGGAAGGTGTCTAAAAAGTGCCTGGCGCTTAAAAACGTTCCCCAACATTAAAAAAGTTAAAATTCACTTAAAACTGCATAAAATACTTAAATATAGCAATCGATATAGCCCCTAAGAGTGTCAACCAGTTTATAGCCCATAATAAGCCCTTTATTCTGTTTGAGTCTAAGAAAATGGCTTACCGATCCCCAAGAGGGAAAATGACAGCCTTCTAGCATTACACAGTCTTGTTAGAAAAGGACTAGTCATACCTTGAGCAGAAAACAGAATTTATGTTTACCTGATAAATTACTTTCTCCAACGGTGTGTCCGGTCCACGGCGTCATCCTTACTTGTGGGATATTCTCTTCCCCAACAGGAAATGGCAAAGAGCCCAGCAAAGCTGGTCACATGATCCCTCCTAGGCTCCGCCTTCCCCAGTCATTCGACCGACGTAAAGGAGGAATATTTGCATAGGAGAAACCATATGATACCGTGGTGACTGTAGTTAAAGAAAATAAATTATCAGACCTGATTAAAAAACCAGGGCGGGCCGTGGACCGGACACACCGTTGGAGAAAGTAATTTATCAGGTAAACATAAATTCTGTTTTCTCCAACATAGGTGTGTCCGGTCCACGGCGTCATCCTTACTTGTGGGAACCAATACCAAAGCTTTAGGACACGGATGAAGGGAGGGAGCAAATCAGGTCACCTAGATGGAAGGCACCACGGCTTGCAAAACCTTTCTCCCAAAAATAGCCTCAGAAGAAGCAAAAGTATCAAACTTGTAAAATTTAGTAAAAGTGTGCAGTGAAGACCAAGTCGCTGCCTTACATATCTGATCAACAGAAGCCTCGTTCTTGAAGGCCCATGTGGAAGCCACAGCCCTAGTGGAATGAGCTGTGATTCTTTCAGGAGGCTGCCGTCCGGTAGTCTCATAAGCCAATCTGATGATGCTTTTAATCCAAAAAGAGAGAGAGGTAGAAGTTGCTTTTTGACCTCTCCTTTTACCAGAATAAACAACAAACAAGGAAGATGTTTGTCTAAAATCCTTTGTAGCATCTAAATAGAATTTTAGAGCACGAACAACATCCAAATTGTGCAACAAACGTTCCTTCTTTGAAACTGGATTCGGACACAAAGAAGGCACGACTATCTCCTGGTTAATGTTTTTGTTAGAAACAACTTTTGGAAGAAAACCAGGTTTAGTACGTAAAACCACCTTATCTGCATGGAACACCAGATAAGGAGGAGAACACTGCAGAGCAGATAATTCTGAAACTCTTCTAGCAGAAGAAATTGCAACCAAAAACAAAACTTTCCAAGATAATAACTTAATATCAACGGAATGTAAGGGTTCAAACGGAACCCCCTGAAGAACTGAAAGAACTAAATTGAGACTCCAAGGAGGAGTCAAAGGTTTGTAAACAGGCCTGATTCTAACCAGAGCCTGAACAAAGGCTTGAACATCTGGCACAGCTGCCAGCTTTCTGTGAAGTAACACAGACAAGGCAGAAATCTGTCCCTTCAAGGAACTAGCAGATAATCCTTTCTCCAAACCTTCTTGAAGAAAGGATAGAATCTTAGGAATTTTTACCTTGTCCCAAGGGAATCCTTTAGATTCACACCAACAGATATATTTTTTCCATATTTTGTGGTAAATTTTTCTAGTTACAGGCTTTCTGGCCTGAACAAGAGTATCAATGACAGAATCTGAGAACCCTCGCTTTGATAAGATCAAGCGTTCAATCTCCAAGCAGTCAGTTGGAGTGAGACCAGATTCGGATGTTCGAACGGACCTTGAACAAGAAGGTCTCGTCTCAAAGGTAGCTTCCATGGTGGAGCCGATGACATTTCAGAAAGTCTTTTCTATGTATCAGAGCTCCTCACACATGCATCTGCATGTCATGCTTCTCAAAAACAAGTGCGCAATACAGGCGCGAAAATGAGACTCTGCCTATGATTAGGGAAAGCCCCTAGAGAATAAGGTGTCCAATATAGTGCCTGCCGGTTATTTTACATAATTCCCAAGATTAAAATAATTCCTCAAGGCTATGGAGTATAAAATATGTTTATATATAAATCGATTTAGCCCAGAAAATGTCTACAGTCTTAAAAAGCCCTTGTGAAGCCCTTTTTTTCTTTCTGTAATAAAAATGGCTTACCGGATCCCATAGGGAAAATGACAGCTTCCAGCATTACATCGTCTTGTTAGAATGTGTCATACCTCAAGCAGCAAAAGTCTGCTCACTGTTCCCCCAACTGAAGTTAATTCCTCTCAACAGTCCTGTGTGGAAACAGCCATCGATTTTAGTAACGGTTGCTAAAATCATTTTCCTCTTACAAACAGAAATCTTCATCTCTTTTCTGTTTCAGAGTAAATAGTACATACCAGCACTATTTTAAAATAACAAACTCTTGATTGAATAATAAAAACTACAGTTAAACACTAAAAAACTCTAAGCCATCTCCGTGGAGATGTTGCCTGTACAACGGCAAAGAGAATGACTGGGGAAGGCGGAGCCTAGGAGGGATCATGTGACCAGCTTTGCTGGGCTCTTTGCCATTTCCTGTTGGGGAAGAGAATATCCCACAAGTAAGGATGACGCC
This sequence comes from Bombina bombina, assembly GCF_027579735.1. Lineage (NCBI taxonomy): Eukaryota > Metazoa > Chordata > Amphibia > Anura > Bombinatoridae > Bombina > Bombina bombina. Next base: position 300,259,087 of record NC_069500.1, on the reverse strand, counting down.
GTGGACCGGACACACCTATGTTGGAGAAAAGTCTGCAAACTGTTCCCCCCAACTGAAGTTCTCTGGGCTCAACAGTCCTGCGTGGGAACAGCAATTGATTTTAGTTACTGCTGCTAAAATCATACTCTTCTTTTAAACAGAACTCTTCATCTCTTTCTGTTTCAGAGTAAATAGTACATACCAGCACTATTTTAAAATAACAAACTCTTGATAGAAGAATAAAAACTACAACTAAACACCACATACTCTTCACCATCTCCGTGGAGATGCTACTTGTTCAGAGCGGCAAAGAGAATGACTGGGGGGCGGAGCCTGAGGAGGGGCTATATGGACAGCTTTTGCTGTGCTCTTTGCCATTTCCTGTTGGGGAAGAAAATATTCCCACAAGTAATGGATGACGCCGTGGACCGGACACACCAATGTTGGAGAAAGGCATAATTGTGCCACTACCCAATTCTCCCAATACATGCCTATGTCCTCTGAAGGGAAAATTGGGCCTCAACGTACTCTGGAGCACCTTCATTCTTTGCCTACCTCCAGCGGAGGCAAAGACAAGACTAGTTTCCATTGATGTGGGAAAGGTTTTATAAGGTTTTTGGAGTATGGGAATATTTGCCTCCTTCCAGTGGCAACACTAGTACCAGGAGAAATAGATTGTGGACTCTCAACACATGTATGAAAGAAATATAATTTGTAAAAAAACAGAATTTATGCTTACCTGATAAATTTCTCTTTCTCTTGTGATGTATCGAGTCCACGGATTCATCCTTTACTTGTGGGATATTCTCCTTCCCTACAGGAAGTGGCAAAGAGAGCACCCACAGCAGAGCTGTCTATATAGCTCCTCCCTTAGCTCCGCCCCTCCAGTCATTCGACCGAAGGCTAGGAAGAAAAAGGAGAAACTATAGGGTGCAGAGGTGACTGAATTTTTTTCAAATAAAAATATACAACCTGTCTTAGACAGGGCGGGCCGTGGACTCGATACATCACAAGAGAAAGAAATTTATCAGGTAAGCATAAATTCTGTTTTCTCTTGTAAGATGTATCGACTCCACGGATTCATCCTTTACTTGTGGGATACCAATACCAAAGCTTTAGGACACGGATGAAGGGAGGGACAAGACAGGTACCTTAAACGGAAGGCACCACTGCTTGTAAAACCTTTCTCCCAAAAATAGCCTCCGAAGAAGCAAAAGTATCGAAATTGGAAAAATTGGAAAAAGTATGCAGCGAAGACCAAGTCGCCGCCATACAAATCTGTTCAACAGAAGCCTCATTTTTAAAAGCCCATGTGGAAGCCACTGCTCTAGTAGAAAGAGCAGTAATTCAGGAGGCTGCTGTCCAGCAGTCTCATAAGACAAACGGATGATGCTTTTCAGCCAAAAGGAAAGAGGTAGCCGTAGCCTTTTGACCTCTCCGTTTACCGGAATAAACAACAAACAATGAAGATGTTTGAAGGAAATATTTGGTTGCTTGCAAGTAGAATTTTAAAGCACGAACCACATCAAGATTGTGCAACAGACGTTCCATCTTTGAAGAAGGATTAGGAAACAGTGAAGGAACAACAATTTCCTGATTGATATTCCTATTAGAAACAACCTTAGGAAGGAATCCAGGTTTGGTACGTAAAACCACCTTATCTGAATGGAAAACAAGATAGGGTGAGTCACACAGTAAAGCAGATAACTCAGAAACTATTCGAGCCGAAGAGATAGCTACTAAAAACAGAACTTTCCAAGATAGAAGCTTAATATCTATGGAATGCATAGGTTCAAACGGAACCCCTTGAAGAACTTTAAGAACTAAGTTTAAGCTCCATGGTGGAGCAACAGGTTTGAATACAGGCTTGATTCTGACTAAAGCCTGACTAAACGCTTGAACGTCTGGAACATCTGCCAGACGCTTGTGTAAAAGGACAATGCAGAAATCTGTCCTTCTAAGGAACTAGCTGATAATCCCTTCTCCAAACCTTCTTGGAGAAAGGACAATATTCTAGGAATCCTAATCTTACTCCATGAGTAACCCACCACACCAATAAAAATATTTGCGCCAAATCTTATGATAGATCTTCCTGGTGACAGGCTTTCTAGCTTGAATCAGGGTATCAATGACCGACTCAGAGAAACCACGCTTTGATAGAATCAGGCGTTCAATCTCCAAGCAGTCAGACGCAGAGAAATTAGATATGGATGCGTGAATGGACCTTGGATTAGAAGGTCCTGCCTTATTGGCAGAGTCCACGGTGGAACCGATGACATGTCCACTAGGTCTGCATACCAAGTCCTGCGTGGCCACGCAGGTGCTATCAGAATCACTGAAGCTCTCTCCTGCTCGATTCTGGCAACCAGACGTGGGAGGAGAGGAAATGGTGGAAATACATAGGCCAGATTGAAGGACCAGGGCACTGCTAGAGCATCTATCAGTACTGCCTGGGGATCCCGGGACCTGGACCTGTAACGAGGAAGTTTGGCATTCTGACGGGACGCCATCAGATCCAATTCTGGTGTGCCCCATAGCTGAGTAAGCTGAGCAAATACCTCCGGATGGAGTTCCCACTCCCCCGGATGAAAAGTCTAACGACTTAGGAAACCCGCCTCCCAGTTCTCTACCCCTGGGATATGGATTGCTGAGAGATGGCAAGAGTGATCCTCTACCCATCAAATTATTTTGGTTACCTCTATCATCGTTAGAGAACTCCATGTTCCTCCTTGATGATTGATATAAGCTACAGTCGTGATGTTGTCCGACTGAAATCTGATGAATTTGGCCGCAGCTAGCTGAGGCCACGCCTGAAGCGCATTGAATATCGCTCTCAGTTCTAGAATGTTTATCGGAAAGAGAGTTTCTTCCCGAGACCATAATCCCTGTGCTTTCAGGGAGTTCCAGACTCCACCCCAGCCTAGTAAGCTGGCATCTGTCGTTACAATGAGCCACTCTGGCCTGTGGAAACACTTTCCCTGAGACAGGTGGTCCTGAGACAACCACCAGAGAAGTGAGTGTCTGATCTCCTGGTCCAGATGCAGTTGAGGAGATAAATCTGCATAATCTCCATTCCACTGTTTGAGCATGCATAGTTGCAGTGGTCTGATGTGTAGGCGGGCATAAGGAACTATGTCCATTGCCGCTACCATGAGGCCGATTACCTCCATACACTGAGCCACTGATGGTCGAGGAATGGAATGAAGAGTTCGGCAAATGGTTAAGAGTTTTGATTTTCTGACCTCCGTCAGAAATATTTTCATTTCAACCGAGTCTATCAGAGTCCCTAGGAAGGAAACTCTTGTGAGAGGGAAGAGAGAACTCTTTTTTTATGTTCACCTTCCACACGTGAGATCTCAGAAAAGCGAAAACGATGACCGTGTGAGACTTGGCTAGCTGGAAAGTCGACGCCTGAATTAAGATGTCTTCTAGATAGACGCCACTGCTATGCCCCGCGGTCTTAGAACCGCCAAAAGGGACCCTAGCACCTTTGTGAAAATTCTGGGAGCCGTGGCCAACCCGAAGGGAAGGGCCACAAACTGGTAATGCCTGTCCAGAAAAGCGAATCTGAGGAATTGATGATGATCTCTGTGAATAGGGATGTATAGATACGCATCATTTAAGTCCACGGTAGTCATATATTGACCCTCCTGGATCAGAGGTAGAATAGTCAGAATAGTCTCCATCTTGATTGATGGTAACTCTGAGGAACTTGTTTAGAATTTTGAGATCCAAGATTGGTCTGAAAGTTCCCTCTTTTTTGGGAACCACAAACAGGTTTGAGTAAAATCCTAGCCCTTGTTCTGCTTTTGGAACTGGGCGGATCACTCCCATGGTATGTAGGTCTTCTACACAGCGTAAGAACGCCTCTCTCTTTGTCTGGTTTGCAGACAATGGAGAAGTGTGAAACCTCCCCCTTGGGGGAGAGTTTTTGAAGTCCAGAAGATATCCCTGGGACACAATTTCTAAAGCCCAGGAATTGTGGACATCTCTTGCCCAAGCCTGAGCGAAGAGAGAGAGTCTGCCCTCTACTAGATCCGGTCCCGGATCGGGGGCTACCCCTTCATGCTGTCTTAGAGGCAGCTGCAGGCTTCTTGGCCTGTTTGCCCTTGTTCCATGCCTGGTTAGGTCTCCAGACTGACTTGGATTGGGCAAAATGCCCCTCTTGCTTTGCAGCAGGGGAAGCTGAAGCGGGACCACCCTTGAAATTCCGAAAGGAACGAAAATTATTTGGTTTGGTCCTCGATGTATTTGTTTTATCCTGAGGGAGAGCATGGCCTTTCCCTCCAGTGATGTCTGAAACAATCTCTTTCAGATCAGGCCCGAATAGGGTCTTTCCTTTGAAAGGGATGTTCAAAAGTTTTGATTTTGATGATACATCAGCAGACCAGGATTTAAGCAATAAGGCCCTGCGTACTAAAATGGCAAAACCTGAATTCTTTGCCGCTAACTTAGCTAGTTGGAAAGCGGCATTTGTAATGAAAGAATTAGCCAACTTAAGAGCCTTAATTCTATCCATAATATCCTCTAATGGAGTCTCCATCTGAAGAGCCTCTTCTAGAGCCTCGAACCAGAAAGCAGCTGCAGTAGTTACAGGAACAATGCACGCAATAGGTTGGAGTAGAAAACCTTGATGAACAAAAATTTTCTTCAGGAGACCCTCTAATTTTTTATCCATAGGATCTTTGAAAGCACAACTGTCTTCGATAGGTATAGTTGTACGCTTAGATAGAGTAAGCTCCCTCCACCTTAGGAACCGTCTGCCACAAGTCCCGCATGGTGTCAGATATGGGAAACATTTTCTTAAAAACAGGAGGGGGAACAAACAGAAATTTCTCCCTCAGATAACAAATCCCTTACCCCTACTTCAGAACATTGTGAGGGTATATCAGATACGGCTACTAAAGCATCAGATTGCTCAGCTTTACTTAACCCAGAGCTGTCACGCTTTCCTTGTAAACCAGGCAGTTTAGAAAAAACCTCTGTGAGGGTTTTATTCATAACTGTGGCCATGTCTTGTAAAGTAAATGAATTTGACGCATTAGAGGTACTTGGCGTCACTTGTGCGGGCGTTACTGGTTGTGACACTTGGTGAGAGCTAGATGTCAAAAACTCATTTCCTTCTGTCTGAGAATCATCTATTGCTATATTTTTCATTGCTAAATTATGCTCTTTATAATTTATAGACATATCAGTGCAAGTGGGACACATTCTAAGAGGGGGTTCCACAATGGCTTCTAAACACATTAAACAAGGATTTTCCTTAGTGTCAGACACGTTAAACAGGCTAGTAATGAAACAAACAAACTTGGAAAACACTTTATTCAAAGTAAATAATACTTAGAAAAAAAAAACGGTACTGTGCCTTTAAGAGAAAAAAAGCTGCACAAACTCTGCAAAACAGTGTCAAAAAGCAGTAAACTCAACAAACTTTTTACAGTAGCATCATAAAGCCTTAGTAACTTTGCACAGCTATGCAAATAAACAATTAACCCCTTAAAAATCCGGATTGAAAAAACGTCAAAAACCGGTAAATAAACGTTCAGCACCTTTGCCACAGCTCTGCTGTGGCGCCTACCTGCCCTTTATGAACGATTTGTGGTGAAAAAACCTTCTTTACAGACCTCAAACACAGCAGGACCCTCTGTAGAAGCAGTTGGATGTCTCTGAGGAAAAGAATCTGCACAACTGAGGCGCGAAAATAGGCCCCTCCCACCTCCCTCGATGTCATGGGGCCTAAAAGAAACACAACAGAGTGTTTCCTAAACTACCCATGTGGGTTAATAACCTATAAACAAGCCACAAAGACCCCTTAAAGTCCCTCAAAAAAACGCTATTGCAATAATAATAAAAACTTTTTTTCTTATGAGTGTCACCAGTAACTAATGAACCCTTTGTGCAAGCTGGGATTCTTACAAAGTTTCTGAATACAGCTTACCCTTCCCTCATGGGGATATTGTCAGCCTTTTCTAGAATTAACACAGTCTGTCTAGAAAAAAATTAGACTGAACATACCTCAAAGCAGTTTAGCCTGCAAACTGTTCCCCCAACTGACGTTTTCCTGTACTCTTCAGTCCTTGTGAGAACAGCAGTGGATTTTAGTTACAAAGTGCTAAAATCATCATCCTCCCTGCAAAAATCTTCATCTCTTTAATGCCAGAGAGTAAATAGTACACACCGGTACCATTTAAAATAACAAACTTTTGTCACCACACTCACTTTACCCTTCCTAGCAGTTAAGCCGGCAAAGAGAATGACTGGGGGGCGGAGCTAAGGGAGGAGCTATATAGACAGCTCTGCTGTGGGTGCTCTCTATGCCACTTCCTGTAGGGAAGGAGAATATCCCACAAGTAAAGGATGAATCCGTGGACTCGATACATCTTACAAGAGAAATACACTTAAATATACAAAATATGAGCCTAATTTGCATTTAGTGTAATTTGTTACACAGAAACAGTAAAAGTATTATCAGAATTTGTATAATCACAATCCTAAATACACTGCTGTATACAGAATATATATTCAAAGGAAAAGTCAACACCAGAATTATTATTGTTGTTGTTTTAAAAGATACATAATCCCTTTATTACCAACCCCCCAGTTTTGCATAACCAATAGTTATAATAATGCACGTTTTACCTCTGTAATTAAATTGTATCTAAGCCTCTGCAAACTGCCCCCTTATTTCAGTTCTTTTGACAGACTTACATTTTAGTCAATCAGTGCTGACTCCTAGGTAACTTCACGTGCCTGAGCTCAGTGAGATTATATATTTATATGTATATATGACACACATGAACTAATATCCTCTAGTAGAGAAAAACTGTCAAAATGCATACAGATTAGAGGCGGCCTTCAAGGTCTAAGAAATTAGCTTATGAGCCTCTAAGGTTTAAGCTTTCAACTAAGAATATCAAAAGAACAAAATTGGTGATGAAAGTAAATTGGAAAGTTGTTTAAAATTACATTCCCTATTTGAATCATGAAAGTTTATTTTGGACTTGACTGTCCCTTTAAAATACAAAATAAAAAGTGCAAAGTATAAATGCAGCATAAAGTAATAAAAAATACAAAGCCCAAAGTGTAAATGCAGCAAAACTCATGTCATGCAGTGCTATATTGTACTTGGCTTGACTCTCCTTCACATACAAAAATACAGGGAACGCCCCATTAAGCAGTATAGAAAAAGCTGCCTTAAAGGGACAGTCAAGTCCAAAAAAAACTTTCATGATTTAAATAGGGCATGTAATTTTAAACAACTTCCAAATTTACTTTTATCACCAATTTTGCTTTTTTCTCTTGGTATTCTTAGTTGAAAGCTAAACCTAGGAGGTTCATATGCTAATTTCTTAGACCTTGAAGACTGCCTCTAATCTGAATGCATTTTGACCACTAGAGGGCATTAGTTCATGAGTTTCGTATAGATAACATTGAGCACAAGCACGTGAAGTGACCTAAGAGTGAGCACTGATTGACTAAAATGCAAGTCTGTCAAAAGAACTCAAATAAGGGGGCAGTCAGCAGAAGTTTAGATACAAGGTAATTACAGAGGTAAAAAGTGTATTATTATAACTGTTTTGGTTATGCAAAACTAGGGAATGGGTAATAAAGGTATTATCTTTCTTTTTTAAACAACAAAAATTCTGATGTTGACTGTCCCTTTAAAACCTCACAAGAGATCTCCCAGTGAACATTTTATATCATCTCGTCTGAGCAGAGAGCTTGATATCATCAGGCCCTTGGTCAGCAGTAGGTGAGATAATTGATACATTTATTTTACTGACAAGTTGTGTGTACTGAATCTGACAGGTAAATGGACATTAAACACTAAATTGGATAACCTTTGAGATTTGCAAGAAACTACTACTGCTCATTAAAAATTCAAAGTAAGTTCTGTTGCATTGTCTTTATTGTGTACTAGTGGTGAAGCCCGTGTACACGGGTCATTTTCTTTATTGCAGCGGTCCTATCCACGCTTCCGCCCGACCACTCCCTCACCCGGCCAAGCCCACTTCTGTCTGGTCCCACCCTCCACTGCGCGCGCAACTGTTAACAGCGACGGACGCGTTACAAGCGCGTTTATAGTGTAGATTTGTCAATTATTCAATTCTAGTGTATTTAGTGATCCTAATTCCTGGTAATAGTGCCACTTATATTGAAATAGATCTATCAGTGCATTCCAGTGCTGACCTGTTTGCACATGTGCTGCAACTCTCCTTCATATACTTGTAGTCTAACTTAGGCTCTATAATGGTAGCACCCATGATTAGAAGCAAGTGCATGAAATGTGTTTAGTGTCCCTTTAAGAATAATAATATCGGTAATTATAATATAAGAATTATAATATAAAGTGTGTCCCAGGGAAAGTGCCTGGTATAGTGTATATCACTGTGAAAAGCGTCATGGAGCCATAGTGAAATATCACAAGGAAAATATGCCATGGTGAAATGTGCTAGGAAAAGTATTTTATAGCTAAGTATGCCGCAATTAAAGGCCAGATTTCAAGTGGAGCGCTTGAGCTTCAAGTAAGAATTTTGTGCTCGTTGGGTTGCACTCATAAGATGAGTTGAAAGTAAACTGTGTTCGGCCTAGCAGTGTCCCGACTAGCGTAAAAATCCGAAGTTAGAATATTGTGTATTACCCCATAGAAGTCAAAGGAGAAAACAAAGTGGAAAAGAAAAACAACACCCCACTCTCGCGCAAACACCATCGCATATTCTCATTTGCGCTAACCCAACATGAAAATATGAATATTTCACATTCCAATGTTCTTCATGTAGAATAATATGTTCAATTTATTCATAAATATGTCTACATATTTCTGATGGTCTATTGGTACAATATAGATATATACCTATATATCTATATGATTATATATAGATATACAGATATATACAGGAATATCTATTTAAAAATATATAGAAATTTTTGTGCTATGTGCAGAAAATTACAATGAAATATTTACAGTAAAAAACTAAATTTATGCTTACCTGATAAATTTCTTTCTCTTGTGGTGTATCCAGTCCACGGGTTCATCCATTACTTGTGGGATATTCTCCTTCCCAACAGGAAGTTGCAAGAGGACACCCACAGCAGAGCTGTCTATATAGCTCCTCCCCTAACCCCCACCTCCAGTCATTCGACCGAAGACAAGTAAGAAAAAGGAGAACTATAGGGTGCAGTGGTGACTGTAGTTTAAAAAATAAAAACACCTACCTTAAAGTGACAGGGCGGGCCGTGGACTGGATACACCACAAGAGAAAGAAATTCATCAGGCAAGCATAAATTTTGTTTTCTCTTATAAGGTGTATCCAGTCCACGGGTTCATCCATTACTTGTGGGATACCAATACCACAGCTTTAGGACACGGATGAAGGGAGGGACAAGGCAGGCACTTAAACGGAAGGAACCACTGCCTGTAAGACCTTTCTCCCAAAAATAGCCTCCGAGGAAGCAAAAGTATAAAATTTGTAGAATTTAGAAAAAGTATGAAGCGAAGACCAAGTCGCCGCCTTACAAATCTGTTCAACAGAGGCCTCATGTTTAAAAGCCCATGTGGAAGCTACCACTCTAGTAGAATGAGCTGCAATTCTTTCAGGAGGCTGCTGGCCAGCAATCTCATAAATTAAACGGATTATGCTTCTCAGCCAAAAAGAAAGAGAAGTTGCCGAAGCCTTTTGGCCTCTCCTCTTTCCAGAGTAGACAACAAACAATGCAGATGTTTGACGAAAATCCTTAGTAGCTTGTAAATAAAACTTTAAAGCACAAACCACGTCAAGATTGTGTAACAGACGTTCCTTTTTTGAAGAAGGATTAGGACACAGAGACGGAACAACAATTTCCTGATTGATATTCCTATTAGATACTATCTTAGGAAGAAACCCAGTTTTGGTACGCAAAACTACCTTATCTGCATGGAAGATCAGATAAGGGGAATCACACTGTAAGGCAGATAACTCTGAAACTCTTCGAGCCGAAGAGATAGCTACTAAAAACAGAACTTTCCAAGATAAAAGCTTGATATCTATGGAATGCAAGGGTTCAAACGGAACCCCTTGAAGAACTTTAAGAACTAAATTTAAACTCCATGGCGGAGCAACAGGTTTAAACAAAGGCCTGATTCTAACCAAAGCCTGACAAAACGCCTGAACGTCTGGAACATCAGCCAGACGCTTGTGCAAAATAGACAGAGCAGAAATCTGCCCCTTTAAGGAACTAGCCAATAATCCCTTTTCCAATCCTTCTTGGAGAAAGGATAGTATCCTAGGAATCCTGACCTTACGCCACGCGTAACCCTTGGATTCACACCAATGAAGATATTTACACCATATCTTATGATAGATTTTCCTGGTGACAGGCTTTCGAGCCTGAATCAAGGTATCAATGACCAACTCGAGAGAAACCACGTTTTGATAAAATCAAGCGTTCAATCTCCAAGCAGTCAGACTCAGAGAAACTAGATTTGGATGATTGAATGGACCTTGGAGTAGAAGGTCCTGCCTCAGCGGCAGAGTCCATGGTGGAAAGGATGACATGTCCACCAGATCTGCATACCAAGTCCTGCGTGACCACGCAGGTGCTATCAAAATCACCGAAGCTCTCTCCTGTTTGATCTTGGCAATCAGACGAGGGAGGAGAGGAAATGGTGGAAACACATAAGCCAGGCTGAAGGACCAGGGCACTGCTAGAGCATCTATCAGCGTTGCCTGGGGATCCCTTGACCTGGACCTGTAACAAGGAAGCTTGGTGTTCTGACGAGATGCCATCAGATCCAGTTCTGGTTTGCCCCATAGTTCAATCAGCTGGGCAAATACCTCCGGATGGAGCTCCCACTCCCCCGGATGAAAAGTCCGCCTCCCAGTTCTCTACTCCTGGGATATGGATAGCTGAGAGATGGCAAGAGTGAACCTCTGCCCATAGAATTATCTTGGAAACCTCCATCATTGCCAGGGGACTCCTTGTTCCCCCCTGATGGTTGATATAGGCTACAGTCGTGATACTGTCCGACTGAAATCTGATGAATCTGACCGCAGCTAGTTGAGGGCAAGCCTGAAGAGCATTGAATATCGCTCTTAGCTCCAGAATGTTTATCGGAAGGAGGGCTTCCTCCTGAGTCCACGAACCCTGAGACTTCAGGGAATTCCAGACTGCGCCCCAGCCCAGAAGGCTGGCATCTGTCGTCACTATAGTCCACTCTGGCCTGCGGAAACTCATTGCCCTGGACAGATGGACCCGAGATAACCACCAGAGAAGAGAATCCCTGGTCTCTTGATCCAGATTTAACAGAGGAGACAAATCTGTGTAGTCCCCATCCCACTGATTGAGCATGCAAAGTTGCAGTGGTCTGAGATGTAGACGGGCAAACGGAACTATGTCCACTGCCGCTACCATTAGGCCGATCATTTCCATACACCGAGCTACTGACGGCCCAGAAGTGGAATGAAGAGCACGGCAAGAAGTTAGAAGTTTTGATATCCTGACCTCTGTCAGAAAAATTTTCATTTCTACCGAATCTATCAGAGTTCCTAGGAAGGAAACTCTTGTGCGAGGAGAGAGTGAACTCTTTTCTCTGTTCACCTTCCACCAGTGAGACCTCAGAAAGGCCAGAACAATGTCCGTATGGGACTAGGCGATTTGAAAAGTCGACGCCTGGATCAGGATGTCGTCTAGGTAAGGAGCCACCGCTATGCCCCGTGGCCTTAGAACCGCCAGTAGAGACCCTAGAACCTTCGTAAAGATTCTTCAAAGGGAAGAGCCACAAACTGGTAATGCCTGTCTAGGAAGGCGAACCTGAGGAACTGATGATGATCTCTGTGAATCAGAATGTGGAGATAAGCATCCTTTAAGTCCATGGTAGTCATATATTGACCCTCCTGGATCATAGGGAGGATGGTTCGGATTGTCTCCATCTTGAAAGATGGGACCCTGAGAAATTTGTTTAGGATCTTGAGATCCAAGATTGGTCTGAACGTTCCCTCTTTTTTGGGAACTATAAACAGGTTTGAATAGAAACCCTGCCCCTGTTCCTCCCTTGGAACTGGGTGGATCACTCCCATAACCAGTAGGTCTTGAACGCAACGTAAGAATGCCTCTTTATCTGGTTTGCAGATAGTTGTGAGAGGTGAAATCTCCCCTTTGGAGATGAACCTTTGAATTCAAGAAGATATCCCTGGGAAACAATCTCTAGTGTCCAGGGATCCTGGACGTCTCTTGCCCAAGCCTGAGCGAAGAGAGAAAGTCTGTCCCCTACTAGATCCGGTCCCGGATCGGGGGCTACTCCTTCATGCTGTCTTAGAGGCAGCAGCAGTTTTTTTGGCCTGCTTCCCCTTGTTCCAAACCTGGTTAGGTCTCCAGACTGGTTTGGACTGGGCGAAATTTCCCTCTTGTTTTGTATTAGAGGAAGCTGCGCCACTCTTGAAGTTTCGAAAGGAACGAAAATTATTCTGTTTGGTCCTTAACTTATTGGACCTATCCTGAGGAAGGGCGTGACCTTTTCCTCCAGTAATATCAGAAATGATCTCCTTCAGACCAGGCCCGAATAGGGTCTGTCCCTTGAAGGGGATGTTAAGAAGCTAAGACTTTGAAGTAACGTCTGCTGACCAGGACTTAAGCCATAGCGCCCTACGCGCCAGAATGGCAAAATCTGAATTCTTAGCCGTCAAAAATAAAGGAATTAGCTAACTTAAGAGCTTTAATCCTGTCTAAAATATCATCTAACGGGGTCTCCACCTATAGAGCCTCCTCAAGAGACTCGAACCAAAAAGCCGCTGCAGCAGTAACTGGGGCAATGCATGCAAGAGGCTGGAGAATAAAACCTTGATGTATAAAAATGTTCTTAAGGAGACCCTCCATCTATGTCAGACATGATTAACAGACTAGTAATGAGACAAGCAAGCTTGGAAAACACTTTAATAAAGGTGAAACAGCAATTAAACAAAAACGTTACTGTGCCTTTAAGAGAAAAAAACTAGCACTTAAACTGCAAAACAGTGTAAAAATATAGTAAAGTCTTCAAAATGTTTACAGTGTGTGTAAGGGACTAAAGCAACATTGCACCCACTTGCAAATGGATGATTACCTTAGCCCCCAAACCGGATTTAAAAAACGTCAACCACCGGTAAAAGACAGTTGAGCACCTTGTCACAGCTCTGCTGAGGCTCCTACCTGCCCTCAAATACGATTTAGAGAAGAAATAAACCCTTTATAATGGTCCTCAGGTGCCAGAGGACTCCTCTAGGGAAGCTGGATGTCTCAGTCTGAAGGAAACTGCGCATCAAGAGCGTGCAAATAGGCCCCTCCCACCATGTACTGGATGTCAGAGGGGCCTTAAGAAAATACTCCTAGGAGTATCTGACTAGCCATGTGGAAAACTAGGCCCCAAATAAAGACTTATCTCCCTCAGAGAAAAAACGTCCTATTTATGAAACATGTAAACGTTTTGTCACTAAGTAATATGAGTATAAACATGAGTATTACCCTGTTTTGTAAGCATGATCCCAGTCATTGTTAAATCACTGCATCTAGCTTACCTCAAATACACAAGGCTCTGTCAGCATTTTCTAGAACTTATTCATGTCTCTAGAAATAAAAATACTGAACATACCTCAAAGCAGTTAATCTGCAGACCTTTCCCCCAACTGAAGTTTTCCCATACTCTTCAGTTATGTGTGAGAACAGCAATGGACCTTAGTTACAAACCGCTAAGATCATCAACCTCCAGGCAGAATTCTTCTTCTAATTTCTGCCTGAGAGTAAAACAGTACAACGCCGGTACCGTTTAAAAATAACAAACTCTTGATTGAAGGTAACACTACACTAAGTCACCACATATCTCTTGATACTTCCTATCTTGTCGAGAGTTTCAAGAGAATGACTGGGGGTGGGGGTTAAGGGAGGAGCTATATAGACAGCTCTGCTGTGGGTGTCCTCTTGCAACTTCCTGTTGGGAAGGAGAATATCCCACAAGTAATGGATGAACCCGTGGACTGGATACACCTTACAAGAGAAACATAGTTAAAACCTTTATTAAATATGAATATTGCATAAATATGCTTTTATCTACTTAACGGCAAAGGGCTCCAATGCACTTTTATAAGTCTTTATATGTATAATTTATATTTAAGAATTTATATGTGTATATCTGTCTATAAATACATATACACATAATGTATATATATTAGGGTTGCACGGATACCATTTTTTTATGACTGAGTACAAGTACCGATACTTGTTTTCAAATACTCGCCGATTACCGATACTTTTTTTTTTTTATGTCATGTGACAGTTTACCAAACACAATACAGACTAATTATTTAAGATTCCTTCTTTATAATTATAAAGGACTGTAATTCAAAAGACATTATGAAATAATAAAAAAGTTCACTGAACATGTTTATAAATAAAAAATACTACAATAAAATATTAAATTTAAAGGGGTGATACAATTGGGTTGTAGGGCTGTTATATAACATCAATCTGACATTTGTATGGAGGTTCGACTCTAAGTTGAACAGTCTTTCACTTTCCACACTACTGCATGGGGCAGAAAGATATTTTTGGGCCATTTTAGCCAGAGCTGGAAATCTGTTTATTAACTGCCCAGTACTTCAGAGGTTTGTCTGAATGAGGTAAAGTAATATCTCCTACAATAATACAAATAACAGCAATTTGTATTGGCAGAACAGTAGGGCTGCAACTAACGATTATTTTCATAATCGATTAATCAGAAGATTATTTTTTCGATTAATCGACTAATCGGATAAAAGAGAATCAATAATAGTTTTCTATGTTTTAAATAACATCCACATAATGAGTGTTAAAAATATAAACTTTAGACTAAAACTTTACATTAACACAACTGTTTCTTCAATTTTTAAGCAGCAGAGCACAGTTTTATAATTAAACAAAACAAAACCACAAACTGTTTAAAAAGAGGTAGAACTAGACTATCACTGTTAATAACATTCTGTTATTCACTCTTTCAAAAACTTTGCATTGAAATGCAAAAATCTCAACATGTCCACATGCTTCTGGCTAAGGCTGGTTCTCTGTTTGCAGCTATATTTCCTGCAGCAGAGACGAGGCACTCAGATGGCGTTGAGGTTCTTGAGATGCATAAGTAGGGTTTTGCCAATTTCACCAAAGTTGGATATTTATCTTTGTTAGCTCTTCACCAATGCTAAGTGTTTTCTACCTTGGCAAGGGGCCTCTCAATAAAGTAACCCTTAACTTCATTCTAACATAAAAAAAATCTTGAATATCGATATGCAATGGTAAATAACCAGTTATAAGGTTAGGGGAAATATCTAGTCCGCTCTAAAAATAACGAATATATACTTATAAAGGTTGAATCTGGTACATATTATCACAATTGATTAAAAATATAAAAAAACAATAAAAAACAAAATCAAAAGCGCTAAGGACTGTATATCAATAACAGGACAAAGCCTTACACATTTATTTATACAGTACATATAATCAGCAATAGCAAGTAATACACTAATAATTGTGCAAACGGATAATAGTGCACATCAATTTAAATAACTCCCATCAATCTAAGGGCAAGGTGTAAACAACAAGCTTGGCACTATATCATGAAAAGCATAGTTCCAAATCACCAGATTTAATATAAACAATCCAAATGAGGACTATAATATCTGGGTTGCAAATAAGCCAGGGGTAGTTGTAAACGTATACTGTCCTGAAAAAGTGAAAAGTAGACGTCTGTGGACGTCCTTTAGGCTAAGGACATAACCATAAAACACAATACCATATGCAGGAGTTCATTGAAGTGAAGCAGCTGGTGTTGTGCACAGACCAACTAATTGCAAACCAACTAATCGATTAATCGATTATGAGATTCGTTGACAACTATTTTCATAATCGATTATTATCGATTATGACGATTAGTTGTTGCAGCTCTACAGAACAGTAGTAAACAATTTTTAGTTTAGTCTCCTCTCCAGTTTAAAATGAAATGGGAACATGCAGTTTGAAAAAACGCCACAAGATAGCATATGAGTAGGAAGTGGAGGTATCGGTTTAAGTATCGGTGCATTTGGACGAGTACAAGTACTCATGCAAATACTTGGTATCAGTGCATCCCTAATATATATATATATACATACATATACATATATATATATATATATATATATATATATATATATATATATATATATATATATATATATATATATATATATATATATATATATACAGGGAGTGCAGAATTATTAGGCAAATGAGTATTTTGACCACATCATCCTCTTTATGCATGTTGTCTTACTCCAAGCTGTATAGGCTTGAAAGCCTACTACCAATTAAGCATATTAGGTGATGTGCATCTCTGTAATGAGAAGGGGTGTGGTCTAATGACATCAACACCCTATATCAGGTGTGCATAACTATTAGGCAACTTCCTTTCCTTTGGCAAAATGGGTCAAAAGAAGGACTTGACAGGCTCAAAAAAGTCAAAAATAGTGAGATATCTTGCAGAGGGATGCAGCACTCTTAAAATTGCAAAGCTTCTGAAGCATGATCATCGAACAATCAAGCGTTTCATTCAAAATAGTCAACAGGGTCGCAAGAAGCGTGTGGAAAAACCAAGGCGCAAAATAACTGCCCATGAACAGAGAAAAGTCAAGCGTGCAGCTGCCAAGATGCCACTTGCCACCAGTTTGGCCACCAGTTTGGCCATATTTCAGAGCTGCAACATCCCTGGAGTGCCCAAAAGCACAAGGTGTGCAATACTCAGAGACATGGCCAAGGTAAGAAAGGCTGAAAGACGACCACCACTGAACAAGACACACAAGCTGAAACGTCAAGACTGGGCCAAGAAATATCTCAAGACTGATTTTTCTAAGGTTTTATGGACTGATGAAATGAGAGTGAGTCTTGATGGTCTAGATGGATGGGCCCGTGGCTGGATTGGTAAAGGGCAGAGAGCTCCAGTCCGACTCAGACGCCAGCAAGGTGGAGGTGGAGTACTGGTTTGGGCTGGAATCATCAAAGATGAGCTTGTGGGGCCTTTTCGGGTTGAGGATGGAGTCAAGCTCAACTCCCAGTCCTACTGCCAGTTTCTGGAAGACACCTTCTTCAAGCAGTGGTACAGGAAGAAGTCTGCATCCTTCAAGAAAAACATGATTTTCATGCAGGACAATGCTCCATCACACGCGTCCAAGTACTCCACAGCGTGGCTGGCAAGAAAGGGTATAAAAGAAGAAAATCTAATGACATGGCCTCCTTGTTCACCTGATCTGAACCCCATTGAGAACCTGTGGTCCATCATCAAATGTGAGATTTACAAGGAGGGAAAACAGTACACCTCTCTGAACAGTGTCTGGGAGGCTGTGGTTGCTGCTGCACGCAATGTTGATGGGGAACAGATCAAAACACTGACAGAATCCATGGATGGCAGGCTTTTGAGTGTCCTTGCAAAGAAAGGTGGCTATATTGGTCACTGATTTGTTTTTGTTTTGTTTTTGAATGTCAGAAATGTATATTTGTGAATGTTGAGATGTTATATTGGTTTCACTGGTAAAAATAAATAATTGAAATGGGTATATATTTGTTTTTTGTTAAGTTGCCTAATAATTATGCACAGTAATAGTCACCTGCACACACAGATATCCCCCTAAAATAGCTATAACTAAAAACAAACTAAAAACTACTTCCAAAACTATTCAGCTTTGATATTAATGAGTTTTTTGGGTTCATTGAGAACATGGTTGTTGTTCAATAATAAAATTAATCCTCAAAAATACAACTTGCCTAATAATTCTGCACTCCCTGTATATATATATATATACACACACAAACACACATATAGACATATTTAGACATATATTTGTATGTATCTCAATGTTAAAGCCTTTTGCCTGCCTTTTTTTCTAACACTTGATACCTCCTATCTTTGAGCCTTTATAACTTGTGTGTGCAATATTATTTATTAATTGGTATTAGAAAGTATTATTATGATTATTATGAGTGTAACTTTACTACTGTAATGTACTTTCTATGCAACTTTTATGATTCGCAAAACAGTTAACCGGAGCTCTGAAGTCACGGTAATCCTAGTGTAAATCGCGATTGTGCTCACATGATTGCATTTACTTACAACGCTTAATACAAGCGGTAAGCCAGTTGGGAGCAAACCTTTACTATATATCCCCTTTTTCGCTCTAGCGCAAACATTTGCGCACCACTCGTAATCTAGACCTTAATGAGTCTGTTAAGCTGTGTATCTGATAAAGTTACCAGCAGTAATTTGGTAACAAATATTACTTGCCTCATCATAATATTTTTTAATATAAGTGACATCATATCAATATTTCAGAACACAGTTTTTAAAATTACAATACAAAAATCACATGACATAGAAACAAAATGTCACAAATAAAATATTAGAAATTCTTATGAGACTATGCAAAAAAGAAAACCAAATCTGTTATTTTCAACTTATTTTATAATATGGTCAACAGAGCCTTAATCTGTCCCTTTAAGGAACTAGCAGCAAGTCCCTTCTCCAAACTGTCATGGAGAAAGTAAAGAATCCTTAATACCCTGACCTTATGCCAGGGGAATCCACGTTCTTCACACCAGAATAAGTAGGTACTCCACACTTTATGGTAGATGCGACAGGTGACCGGCTTTCTAGCTTGAATGAGAGTATCAATCACTTTCTCAGAAAAACATCTCTTCGCTAGGACTAAGCGTTCAATCTCCACGCAGTCAGCCTCAGAGAATCTAGATTTTGATGAACAAAAGGACACTGTTCCAGCAGATGCCTGCGACAAGGTAACCTTCATGGAGGATATGACGACATCCCCACCAGGTCCGCAAAACACATCCTTTGCGGCCACAAAGAAGCAATTAGAATAGTCTAAGTTTGCTCCTGCTTGATGCGAGCCACTACTCGAGGTGGAAGTGTCAACAGTGGAAAAATGTAGACTACGTTGAACCCCCAGGGCACTGCATCTATCAACTCTGCCTGGGGATCCCTGGACCGCGACCCATATCTGGGTAGCTTGGTATTGAGTCTGGACGCCATGAGATCCATCTCCCCATCTGTTGCAAATCTCTGCAAACACCTCAGGATGGAGATACCATTCCCACGGATGAAACTATTGTCTGCAGAGAAAGTCTGCGTCCCAGTTGTCCACAACCGGAATGTGGATCGATGACAGCGAGCAGATGTGGGCCTCCGCCTATTCCAGAATACGAGATACTTCCCTCATGGCTAGGGAGCTTCTCGTTCCCCCCTGATGGTTGATATAAACCACAGAGGTAATGTCTGATTGGAATCTGATAAACTGGTACGAACCCAGAAGAGGCCAAGCCCTTAGAGCATTGAAGATTGCTCGAAGTTCCAGAATGTTGATCGGGAAAAAGAGATTCCTCTCAAGTCCACCGGCCCTGTGCCTTCCTGGCACCCCAAACAGCTCCCCATCCTGAAAGACTTGCATCCGTAGTCACAATCTCCCAGGATGGTCTCAAGAAGGATGTCCCCTGGGACAAGCGATCTGGACAGAGCCACTAAGAGAGCGATTCTCTTGATCGGCTGTCCAGATAAATCTGTTAGGATAGATTTGAGTGATCGGCGTTCCATTCCCTCAGCATGCATAGCTGCAGAGATCTGAGATAGAACCTGGCAAATGGAATGATATCTATGCTGGACACCATGAGCCCAATCACCTCCATACACAGAGACACAGATGGCCTTAAGGAGGTCTGGAGGACAAGACAACTAGAAGTAATTTTGCAACGTCTCTGGTCTGTAAGAAATATCATCATGAATACGGAACCTACTATCGTGCCCAGGCATTCCACTCTGGTACTGGGAACCAGATAACTCTTTCCTAAGATTATCTTCCATCCATGAGATTGAAGAAGAATAGCTCTCAAATGGTCTTCTGCTAGCCGGCAGGACGGAGCTTGGACCAGAATGTCGTCCAAATAAGGAGCTACTGCCATACCTCTGGATCTCGCCACCGCGAGTAGAGCCCCCAGAACCTTCGTAAAGACTCTTGGAACCGTAGCCAGACCAAAGGGAAGAGCTACAAACTGGAAGTGCTGATCCAGAAAAGCAAATCTTAAGAACTTGAAGTGATCCTTGTGTATTGGAACATAGAGTTAAGCATCCTTCAAGTCTATTGCGGTCATGAACTGTCCTTCTTGAACCAAGGGCAGAATAGACCTTATTGTCTCCATCTTGAACGATGGCACCGACAGAAACTTGTTTAAGCACTTTAGGTCGAGAATCGGGCGAAATGTACCCTCCTTCTTTGGGACCACAAAAAGGTTTGAGTAGTATCCCAGAACTCTCTCTGCTAGAGGTACTGGCACAATGACTCCTAGGGAGGAGAGATCCCTCACGTACCCTAGAAAGGCGTCTTGTTTTTCTGGTCTTGAAGACAGGTTTGATAAGAGGAATCTGCCCCTGGATGGATGAGATTTGAAACCTATCCTGTAACCCTGGGCAATGACCTCCAGAACCCAAGGGTCTTGCATGTCTCCCAATCAAGCCACCAACAAAGAGCGATAGTCTGCCCCCAACACGATTCAGGTACGGATCGGGGGCCGCCCCTTCCTGACTTTTTTGTCTCAGCTGGCTTCTTGTTCTGCTTTGATTTGTTCTAAGATTTCCAAGTTGGTTTCTAAGTTCCCTTGGACTGATCAGACTTCGGAGGGCTGCTGGCGTTGGGACTTATCCGAACGAAAGGGATGAAAATTAGGACCCTGTCCTTTAGCTTTATTCTTCCTAACCTGCGGTAGAAAGGCACCCTTGCCCCCGTGGATATGATAGAGTCCAGTCCTGGACCAAAAAGAACCTTTCCCTTAAATGGAAGGGAAAGTAATCTAGATTTGGAAGTCATATCAGCCGACCAAGACTTTAACCATAGAGCCCTACGGGCTAAAACAGAAAAGACTGATATCTTGGCATTCAAGCAGATAATCTGCATATGTGCATCACCAATAAACGAATGAGCTACCCTCAAGGAATTAATTCTTTTCTGGATCTCATTGAGGGGAGTTTCCACCTCGATCATCTCCGACAGGGAGTCACACCAATAGGTAGCGGCTCCAGCCACTGCAGCCCCGCCGCTGCCGGCTGAAATAAAAAACTAAATTTATGCTTACCTGATAAATTACTTTCTCTTGTGGTGTATCCAGTCCACGGATTCATCCTTTACTTGTGGGATATTCTCCTTCCTAACAGGAAGTGGCAAAGAGAGCACACAGCAGAGCTGTCCATATAGCTCCCCCTCTAGCTCCACCCCCCAGTCATTCGACCGAAGGTTAGGAAGAAAAAGGAGAAACCATAAGGTGCAGTGGTGACTGTAGTTTAAACTAAAAATCTACCTGACTAATAGCCAGGGCGGGCCGTGGACTGGATACACCACAAGAGAAAGTAATTTATCAGGTAAGCATAAATTCTGTTTTCTCTTGTAAGGTGTATCCAGTCCACGGATTCATCCTTTACTTGTGGGATACCAATACCAAAGCTTTAGGACACGGATGAAGGGAGCGAACAAGACAGGTACCTTAAACGGAAAGGCACCACTGCTTGTAAAACCTTTCTCCCAAAAATAGCCTCCGAAGAAGCAAAAGTATCGAATTTGTAAAATTTGGATAAAGTATGCAGCGAAGACAAAGTCGCTGCCTTACAAATCTGTTCAACAGAAGCCTCATTTTTAAAAAGCCCATGTGGAAGCCACTGCTCTGGTAGAATGAGCAGTAATTGTTTCAGGAGGCTGCTGGCCAGCAGTCTCATAGGCCAGACGGATGATGCTTTTCAGCCAAAAGGAAAGAGAGGTAGCAGTCGCCTTCTGACCTCTCCTCTTACCAGAATAGATAAACAATGAAGTTGTTTGTCTGAAATCCTTAGTTGCTTGTAAATAGAACTTTAAAGCACGAACCACATCAAGATTGTGTAACAGACGTTCCTTCTTCGAAGAAGGATTAAGACACAGAGAAGGAACAACAATTTCCTGGTTAATATTCTTATTAGACACAACCTTAGGAAGAAAACCGGGTTTGGTACGCAAAAGTACCTTATCTGCATGGAACACCAAGTAAGGTGAGTCACACTGTAAAGCAGATAACTCTGAAACTCTTCGCGCAGAAGAGATAGCTACCAAAAACAAAACTTTCCAAGATAAAAGCTTAATATCTATGGAATGTAAAGGTTCAAACGGAACCCCTTGCAGAACTGAAAGAACTAAATTCAGACTCCATGGCGGAGCCACAGGTCTATAAACAGGCTTGATTCTGACTAAAGCCTGACTAAACGCTTGAACGTCTGGTACCTCCGCCAGACGTTTGTGTAAAAGAATAGACAAAGCAGATATTTGTCCTTTTAAGGAACTAGCTTACAATCCTTTCTCCAATCCATCTTGGAGAAAAGACAATATTCTGGGAATCCTAATCTTACTCCATGAGTAACCCTTGGATTCGCACTAACAAAGATATTTTCGCCAAATCTTATGGTAGATTTTCCTGGTGACAGGCTTTCTAGCCTGAATCAGGGTATCGATAACCGACTCAGAGAAACCACGCTTAGATAGAATTAGGCGTTCAATCTCCAAGCAGTCAGACGCAGAGAAATTAGATTTGGATGTTTGAAAGGACCTTGAAGTAGAAGGTCCTGCCTCATTGGCAGAGTCCATGGTGGAACGGATGACATGTCCACTAGGTCTGCATACCAAGTCCTGCGTGGCCATGCAGGCGCTATTAGAATCACCAACGCCCTCTCCTGCTTGATTCTGGCAACCAGACGAGGAAGGAGAGGAAACGGTGGAAACACATAGGCCAGATTGAAGGACCAAGGCGCTGCTAGAGCATCTATCAACACCGCCTGGGGATCCCAGAACACGGACCCATAAAGAGGAAGTTTGGCATTCTGACGGGACTCCATCAGATCCAATTTTGGAGTGCCCCATAGCCGAGTCAGCTGGGCAAATACCTCCGGGTGGAGTTCCCACTCCCCCGGATGAAAAGTCTGACGACTTAGAAAATCCGCTTCCCAGTTATCTACTCCTGGGATGTGAATTGCTGAGAGGTGGCAAGAGTGATCCTCCGCCTACCTGATTATTTTGGTTACTTCCGTCATTGCTAGGGGACTCCTTGTTCCCCATTGATGGTTGATGTAAGATACAGTTGTGATGTTGTCCGACTGAAATCTGATGAATTTGGCCGCAGCTAGCTGAGGCCATGCCTGAAGAGCAATGAATATCGCCCTCAGTTCCAGAATGTTTATCGGGAGAGACCATAAGCCTCTTCCCGAGACCATAAGCCCTGAGCTTTCAGGGAGTCCCAGACTGCACCCCAGCCCAACAGACTGGCGTCGGTTGTTACGATGATCCACTCTG
Organism: Bombina bombina; assembly: GCF_027579735.1. Classification (NCBI taxonomy): domain Eukaryota; kingdom Metazoa; phylum Chordata; class Amphibia; order Anura; family Bombinatoridae; genus Bombina; species Bombina bombina. The sequence continues at coordinate 300,235,736 of NC_069500.1, read as the reverse complement.
GTCTGCGGAAACACATTCCCTGAGACAGGTGATCCTGAGACAACCACCAGAGAAGAAAATCTCTGGTCCAACTGCATTTGAGGAGACAAATCTGCATAATCCCCATTCCACTGTTTGAGCATGCATAGTTGCAGTGTTCTTCGATGTATCCGTGCAAAAGGGACTATGTCCATTGCCGCTACCATTAGTCCGATTGTCTCCATGCACTGAGCTACAGACAGCCGAGGAATGGAATGAAGAGTTCGGCAAGTAGTTAAGAGTTTTAACTTTCTGACCTCCGTCAGAAATATTTTCATTTCTACCCAGTCTATTAGGGTTCCTAGGAATGGAACTCTTGTGAAGGGGGAGAGAGAGAACTCTTTTTGAAGTTCACAATCCACCCGTGAGACCTCAGAAAGGCCAATACAATTTCCGTGTGAGACTTGGCTCTTTGGAAAGTCGATGCCTGAATTAAGATGTCGTCTAGGTAAGGCGCCACTGCTATGCCCCGCGGTCTTAGAACCGCCAGAAGGGACCCTAGCACCTTTGTGAAAATTCTGGGAGCAGTGGCCAACCCGAAAGGAAGAGCCACAAACTGATAATGCTTGTCCAGAAAGGCAAACCTGAGAAACTGTTGATGATCTTTGTGGATAGGAATGTGCAGATACGCATCCTTTAGATCCACGGTAGTCATATATTGACCCTCCTGGATCATTGGTAAGATTGTCCGAATGGTCTCCATCTTGAATGATGGGACTCTGAGGAATTTGTTTTGAATTTTGAGATCCAGGATTGGTCTGAAAGTTCCTTCTTTTTTGGGAACCACAAACAGGTTTGAGTAAAAACCCAGCCCATGTTCCACAATTGGAACTGGGTGAATCACTCCCATTGTATGTAGGTCTTCTACACAGAGTAAGAACGCCTCTTTCTTTGTCGTGTCTGTAGACAGACGAGAAATGTGGAACCTTCCCCTTGGAGGGGAGTCCTTGAATTCTAGAAGATATCCCTGGGATACAATCTCTAAGGCCCAAGGATCGTGTACGTCTCTTGCCCAGGCCTGAGCAAAGAGAGAGAGTCTGCCCCCCACTAGATCTGGTCCCGGATCGGGGGCTACCCCTTCATGCTGTCTTGGAGGCAGCTGCAGGCTTCTTGGCCTGTTTACCCTTGTTCCAGCCCTGGTAAGGTTTCCAGGCTGCCCTGGGTTGTGAAGTGTTACCCTCTTGCTTTGCAGCAGTGGAGGATGAAGCGAGACCGCTGCTGAAATTTCGAAAGGAACGAAAATTATTTTGTTTGTTCTTTGTCTTAAAGGACTTGTCCTGAGGGAGAGCATGGCCTTTTCCCCCAGTGATTTCTGAGATAATCTCTTTCAATTCAGGTGCGAAAAGGGTCTTTCCTTTGAAAGGGATGTTCAGTAGTTTGGATTTTGACAACACATCGGCCGACCAGGACTTTAGCCATAGCGCCCTGCGTGCCAGAATGGCGAATCCTGAATTCTTTGCCGCTAACTTAGCTAGTTGGAAAGCAGCATCTGTGATAAAGGAATTAGCTAGCTTACGAGCTTTAATTCTGTCCATAATGTCCTCATATGAGGTCTCCGTCTGGAGCGCATCTTCCAGCGCCTCAAACCAGAAAGCAGCTGCAGAAGTTACAGGAACAATGCACGCTATAGGTTGGAGAAGAAAACCTTTATGAACAAAAATTTTCTTAAGTAAACCCTCTAATTTTTATTCCATAGGGTCTTTAAAAGCACAACTGTCCTCAATTGGTATGGTTGTGCATTTAGCAAGTGAAGAAACAGCCCCCTCCACCTTAGGGACCGTCTACCACGAGTCCCGCGTGGTGTCAGATATGGGGAACATTTTCTTAAAAACAGGAGGGGAACAAACGGAATACCTGGTCTATCCCACTCCCTAGTTACTATACCCGCAATCCTCTTAGGGACCGGGAACACATCAGTGTAAACAGGAACTTCTAGGTACTTGTCCATTTTACACAATTTCTCTGGAACCACCAAAGGGTCACAGTCATCCAGAGTAACTAATACCTCCCTGAGCAATAAGCGGAGGTGTTCTAGTTTAAATTTAAAAGCCAACGTATCTGAGTCTGTCTGAGGAGCAACCTTTCCCGAATCGGAAATTTCTCCCTCAGACAGCACATCCCTCGCCCCCATTTCAGAGCGTTGTGAGTGTATATCGGATACGGCTACTAAAGCGTCAGAATGCTCATAATCTGTTCTTAAAACAGAGCTATCACGCTTTGCAGGTAACACGGGCAGCTTAGATAAAAATACTGAGAGGGTATTATCCATAACTGCCGCCAAATCTTGTAAGGTAAAAGAGTTAGACGCGCTAGAGGTGCTAGGCGTCGCTTGCGCGGGCATAACTGGTTGTGACACTTGGGGAGAGGTCAACGGGCTAACCTCATTACCTTCTGTCTGAGAATCATCTTGGGCCACATTTTTAAGTAAAAACACACTTTGCAAAAAAACGTTACTGTGCCTTTAAGAGATTAAAAAAGGCACACAATTTTCCAAAACAGTGAAAAATGCAACAAACTTTTTGAAATTTTCACAGTATGTACCTAAAGCATTGGTAAGATTGCACAACTAGCAATAAAAACGAATAACCCCTTAATGCCCAAACCGGATCAATAGTAAGCTAACAGACCGGTTAAAACAACTTCAGCACCTTGCCACAGCTCTGCTGTGGCCCTACCTTCCCTTAGGAGTCAGATTTATGGGAAAAAAAGCTTCTTATGGGTCCTCAAACTGTAGCAGGACCCTCCATGTGAAAACAGCCTGAAGATCTAGTCAATCTAACTGCGCATCTGAGGCGCGAAAACAGAATTTATGCTTACCTGATAAATTACTCTCTCTTGTGGTGTATCCAGTCCACGGATTCATCCTTTACTTGTGGGATACTCTCCTACCTAACAGGAAGTCGCAAAGAGAGCACACAGCAGAGCTGTCCATATAGCTCCCCTCTAGCTCCACCCCCCAGTCATTCGACCGGAGGTTAGGAAGAAAAAGGAGAAACCATAGGGTGCAGTGGTGACTGTAGTTTAAACAAAAAAAATCTACCTGACTTAATAGCCAGGGCGGGCCGTGGACTGGATACACCACAAGAGAAAGTAATTTATCAGGTAAGCATAAATTCTGTTTTCTCTTGTAAGGTGTAACCAGTCCACAGATTCATCCTTTACTTGTGGGATACCAATACCAAAGCTTTAGGACACAGATGAAGGGAGGGAACAAGACAGGTACCTTAAACGGAAGGCACCACTGCTTGTAAAACCTTTCTCCCAAAAATAGCCTCCGAAGAAGCAAAAGTATCGAATTTGTAAAATTTGGAAAAAGTATGCAGCGAAGACCAAGTCGCTGCCTTACAAATCTGTTCAACAGAAGCCTCATTTTTAAAAAGCCCATGTGGAAGCCACTGCTCTGGTAGAATGAGCAGTAATTGTTTCAGGAGGCTGCTGGCCATCAGTCTCATAGGCCAAAAGGAAAGAGGTAGCAGTCGCCTTCTGACCTCTACTCTTACCAGAATAGATGACAAACAATGAAGTTGTTTGTCTGAAATCTTTAGTTGCTTGTAAATAGAACTTTAAAGCACGAACCACATCAAGATTGTGTAACAGACGTTCTTTCTTTGACGAAGGATTAGAACACAGAGAAGGAACAACAATTTCCTGGTTAATATTCTTATTAGACACAACCTTAGGAAGAAAACCGGGTTTGGTACGCAAAAGTACCTTATCTGCATGGAACACCAAGTAAGGTGAGTCACACTGTAAAGCAGATAACTCTGAAACTCTTCGCGCAGAAGAGATAGCTACCAAAAACAAAACTTTCCAAGATAAAAGCTTAATATCTATGGAATGTAAAGGTTCAAACGGAACCCCTTGCAGAACTGAAAGAACTAAATTCAGACTCCATGGCGGAGCCACAGGTCTATAAACAGGCTTGATTCTGACTAAAGCCTGACTAAACGCTTGAACGTCTGGTACCTCCGCCAGACGTTTGTGTAAAAGAATAGACAAAGCAGATATCTGTCCTTTTAAGGAACTAGCTGACAATACTTTCTCCAATCCATTTTGGAGAAAAGACAATATCCTTGGAATCCTAATCTAACTTCATGAGTAGCCCTTGGATTTGCACCAACAAAGATATTTTCGCCAAATCTTATGGTAGATCTTTGTGGTGACAGGATTTCTAGCCTGAATCAGGGTATCGAGAAACCAAGCTTAGATAGAATTAGGCGTTCAATCTCCAAGCAGTCAGACGCAAAGAAATTAGATTTGGATGTTTGAAAGGACCTTGAAGTAGAAGGTCCTGCCTCATTGGCAGAGTTCATGGTGGAACGGATGACATGTCCACTAGGTCTGCATACCAAGTCCTGCTTGGCCCCGCAGGTGCTATTAGAATCACCGACGCCCTCTCCTGCTTGATTCTGGCAACCAGACAAGGAAGGAGAGGAAACAGTGGAAACACATAGGCCAGATTGAAGGACCAAGGCGCTGCTAGAGCATCTATCAACATAGCCTGGGGATCCCGGGACCTGGACCCGTAAAGAGGAAGTTGGGCATTCTGACGGGACGCCATCAGATCCAATTCTGGAGTGCCCCATAGCTGAGTCAGCTGGGCAAATACCTCCGGGTGGAGTTCCCACTCCCCCGGATGAAAAGTCTGACGACTTAGAAAATCTGCTTCCCAGTTGTCTACTCCTGGGATGTGAATTGCTGAGAGGTGGCAAGAGTGATCCTCCGCCCACCTGATTATTTTGGTTACTTCCATCATTGCTAGGGGACTCCTTGTACGACTGAAATCTGATGAATTTGGCCGCAGCTAGCTGAGGCCATGCCTGAAGAGCGTTGAATATCGCCCTCAGTTCCAAAATGTTTATCGGGAGAAGAGCTTCTTCCCGAGACCATAAGCACTGAGCTTTCAGGGAGTACCAGACAGCACCCCAGCCCAACAGACTGGCGTCGGTCGTTACAATGATCCACTCTGGTCTGCGGAAACACATTCCCTGAGCCAGGTGATCCTGAGACGAGAATCTCTGGTGCCCTGGTCCAACTGTATTTGAGGAGACAAATCTGCATAATCCCCATTCCACTGTTTGAGCATGCATAGTTGCAGTGGTCTGAGGTGTATCTGTGCAAAAGGGACTATGTCCATTGCCGCTACCATTAATCTGATTGTCTCCATGCACTGAGCTACAGATGGCCGAGGAATGGAATGAAGAGCTCGGCAAGGAGTTAAGAGTTTTAACTTTTTGACCTCCGTCAGAAATATTTTCATTTCTACCGAGTCTATTAGTGTTCCTAGGAAGGGAACTCTTGTGAGGGGGGAGTGAGAACTCTTTGATTTTCACCTTCCACCCGTGAGACCTCAAAAAGGCCACTACAATTTACGTGTGAGACTTGGCTCTTTGGAAAGTCGATGCCTGAATTAAGATGTCGTCTAGGTAAGGCGCCACTGCGCCTTAGCACCGCCAGGAGGGACCCTAGCACCTTTGTGAAAATTCTGGGAGCAGTGGCCAAGCCGAAAGGGAGAGCCACAAACTGATAATGCTTGTCCAAAAAAGCGAACCTGAGAAACTGGTGATGATCTTTGTGGATAGGAATGTGTAAATACGCATCCTTTAGATCCACGGTAGTCATATATTGACCCTCCTGGATCATTAGTAAGATTGTCCGAATGGTCTCCATCTTGAATGATGGGACTCTGAGGAATTTGTTTAGAATTTTGAGATACAGGATTGGTCTGAAAGTTCCTTCTTTTTTGGGAACCACAAACAGGTTTCAGTAAAAACCCAGCCCTTGTTCCGCAATTGGAACTGGGTGGATCACTCCCATTGTATGTAGGTCTTCTACACAGCGTAAGAACGCCTCTTTGTCGTGTCTGTAGACAGACGAGAAATGTGGAACCTTCCCCTTGGAGGGGAGTCCTTGAATTCTAGAAGATATCCCTGGGAAACAATCTCTAAGGCCCAGGGATCGTGTAGTCTCTTGCCCAGGCCTGAGCGAAGAGAGAGAGTCTGCACCCTACTAGATCCGGTCCCGGATCTGGGGCTACCCCTTCATGCTGTCTTGGAGGCAGCTGCAGGCTTCTTGGCCTGTTTACCCTTGTTCCAGCCCTGATAAGGTTTCCAGGCTGCCCTGGGTTGTGAAGTGTTACCCTCCTGCTTCGCAGCAGGGGAGGATGAATCGAGACCGCTCCTGAAATTTCGAAAGGAACGAAATTTATTTTGTTTGTTCTTTGTCTTAAAGGATTTGTCCTGAGGGAGAGCATAGCCTTTTCCCCCAGTGATTTCTGAGATAATCTCTTTCAATTCAGGCCCGAAAAGGGTCTTTTGCTTTGAAAGGGATGTTCAGTAGTTTGGATTTTGACGACACATCGGCCTGCGCGCCAGAATGGCGAAACCTGAATTCTTTGCCGCTAACTTAGCTAGTTGGAAAGCGGCATCTGTGATAAAAGAATTAGCCAGCTTAAGAGCCTTAATTCTGTCCATAATATCCTCATATGAGGTCTCCATCTGGAGCGCATCTTCCAGCGCCTCGAACCAGAAAGCAGCTGCAGTAGTTACAAGAACAATGCACGCTATAGGTTGGAGAAGAAAACCTTGAACAAAAATTTTCTTAAGTAAACCCTCTAATTTTTTATCCATAGGGTCTTTAAAAGCACAACTGTCCTCAATTGGTATGGTTGTGCGTTTAACAAGTGAAGAAACAGCCCCCTCCACCTTAGGGACCATCTACCACGAGTCCCGCATGGTGTCAGATATGGGGAACATTTTCTTAAAAACAGGAGGGGGAACAAACGGAATTCCTGGTCTATCCCACTCCCTAGTTACTATATCCGCAATCCTCTTAGGGACCGGGAACACATCAGTGTAAACAGGAACTTCTAGGTACTTGTCCATTTTACACAATTTCTCTGGGACCACCAAAGGGTCACAGTCATCCAGAGTAACTAATACCTCCCTGAGCAATAAGCGGAGGTGTTCTAGTTTAAATTTAAAAGCCAACGTATCTGAGTCTGTCTGAGGAGCAACCTTTCCCGAATCGGAAACTTCTCCCTCAGACAGCACATCCCTCGCCCTTATTTTAGAGCGTTGTGAGTGTATATCGGATACGGCTACTAAAGCGTCAGAATGCTCATAATCTGTTCTTAAAACAGAGCTATCACGCTTTCCAGGTAACACGGGCAGCTTAGATAAAAATACTGAGAGGGTATTATCCATAACTGCCGCCAAATCTTGTAAGGTAAAAGAGTTAGACGCGCTAGAGGTGCTAGGCGTCGCTTGAGCGGGCGTAACTGGTTGTGACACTTGGGGAGAGGTCAACGGGCTAACCTCATTACCTTCTGTCTGAGAATCATCTTGGGCCACATTTTTAAAGTGCAACAATATGGTCTTTAAAATGTATAGACATATCAGTACACGTGGGACACATTTTGAGAGGGGGTTCCACCATGGCTTCTAAACACATTGAACAAGGATTTTCCTTGGTGACAGACATGTTTAACAGACTAATAGTAAGACAAACAGGCTTAGAAATCACATTAATCAAGCAAAAACACACTTTGCAAAAAAAGTTACTGTGCCTTTAAGAAATAAAAAAGGCACACAATTTTCCAAAACAGTGAAAAATGCACCAAACTTTCTGAAATGTTCACAGTATGTACCTAAAGCATTGGTAAGATTGCACAGCTAGCAAAAAAATCGATTAACCCCTTAATGCCCAAACCAGATCAACAGTAAGCTAACAGACCGGTTAAAACAAATTTAGCACCTTGCCACAGCTCTGCTGTGGCCCTACCTTCCCTTAGGAGTCGGATTTATGGGGAAAAAGCTTCTTATGGGTCCTCAAATTGTAGCAGGAGCCACCATGTGAACACAGCCTGAAGATCTAGTCCATCTAACTGCGCATCTGAGGCGCGAAATTAGGCCCCTCCCACCTTACTCCGGTGCTGTGAGGCCTAAAGAAACACTCCTAGGAGTTATAATATTAGCCATGTGGGTAACAACCCCTGAAAGAAACCCAAAAGGACCTTCTAAGTGTCTCAAAAACGATGTTTATAAGTAAAAACCGTTTGCCATAAAAAAGTGTCAACCAGCATAAATTAGCCCTGTAACGTAAGCTTGTAATTCCATACTTAGTCTCTGAATAAAGCTTACCCTTCCCTCATGGGGATCTTATCAGTCCTTTTCTAGCATTATCACAGTCTTGTCTAGAAATAAATGACTGAACATACCTTATTGCAGCTTAATCTGCAAACCGTTCCCCCCAACTGAAGTTTTCTTGTACTCCTCAGTCCTGTGTGGGAACAGCAGTGGATTTTAGTTACAACATGCTAAAAACATTTTCCTCTCTGCAGAAATCTTCATCCCTTTTCTGCTGGAGAGTAAATAATACAAACCGGTACCATTTAAAAATAACAAACTTTTCAATGGATTCACTTTAGTCTGGCGTGGCGGTCCTGGAAGCAAAGGTGTCTGTCTCTCTCAAACAAGCCGGATCAGGTCTTGAGCATGTAAAACACTATTTTACATGCTCACTCAGCTCATCCCCCTCATTTATTAAATTCCATTCCTAAAAGTCAATTCCTCAGACTAAGAAGGAATACAAACGATGAGAATACATATACAAATCAATCTGAGAGTAATTAAAGGCTAAACTTTTAAAGAGAGGTTATAAAGAGAAAATACTCAATCAAGTACAGGAGGAAGCAAAGTACAACCATACAGTCACAAAAAAACAAAATAACTTGTTTGCTGAGGAATCTGTAGTCTTTAGTACCCCATACTCCATCCATTATGATAAGATTGTTTCTATTTTGAAGAAACATTTAAAATTGCTACATAATGATCAACATTTGGCACCATACATCAGTAAATGCAGATTTGTTTCTAGAAAGCCAGAAACTTAAGGCTCCAGATTGTCCCCAATTATGGCCCAAACACATAAAACCTATAGCAATAGGAACTTGGCTGCATAAGAAGGGTAATTTCAAATGTAATAATTTTAATTGCATAGCCTGTCAATTAGTAACATTAGGCCATTGTTTTGCCTCTTCAGTAAACAACGGGTCTTTTGAAATTTACTTCTATGCTTCATGTAGAACCAAATGGGTGGTTTATCTTATCACCTGTAATCACTGTCATTCACAATATGTGGGTCAGACCTCCCGTGAGTTCTGAGAAAGAGTTATAGAACATGTAAGGGATGTCAAGAATTACAAAATGGAGTCTTCAATAGCTAAACACTTTAATGAGGAGTATTTCACCAATACTTCTGATTTTGGAGTCCAGATTAGAGAAACTGTAAAAAGAAACCCAAGAGGGGGTGATAGACGCAAGTCTTTAACAAAACGAGAATTATTCTGGATTCTAAAATTGGATACCAGATATCTTAATGGTATGAATTTAGCGTGGGATATATCTTATTTCACAGATTAATTTATATATATATTTTTTATTCATCATCACTCTAATTATCGGTGACATCTATAGATTAATTACATTATAGTATTATAATAAATTACTTTATGCATAACTACATATTTATTAATGCCAAATAATTTGTATTAATATCTTGTTACCCCCTTAATTATTTATATTAATATTTTTGTTTTTTGTTTAGTAGGGGGGTTTCATTCATTTATTTTTCATTCAATTTTGTCTCCACACTTCTTTCCTACTTAAAAAAGTCAAATGTGTACTTATGAGCTATCAATTCCAGAACATATCAATTTCTCTTGTATTATGTGTTTTGGGTTTTTTTGTTTGTTTTTTAAGTTTTCTTTATTTAGATAAACAAAATAACAAACATAAAACAAAACAAAGACTTCCATACAGGGAATGACATATAAAAATATCACAGTACAAGAGGGTATACAGTATCTACATCAATATTGACATCCAGGTCAAGACAAATATAGTATGCGATAAGTAAATACACTATGCTTTAACTAACACAGCTCTAGTAATAAACTGGGTTTTGTATGTATTTGTATGTATTGAAAAGAGCGTGCCCCTCGATGAGTATTATCCTACTGCCTATTACAGAAATGCTAAATAAAGTAACAAAGAAATAAATATTACTCCCTCGAGTAACAATACTCTTCCCATATAAAGTTAACATTTAGGAAACCATCTAGTCTTTTTGTGCATATATAGTGGTATTTCTCCATTGTTAGTGTCTGAGTGACCAAAGATTTCCAATCTGACAAACAGGGTACTTTTATCGATTTCCAATTTCTTGGAATAAGTCTCCTGGCACAGTTAAGCATTATAATCAATAGTCTAAATCTCAACTTACACTTAATCTTTGGAAGATTGCTCAGAAGGAAGACTGTGGGATCCAGTGGTAATTTAATATTTAGAGCCTGTTCAATTGCCAGTTGGATATCTTGCCAATAAGAAGTGATGCTTGGGCATATCCACCAAATATGCCGGTAACCCCCCTATTTCCACAAGCCCTCCAACAAGAGGGGTCACTATGCTTAAACATAGTAGCTAACCTAACAGGGGTATAATACTATCTGCAAAGCAATTTTAAATTAGTCTCCAGTTGTGCAATGGAGGAGGTATGCCTATTCATATTCGCAAAGATTCTCGACCATTCTTGGGGGGTCACTGGTCTTTGGAGTTCATCTGACCATGTTGTGGCATAGGTCGGTAGAGTCCTGGAATGGTGATCGACTAACAATTTATATACAAGAGAGAGTGAGCCTTTTGCATAAATATTGGAGTTGCATATTAATTCAAATGGAGATAGAGGTCTATGAAATAGAAGATGTTTATCGTGTGAAGTGATATAGTGGTGTACTTGAAAGTATTTAAACCAGGGGGCAAAGATTTTGCCGTGTGCTTCTTGTAAGTCTTTTTTTGGTTTAAGGGAATTGCGTTCCATAATAGAGCAACATGGTATTACATCTTGCAGTGTCAACATTTTTATATAGGGATTAGGGAGGGAAACTTAAAACTCTGGATTATAATTTTAAAGGCGTAAATGGTGAGGGTATAGAGGATAGCGTAGTAAACTTATGGATACATGTGTCCCAAATTTTAAGTGTCAGTTAGTTATTGTGCTTGTTGAGGGATGTAACGTTCTATGTACTTGAGGGATCCAGCAACACGCCCCTAACTGAGTGTTCTGTGCTAGATTGTGGTCTATTTGTACCCACTCTTTGTGATCATTATGTTAGCACCAATCTATGATACGGAATAAAGTTCCAGCCATATGATATTGTAGGTTTGGTACTCCCAACCCGCCCTTCAGTTTAGGTCTGTAGATAATTGGTTTAGCTATTCTAGGATGTTTATTATTCCAAAAATAGTTATTTAATAAAGTTTGAAATGTAATAAGGAAAGTTTTGGGTATTTCAAATGGAATTGATTGAAAGATATATAAAATTTTTGGTACAATAGTCATTTTTACAGCATGTAGTTGGCCCAACCATGATAGTGTTTTATTACGCCAGGATTGTAGTTCCTATTGTATATTTTTCAACAAAGGAATATAATTTGCACTAAATAATTGTTGAGGATCACTAGTGATGTGGATTCCTAAGTATTTCAATTAAGTGTTTTGGAATTTGTATTATATTTTTTATTGTAACTATTGTTTTTTAGGTCTAATGCTGCCAATTCCACCTTTAGCCCGGGAGGGGGGCGTGGATGACTGAGGTCTGTTTCACGGATACTGATTGGCTATGGCTCCCATTATAGGGCATGGATGGGGGTGCACCAGTTATGTCCTATGATTAAGCGCCGATAGAGGCGCGAAACGCGTCAGGATAATCACTGTCCTGGACCCTTGTCTGTTTTCTGCATCTCCTATGCATTTTTAATCTTTAATTAATAAAGCAATTCATTTTTTTTATCCCGAGTGGACCAGATTTTCTTGCTTTTTTGATCCACTCAGAACAGGCCTCACCATGGTCGACCAAAGAAGTTGAGTGCACATGCTCAGCTTCATATCCAGAGGTTGTTTTTGGGAAATAGACGTATGAGTGCTGCCAGCATTGCTGCTGAGGTTGAAAGGGTGGGGGGGTCAGCTGTCAGCGCTCAGACCATGCATCGCACACTGCATCAAATTGGTCTGCATGGCTGTCGTCCCAGAAGGAAATCTCTTCTTAAGAGGATGCACAAGAAAGCCCACAAACAGTTTGCTGAAGACAAGCAGACTAAGGACATGGATTACTGGAACCATGTCCTGTGGTCCAATGAGACCAAGATAAAACTTACTTGGTTCAGATGGTGTTAAGCATGTGTGGCGGCAACCAGGTGAGGAGTTCAAAGACAAGTGTGTCTTGCCTATGGTCAAGGATGGTGGTGGGAGTGTCATGGTCTGGGCCTGCATGAGTGCTGCCGGCACTGGGCAGCTACAGTTCATTGAGGGACCCATGAATGCCAACATGTACTGTGACATACTGAAGCAGAGCATGATACCCTCCCTTCGGAGACTGGGCAGCAGGGCAGTATTCCAACATGATAATGACCCCACACACACACCTCAAAGACGACGACTGCCTTGCTAAAGAAGCTGAGGGTAAAGGTGATGGACTAGTCAAGCATGTCTCCAGACCTAAACCCTATTGAGCATCTGTGGGCATCCTCAAACGAAAGGTGGGGGAGTGCAAGGTCTCTAACATCCATCAGCTCTGTGATGTCATCATGGAGGAGTGGAAGAGGACTCCAGTGGCAACCTGTGAATCTCTGGTGAACTCCATGCCCAAGAGGGTTAAGGCAGTGCTGGAAAATAATGGTGGCTACCCAAAATATTGGCACTTTGGACATTTCCACTTAGGGGTGTACTCACTTTTGTTGCCAACGGTTTAGACATTAATGGCTGTGTGTTGAGTTATTTTGAGGGGACAGCAAATGTACAATGTTATACAGGCTGTATACTCCCTACTTTACATTGTAGCAAAGTGTCATTACTTCAGTGTTGTCACATGAAAAGATATAATAAAATAATTACAAAAATGTGAGGGGCTTACTCAATTTTGTGTGATACTGTATATCTTCTGCTGACTTGGTCGCTATTTGAATTGAACTAAAATAATAACAATGGATATTGAAGGGACTTGATGTACAAAATTTGGATATTATGATAGCAATGACAAGAGTATTTTGCTTTGTCACATTATTTACAGATCTAGAGAATAGAATTTGATTGTTTTGTTTCTATTTCCAAACAAAATGTATATACATTGGACCAGTTTGTTATAAAAACAGAATTTATGCTTACCTGATAAATTACTTTCTCCAACGGTGTGTCCGGTCCACGGCGTCATCCTTGTGGGATATCTCTTCCCCAACAGGAAATGGCAAAGAGTCCCAGCAAAGCTGGCCACATAGTCCCTAATAGGCTCCGCCCACCCCAGTCATTCGACCGACGGACAGGAGGAAATATATATAGGAGAAACCATATGGTACCGTGGTGACTGTAGTTAGAGAAAATAATTCATCAGACCTGATTAAAAAACCAGGGCGGGCCGTGGACCGGACACACCGTTGGAGAAAGTAATTTATCAGGTAAGCATAAATTCTGTTTTCTCCAACATTGGTGTGTCCGGTCCACGGCGTCATCCTTACTTGTGGGAACCAATACCAAAGCTTTAGGACACGGATGAAGGGAGGGAGCAAATCAGGTTACCTAAACGGAAGGCCCCACAGCTTGCAAAACCTTTCTCCCAAAAAACATAATTTATGCTTACCTGATAAATTCCTTTCTTCTGTAGTGTGATCAGTCCACGGGTCATCATTACTTGTGGGATATTAACTGCTCCCCTACAGGAAGTGCAAGAGGATTCACCCAGCAGAGTTGCTATATAGCTCCTCCCCTCTACGTCACCTCCAGTCATTCGACCAAGGACCAACGAGAAAGGAGAAGCCAAGGGTGTAGTGGTGACTGGAGTATAATTTAAAAAATATTTACCTGCCTTAAAAAACAGGGCGGGCCGTGGACTGATCACACTACAGAAGAAAGGAATTTATCAGGTAAGCATAAATTATGTTTTCTTCTGTTAAGTGTGATCAGTCCACGGGTCATCATTACTTGTGGGATACCAATACCAAAGCAAAAGTACACGGATGACGGGAGGGATAGGCAGGCTCTTTATACAGAAGGAACCACTGCCTGAAGAACCTTTCTCCCAAAAATAGCCTCCGAGGAAGCAAAAGTGTCAAATTTGTAAAATTTGGAAAAAGTATGAAGCGAAGACCAAGTTGCAGCCTTGCAAATCTGTTCAACAGAGGCCTCATTCTTAAAGGCCCAAGTGGAAGCCACAGCTCTAGTGGAATGAGCTGTAATTCTTTCAGGAGGCTGCTGTCCAGCAGTCTCATAAGCTAAACGAATTATGCTACGAAGCCAAAAAGAGACAGAGGTAGCAGAAGCTTTTTGACCTCTCCTCTGACCAGAGTAAACGACAAACAGGGAAGACGTTTGTCGAAAATCTTTAGTTGCCTGTAAATAAAATTTAAGGGCACGAACTACATCCAGATTGTGCAAAAGACGTTCCTTCCTCAAAGAAGGATTTGGGCACAAGGATGGAACAACAATCACCTGATTGATATTCCTGTTAGTGACTACCTTAGGTAAGAACCCAGGTTTAGTACGCAGAACTACCTTATCCGAGTGAAAAACATAATTTATGCTTACCTGATAAATTCCTTTCTTCTGTTGTGTGATCAGTCCACGGGTCATCATTACTTCTGGGATATAACTCCTCCCCAACAGGAAATGCAAGAGGATTCACCCAGCAGAGCTGCATATAGCTCCTCCCCCCTACGTCAGTCCCAGTCATTCGACCAAGAATCAACGAGAAAGGAGTAACCAAGGGTGAAGTGGTGACTGGAGTGTAATTTAAAAGATATTTACCTGCCTTAAAACAGGGCGGGCCGTGGACTGATCACACAACAGAAGAAAGGAATTTATCAGGTAAGCATAAATTATGTTTTCTTCTGTTATGTGTGATCAGTCCACGGGTCATCATTACTTCTGGGATACCAATACCAAAGCAAAAGTACACGGATGACGGGAGGGATAGGCAGGCTCATTATACAGAAGGAACCACTGCCTGAAGAACCTTTCTCCCAAAAATAGCCTCCGAAGAAGCAAAAGTGTCAAATTTGTAAAATTTGGAAAAAGTATGAAGCGAAGACCAAGTTGCAGCCTTGCAAATCTGTTCAACAGAGGCCTCATTCTTAAAGGCCCAAGTGGAAGCCACAGCTCTAGTGGAGTGAGCTGTAATTCTTTCAGGAGGCTGCTGACCAGCAGTCTCATAGGCTAAACGTATTATGCTACGAAGCCAAAAAGAGAGAGAGGTAGCAGAAGCTTTTTGACCTCTCCTCTGCCCAGAATAAACGACAAACAGGGAAGAAGTTTGGCGAAAATCTTTAGTTGCCTGCAAGTAGAACTTGAGGGCACGAACTACATCCAGATTGTGTAGAAGACGTTCCTTCTTTGAAGAAGGATTTGGACACAAGGATGGAACAACAATCTCTTGATTGATATTCCTGTTAGTGACCACCTTAGGTAAGAACCCAGGTTTAGTACGCAGAACTACCTTGTCTGAGTGAAAAATCAGATAAGGAGAATCACAATGTAAGGCTGATAACTCAGAGACTCTTCGAGCCGAGGAAATAGCCATTAAAAACAGAACTTTCCAAGATAACAATTTTATATCAATGGAATGAAGGGGTTCAAATGGAACACCCTGTAAAACGTTAAGAACTAAGTTTAAACTCCATGGCGGAGCAACAGCTTTAAACACAGGCTTGATCCTAGCTAAAGCCTGACAAAAAGCCTGGACGTCTGGATTTTCTGACAGACGCC
Organism: Bombina bombina; assembly: GCF_027579735.1. Classification (NCBI taxonomy): domain Eukaryota; kingdom Metazoa; phylum Chordata; class Amphibia; order Anura; family Bombinatoridae; genus Bombina; species Bombina bombina. Next base: position 300,219,908 of record NC_069500.1, on the reverse strand, counting down.
TGTGTAACAAGATGGACAGAGCTGAAATCTGTCCCTTTAATGAACTAGCTGATAAACCCTTTTCTAACCCTTCTTGTAGAAAAGACAATATCCTAGAGATCCTAACCTTACTCCAGGAGTAATGTTTGGATTCGCACCAGTATAGGTATTTACGCCATATTTTATGGTAAATCTTTCTGGTAACAGGCTTCCTAGCCTGTATCAGGGTATCAATAACCGACTCAGAAAAACCACGTTTTGATAAAATCAAACGTTCAATTTCCAAGCAGTCAGCTTCAGAGAAGTTAGATTTTGATGTTTGAATGGACCCTGTATCAGAAGGTCCTGTCTTAGAGGTAGAGACCAAGGCGGACAGGATGACATGTCCACTAGATCTGCATACCAAGTCCTGCGTGGCCATGCAGGCGCTATTAGAATCACTGATGCTCTCTCCTGCTTGATTTTGGCAATCAATCGAGGAAGCAGCGGAAAGGGTGGAAACACATAAGCCATCCCGAAGTTCCAAGGTGCTGTCAAAGCATCTATCAGAACCGCTCCCGGATCCCTGGATCTGGACCCGTAGCGAGGAAGTTTGGCGTTCTGGCGAGACGCCATGAGATCTATCTCTGGTTTGCCCCAACGTCGAAGTATTTGGGCAAAGACCTCCGGATGAAGTTCCCACTCCCCCGGATGAAAAGTCTGGCGACTCAAGAAATCCGCCTCCCAGTTCTCCACTCCCGGGATGTGGATTGCTGACAGGTGGCAAGAGTGAGACTCTGCCCAGCGAATTATCTTTGATACTTCCATCATTGCTAGGGAGCTTCTTGTCCCTCCCTGATGGTTGATGTAAGCTACAGTCGTGATGTTGTCCGACTGAAACCTGATGAACCCCCGAGTTGTTAACTGGGGCCAAGCCAGAAGGGCATTGAGAACCGCTCTCAATTCCAGAATGTTTATTGGCAGGAGACTCTCCTCCTGATTCCATAGTCCCTGAGCCTTCAGAGAATTCCAGACAGCGCCCCAACCTAGTAGGCTGGCGTCTGTTGTTACAATTGTCCAGTCTGGCCTGCTGAATGGCATCCCCCTGGACAGGTGTGGCCGATAAAGCCACCATAGAAGAGAATTTCTGGTCTCTTGATTTAGATTCAGAGTAGGGGACAAATCTGAGTAATCCCCATTCCACTGACTTAGCATGCATAATTGCAGCGGTCTGAGATGTAGGCGTGCAAAAGGTACTATGTCCATTGCCGCTACCATTAAGCCGATCACCTCCATGCATTGAGCTACTGACGGGTGTTGAATGGAATGAAGGACACGGCATGCATTTTGAAGCTTTGTTAACCTGTCTTCTGTCAGGTAAATCTTCATTTCTACAGAATCTATAAGAGTCCCCAAGAATGGAACTCTTGTGAGAGGAAAGAGAGAACTCTTCTTTTCGTTCACTTTCCATCCATGCGACCTTAGAAATGCCAGAACTAACTCTGTATGAGACTTGGCAGTTTGAAAGCTTGAAGCTTGTATTAGAATGTCGTCTAGGTACGGAGCTACCGAAATCCCTCGCGGTCTTAGTACCGCCAGAAGGGCACCCAGAACCTTTGTGAAGATTCTTGGAGCCGTAGCCAATCCGAATGGAAGAGCTACAAACTGGTAGTGCCTGTCTAAGAAGGCAAACCTTAGGTACCGGTGATGATCTTTGTGGATCGGAATGTGAAGGTAAGCATCCTTTAAATCCACAGTGGTCATGTACTGACCCTCTTGGATCATGGGTAAAATTGTCCGAATAGTTTCCATTTTGAACGATGGAACTCTTAGGAATTTGTTTAGAATCTTTAAATCTAAGATTGGCCTGAAAGTTCCCTCTTTTTTGGGAACCACAAACAGGTTTGAGTAGAACCCTTGTCCTTGTTCCGACCGCGGAACCGGATGGATCACTCCCATTAATAACAGATCTTGTACGCAGCGTAGAAACGCTTCTTTCTTTATCTGGTTTGTTGACAACCTTGACAGATGAAATCTCCCTCTTGGGGGAGATAATTTGAAGTCTAGAAGGTATCCCTGAGATATGATCTCTAGTGCCCAGGGATCCTGAACATCTCTTGCCCAGGCCTGGGCGAAGAGAGAGAGTCTGCCCCCCACTAGATCCGGTCCCGGATCGGGGGCTCTCGGTTCATGCTGTCTTTGGGGCAGCAGCAGGTTTCCTGGCCTGCTTGCTCTTGTTCCAGGACTGGTTAGGCTTCCAGCCTTGCCTGTAACGAGCAACAGCTCCTTCCTGTTTTGGTGCAGTGGAGGTTGATGCTGCTCCTGTTTTGAAGTTCCGAAAGGGACGAAAATTAGACTGTCTAGCCTTAGCTTTGGCTTTGTCTTGAGGTAGGGCGTGGCCCTTACCTCCTGTAATGTCAGCGATAATCTCTTTCAAACCGGGCCCAAATAAAGACTGCCCCTTGAAAGGTATATTAAGTAATTTGGACTTAGAAGTAACATCAGCTGACCAGGATTTTAGCCACAGCGCCCTACGTGCCTGTATGGCGAATCCTGAGTTCTTAGCCGTAAGTTTGGTTAAATGTACTACGGCCTCCGAAATGAAGGAATTAGCTAGTTTAAGGACTCTAAGCCTGTCCGTAATGTCGTCTAGCGTAGATGAACTAAGGTTCTCTTCAAGCGACTCAATCCAAAATGCTGCCGCAGCCGTAATCGGCGCGATACATGCAAGGGGTTGTAATATAAAACCTTGTTGAACAAACATTTTCTTAAGGTAACCCTCTAATTTTTTATCCATTGGATCTGAGAAAGCACAGCTATCCTCCACCGGGATAGTGGTACGCTTAGCTAAAGTAGAAACTGCTCCCTCCACCTTGGGGACCGTTTGCCATAAGTCCCGAGTGGTGGCGTCTATTGGAAACATCTTTCTAAATATTGGAGGGGGTGAGAACGGCACACCGGGTCTATCCCACTCCTTAGTAACAATTTCAGTTAGTCTCTTAGGTATAGGAAAAACGTCAGTACTCGCCGGTACCGCAAAGTATTTATCCAACCTACACAGTTTCTCTGGTATTGCAACGGTGTTACAATCGTTGAGAGCTGCTAAGACCTCCCCTAGTAATACACGGAGGTTCTCCAATTTAAATTTAAAATTTGAAATATCTGAGTCCAATCTGTTTGGATCAGAACCGTCACCCACAGAATGAAGCTCTCCGTCCTCATGCTCTGCGAGCTGTGACGCAGTATCAGACATGGCCCTAGCATTGTCAGCGCACTCTGTTCTCACCCCAGAGTGATCACGCTTGCCTCTTAGTTCTGGTAATTTAGACAAAACTTCAGTCATAACAGTAGCCATATCTTGTAATGTTATCTGTAATGGCCGTCCAGATGTACTAGGCGCCAAAATATCACGCACCTCCCGGGCGGGAGATGCAGGTACTGCCGCGTGAGGCGAGTTAGTCGGCATAACTCTCCCCTCGCTGTTTGGTGAAATTTGTTCACATTGTACAGATTGACTTTTATTTAAAGTAGCATCAATACAGTTAGTACATAAATTTCTATTGGGCTCCACCTTGGCATTGGAACAAATGACACAGATATCTTCCTCTGAGTCAGACATGTTTAACACACTAGCAAAAACTTACAACTTGGTTATAATCTTTTCTAGCAAAAAAACGTACTGTGCCTCAAAGAGGTACTAACGATTAAATGACAGTTGAAATAATGAACTGAAAAACAGTTATAGCATCAAACTTTAAAACAACAAAACTTTTAGCAAAGGTTTGTTCCCATTAGTAAATAACAATAATTAAATTTGACATAAAAAATACAAAGCAACGTTTTTATTCACAGTCACTATAAGAATTCTCACAGCTCTGCTGAGAGAATTTACCTCCCTTCAAAGAAGTTTGAAGACCCCTGAGATCTATCAGAGATGAACCGGATCATGCAGGAAATATAAAAGTAACTGACTGGTATTTTTTGATGCGTAGCAAAGAGCGCCAAAAACGGCCCCTCCCTCTCCCACACAGCAGTGAAGAGAAACGAAACTGTCACAATTAAAGCAAAAAAACTGCCAAGTGGAAAATAATGCCCAAATATTTATTCACACAGTACCTCAGCAATGTAAACGATTCTACATTCCAGCAAAAACGTTTAACATGATAAATAGTTATTAAAAAGGATTAGTGACCTTTAACAGAGTAGTTCCGGTGAAATACCATCCCCAGAATACTGAAGTGTATACATACATGTCATTTTAACGGTATGGCAGGATTTTCTCATCAATTCCATTCAGAAAATAAAAACTGCTACATACCTCAATGCAGATTCATCTGCCCGCTGTCCCCTGATCTGAAGCCTTTACCTCCCTCAGATGGCCGAGAACAGCAATATGATCTTAACTACTCCGGTTAAAATCATAGTAAAAAAACTCTGACAGATTCTTCCTCAAACTCTGCCAGAGAAGTAATAACACGCTCCGGTGCTATTTTAAAATAACAAACTTTTGATTGAAGTCATAAAAACTAAGTATAATCACCATAGTCCTCTCACACATCCTATCTAGTCGTTGGGTGCAAGAGAATGACTGGGACTGACGTAGGGGGGAGGAGCTATATGCAGCTCTGCTGGGTGAATCCTCTTGCATTTCCTGTTGGGGAGGAGTTATATCCCAGAAGTAATGATGACCCGTGGACTGATCACACATAACAGAAGAAAATCAAATAAGGAGAATCACAATGTAAGGCTGATAACTCAGAGACTCTTCGAGCCGAGGAAATAGCCATTAAAAATAGAACTTTCCAAGATAACAACTTTATATCAATGGAATGAAGGGGTTCAAACGGAACACCCTGTAAAACGTTAAGAACAAGGTTTAAACTCCATGGTGGAGCCACAGCTTTAAACACAGGTTTAATCCTGGCCAAAGCCTGACAAAAAGCCTGAACGTCTGGAACTTCTGACAGACGCTTGTGTAACAGAATGGACAGAGCTGAGATCTGTCCCTTTAAGGAACTAGCGGATAACCCCTTTTCTAAACCTTCTTGTAGAAAAGACAATATCCTAGGAATCCTAACCTTACTCCAAGAGTAACCTTTGGATTCGCACCAATATAGGTATTTACGCCATATTTTATGGTAAATCTTTCTGGTAACAGGCTTCCTAGCCTGTATTAAGGTATCAATAACTGACTCAGAAAAACCACGCTTTGATAAGATCAAGCGTTCAATTTCCAAGCAGTCAGCTTCAGAGAAGTTAGATTTTGATGTTTGAAAGGACCCTGAATCAGAAGGTCCTGTTTCAGAGGTAACGACCAAGGTGGACAGAATGACATGTCCACCAGATCTGCATACCAAGTCCTGCGTGGCCATGCAGGCGCTATTAGAATCACTGATGCTTTCTCCTGTTTGATTCTGGCAATCAATCGAGGAAGCATCGGGAAAGGTGGAAACACATAAGCCATCCTGAAGGTCCATGGTGCTGTCAAGGCATCTATCAGGACCGCTCCCGGATCCCTGGATCTGGACCCGTAGCGCGGAAGCTTGGAGTTCTGTCGAGACGCCATGAGATCTATCTCTGGTTTGCCCCAACGTCGAAGTATTTGGGCAAAGACCTCTGGATGAAGTTCCCACTCCCCCGGATGAAAAGTCTGACGACTTAAGAAATCCGCCTCCCAGTTCTCCACTCCCGGGATGTGGATTGCAGACAGGTGGCAAGAGTGAGACTCTGCCCAGCGAATTATCTTCGATACTTCCATCATTGCTAGGGAGCTTCTTGACCCTCCCTGATGGTTGATATAAGCTACAGTCGTGATGTTGTCCGACTGGAACCTGATGAACCCCCGAGTTGTTAACTGGGGCCCAGCCAGAAGAGCATTGAGGACTGCTCTCAATTCCAGAATGTTTATTGGAAGAAGACTCTCCTCCTGATTCCATAGTCCCTGAGCCTTCAGAGAATTCCAGACAGCGCCCCAACCTAGTAGGCTGGCGTCTGTTGTTACAATTGACCAGTCTGGCCTGCTGAATGGCATTCCCCTGGACAGATGTGGCCGATAAAGCCACCATAGAAGAGAATTTCTGGTCTCTTGATTCAGATTTAGAGTGTTGAATGGAATGAAGGACACGGCATGCATTTTGAAGTTTTGTTAACCTGTCCTCTGTCAGGTAAATCTTCATTTCTACAGAATCTATCAGAGTCCCCAGGAAGGGAACTCTTGTGAGTGGAAAGAGAGAACTTTTCTCTTCGTTCACTTTCCATCCATGCGACCTTAGAAATGCCAGTACTATCTCTGTATGAGATTTGGCAGTTTGAAAGCTTGAAGCTTGTATCAGTATGTCGTCTAAGTACGGAGCTACTGAAATTCCTCGCGGTCTTAGTACCGCCAGAAGAGTGCCCAGAACCTTTGTGAAGATTCTTGGAGCCGTAGCCAGTCCGAATGGAAGAGCTACAAACTGGTAATGCCTGTCTAAAAAGGCAAACCTTAGATACCGGTAATGACTTCTATGAATCGGTATGTGAAGGTAAGCATCCTTTAAATCCACTGTGGTCATGTACTGACCCTCTTGGATCATGGGCAAAATTGTTCGAATAGTTTCCATCTTGAACGATGGAACTCTTAGGAATTTGTTTAGGATCTTTAAATCCAAGATTGGCCTGAAGGTTCCCTCTTTTTTGGGAACTACAAACAGATTTGAGTAAAACCCTTGTCCTTGTTCCAACCGCGGAACTGGATGGATCACTCCCATTAATAAAAGATCTTGTACGCAGCGTAGAAACGCTTCCTTCTTTGTTAGGTTTGTTGACAACCTTGACAGATGAAATCTCCCTCTTGGGGGAGAGGATTTGAAGTCCAGAAGGTATCCCTGAGATATGATCTCTAACACCCAGGGATCCTGAACATCTCTTGCCCAAGCCTGGGCGAAGAGGGAAAGTCTGCCCCCCACTAGATCCGGTCCCGGATCGGGGGCCCTCAATTCATGCTGTCTTAGGGGCAGCAGCAGGTTTTCTGGCCTGTTTGCCCCTGTTCCAGGACTGGTTAGGTTTCCAGCCTTGTCTGTAGCGAGCAACAGCTCCTTCCTGTTTTGGTGCAGAGGAAGTTGATGCTGCTCCTGCTTTGAAATTACGAAAGGAACGAAAATTGGACTGTCTAGCCTTGGCTTTGGCCTTGTCCAGAGGCAGGGCATGACCTTTACCTCCTGTAATGTCAGCAATAATCTCTTTCAAGCCGGGCCCGAATAAGGTCTGCCCTTTGAAAGGAATATTAAGCAATTTAGATTTAGACGTAACATCAGCTGACCAGGATTTCAGCCACAGAGCTCTGCGTGCCTGAATGGCGAATCCTGAATTTTTAGCCGCAAGTTTAGTTAAATGTACTACGGCATCTGAAATAAATGAATTAGCTAACTTAAGGAATTTAAGTTTGTGTGTGATGTCATCTAGTGTGGATGATTGAAGTGTCTCTTCCAGAGACTCAAACCAAAATGCTGCTGCAGCCGTGACAGGCGCAATACATGCAAGAGGTTGCAATATAAATCCTTGTTGAACAAACATTTTCTTAAGGTAACCCTCTAATTTTTTATCCATTGGATCTGAAAAAGCACAGCTATCCTCCACTGGGATAGTGGTACGCTTAGCTAAAGTAGAAACTGCTCCCTCCACCTTAGGGACCATTTGCCATAAATCCCGTGTGGCGGCGTCTATTGGAAACATTTTTCTAAATATAGGAGGGGGTGAGAAAGGCACACCGGGTCTATCCCACTCCTTAGTAACAATGTCAGTAAGTCTCTTAGGTATAGGAAAAACGTCAGTACTCGTCGGTACCGCAAAATATTTATCCAACCTACACATTTTTTCTGGGATTGCAACTGTGTTACAATCATTCAGAGCCGCTAATACCTCCCCTAGTAACACACGGAGGTTCTCAAGCTTAAATTTAAAATTTGAAATGTCTGAGTCCAGTTTATTTGGATCAGAACCGTCACCCACAGAATGAAGCTCTCCGTCTTCACGTTCTGCAAACTGTGACGCAGTATCAGACATGGCCCTTGCATTATCAGCGCACTCTGTTCTCACCCCAGAGTGATCACGTTTACCTCTTAGTTCTGGTAGTTTAGCCAAAACTTCAGTCATAACAGTAGCCATATCTTGTAATGTGATTTGTAATGGCCGCCCAGATGTACTCGGCGCTACAATATCACGCACCTCCTGAGCGGGAGATGCAGGTACTGACACGTGAGGCGAGTTAGTCGGCATAACTCTCCCCTCGTTGTTTGGTGAAATATGTTCAATTTGTACAGATTGACTGTTTTTTAAAATAGCATCAATACATTTAGTACATAAATTTCTATTGGGCTCCACTTTGGCATTAACACATATAGCACAGAGATATTCCTCTGAATCAGACATGTTTAACACACTAGCAAATAAACAGCAACTTGGAAATACTTTACAAAGTAATTTACAAATAATATGAAAACGAACTGTGCCTTTAAGAAGCACAGAAAAATATTATAACAGTTAAAATAATTAAGTTATAGCATCAATCTTTGTCAGAATATACAGTTTTAGCAAAGGATTGTTCCCCTCAGCAAATGATAACTAACCCAGGCAGCAGAAAAAAAATACACAAATAAACTTTTTTTTTTTTTTTTTTTATCACAGTCAATACAATCAGCACAGCTCTGCTGTAATGATTACTTCCCTCAAAAAAGGCTTTGGAGATCCCTGAACTCTGTAGAGATGAACCGGATCATGCAGGAAGAAAATGAATCTCTGACTGAGTTTTTTCTGATGCATAGTGAAAGCACCAAAAAACAGTGAGAGGGATCAGTGAACTGCTCTAATTTAAATCAAAACTATTGCCAAGTGGAAAAATAGTGCCCAAAACATTTTTTCACCCAGTACCTCAGAGAAAAAAACGTTTTTACATGCCAGCAAAAAAACGTTTTACCTCAATAATTAATTGTCATTTAAAACCTATTGCAAGTCCCTGCAAATTAGGTTAAGTCTATGTATACAGTCTAAAAACCAGAGAAGTATAAAATATACATACATGACAGCCTGATATCAGCTACATCTACTGCATTCAAGGCTGGGTTTACATTATAACGGTATGGCAGGATTTTCTCATCAATTCCATGTCAGAAAATAATAAGCTGCTACATACCTCTTTGCAGATTAATCTGCCTGCTGTCCCCTGATCTGAAGTTTGCCTCTCCTCAGATGGCCGAGAAACAGCAATATGATCTTAACTACTCCGGCTAAAATCATAGAAAAAAACTCAGGTAGATTCTTCTTCAAATTCTACCAGAGAAGGAATAACACACTCCGGTGCTATTATAAAACAACAAACTTTTGATTGAAGATATAAAAACTAAATATATCACCATAGTCCTCTCACACATCCTATCTAGTCGTTGGGTGCAAGAGAATGACTGGAGGTGACGTAGAGGGGAGGAGCTATATAGCAACTCTGCTGGGTGAATCCTCTTGCACTTCCTGTAGGGGAGCAGTTAATATCCCACAAGTAATGATGACCCGTGGACTGATCACACTTAACAGAAGAAATAGCCTCCGAAGAAGCAAAAGTATCAAATTTGTAAAATTTGGCAAAAGTGTGCAGTGAAGACCAAGTCGCTGCCTTAGTGGAGTGAGCTGTGATTCTTTCAGGAGGATGCCGTCCGGCAGTCTCATAAGCCAATCGGATGATGCTTTTAAGCCAAAAGGAAAGAGAGGTAGAAGTCGCTTTTTGACCTCTCCTTTTACCAGAATAAACAACAAACAAGGAAGATGTTTGTCTGAAATCTTTTGTAGCCTCTAAATAGAATTTTAGAGCACGGACTACGTCCAAATTGTGTAACAAACGTTCCTTCTTTGAAACTGGATTTGGACATAAAGAAGGTAAAACTATCTCCTGGTTAATATTTTTGTTAGAAACAACCTTAGGAAGAAAACCAGGCTTAGTACGCAAAACCACCTTATCTGCATGGAACACCAGATAGGGCGGAGAACACTGCAGAGCAGATAACTCTGAAACTCTTCTAGCAGAAGAAATTGCAACCAAAAACAAAACTTTCCAAGATAGTAACTTAATATCTATGGAATGTAAAGGTTCAAACGGAACCCCTTGAAGAACTGAAAGAACTAGATTTAGACTCCAGGGAGGAGTCAAAGGTCTGTAAACAGGCTTGATCCTAACCAGAGCCTGAACAAATGCTTGAACATCTGGCACAGCTGCCAGTCTTTTGTGTAGTAAGACAGATAAAGCAGAGATCTGTCCCTTTAGAGAACTTGCAGATAATCCTTTCTCCAAACCTTCTTGTAGAAAGGAGAGAATTTTAGGAATTTTTATCTTATTCCATGGGAATCCTTTGGATTCACACCAACAGATATATCTTTTCCATATTTTATGGTAAATCTTTCTAGTTATCGGTTTTCTGGCCTGAACCAGAGTATCTATCACAGAATCTGAAAACCCACGCTTCGATAGAATCAAGCGTTCAATCTCCAAGCCGTCAGCTAGAGGGAGACCAGATTTGGATGTTCGAATGGACCCTGAACAAGAAGGTCCTGTCTCAAAGGTAGCTTCCATGGTGGAACCGATGACATATTCACCAGGTCTGCATACCAAGTCCTGCGTGGCCACGCAGGAGCTATCAAGATCACCGAGGCCCTCTCCTGATTGATCCTGGCTACCAGCCTGGGAATGAGAGGAAACGGTGGAAATACATAAGCTAGGTTGAAGGTCCAAGGTGCTACTAGTGCATCTACTAGAGTCGCCTTGGGATCCCTGAATCTGGACCCGTAGCAAGGAACCTTGAAGTTCTGACGAGACGCCATCAGATCCATGTCTGGAATGCCCCATAATTGAGTTATTTGGGCAAAGATCTCCGGATGGAGTTCCCACTCCCCCGGATGGAATGTCTGACGACTCAGAAAATCCGCCTCCCAGTTTTCCACACCTGGGATGTGGATCGCAGACAGGTGGCAGGAGTGATCCTCCGCCCATTGAATTATTTTGGTCACTTCTTTCATTGCCAGGGAACTCCTTGTTCCCCCCTGATGATTGATATACACAACGGTCGTCATGTTGTCTGATTGGAACCTTATGAATCTGGCCTTTGCTAGTTGAGGCCAAGCCCTGAGAGCATTGAATATCGCTCTCAGTTCCAGAATGTTTATCGGGAGAAGAGACTCTTCCCGAGACCATAGACCCTGAGCTTTCAGGGATTGCCAGACCGCGCCCCAGCCCACTAGACTGGCGTCGGTCGTGACAATGACCCACTCTGGTCTGCGGAAGCTCATTCCCTGGGACAGATGGTCCAGGGTCAGCCACCAACTGAGTGAATCTCTGGTCTTCTGATCTACTTGAATCATTGGAGACAAGTCTGTATAATCCCCATTCCACTGTCTGAGCATGCACAGTTGTAATGGTCTTAGATGAATTCGTGCAAAAGGAACTATGTCCATTGCTGCAACCATCAACCCTACTACTTCCATGCACTGCGCTATGGAAGGACAAGGAACAGAATGAAGAACTTGACAAGAGCTTAGAAGTTTTGACTTTCTGACCTCTGTCAGAAAAATCCTCATTTCTAAGGAATCTATTATTGTTCCCAAGAAGGGAACTCTTGTCGACGGAGACAGAGAACTTTTTTCTATGTTCACCTTCGATCCGTGTGATCTGAGAAAGGCCAGAACGATGCCTGTATGAGCCTTTGCTTTTGACAGGGACGACGCTTGTATTAGAATGTCGTCCAAGTAAGGTACTACTGCAATGCCCCTCGGTCTTAGAACCGCTAGAAGGGACCCTAGTACCTTTGTGAAAATCCTTGGAGCAGTGGCTAACCCGAATGGGAGGGCCACAAACTGGTAATGCTTGTCCAGAAAAGCGAACCTTAGGAACTGATGATGTTCTTTCTGGATAGGAATATGTAGGTACGCATCCCTAGATCCACGGTAGTCATAAATTGACTTTCCTGGATAGTGGGTAGAATCGTTCGAATGGTTTCCATCTTGAACGATGGTACCCTGAGAAATTTGTTTAGGATCTTCAAATCCAAAATTGGTCTGAAAGTTCCCTCTTTTTTGGGAACTACGAACAGATTGGAATAAAAACCCATTCCTTGTTCCTTTATTGGAACTGGGTGTATAACTCCCATCTTTAACAGGTCTTCTACACAATGTAAGAACGCCTGTCTCTTTATTTGGTTTGAGGATAAGTGAGACATGTGGAACCTTCCCCTTGGGGGTAGTTCCCTGAATTCCAGGAGATAACCTTGAGAAACTATTTCTAGCGCCCAGGGATCCTGAACATCTCTTGCCCAAGCCTGAGCAAAGAGAGAGAGTCTGCCCCCCACTAGATCCGGTCCCGGATCGGGGGCTACTCCTTCATGCTGTTTTGTTAGCAGCGGCAGGCTTCTTGGCCTGCTTACCCTTGTTCCAGCCTTGCATCGGTTTCCAGGCTGGTTTGGGTTGTGAGGCATTACCCTCTTGCTTAGAGGATGCAGAATTAGAGGCCGGTCCGTTCCTGAAATTGCGAAAGGAACGAAAATTAGACTTATTTTTAGCCTTGAAAGGCCTATCTTGTGGAAGGGCGTGGCCCTTTCCCCCAGTGATGTCTGAAATAATCTCTTTCAATTCTGGTCCAAATAGAGTTTTACCTTTAAAAGGGATGTTAAGCAATTTTGTCTTGGATGACACATCCGCTGACCAAGACTTTAGCCAAATCGCTCTGTGCGCCACGATAGCAAACCCTGAATTTTTCGCCGCTAATCTAGCTAATTGCAAAGCGGCATCTAAAATAAAAGAGTTAGCCAACTTAAGTGCGTGAACTCTGTCCATAACCTCCTCATATGGAGTCTCTCTACTAAGCGAGTTTTCTAGTTCCTCGAACCAGAACCACGCTGCTGTAGTGACAGGAACAATGCACGAAATGGGTTGTAGGAGGTAACCTTGCTGTACAAAAAATCTTTTTAAGCAAACCCTCCAATTTTTTATCCATAGGATCTTTGAAAGCACAACTATCTTCGATAGGAATAGTAGTGCGTTTGTTTAGAGTAGAAACTGCCCCCTCGACCTTAGGGACTGTCTGCCATAAGTCCTTTCTGGGGTCGACCATAGGAAATAATTTCTTAAATATAGGGGGGGGGACAAAAGGTATGCCGGGCTTTTCCCACTCCTTATTTACTATGTCCGCCACCCGCTTGGGTATAGGAAAAGCGTTGGGGTGCACCTGAACCTCTAGGAACTTGTCCATCTTGCATAATTTCTCTGGAATTACCAAGTTGTCACAATCATCCAGAGTAGATAACACCTCCTTAAGCAGTGCGCGGAGATGTTCTAATTTAAATTTAAATGTCACAACATCAGGTTCAGCTTGTTGAGAAATTTTTCCTGAATCTGAAATTTCTCCATCTGACAAAACCTCCCTCATGGCCCCTTCAGATTGGTGTGAGGGTATGACAGAACAATTATCATCAGCGCCCTCCTGCTCTTCAGTGTTTAAAACAGAGCAATCGCGCTTTCTCTGATAAGTAGGCATTTTGGATAAAATATTTGCTATGGAGTTATCCCTTACAGCCGTTAATTGTTGCATGGTAATAAGCATTGGCGCACTAGATGTACTAGGGGCCTCCTGTGTGGGCAAAACTGGTGTAGACACAGTAGGAGATGATGTAGTATCATGTTTATCTGAGGAATCATCTTGGGCAATTTCATTATCTGTGGCAGTACTGTCCTTACTTTGTTTGGACGCTATGGCACAATTATCACATAAATTTAAATGGGGAGACAGATTGGCTTTCATACATATAGAACATAGCTTATCCGAAGGCACAGACATGTTAAACAGGCTTAAACTTGTCAACAAAGCACAAAAAACGTTTTAAAACAAAACCGTTACTGTCTCTTTAAATTTTAAACAGAAAACACTTTATTACTGAATATGTGAAAAAATATGAAGGAATTGTTCAAAAACAGAATTTATGTTTACCTGATAAATTACTTTCTCCAACGGTGTGTCCGGTCCACGGCGTCATCCTTACTTGTGGGGATATTCTCTTCCCCAACAGGAAATGGCAAAGAGCCCAGCAAAGCTGGTCACATGATCCCTCCTAGGCTCCGCCTACCCCAGTCATTCGACCGACGTTAAGGAGGAATATTTGCATAGGAGAAACCATATGGTACCGTGGTGACTGTAGTTAAAGAAAATAAATTATCAGACCTGATTAAAAAAACCAGGGCGGGCCGTGGACCGGACACACCGTTGGAGAAAGTAATTTATCAGGTAAACATAAATTCTGTTTTCTCCAACATAGGTGTGTCCGGTCCACGGCGTCATCCTTACTTGTGGGAACCAATACCAAAGCTTTAGGACACGGATGAAGGGAGGGAGCAAATCAGGTCACCTAAATGGAAGGCACCACGGCTTGCAAAACCTTTCTCCCAAAAATAGCCTCAGAAGAAGCAAAAGTATCAAACTTGTAAAATTTGGTAAAAGTGTGCAGTGAAGACCAAGTCGCTGCCCTACATATCTGATCAACAGAAGCCTCGTTCTTGAAGGCCCATGTGGAAGCCACAGCCCTAGTGGAATGAGCTGTGATTCTTTCGGGAGGCTGCCGTCCGGCAGTCTCGTAAGCCAATCTGATGATGCTTTTAATCCAAAAAGAGAGAGAGGTAGAAGTTGCTTTTTGACCTCTCCTTTTACCAGAATAAACAACAAACAAGGAAGATGTTTGTCTAAAATCCTTTGTAGCATCTAAATAGAATTTTAGAGCGCGAACAACATCCAAATTGTGCGACAAACGTTCCTTCTTTGAAACTGGTTTCGGACACAGAGAAGGTACGATAATCTCCTGGTTAATGTTTTTGTTAGAAACAACTTTTGGAAGAAAACCAGGTTTAGTACGTAAAACCACCTTATCTGCATGGAACACCAGATAAGGAGGAGAACACTGCCGAGCAGATAATTCTGAAACTCTTCTAGCAGAAGAAATTGCAACTAAAAACAAAACTTTCCAAGATAATAACTTAATATCAACGGAATGCAAGGGTTCAAACGGAACCCCCTGAAGAACTGAAAGAACTAAATTGAGACTCCAAGGAGGAGTCAAAGGTTTGTAAACAGGCTTAATTCTAACCAGAGCCTGAACAAAGGCTTGAACATCTGGCACAGCAGCCAGTTTTTTGTGAAGTAACACCGACAAGGCAGAAATCTGTCCCTTCAGGGAACTTGCAGATAATCCTTTTTCCAATCCTTCTTGAAGGAAGGATAGAATCCTAGGAATCTTAACCTTGTCCCAAGAGAATCCTTTAGATTCACACCAACAGATATATTTTTTCCAAATTTTGTGGTAAATCTTTCTAGTTACAGGCTTTCTGGCCTGAACAAGAGTATCAATAACAGAATCTGAGAACCCTCGCTTCGATAAAATCAAGCGTTCAATCTCCAAGCAGTCAGCTGGAGTGAAACCAGATTCGGATGTTCGAACGGACCCTGAACAAGAAGGTCTCGTCTCAAAGGTAGCTTCCAAGGTGGAGCCGATGACATATTCACCAGATCTGCATACCAAGTCCTGCGTGGCCACGCAGGAGCTATCAAGATCACCGACGCCCTCTCCTGATTGATCCTGGCTACCAGCCTGGGGATGAGAGGAAACGGCGGGAACACATAAGCTAGCTTGAAGGTCCAAGGTGCTACTAGTGCATCCACTAGAGCCGCCTTGGGATCCCTGGATCTGGACCCGTAGCAAGGAACTTTGAAGTTCTGACGAGAGGCCATCAGATCCATGTCTGGAATGCCCCACAGCTGAGTGACTTGGGCAAAGATTTCCGGATGGAGTTCCCACTCCCCCGGATGCAATGTCTGACGACTCAGAAAATCCGCTTCCCAATTTTCCACTCCTGGGATGTGGATAGCAGACAGGTGGCAGGAGTGAGACTCCGCCCATAGAATGATTTTGGTCACTTCTTCCATCGCTAGGGAACTCCTTGTTCCCCCCTGATGGTTGATGTACGCAACAGTTGTCATGTTGTCTGATTGAAACCGTATGAACTTGGCCCTCGCTAGCTGAGGCCAAGCCTTGAGAGCATTGAATATCGCTCTCAGTTCCAGAATATTTATCGGTAGAAGAGATTCTTCCCGAGACCAAAGACCCTGAGCTTTCAGGGATCCCCAGACCGCGCCCCAGCCCATCAGACTGGCGTCGGTCGTGACAATGACCCACTCTGGTCTGCGGAATGTCATCCCTTGTGACAGGTTGTCCAGGGACAGCCACCAACGGAGTGAGTCCCTGGTCCTCTGATTTACTTGTATCTTCGGAGACAAGTCTGTATAGTCCCCATTCCACTGACTGAGCATGCACAGTTGTAATGGTCTTAGATGAATGCGTGCAAAAGGAACTATGTCCATTGCCGCTACCATCAACCCGATCACTTCCATGCACTGAGCTATGGAAGGAAGGGGAACGGAATGAAGTATCCGACAAGAGTCTAGAAGCTTTGTTTTTCTGGCCTCTGTCAGAAAAATCCTCATTTCTAAGGAGTCTATTATTGTTCCCAAGAAGGGAACCCTTGTTGACGGGGATAGAGAACTCTTTTCCACGTTCACTTTCCACCCGTGAGATCTGAGAAAGGCCAGGACAATGTCCGTGTGAGCCTTTGCTTGAGGAAGGGACGACGCTTGAATCAGAATGTCGTCCAAGTAAGGTACTACAGCAATGCCCCTTGGTCTTAGCACAGCTAGAAGGGACCCTAGTACCTTTGTGAAAATCCTTGGAGCAGTGGCTAATCCGAAAGGAAGCGCCACGAACTGGTAATGTTTGTCCAGGAATGCGAACCTTAGGAACCGATGATGTTCCTTGTGGATAGGAATATGTAGATACGCGTCCTTTAAATCCACCGTGGTCATGAATTGACCTTCCTGGATGGAAGGAAGAATAGTTCGAATGGTTTCCATCTTGAACGATGGAACCTTGAGAAACTTGTTTAAGATCTTGAGATCTAAGATTGGTCTGAACGTTCCCTCTTTTTTGGGAACTATGAACAGATTGGAGTAGAACCCCATCCCTTGTTCTCTTAATGGAACAGGATGAATCACTCCCATTTTTAACAGGTCTTCTACACAATGTAAGAATGCCTGTCTTTTTATGTGGTCTGAAGACAACTGAGACCTGTGGAACCTCCCCCTTGGGGGAAGTCCCTTGAATTCCAGAAGATAACCTTGGTAGACTATTTCTAGCGCCCAAGGATCCAGAACATCTCTTGCCCAAGCCTGAGCGAAGAGAGAGAGTCTGCCCCCCACCAGATCCGGTCCCGGATCGGGGGCCAACATTTCATGCTGTCTTGGTAGCAGTGGCAGGTTTATTGGCCTGCTTTCCCTTGTTCCAGCCTTGCATTGGTCTCCAAGCTGGCTTGGCTTGAGAAGTATTACCCTCTTGCTTAGAGGACGTAGCACCTTGGGCTGGTCCGTTTCTACGAAAGGGACGAAAATTAGGTTTATTTTTTGCCTTGAAAGGCCGATCCTGAGGAAGGGCGTGGCCCTTACCCCCAGTGATATCAGAGATAATCTCTTTCAAGTCAGGGCCAAACAGCGTTTTCCCCTTGAAAGGAATGTTAAGTAGCTTGTTCTTGGAAGACGCATCAGCCGACCAAGATTTCAACCAAAGTGCTCTGCGCGCCACAATAGCAAACCCAGAATTCTTAGCCGCTAACCTAGCCAATTGCAAAGTGGCGTCTAGGGTGAAAGAATTAGCCAATTTGAGAGCATTGATTCTGTCCATAATCTCCTCCAAAGGAGGAGAATCACTATCGACCGCTCTTATCAGATCATCGAACCAGAAACATGCGGCTGTAGCGACAGGGACAATGCATGAAATTGGTTGTAGAAGGTAACCTTGCTGAACAAACATCTTTTTAAGCAAACCTTCTAATTTTTTATCCATAGGATCTTTGAAAGCACAACTATCCTCTATGGGTATAGTGGTGCGTTTGTTTAAAGTGGAAACCGCTCCCTCGACCTTGGGGACTGTCTGCCATAAGTCCTTTCTGGGGTCGACCATAGGAAACAATTTTTTAAATATGGGGGGAGGGACGAAAGGAATACCGGGCCTTTCCCATTCTTTATTAACAATGTCCGCCACCCGCTTGGGTATAGGAAAAGCTTCTGGGAGCCCCGGCACCTCTAGGAACTTGTCCATTTTACAAAGTTTCTCTGGGATGACCAACTTGTCACAATCATCCAGAGTGGATAATACCTCCTTAAGCAGAATGCGGAGATGTTCCAACTTAAATTTAAATGCAATCACATCAGGTTCAGCCTGTTGAGAAATGTTCCCTGAATCAGTAATTTCTCCCTCAGACAAAACCTCCCTGGCCCCATCAGACTGGGTTAGGGGCCCTTCAGAAATATTATTATCAGCGTCGTCATGCTCTTCAGTATCTAAAACAGAGCAGCCGCGCTTACGCTGATAAGTGTTCATTTTGGCTAAAATGTTTTTGACAGAATTATCCATTACAGCCGTTAATTGTTGCATAGTAAGGAGTATTGGCGCGCTAGATGTACTAGGGGCCTCCTGAGTGGGCAAGACTCGTGTAGACGAAGGAGGGAATGATGCAGTACCATGCTTACTCCCCTCACTTGAGGAATCATCTTGGGCATCATTATCATTATCACATAAATCACATTTATTTAAATGAATAGGAATTCTGGCTTCCCCACATTCAGAACACAGTCTATCTGGTAGTTCAGACATGTTAAACAGGCATAAACTTGATAACAAAGTACAAAAAACGTTTTGAAATAAAACCGTTACTGTCACTTTAAATTTTAAACTGAACACACTTTATTACTGCAATTGCGAAAAAACATGAAGGAATTGTTCAAAATTCACCAAATTTTCACCACAGTGTCTTAAAGCCTTAAAAGTATTGCACACCAAATTTGGAAGCTTTAACCCTTAAAATAACGGAACCGGAGCCGTTTTGAACTTTAACCCCTTTACAGTCCCTGGTATCTGTTTTGCTGAGACCCAACCAAGCCCAAAGGGGAATACGATACCAAATGACGCCTTCAGAAAGTCTTTTCTAAGTATCAGAGCTCCTCTCACATGCGACTGCATGCCATGCCTCTCAAAACAAGTGCGCCACACCGGCGCGAAAATGAGGCTCTGCTTATGCTTTGGGAAAGCCCCTAAAGAATAAGGTGTCTAAAACAGTGCCTGCCGATATTATTATATCAAAATACCCAGATAAAATGATTCCTCAAGGCTAAATATGTGTTAATAATGAATCGATTTAGCCCAGAAAAAGTCTACAGTTTTAATAAGCCCTTGTGAAGCCCTTATTTACGATCGTAATAAACATGGCTTACCGGATCCCATAGGGAAAATGACAGCTTCCAGCATTACATCGTCTTGTTAGAATGTGTCATACCTCAAGCAGCAAGAGACTGCACACTGTTCCCCCAACTGAAGTTAATTGCTCTCAACAGTCCTGTGTGGAACAGCCATGGATTTTAGTGACGGTTGCTAAAATCATTTTCCTCATACAAACAGAAATCTTCATCTCTTTTCTGTTTCTGAGTAAATAGTACATACCAGCACTATTTCAAAATAACAAACTCTTGATTGAATAATAAAAACTACAGTTAAACACTAAAAAACTCTAAGCCATCTCCGTGGAGATGTTGCCTGTACAACGGCAAAGAGAATGACTGGGGTAGGCGGAGCCTAGGAGGGATCATGTGACCAGCTTTGCTGGGCTCTTTGCCATTTCCTGTTGGGGAAGAGAATATCCCCACAAGTAAGGATGACGCCGTGGACCGGACACACCTATGTTGGAGAAAATTACCAAAATTTCACCACAGTGTCTTAAAGCATTAAGAGTATTGCACACCAAATTTCAGAGCTTTAACCCTTAAAATAACGGAACCGGAGCCGTTGACAAATTTAACCCCTATACAGTCCCAGCTATAGCCTTTGCTGAGACCCAACCAAGCCCAGAAGGGAATACGATACCAATTGACGCCTTCTAGAAGCTTTTCCAGCAAATTTCAGATCCTCACACATGCATCTGCATGCCCTGCTCTCAAAAAACAACTGCGCAGTAATGGCGCGAAAATGAGGCTCAGTCTACAAATAGGAAGGCCCCCTGACTGGAAAAGGTGTCTAACATAGTGCCTGCCGTTTAATAAACGTTCCCAAGTTTATAAATGCGAATTGTCAGCATAAATATGAATAAAATGCCCAAATAAAGCAATCGATTTAGCCCATAAAAATGTCTACCAGTTTTTTAGCCCATATTAAGCCCTTTATTCTGTTTGTTTGACTAAGAAAATGGCTTACCGGTCCCCATGAGGGGAAATGACAGCCTTCCAGCATTACATGGTCTTGTTAGAAATATGGCTAGTCATACCTTAAGCAGAAAAGTCTGCTAACTGTTTCCCCCAACTGAAGTTACTTCATCTCAACAGTCCTATGTGGAAACAGCAATCAATTTTAGTTACTGTCTGCTAAAATCATCTTCCTCTCACAAACAGAAATCTTCATCCTTTTCTGTTTCTGAGTAAATAGTACATACCAGCACTATTTTAAAATAACAAACACTTGATAGAAGAATAAAAACTACATTTAAACACCAAAAAACTCTTAACCATCTCCGTGGAGATGTTGCCTGTGCAACGGCAAAGAGAATGACTGGGGTGGGCGGAGCCTAGGAGGGACTATATGGCCAGCTTTGCTGGGACTCTTTGCCATTTCCTGTTGGGGAAGAGATATCCCACAAGTAAGGATGACGCCGTGGACCGGACACACCAATGTTGGAGAAATGTATTACTTTATTGTCTATTGTATTTATACAAGTTATATATTTAAATTTTTCCGTTTTATAATATTTAATTAAAAGTGCAATAAAAAAAAAAAAAAACACACTACTACATATTTTATTCCAAGAAACAAATGGATTAAAAAATACACTACATTCTTTTCACACTCCAAGTTAATTTCATAACCTTCATATGAGGGAGCATTGGCAGCAATTTTATTATATTTTTCTCTAATTTCTAACCCTCCCGTTTGACATCCATTATTAACCAATCCAAAACTGGTTTAAAAGGAACAGTTCAGTCAGAATGAAACTTTCATGATTCATATAGTGCATGCTATTTTAAACAAAAAAAAAAACTTTCTAGAGCTGCAACAACTAATCGATATAATCGATTATGAAAATAGTTGTCAACTAATTTCATAATTGATTAGTTGGTTTGCAATTAGTTGGTCTGTGCACAGCACCAGCTGCTTCACTACAATGAGCTCCTGCACATGGTACTGTTTTAAAGTTATGTTGTTAGCCTAAAGGACATCTACAGAAGTTTACTTTTCACTTTTTCCGGACAGTATACATTTTTCATTTAAGTTTACAACTACTCCTGGCTTATGTGCAACCCAGAAATAATAGGAATCATCATTCGGATTGTTTATATTAAATCAGGTGATTTGGACAATGCTTTGCATGATATAGTGCCGAGCTTGTTATTTACACCTACTAATACTATTTACTATTATCGGTTTGCACAATTATTAGAGGATTGCATGCTATTGCCAATTATATGTACTGTATGGCTACATGTGTAAAGCTTTGACCTGTTATTGATATATAGTGCTTTTGACATACATATATATATATATATATATATTAATTATTTATTATTATTTTAATAAATTGTAATATCTACCAAATTCAACCTCTATAAGTATAAATCTGTTATTTTACGAGTGGACTAGATATTTTTCCCTAACCTTATAGCTGGTTATTTACCATTGCATATAGATATTCAAGATATTTTTATGTTAAAATGAGATCTAGGTTTACTTGTTACTTTACTTGCTTTACTTGTTAAGAGGACCCTTGCATTGGTGGAGAGTTAACAAAGATAAATATCCCACTTTGGTGAAATTGGCAAAACCCTACTTATGCATCTCAAGAAACTCAACACCATCTGAGCTTCTCTTCTCTGTTGCAGGCAAAATAGCGTGGAATAATGTTTTTTTTTTTATCAGATTAGTCGATTAATTTAAAAAAATAATCAGCTGATTAATAGTTTATGAAAATAATAGTTGCCGCAATACAACTTTCCAATTTACTATCACCATCAAATTTGCTTTGTACTCATGGTATTCTTAGTTAAAAACTAAACCTAGGTAGGCACATATGCTAATTTCTAAGCCTTTGAAGGACGCCTCTAATCTGAATAAATTTGACATGTTTTTCACATCTAGAGGGCATTAGTTCATGTGTGCCATATAGATAACATTGTGCTCACACCCTTGGAGTTACTTATGAGAGGGCACTGATTGGCTAAAATACAAGTCTGTCAAAAGAACTGAAATAAGGCAGCAGTCTACAACGGCTTAGATACAAGGTAATCACAGAGGTAAAAGTTATTCTAATATAACCGTGTTGGTTATGCAAAACTGGGGAATGGGTAATAAAGGAATTATATATCTTTTTAAACAACACAAATTCTGGACTGTCCATTTAACTATAATCACCCAAATACACCATTCATAATAAGGTGAAGCAAAATCTAAATCTTGTACAACATGATAAAAAGTATTATGCTTATTCTTGGCTTTTAACCTCTCCAAATAAATATTTCAATTACGTATATTGTATATTAAAAGAATGGTAAATTCTAGTGTTTCAAAACTAAAAATAAAGGCCATCTTCATTTACCAGTTTAACACAAAAAACAATGTAAACGTTATCTTTAATTTTGCCGCAGCTTTAGCGCCATGGCACAGCTCAGTTTTTTAAAAACGAGTTGATGTTTCCACCTCAGCCAATAGCCATGCTTGCCCTTCGGCATTATGTCGTAGGCTAGCACGGCTAATGGCTAAGAGGTGGAAACGTTGAAAAAACTGAGCTGTGCCATGGGCAGCCTGAAGCACTTAGGTTAGCGATGAAGCTGTGGCAAAAAAGGTAACTTTCACACAGTTTTTTTGTTGTTTTTTTAAAGGGACAGGCAACACCAGAATTTTTGTGGTTTTAAAGATAGATAATCCCTTATTTACCCATTCCCCAGCTTTGTATAACCAACACAGTTATAATAATACACGTTTTACCTCTGTGATTATCTTGTATCTAAGCCTTTGCAAACTGCCCCCTTATTTCAGTTCTTTTGATGACTTGCATTTTAGCCAATCGGTGCTCACTCCTCGGTAAATTCACGTGCATGAGCTTAATTGTACCTATATGAAACTCATGAACTATTACCCTCTAGTGGTGAAAAACTGTCAAATGCAGAGGCAGCCTTTAAGGTCTAAGAAATTAGCATATGAACCTCCTAGGTTTAACTTTAAACTAAGAATACAAAAAGAACAAAGCAAAATTGGTGATAGAAGTAACTTGGAAAGTTGTTTAAAATTACATGCCCTATTTGAATCATGAAAAAAAATTTGGGACTTGACTGTCCCTTTAAACTGATGAATAAATGTCACCTTTTCTATTGATGGTAAATCCTAACGTGTCTAAAACGCTAACATTTAGCATGACTATTATTGATAACATTTGAAAAGGATAAAGTAACTTGGGTAGAATTATCTTCAAAACATTTACTCTACCTGTTAAAGAAACCGGAGCTTCTCTCAGCTTTTAAGAACATTTTCAATCTCAGATCAAATATTTCCCTTATTTAAAGGGCCATAATACCCAAATGTTTAAACACTTGAAAGTGATGCAGCATAGCTGTAAAAAGCTGACTAGAAAATATCACCTGAACATCTCTATGTAAAAAAGAAAGATATTTTACCTCAAAAGTTTCTCAGTAGCCACATCCCATTGTAAAGGACTTCTAAGCAACAAATCAGTATGTCTGTCCCGGGACAGCGGAAGGAGCAAGCATTTGTGCACTCTCATCTTATTTCCCTATTCAGTGTAAGGAAGTTTACAATGAAATCTCATGAGATCACAGTAAAAGAGTTCATGACCTCAGCACTGCTGATGCTGATTGGCTGCTGTTCATTTCTTCATTATTATTATTTTTTTACCTGAGCTGAGGAAATTGTGAGGTAAAATATCTTCCTTTTTTACATAGAGATGCTCAGGTGATATTTTCCTGTCAGCTATTTACAGTTATACTGCATTACTTTCAAGTGATTTAGCATATGAGTATTATGTCCCTTTAAGTCATACAATTACTTAGGATTTATGGATATTTTTAATCCCAAATAGGTTAAATAATGGTTCACTCCCTTAAAAAAGGTACAAGAAACCGCATTTATTTCTTTCAGGAATCAGGATAGAACATACAATTTTAAAACTCATCTACTATGCTTCATTTTATAAATATCTTTTGTTGAAGGAGCAGTAATGCACTACTGGGAGCTAACTGAACACATTGGGTGAGCCAATGAGAAGAGGCATATGTGTACAGCCACCAATCAACAGCTAGATCCCAGTAGTGCATTGCTGCACCTGAACCCACCTAGGTATATTTTAGAACAAAGTAAATTTCATAATAGAAGTAAATTGGAAAGTCATTTAAAATTGTATGCTCTATATGCATCATGAAAGAACAATTCTATTTATCTGTGATCCACATTATTTGTTTCCATTTATTTTAAATCTCATATGTGGCATAATTTATTATCTGCTGCTTTAATATTTCTAAAGATTTACTGTATTTGTAGTCAGTCAAACTGGATTTATAATAAATTAATAAAAAAAAAAAAGAAAAGGTTTATCCGACATCAATCTGACATATTGTGGGGTATGCATGATTGCCTCATTGTTCTTTAACCTAGTAATATTTACTTGTTGCTGCAGTTAGGGAACTTAAGGTAAAAAATATATATATATATAATATATATCATGCCTGTAGGGGGGTACTTGCAGAAAAAACGAAATTTATGCATACCTGATAAATTTATTTCTTCTACGATATGACGAGTCCACAGATTTCATCCTTACTTGTGAGATTTATCCTCCTAACAGGAAGTGGCAAAGAGCACCACAGCAGAGCTGTATATATAGCTCCTCCCTTCCTTCCACCCCCAGTCATTCGACCGAAGTTAGGAAGAGAAAGGAAAAGCCAAAGGTGAAGAGGTGACTGAAGTTTATAAAAATCATAACATACCTGTCTTAGAAATGACAGGGTGGACCGTGGACTCGTCATATCGTAGAAGAAATAAATTTATCAGGTAAGCATAAATTTCCTTTTACAAGATATGATGAGTCCACGGATTTCATCCTTACTTGTGGGATACAATACCAAAGCTACAGGACACGCATGAAACGGGAGGGACAAGACAGGAACCTAAACGGAAGGCACCACTGCTTGAAGAACCTTTCTCCCAAAACCAGCCTCAGAAGAAGCAAAAGTATAAAATTTGGAAAATTTGGAAAAAGTGTGAAGACACTTCAAAGTTGCAGCCTTGCAAATCTGTTCAACAGAAGCATTGTTTTTAAATGCCCATGAGGAAGCCACAGCCCTAGTAGAATGAGCCGTAATTCTTTCAGGAGGCTGCTGTCCAGCAGTCTCATACGCCAGACGGATGATACTCTTCAGCCAAAAAGAAAGAGAGGTAGCTGTAGCTTTCTGACCCCTACGCTTTCCAGAAAACACAATGAATAATGAAGACGATTGATGAAAATCCTTAGTAGCCTGTAAGTAAAACGTCAAGGCACGGACTACGGCCAAGTTATGCAACATACGCTTCTTCTTAGAAGAAGGGTTAGGACATAATGAAGGATCCACAATTTCCTGATTAATATTCTTATTAGAAACAACCTTAGGAAGGAAACCAAGCTTGGTACGTAAAACCACCTTATCAGAATGGAAAATAATAATGGAAAAAAAGGCGAATCACATTCTAACGCTGAAAGCTCAGAAACTCTACGAGCAGAAGAAATATCAACCAAAAACAAAGCTTTCCAAGATAATAACTTAATATCTATGGAATGCATGTGTTCAAACGGAACCCCTTGAAGAACATTAAGGACTAAACTCAAACTCCAAGGTGGAGCAATTGGTCTAAACACAGGCTTGATACTGGTCAAAGCCTGACAAAAAGACTGAACATCTCCCAAACGTTTGTGAAGTAAAATCGACAAAGCCGAGATTTGTCCCTTTAAGGAACTTGCTGACAACCCTTTCTCCAATCCTTCTTGGAGAAAAGACAGAATCCTGGGAATCCTAACTCTACTCCATGACTAGCTCTTGGATTCGCACCAATAAAGATATGTACGCCATATCTTATGGTAAATCTTTCTAGTAACAGGTTTACGTGCCAGAATCAGAGTATTGATGACCGAGTCAGAGAACCCCCGCTTAGATAAAAATCAAGCGTTCAATCTCCAAGCAGTCAGCTGCAGAGAAATTAGATTTGGATGTTGGAAAGGACCTTGAATGAGAAGGTCCTGTCTCAATGGAAGTTTCCACGGCGGCTGAGAGGACATGTCCACTTGATCTACATACCAAGTCCTGCGTGGCCACGCAAGCACAATTAGAATTACTGAAGCTCTCTCCTGTTTGATCCGAGCAATCACCCGGGGAAGGAGAGGAAACGGTGGAAAGACATAAGCTAGTTTGACCGACCAAGGCACTGCCAAGGCATCTATCAGTTCGGCCTGAGGATCCCTCGACCTGGATCCGTATTTTGGAAGCTTGGCATTCTGCCGAGATGCCATCAGATCCAATTTCCGGTCTGCCCCATCGGAGAATCAGGGAGGCAATGACCTCCGGATGGAGTTCCCACTCCCCTGGATGAAATGCCTGTCGGCTTAAAAAGTCCGCTTCCCAGTTGGCCACTCCTGGGATGTAGATTGCTGTCAGATAACAAGAGTGAGCCTCCGCCCATCGAATTATCTTGGATACCTCTGTCATCGCTAAGGAACTCCTCGTTCCTCCCTGATGATTGATGTAAGCCACAGTCGTGATGTTGTCCGTCTGAAAGCGGATGAATTTGGCCGAAGCCAACTGAGGCCACGCCTGAAGCGCATTGAATATTGCTCTCAATTCCAGAATATTGATTGGAAGTAGAGACTCCACCTGAGCCCACACACCCTGAGCCTTCATGGAATTCCAGACTGCACCCCAGCCTAGTAGACTGGTGTCTGTGTTA
Source organism: Bombina bombina (assembly GCF_027579735.1). NCBI lineage: Eukaryota > Metazoa > Chordata > Amphibia > Anura > Bombinatoridae > Bombina > Bombina bombina. The sequence goes on along the minus strand of NC_069500.1, from coordinate 300,192,831 downwards.
CTATCACCCACGAGGGTCTGCGGAAACACGTCCCTTGGGACAGATGCTCTGGCGACAACCACCAGAGAAGAGACACTCTGGTCTCCTGGTCCAAATTTATCTGAGGAGATAAATTTGCATAATCCCCATTCCGCTGTTCGAGCATGCACAGTTGCAGTGGTCTGAGATGAAATCGAGCAAACGGAATGATGTCCATTGCCGCCACCATCAATCCAATTACCTCCATGCACTGAGCCACTGATGGCCGAGGATCGGACTGAAGTGCTCGGCAAGTATTTAGAATTTTTCACTTTCTGACCTCCGTCAGAACAATCTTCATGGATATAGAATCTATCAGAGTTCCCAAGAAGGGAACCTTTGTCTGTGGAATTAGTGAACTCTTTTCTTGATTCACCTTCCATCCGTGAGTTCTCAGAAAGGACAACACCGTGTTTGTATGAGATTTTGACAGATAAGTCGACAACTGGATCAGATTATCGTCCAGATAAGGCGCTACTGCAATGCCCCGTGGCCTGAGAACTGCCGGAATGGACCCTAGAACCTTTGTGAAGATCCTGGGTGCTGTGGCCAACCCGAAGGGAAGAGCCACGAACTGAAAAAGTTTGTCCAGGAAGGCAAACCTTAGGTACTGATGATGATACTTGTGGATAGGAATATGAAGGTATGCATCCTTCAAGTCCACGGTAGTCATATATTGACCCTCCTGGATCATTGGTAAAATTGTTTGAATCGTCTCCATCTTGAAAGATGGGACTCTGAGAAACCTGTTTAGACTCTTGAGATCTAAAATGGGTCTGAACGTTCCCTCTTTTTTGGGAACCACAAAAAGATTTGAGTAAAACCCCTGCCCCTGTTCCAGTCTTGGTACAGGGCGAATTACTCCCATAGTATAGAGGTCTTTTACACAACGTAAGAACGCCTCTCTTTTTATCTGGTCTACAGACAACCGTGAAAGAAGAAATCTCCCCCTGGGGAGAAAACTTTTGATTCCACGTTTCCAGTGTCCAGGGGTCCTGAACATCTCTTACCCAAGCCTGGGCAAAGAGAGAAAGTCTGACCCCTACTAGATCCGGTCCCGGATCGGGGGCCGCCCCTTCATGCTGTCTTGGTAGCAGCAGCGGACTTCTTGGGTTGTTTGGTTGGGTCTCCAGACGGACTTGGCCTGAGCAAAATTCCCTTCCTGTTTAGCGGAAGAAGAGGAAGAAGGGGAAGAAGAGGGGACTCCTTTAAAGTTCCGAAAGGAACGAAAATTATTTTGTTTACCCCTCAATTTAGCAGTCTTATCCTGAGGTAGGAGATGACCCTTACCTCCAGTAATGTCAGAAATGATTTCCTTCAAGTCAGGCCTGAGTAGGGTTTTACCCTTGAAAGGAATAGTCAAAAGCTTTGACTTAGATGGCACATCAGCAGACCAAGATTTTAACCATAACGCTTTACGCACTAAAATGGCAAATCCAGCATTCTTAGCCGCCAACTTAGCAATTTGAAAGGCGGCATCTGTGATAAAAGAATTAGCCAGCTTGAGAGCCTTAATTCTATCTAAAATATCCTCCAAAGGAGTCTCAGTCTTAAGAGACTATTCTAAGGCATCAAACCAGAAAGCCGCTGCAGTAGTAACTGGTACAATGCAGGCTGTCGGTTGTAAACGGAAACCCTGATGAATAAATAACTTTTTTTAGAAGTCCCTCCAATTTCTTATCCATAGGGTCTTTGAAAGCACAGCTGTCCTCAATAGGAATAGTTGTACGCTTAGCCAGAGTAGATATAGCTCCCTCCACCTTAGGGACTGTCTGCCAAGAGTCCCGAACAGTGTCAGATATGGGATACATTTTCTTAAAATTAGGAGAAGGTGAGAACGGTATACCCGGTCTGTCGCATTCTCTCTTGATAATCTCCAAAATTCTCTTAGGAACCGGAAAAACATCAGTGTAAGCAGGTACCTCTAAGTATTTGTCCATCTTACACAATTTCTCTGGTGGTACCACAATAGAATCAATAAACAGCCATCTTTCTCAGGCAATTATACAAATAATAGGACAGTCTCTCAACCGCATCTCCCAGTGTCTAGTCCAAATTGAGTCACATATAACATATAGCATCAATATAAAAAAAAACGGTAATTCCAGTTCCACCATAAAGCATATAGTGCCTACTGCTTACCCCTTCCCCGGCAGGGAATAATGTCAGCCTGTTCTGATATAACAAGTCTCATCAGAAGTAAAGGACTGATCATACCTCAATGCTGCTTGTAGCATGACACCGTTTTCCACACTGAAGATTTTTCTTTCACTACCTTCAGAAACTCTGTGGGAACCATAATGGATCTTAGATAACGCTTGCTAAGATCATCAACGTCAGGGCAGAAAAAAATAATGTCTCCATTCCTCTTGGTAATCCAGACTGACTATTTCTCCCTGAGGAAAATAGCACTCACTGGCACCATTTTAAAATAAAAACTTCTTGATTGAAGAATTTAAACTAACACCTCACTTTACCTCTTCCTATTACTAACACAGGCAAAGAGAATGACTGAGGGTGGAAGGAAGGGAGGAGCTATATATACAGCTCTGCTGTCGTGCTCTTTGCCACTTCCTGTTAGCAGGAGGATAAATCTCACAAGGACGAAATCCATGGACTCGTCATATCTTGTAGAAGAAAAAGGGCTGACAACCCCTAACACTGAGCATTGGACTACAGCAGCAGACTTTCTCCTGGTTATCACGAAGAATGAAAGCGTCCATTTAACGTCATTTGTGCAATATCCCAATAGCATGTTTTTATTGATGCAAGCATGTTGCATTTTATTTTAGTTGCAGTTTGTGGTTCTATTGATCATTTCATTGTGGGTTCTAAATATGGCAACATTGCTAGAAGTAGCTGAGTCACCTTTTGTGAAAGTGAAGGAACAACGTTGTTATTGTTCAGCTTCTTTTTATTTATATTTGGATGTGTATTACATATTTGCTTAACCCCTGTCTTTGAAGGTTGGTATCAGGCCAGGGCAGTGACAAGTTTTGTGCTGCTTTAAGTATCAATAATTACGCCTTTCAAAGAAATTGTATGTATTTCATTTGTATATCTATCTTTCTCACAACAGACAGGAAATTATCCAATTTTCTGACCCAGAGAGTATAGATAAACCCCTTCCCAGCCACAGGCATCTGCAGTATTATAATAAGTACACATAAATATGGAGCACTGAAGTCTCACATCAAGGAATGGGTTAGTCAGATATTGTGGCAGTGCCTTGGTCGGTCAACCTAGCTTATGTGTTTCCACCGTTTCCTCTTCTTCCCCAAAAGAAAGGTTTTGCATCTTCTGTGCAGATATCTGAAGACATATTAATGCTATACAAATGCTTATTTTCTTTGTGAGACCACATTACTGTTATGTGCTATATATTCATTCTTAGAAAGATATTAGCATGATTGCATTCAAAAATAACACATGTAGGTTAGGTTTAACTAAAAGCAACATATTTTTTTCCCTTCAATTTGAAGAGCACAGGATAGAATTCCCAAATTACAGAAAAGTCTTCCAGACTAAACTTTTGTATTTGTTACTGACACCCTGACAGATTCATCCAAGAAGATGGTGAGAACCATCTCAAGCTATTGCTTGAGAAAGCCCTGGTCACATAGTGAAACTTGCATTTATTAAATTGGTTGATGACGTAAACGAGGATGAGCATAGAGATATAATAGGGTACACTATGATTTTGAGGGAAGAAACAAAGTGAATGCTATGGGAACATTCAAATTTGAAAGAATTTATAATTAGGCCTATAAACATTTGGCCATTGATAAAGTTGTAGTTATTTTAGCGGTTTAGAAAAAAAATTATATTGGAGTTAAAGATGTATAATGAATTTGAGAGTAAAGTGCAGACTGTCAGTATATTTACATCTAAATTTGGTGAATAGTTTAGAAAATGCAGCGCTTTTTATATGTAGGTAGGTGTATAATTATCAGTCTACTATCAAGAGAAGTAAATACAGAGGGTTTACCACAAGGCACAAAGCACTGGTAAAGCCTCAAGAATAGGAAGGTCAGATCAGACTGCTAGAAAACATAAAACAAGTTATACATAACAATAATAATATAAATACAACCATAGACATTGTTTGTCCTGTCATGTATTGTCTGTGTATAAGGCTATGCTACTATGAGTCTCAAATTAAATCTTAAATCAGAACTTCTGGCCAAAACAAATGATGTAACCACCATTCAGCAAGCACTACCTAGGTACTGGACAAAAAAATGGTCCGGCTCCTAAGCTTACATTCTTGCTTCCCCCCCCCCCCAAATAAAGAACAAAGAAATATTAATAATAGGAATAAATTAGAAAATTGCATGCTCTATCTGAATCATGAAAGTTTAGTTTTGATCAGACTACCCCTTGAAAATACAAGACCCCCTAGGTGAATTACATAATTCCCACAAGGGTATCAAGTCAAGATCGGACTCACAACCATTTGAAACTATGACCCTTTTTTTTTTTTTTATTCAAGTTAGTTACACACAAATCATTTTGAACATAGTTTACTCTAGTATGTTATTATGTACTAGTTTACACATAAATTACAGGTGGCAATTGTAATTTTTCAATGCTTAATTTTTGCTCATAATTAAGAATACCAAATCAGCAATACATTTACTTTCTGCAACTGGAAAGTATTTCCCATCTAGAAACCCTAAGGCATAGTCTACAGCTGTGGAAAGTGCTGCATTAAAGTAGATTCATTTCACTCCAACTACTCCTGAAACAGTGAACCACCTAAATTGTGAGACACACAAATAGGACATTGGAAAAAATGATATACAAATATTACTAAATAGAATGAGTATACATTATAAAAATATGCCTTTACTTAACACCCTGGACAACTGACCCGAATACGTTGAATTATTATCTATGACAGTCCAGTGAATTCTATAATATGTCAAGAATGTATAATCTCATGAAAATTTTCTTGTTTGTGTATTTCTCAAGCTCAATAAAAACTTTAAAATAAAATAAAAAATATATGCCTTTACTACATGGTTAATCAAACACTGAATTTTCTTGTTTGCTTGTAATAGCCAGAAAAAAAAAACCCTCTAAATTCCCACATTTAATATTATCCACATTTTATGCCAACACCACCATCCGCAAAATAATTTAACAGAGTTTCTGGTTGCCCATAATACAATAATTAAATCCTCCAAACATACAAATATTATAGTGGGAACAAAGTGCATATAAAACAAGATAAAATTAGCTTAAAGTGAAGGTAAACTTACTCTCTCTTCTATGTTAAAATCGATATAGCATTAAAATTGAATATGATGTTCATTCATGGTTTTTTCTAATTTTATTTATTACCTTTGTTTTCTTGTATAATTTGCTGCGATTTCGCTTGTCAAAAAACAACCCGTCTTTTTTTTTATATATATAAACAACTATCACATTGTTTATATAGCCAATTGATTTTCTGGCCGTTAGGCGGCCGTCAATTGACGTCATAAGCTGATGCTTGATTGTGCGCATGCGCGAGTGATTCTATCTCCTCCTTCAAAGCGAGCGCGTCCTCGTTTTGCGTATGCGCATTAGGAGTTTCATTTGTTTTCCAAACACCCACCGCATCGGATCAAACGCATGCGCTGTAGAGGACTTCGCTTTTGAGAGCAAACGTTTTTGTGGGCATGCGCGGTAAGCAGAGAATAGATGTGCACGAGTGTAGTTCTGACGTATAGAGTGGGTGGGACCGCTCTATACGTCTATGTATTGAAAACACGGAACTGCTGGATGGGAGGGGATTACGATTGTAAGGCACATTAAAATAAAAGTTAGTAAATATGGTTAAATAAAAGTTTTTTTTAAAAATAAACCTAGCGACTACCTTGTAAGTTAGAAAAGGAAAATAAAGAGACATTTCTATTAGAATAACTTTACCTTCACTTTAAATAGGTTCCGAATAGTTATAGTAACAATTTCTAGTGTGTAACTTTTCACACTTTTCATACAATATTGGTACACAGTTTGGATCTGTTTTTGGAAGTTATGGAGGTCACAGGGTATGTGTATCATAATACAAAACAATTAATCCAGTGTGGTGATTACCTTAACTTTTCCAGTGTAGTGATTACCTTAACTTTCTTTTTGACAGTGTAGCTTCCCCAAATGATTATATGACTAAATAAATCCCACAGATAAACTCCACTTATATTCCTCTATCTGCCACCACCACCACCACCACCACCACAATAACTTAAAAAGAACAGAAAAAAAGTTGGGATAGAGACAAAATATACTAATATGTACTTTAATTACTTTACCTGCAAATGTATACTGCAGTGCCTCGCTATTAACCTTTTCTTTTAAGTTTCAGAATTGTACAGTTCTAGCTTCCCCCACACATTTCCTTCTATGGCTGTATCTCTAAGTACCATTGCTTTGGTAGAATGCCCAAGTACACTGTGATTATATGCTGGAGCATGCCTAGAAGCAAATAAGCTGCTGTGAAATACAAAGTCTGTGTTTCTGATGCTAAACACTGATAAGGGGGGGTGGATCAGACTACTCCAGATAGCATAGCTACGCAAGTCATTTTTCTTATTTTTTAAAATGATTTAAAATACTTGCTAGCGATTTTTAAACATTATTTTTATGGAAACTATTTTTACTTAATTAGCCCTTTTAGGATATGAATTATCAACATGTTTTATGGGACTTTAAAGGGACACCCAAATCAAAATTAAACTTTCATGAATCAGATAGAACATGCAATTTTAAACAACTTTCCATTTTACTTCCATTAGCATTTTACTTCCATTAACATTTACACTTTTTGAGTCACCAGTTCATATATACGTATATGCATTTGTGAGTGGATGACGACTGTCACATGAAAAAGAGTGGAAATAGACATAACTGAAACATGTCAGAAAAAAACTAATCATTTGAAGTTCAGACTATTGTGCTATTGCATTTCTTTTCATCATTCGTTGACTATGCATATCTACTAATGTATTAATGGGTTAAAATCAACAACAACTAAAAATACAGATTTGTTATACCTCTGCTATAAACTACTTAATCACTTACTGTGATTAAGTATTTTAAAATAATTTTCTGAAATAAGCAAAATTACTTACAAAGTCGTGCTGTCTGGAGTAGACTGATTCACCCCCCTTATCAGTTTTTAGCATCAGAAACACAGGCATTGTATATTAACGGAGTTCACAGTTGCTTATTTGCTTCTAGGCATGCTCCAGCAGATAATTAGTGTGCAGGTCTGCATTCTACCAAATCAAAGGTGGATATAGATGCAGCCATAAAAGGAATTGGGTGGGGGGAGTAAGAGTTGTACAATTTGAAAAATCAAAAGAAAGGGTTAATGCCGAGGCATTGCAGTATAAATTTTTAGGTAAAGTAATTAAAGTACATATTATATTTTGTCTCTATCCCAACTTGTTTTATGTCCCTTTAAAAAATTGGATATTTATTGTGTTTAAGAATAGCCACAATGGGGTCAATTTATCTAAGCTTCGACCTCCCTGTCCGCAGCAGCTTGATAAATTGACCCCTATGTATTAACCTAAAAAGAGAGATATTTACAACAGAATTAAATATAAAAAAAACATAATTTATGCTTACCTGATAAATTTATTTCTCTTGTGATGTATCGAGTCCACGGATTCATCTTTACTTGTGGGATATTCTCCTCCCCTACAGGAAGTGGCAAAGAGAGCACCCACAGCAGAGCTGCCAATATAGCTCCCCCCTTAACTCCTCCCCCCATTCATTCGACCGAAGGCTAGGAAGAAAAAGGAGAAACCATAGGGTGCAGTGGTGACTGAAAGTTTAAAAATATATATGCCTGTCTTAAAAAACAGGGCGGGCCGTGGACCCGATACATAACAAGAGAAATAAATTTATCAGGTAAGCATAAATTATGTTTTCCCTTGTAAGATGTATCGAGTCCACGGATTCAGACTTACTTGTGGGATACCAATACCAAAGCTTTAGGACACGGATGAAGGGAGGGACAAGACAGGGACCTTAAAGGGACACTGAACCCAAATTTACTCTTTCGTAATTCAGATAGAGCATGCAATTTTAAGCAACTTTCTATTTAACTCCTATTATCAAATTGTCTTCATTCTCTTGGTATCTTTATTTGAAATGAAAGAATGAAAGTTTAGATGCCGGCCCATTTTTGGTGAATAACCTGGGTTATTCTTGCTGATTGGTGGATACATTTATTCACCAATTAAAGAGTGCTGTCCAGAGTACTGAACCAAAAAAGAAGCTTAGATGCCTTCTTTTTCAAATAAAGATAGCAAGTGAACAAAGAAAAATTGATAGTAGGAGAAAATTAGAAAGTTGCTTAAAATCGCATGCTCTATCTGAATCACGAAAGAAAAAATTTGGGTTCAGTGTCCCTTTAAACGGAAGGCACCACTGCTTGTAGAACCTTTCTCCCAAAAATAGCCTCCGAAGAAGCAAAAGTATCGAATTTGTAAAATTTGGAAAAAGTATGAAGCGAAGACCAAGTCACCGCCTTCCAAATCTGTTCAACAGAAGCCTCATTTTTAAAAGCCCATGTGGAAGCCACTGCTCTAGTAGAACGAGCAGTAATTCTTTCAGGAGGCTGCTGGCCAGCAGTCTCATAAGCCAAACGGATGATGCTTTTCAGCCAAAAGGAAAGAGAGGTAGCCGTAGCCCTTTGACCTCTCCGCTTACCAGAATAAACAACAAACAAAGAAGATGTTTGACGAAAATCTTTATTTGCTTGTAAGTAGAATTTTAAAGCACGTACCACATCAAGATTGTGTAACAGACGTTCCTTCTTAGATGAAGGAACCACAATCTCTTGATTGATATTCTTGTTAGAAACAACCTTAGGAAGAAACCCAGGTTTGGTACGTAAAACCACCTTATCTGCATGGAAAACAAGGTAAGGGGAATCACATTGTAAAGCAGATAGCTCAGAAACTCTTCGAGCCGAAGAGATAGCTACTAAAAACAAAACTTTTCAAGATAAAAGCTTAATATCTATGGAATGCATAGGTTCAAACGGAACCCCTTGAAGAACTTTAAGAACTAAGTTTAAGCTCCATGGTGGAGTAATAGGTTTAAAAACAGGCTTGATTCTGACCAAAGCCTGACTAAATGCTTTAACGTCTGGGACATCTGCCAGATGTTTGTGAAGTAGAATAGACAAAAGCAGATATTTGACCCTTAAGATAACTAGCAGATAATCCCGTCTCCAAACCATCTTGGAGAAAAGACAATATTCTAGGAATCCTAATCTTACTCCATGAGTAACCTCTGGATTCACACCAATAAAGATATTTGCGCCAAATCTTATGATAAATCTTACTGGTGACAGGCTTTCTAGCCTGAATCAGGGTATCAATGACCGATTCAGAGAAACCACGCTTTGATAAAATCATGCGTTCAATCTCCAAGCAGTCAGACACAGAGAAATTAGATTTGGATGCGTGAACGGGCCTTGAATTAGAAGGTCCCGCCTCATTGGCAGAGTCCACAGTGGAACCAAGGACATGTCCACTAGGTCTGCATACCAAGTCCTGCGTGGCCACGCAGGAGCTATCAGAATTACCGAAGCTCTCTCCTGCTTGATTCTGGCAACCAGACGTGGAAGGAGAGGAAACGGTGAAAATACATAAGCCAGATTGAAGGACCAAGGCACTGCTAGAGTATATATCAGTACCGCCTTGGGATCCCTGGACCCGTAACGAGGAAGTTTGGCATTCTGACGAGACGCCATCAGATCCAATTCTGGAGTGCCCCATAGCGGAGTCAGCTGGGCGAAAACCTCCGGATGGAGTTCCCACTCCCCCGGACGAAGAGTCTGATGACTTAGAAAATCTGCATCCCAGTTCTCTACTCCTGGGATGTGGATTGCTGAGAGATGGCAAGAGTGATCCTCTGCCCACCAAATTATTTTGGTTACCTCTATTATCGCTAGAGAACTCCTTGTTCCTCCTATTTCTGTGGGGGTATGCTTCATTTTTAGCTTTTGCATATAAAAAGGGGGGTCTTGTGATACAAACGTATGATGTTTATACTAATCATTAAAAAAATTAGGTTTGTCACCTCAGATCCAAAAGTGGTCTCCTTTGTTGAAGTTAACCTCCCATAGTGCAGACATTTCCTATTGAGGCCCAAAAGTGACCTCGTGTGACATTAGGGAGGTGTAATGACCATCAGGCATATTAGTTACATTCCTTATGTTTGTACCTCTTGTCTGGAATTTGTAGTGTATATTGGAAATATGTGGTACTATGATGTAGTTCTCACTATTACTGTGTTTTATTGTTGAGTATTATATGTATGCCTTGCAACAATCTTCAAATAAAAAAAATAAAAAAAACCCTAACAAAAGCCACAAAGACCCCTTCAGTCCCATCAAAAAAACGTTATAATTGCATAATTTACTGAACAACCAAAAATAAAATTTTTTGTTTTTTTGTTGTTTTTTTTTTATAAGTGTCACCAGTAACAAATGAGCCCTTCAAGCAAGCTGAAATTCTTATCCAAGTGTCTGAATACAGCTTACCCTTTCCCCATGGGGATATTGCCAGCCCTTTCTAGAATAAACACAGTCTGTCTAGAAAAACATAGACTGAGCATACCTCATATGCAGCTTAGCATGCAAACCGTTCCCCCAAATGAAGTTTTCCTGTACTCTTCAGCCCTTGTGAGAAAAGCAGTGGATCTTAGTTACAAAGTGCTAAGATCATAATCCTCCTTGCAGAAATCTTCATCTACTTTTCTGCCAAAGAGTAAATAGTACACACCGGCACCATTTAAAATAAACTTTTGCTTGAGAAATAAAAAAACATAATTTATGCTTACCTGATAAATTTATTTCTCTTGTAGTGTAGTCAGTCCATGGGTCATCCATTACTTATGGAATATATCTCTTCCTAACAGGAAGCTGCAAGAGGATCACCCAAGCAGAGCTGCTATATAGCTCCTCCCCTCACATGTCATATTCAGTCATTCGACCAAAGCAGACGAGAAAGGAGAAACCATAGGGTGCAGTGGTGACTGGAGTTTAATTAAAATTTAGATCTGCCTTAAAGACAGGGCGGGCCGTGGACTGACTACACTACAAGAGAAATACATTTATCAGGTAAGCATAAATTATGTTTTCTCTTGTTAAGTGTAGTCAGTCCACGGGTCATCCATTACTTATGGAATACCAATACCAAAGCTAAAGTACACGGATGAAGGGAGGGACAAGGCAGGAACATTAAACAGAGAGAACCACTGCCTGAAGTACCTTTCTCCCAAAAACAGCCTCCAAAGAAGCCAAAGTGTCAAATTTGTAAAATTTTGAAAAGGTGTGAAGCGAAGACCAAGTCGCAGCCTTGCAAATCTGTTCAACAGACGCCTCATTTTTAAAGGCCCAGGTGGAAGCCACAGATCTAGTAGAATGAGCTGTAATCCTTTCAGGAGGCTGCTGTCCAGCAGTCTCATAGGCTAAACGTATTATGCTACGAAGCCAAAAAGAGAGAGGGGTAGCCGAAGCCTTTTGACCTCTTCTCTGTCCAGAGTAAACGACAAACAGGGAAGAAGTTTGACGAAAATCTTTAGTTGCCTGCAAATAGAACTTCAGGGCACGGACTACGTCCAGATTATGCAAAAGTCGTTCCTCCTTTGAAGAAGGGTTAGGACACAGTGATGGAACAACAATCTCTTGATTGATATTCCTGTTAGTAACTACCTTAGGTAAGAACCCAGGTTTAGTACGCAGAACTACCTTGTCTGAATGAAAAATCAGATAAGGAGAATCACAATGTAAGGCAGATAACTCAGAGACTCTTCGAGCCGAGGAAATAGCCATCAAAAACAAAACCTTCCAGGATAACAGCTTGATATCAATGGAATGAAGGGGTTCAAATGGAACGCCTTGAAGAACATTAAGAACTAAGTTTAAGCTCCACGGCGGAGCAACAGTCTTAAACACAGGCTTAATCCTAGTTAAAGCCTGACAAAAAGCCTGAACGTCTGGAACTTCAGCCAGACGTTTGTGTAGAAGAATAGACAGAGCAGAAATCTGTCCCTTTAACGAACTAGCAGATAAGCCCTTTTCTAAACCCTCTTGTAGAAAGGACAATATCCTAGGAATCCTAACCTTACTCCATGAGTAACTCTTGGATTCGCACCAATATAAATATTTACACCATATCTTATGGTAAATTTTTCTGGTAACAGGCTTCCTAGCCTGTATTAAGGTATCAATAACCGACTCCGAGAAGCCACGCTTTGATAGAATCAAGCGTTCAATCTCCATGCAGTCAGCCTCAGAGAAATTAGATTTGGATGGTTGAAAGGACCCTGAATTAGAAGGTCCTGTCTCAGAGGCAGAGACCACGGCGGACAGGACGACATGTCCACTAGGTCTGCATACCAGGTCCTGCGTGGCCACGCAGGCGCTATCAGAATCACCGAAGCTCTCTCCTGTTTGATCTTGGCAATCAAACGAGGAAGCATCGGGAATGGTGGAAACACATACGCCATGTTGAAGACCCAAGGGGCTGTCAGAGCATCTATCAGCACCGCTCCCGGGTCCCTGGACCTGGATCCGTAACAAGGAAGCTTGGCGTTCTGACGAGACGCCATGAGATCCAGATCTGGTTTGCCCCAACGATGAATCAGTTGAGCAAAGACCTCCGGATGAAGTTCCCACTCCCCCGGAATGAAAAGTCTGGCGACTTAGAAAATCCGCCTCCCAGTTCTCCACGCCTGGGATGTAAATCGATGACAGGTGGCAAGAGTGAGACTCTGCCCAGCGAATTATCTTTGAGACTTCCAACATCGCTAGGGAACTTCTGGTTCCCCCTTGATGGTTGATGTAAGCCACAGTCGTGATGTTGTCCGACTGAAATCTGATGAACCTCAGTGTTGCTAACTGAGGCCAAGCTAGGAGAGCATTGAATATTGCTCTTAATTCCAGAATATTTATTGGGAGGAGTTTCTCCTCCTGAGTCCATAATCCCTGAGCTTTCAGGGAGTTCCAGACTGTGCCCCAGCCTAGAAGGCTGGCGTCTGTTGTTACAATCGTCCAATCTGGCCTGCGAAAGGTCATCCCCTTGGACAGATGTGGCCGAGAAAGCCACCATAGAAGAGAATCTCTGGTGTCTTGATCCAGATTTAGTAGGGGGGACAAATCTGAGCAATCCCTGTTCCACTGACTTAGCATGCACAAATGCAGCGGTCTGAGATGCAGGCGCGCAAATGGTACTATGTCCATTGCCGCTACCATTAAGCCGATTACTTCCATGCACTGAGCTACTGACGGGTGTGGAATGGAATGAAGGACACGGCAAGCATTTAGAAGTTTTAATAACCAGGCCTCTGTCAGGTAAATTTTCATCTCTACAGAATCTATAAGAGTCCCTAGAAAGGGAACTCTTGTAAGTGGTAATAGAGAACTCTTTTCCACGTTCACCTTCCACCCATGCGACCTCAGAAATGCCAGAACTATCTCTGTATGAGACTTGGCAGTTTGAAAACTTGACGCTTGTATCAGAATGTTGTCTAGGTACGGAGTCACCGCTATGCCTCGCGGTCTTAGTACTGCCAGAAGTGAGCCCAGAACTTTTGTAAAGATTCTTGGAGCCGTAGCTAATCCGAAGGGAAGAGCTACAAACTGGTAATGCCTGTCTAGGAAGGCAAATCTTAGGTACCGATAATGATCCTTGTGAATCGGTATGTGAAGGTAGGCATCCTTTAAGTCCACTGTGGTCATGTACTGACCCTCTTGGATCATGGGAAGGATGGTTCGAATAGTTTCCATTTTGAATGATGGAACTCTTAGAAATTTGTTTAGGATTTTTAAGTCCAAGATTGGTCTGAAGGTTCCCTCTTTCTTGGGAACCACAAATAGATTTGAATAGAATCCCTGCCCGTGTTCCGTCCGCGGAACTGGGTGGATCACCCCCATTAGTAAGAGGTCTTGTACACAGCGTAGAAACGCCTCTTTCTTTATTTGGTTTGCTGATAACCTTGAAAGATGAAATCTCCCTCGTGGAGGAGAAGTTTTGAAGTCCAGGAGATATCCCTGAGATACGATCTCCAACGCCCAGGGATCCTGGACATCTCTTGCCCAAGCCTGGGCGAAGAGAGAAAGTCTGCCCCCCACTAGATCCGTTTCCGGATAGGGGGCCCTCTCTTCATGCTGTCTTGGGGGCAGCAGCAGGTTTCTTGGCCTGCTTGCCCTTGTTCCAGGACTGGTTAACTTTCCAGCCCTGCCTGTAACGAGCAACAGCTCCTTCCTGTTTTGGAGCGGAGGAAGTTGATGCTGCTCCTGCCTTGAAGTTACGAAAGGCACGAAAATTAGACTGTTTGGCCTTTGATTTGGCCCTGTCCTGAGGTAGAGCATGGCCCTTACCTCCCGTAATGTCAGCTATAATTTCTTTCAAGCCGGGCCCGAATAAGGTCTGCCCTTTGAAAGGAATATTAAGCAATTTAGATTTAGAAGTCACGTCAGCTGACCAGGATTTAAGCCATAGCGCTCTGCGCGCTTGGATGGCGAATCCAGAGTTCTTAGCCGTAAGTTTGGTTAAATGTACGACGGCATCAGAAACAAATGCGTTAGCTAGCTTAAGTGCTTTAAGCTTGTTCATAATTTCATCCAATGGAGCTGTGCGAATGGCCTCTTCCAGAGACTCAAACCAGAATGCCGCCGCAGCAGTGACAGGCGCAATGCATGCAAGGGGCTGTAAGATAAAACCTTGTTGAACAAACATTTTCTTAAGGTAACCCTCTAATTTCTTATCCATTGGATCTGAAAAGGCACAACTATCCTCCACCGGGATAGTGGTACGCTTAGCTAAAGTAGAAACTGCTCCCTCCACCTTAGGGACCGTCTGCCATAAGTCTCGTGTGGTGGCGTCTATAGGAAACATTTTCCTAAATATGGGAGGAGGGGAAAAAGGCACACCAGGTCTATCCCACTCCTTGCTAATAATCTCTGTAAGCCTTTTAGGTATAGGAAACACGTCAGTACACACCGGTACCGCATAGTATCTATCCAACCTACATAATTTTTCTGGAATTGCAACCGTGTTACAATCATTCAGAGCCGCTAATACCTCCCCTAGCAATATGCAGAGGTTCTCAAGCTTAAATTTAAAATTAGAAATCTCTGAATCCAGTCTCCCTGGATCAGATCCATCACTCACAGAATGAAGCTCTCCGTCTTCACGTTCTGCAAACTGTGACGCAGTATCTGACATGGCTCTCACCTCATCCGCGCGCTCTGTCCTTAACCCAGAGATATCGCGCTTGCCTCTTAATTCTGGCAATTTAGATAATACTTCTGTCATAACAGTAGCCATGTCTTGCAAAGTGATTTGTAAGGGCCTCCCTGATGTACTTGGCGCCACAAAATCACGCACCTCCTGAGCGGGAGGCGAAGGTACTGACACGTGAGGAGAGTTAGTCGGCATAACTTCCCCCTCGTTGTCTGGTGATAATTTCTTTACATGTAAAGATTGACTTTTATTTAAAGTAACATCAATGCAATTAGTACACAAATTTCTATGGCGCTCCACATTGGCCTTTAAACATAGTGAACAAAGAGATTCATCTGTTTCAGACATGTTTAAACAGACTAGCAATGAGACTAGCAAGCTTGGAAATACTTTTCTAAATAAATTTACAAGCAATATAAAAAACGCTACTGTGCCTTTAAGAAGCACAAAAAGCTGTCACAGTTGAAATAACAATGAACCAAAATAGTTATAGCAACCAATTTTTCACAGTAAATGTATTAAGTTAGCAAAGGATTGCACCCACCAGCAAATGGATGATTAACCCCTTAATACCCAAAAACGGATAACAATTTAATAATTAACGTCTTTCTCACAGTCAAAACACACTGTCACAGGTCTGCTGTGACTGATTACCTCCCTCAAAATGAATTTTGAAGACCCCTGAGCTCTCTAGAGACGATCTGGATCATGGAGGATGAAGTAGACAGATTGTGAATTTTTACTGCGCAAAAAAGCGCTAAAATAGGCCCCTCCCACTCATATTACAACAGTGGGGAAGCTCAGAAAACTGTTTCTATGCAGAAAACAAAGATGGCCATGTGGTAAAAATCATGCCCCAATAAGTTTTATCACCAAGTACCTCACAAAAAACGATTAACATGCCATTAAACGTTTTAAACATACATTTGAAAAGTTATGAAGTGTTATTAATAAGCCTGCTACCAGTCGCTTTTACTGCAGTTAAGGCTCATACATTATTTCAGTATTAACAGTATTTTCAGAGTCAATTCCATTCCTTAGAAAAATACATTCAGTGTACACACACTCATCAGCCTAATACCAGTCGCTATCACTGCATTTAAGGCTGAACTTACTTTACATTGGTATCAGCAGTATTTTCTCAGTCAATTCCATTCCTCAGAAAAATAATTTACTGCACATACCTCTTTTGCAGGGGGGCCCTGCATGTTATTCCCCTTTTCTGAAGTTACCTCACTCCTCAGAATGTGCGAGAACAGCCAGTGGATCTTAGTTACGTCTGCTAAGATCATAGAAAACGCAGGCAGATTCTTCTTCTAATGCTGCCTGAGAATAAACAGCACACTCCGGTGCCATTTAAAATAACAAACTTTTGATTGTAGAAATAAACTAAGTTAAAAAACACCACAGACCTCTCACAGTGACCTATCTTTAGTTAGGATGCAAGAGAATGACTGAATATGACATGTGAGGGGAGGAGCTATATAGCAGCTCTGCTTGGGTGATCCTCTTGCAGCTTCCTGTTAGGAAGAGATATATTCCATAAGTAATGGATGACCCGTGGACTGACTACACTTAACAAGAGAAACATTTTTGTCACCACACTCGCTCTGCACTTCCTAGTTACTTAGAGTAGGCAAAGAGATTGACTGGGGGGTGGAGTTAAGGGGGGAGCTATATAGGCAGCTCTGCTGTGGGTGCTCTCTTTGCCAATTCCTGTAGGGGAGAATATCCCACAAGTAAGGATGAATCCGTGGACTCGATACATATTACAAAAGAAATGTGGCAGCTCTTCTCTCCCAATGACAACTATATCCATTATGCCCTAGAAAGTTGGTAATGTCCAATATGCATTCATACAATTTTGACGATCTCCCAAATTAATGATGATTTTTCATCAGCTAACCTTGTATAGGTGGTTTTTTCTTTGTATCAAGTTTCCAGCCTTCCTCTTTTAAAGGTTCTCATGGTTTGTAATGGCATTTAAAGCGGAGTACAATAGCAATTTGTGTTAAATGTAGTGAGGCCATGCAGGGCTTACAATTTCTCAAACAGAGTTAATTTTTTTTTTTTTTTAATGAGTAAAATTTTATAACAGTGCTAATAATAAAAAAAAATGTCTGGGTAAGCAAATAGGTATCAGCAAATAGGACATGCAAGAAAAGCAACTAGTAGCAGTTTTACCACTAAAGGGGCAGTTATGACACAATCTTTCATGATTCAGATAGAGCATGCAGTTTTAAATAACTTTCCAATTTACTTCTATTATTCTATTGCTGCTGGAAGATGATTGTCCCTGCTACAAATCGGAGGTGCACAGCTGTTTGCACATTCAAGCAACGCGCGTTTCACCCACGTTTGTTTGGGCTTCGTCTGGCTTCATATAATTGGTTAACGTCACTTCTATATTTTATGCAAGAAGCTCCACCTCTTGTTTTCCCGGGGCGAAATATATACTTAATAAATTAAATAATGTTGCCTGTTAACTTTTTACACTTCCAATTCTTCCAAGTAATTTAAATACATTATTTAGTGGCAATACAGCGATACATCAATAATTACATATCAATGAACATTAACCATTAACCAACATTTTTCAAATATATTTATTTATTCAGGAAGTTAACTAAGGTAGTTAAATTCTACATTCAGCTCCTCAAGTTTTAGGGACCTCAAATTGTAGATCCTTTTACATTCTATTTGTACAATTTTTGTATCTATATCTCCTCCTCTATCTTACACATCTATTTTGGAGAAGTACAAAGCTTCTACATAAATAGCTACTAGCAGTGTATTTTTGTTTAAAACCAAATTGTCCAGATTTTTAAGAACATCAAGTGTATCGTTAGCATAAGACGGGAGGGCTAGTCAAATATGGTCTCAAACGAAAATCAACATATTGAAAATTAATAAAGTTGACCAAACTAGTGTGTACTTGGAGCTGCAAAAAATGACTAGCACTCAGTTGACTATAGCTTTTCTGGATGGAGTTTATGTCTTTAGAAAAAGCAGTGTGAATTTAAATGTGATTCAGACAAATTATAAACATATATGTAGAGTAAAAGACAGGCATTTTCTTTTCTATAGCAGTAGGTGGTAGTAAAGCATAAATAAAGTGTAGCAACTAATCATTCCACCAAGTGTGCACAGACACAGATATTACTCTTAAAAACATCCAGCTGCCAACGTGCTAAATACTGATTATGTGAAGCATAAGTACTATAGCCATAACTGAACCAAAAGTGATTATATTGACGTTACTGGCATAGCATCCAGAGCTACCTAAAAAGGCATGGACATATATTAGTTAAAAATCAAGACATAAAAAAAAAAAAAAAAAAAAATCGGCAAAAACATCAGGGAGATAATTTCAGATGTAGATGGAAGAAGCTAACCTATGCCCACTTTAGAGTTGATACTCGGCACCCAATACAGTACAGTATATAATACAGAGGGTCAAAAAGGTATGTTGGTTAACTTTGAAAACAATATTCACTCCATGTGAAAAATCTGGATGACCAAGTAAAGAAAGACAAACATCCAAGAGAGAACATCCAGTATTTATTGTGGATGGATACTGACTATTGCCTTGGATACTGATGTTAACGGGTTTCAATCAGCTAACCTTGTATTCTAAACCACTTTTGAATGCACAAGATGTGTTTTTTATTAGGTTAACAGGACCAGAAAGAAAAGTGCATGTGTCTCATAGCAGCCACATAAAAGGGAAAGCTCCTCCTGTAAAAATTAAAATTAAAAAAAAGGGTTTTACCTTTTAATACATATTGCAATGATTTCTATTTAGTATAACCCACAATAAAACAGACTGTTTTATATCCCTTTAATTAATCTTCCAGCCAGCCTTATGCATAAAAACGAGAGCACAGCAGCTGAAATAATAATGCAGGATGGTACCATCATTTAGTTTTTTCTTCAACTATTTTTTTTTTACTATGCTGTTTGAGTTTGGAAAGGGTGGCAACATACATACATACAAAAAAAATGTCAAAATGAAGTCACTCATATGCAAAATCAGATTTTTTTACGGTCTGATGAAAATCCAGCAATTCCATGCATAAACTGCAAGTTGGCACAAAATAACATATTTAAATTGTATGTTCTAATATTACACTGAAGAGTTTCTGTATTTATGTATCATGAAATAGTGACCACCATGCTGTTGTTTACTTGTACATTTTTAAAGATATTTCTGCAAACTTACATTTTCTAAAAGTACAACAAATATCATTGAGGTAGCCAGTAAACCGAGTGTGTATATATTTATATGAAAGTAAAATTATGTTAATAGAACGAAAAAAATAATCCGAAAATTGGATTAATAATGAAGAAACTGCCCTGTGTATCGAAAATGCAACTAAAAAAATGGTCAAATTGTAGTTTGCATCCTTTTATTGTTATGAGCTGCTGTTTTTAAGCAGATTAATTTCTAGAACATTTAATACATTTCTTATATCATCACAATCATTTAACTTTCCTATTACATTTACATGTAAATGAAAAGAGCTCAAACTCAACTTTTTGAGTCCATCTACCAGTTAGATTGCTAACTCTATAGGGTGCAGTCTGCCTTCCCTCTTATATTTATTGTAACTCCTGTATAGTACTGAAGTATTTGTGGGCATTTTACACATAAAGATAACAACAAAAACAAAACTTGTTGTAACATCCATGGCAACGTTCAAAAACAGAATTTATGTTTACCTGATAAATTTCTTTCTCCTACGGTGTGTCCGGTCCACGGCTTCATCCTTACTTGTGGGATATTCTCATTCCCTACAGGAAGTGGCAAAGAGAACACACAGCAGAGCTGTCCATATAGCTCCCCCTCTGGCTCCGCCCCCCAGTCATTCGACCGACGGTTAGGAGAAAAAGGAGAACCATAGGGTGCAGTGGTTACTGTAGTGTACAAAAAAATAAAAATTTGAAACCTGACTAAATGCCAGGGCGGGCCGTGGACCGGACACACCGTAGGAGAAAGAAATTTATCAGGTAAACATAAATTCTGTTTTCTCCTACATTGGTGTGTCCGGTCCACGGCTTCATCCTTACTTGTGGGAACCAATACCAAAGCTTTAGGACACGGATGAAGGGAGGGAACAAGTCAGGTAACCTAAACAGAAGACACCACTGCTTGTAGAACCTTTCTCCCAAAAATAGCCTCCGAAGAAGCAAAAGTATCGAATTTGTAAAATTTTGCAAATGTATGCAGTGAAGACCAAGTCGCTACCATACAGATCTGTTAAACAGAAGCCTCGTTCTTGAAAGCCCATTCGTTCAGGAGGCTGCCGTCCAGCAGTCTCATAAGCCAATCGGATGATGCTTTTTAGCCAGAAGTAAAGAGAGGTAGCAGTAGCTTTCTGACCTCTTCTCTTACCAGAATAGACAACAAACAAAGAAGATGTCTGTCTGAAATCCTTTGTTGCTTCTAGATAGAATTTTAAAGCACGAACCACATCTAGATTGTGTAACAAACGTTCCTTTTTAGAAACTGGAGTAGGACACAGAGAAGGAACAATGATTTCCTGGTTAATATTCCTATTGGAAGAAAACCAGGCTTGGTACGTAAAACTTCCTTATCTGTATGAAACACCAGATAGGGTGAATTACACTGCAAAGCAGACAATTCAGAAACTCTTCTAGCAGAAGAAATAACAACCAAAAACAAAACTTTCCAAGATAGTAACTTAATATCTATGGAAAGTAAAAGGTTCAAACGGAACCCCATGAAGAACTGAAAGAACTAAATTTAGACTCCATGGAGTCTCAGGTCTGTAGACAGGCTTGATTCTGACTAACGCCTGTACGAACGCCTGAACATCTGGCAAAGCTGCCAGACGTTTGTGCAACAAGACAGACAGAGCAGATATCTGTCCTTTTAAAGAACTAGCTAACAGACCTTTCTCCAATCCCTCTTGGAGAAAGGAAAGAATCCTTGGAATCCTAATTTTACTCCATGAGTAACCCTTGGATTCGCACCAATAGAGATATTTCTGCCATATCTTATGGTAAATTCTCCTGGTTACAGGCTTTCTAGCCTGAACCAGAGTATCTATAACAGATTCCGAAAACCCACGCTTAGATAGAATCAAGCGTTCAATCTCCAAGCAGTCAGTTGCAGAGAAACTAGGTTTGGATGTTCGAATGGACCTTGTACTAGAAGGTCCTGTCTCAAAGGTAGCTTCCATGGTGGAGCCAATGACATATTCACGAGGTCTGCATACCAAGTCCTGCGTGGCCACGCAGGAGCTATTAGAATTACTGAAGCCTTCTCCTGTTTGATCCTAGCTATTAGCCTGGGGAGGAGAATAGATTGAACGACCAAGGCGCCACTAAGGCATCTACCAATGTCGCCTTGGGATCCCTGGACCTGGACCCGTAGCGTGGAACCTTGGAGTTCTGACGTGACGCCATCAGATCCAGATCTGGAATGCCCCATAGTTGAGTTAACTGGGCAAAAACCTCCGGGTGAAGTTCCCACTCCCCCGGATGGAAAGTCTGACGACTCAGATAATCCGCCTCCCAGTTGTCTACTCCTGGGATGTGAATTGCAGATAGATGGCAGGAGTGATCCTCCGCCCATTTGATGATCTTGGATACTTCTCACATCGCCAGGGAACTCTTTGTTCCTCCCTGATGATTGATGTACGCTACAGTCGTCATGATGTCCGACTGAAATCTTATGAATTTGGCCTCCGCTAGTTGAGGCCAAGCCAGGAGCGCATTGAATATCGCTCTCAGTTCCAAAATGTTTATTGGGAGAAGAGATTCTTCCCGAGACCATAGACCCTGAGCTTTCAGGGAGTCCCAGACCACGCCGCATCCTAAGAGACTGGCGTCGGTCGTGACTCTGGTCTGCGGAAACTCATTCCCTGAGACAGGTGATCCTGAGACAACCACCAGAGGAGCGAGTCTCTGGTTTTCTGGTCCATTTGTATCTGGGGAGACAAATCTGCATAATCCCCATTCCACTGCTTGAGCATGCACAGTTGCAATGGTCTTAGATGAATTCTGGCAAAAGGGACTATGTCCATTGCCGCAACCATTAGACCGATTACCTCCATGCACTGAGCCACAGACGGCTGAGGAATGGCATGAAGAACTTGACAAGCATTTGAACGTTTTGACTTCCTGACTTCCGTCAGAAAGATTTTCATTTCTACCCAGTCTATTATTGTTCCCAGGAAGGGAACCCTTGTGACCGGGGACAGAGAACTTTTTTCTACGTTCACCTTCCACCCGTTAGACCTTAGAAAGGCTAGAACAATATCCGTATGAGCCTTCGCTTTGTGGAAGGACGACGCCTGAATTAAGATGTCGTCTAGGTAAGGTGCTACCGCAATGCCCCTTGGCCTTAGCACTGCTAGAAGGGATCCTCTTTGTAAAAATTCTTGGTGAACTTTGTGGATCGGAATATGCAGGTATGCATCCTTTAGGTTCACGGTAGTCATGAATTGAACCTCCTGGATCATTGGTAAAATTGTTCGAATTGTTTCCATTTTGAATGATGGAACTCTGAGGAATTTGTTTAGGATCTTTAAGTCCAGAATTGGCCTGAACGTTCCCTCCTTTTTGGGAACTACAAACAGGTTTGAGTAAAAACCCAGTCCTTGTTCTGCTTTTGGAACTGGGTGCATCACTCCCATTTTTAAAAGGTCTTCTACGCAATGTAAGAATGCCCGTCTCTTTGTCTGGTCTAAAGACAAGCGAGACATGTGAAACCTTCCCTTTGGAGGAAGGTCCTTGAATTCTAGGAGATACCCCTGAGAGACAATCTCTAAAGCCCAGGGGTCTAGGACATCTCTTCCCCAAGCCTGAGCAAAGAGAGAGAGTCTGCCCCATACCAGATCCGGTCCCGGATCGGGGGCTATCCTTTCATGCTGATTTGGTAGCAGCAGCAGGCTTCTTGGCCTGTTTCCCCTTGTTCCAGCCTTGCAATGGTTTCCATGCTGGTTTGGCCTGGGAAGTGTTACCCTCTTGTCTAGAGGCTGTAGAGATAGGAGCCGGTCCGTTCCTGAAATTGCGAAAGGAACGAAAATTAGACTTATTTTTTGCTTTGAAAGATCTATCTTGTGGAAGGGCATGGCCCTTTCCCCCAGTGATGTCTGAAATAATCTCTTTCAATTCTGGCCCAAATAGGGTCTTACCCTTGAAAGGAATAGTAAGCAATTTTGTTTTGGACGACACATCCGCCGACCAAGATTTTAGCCAAAGCGCCCTGCGCGCCACTATTGCAAAGCCTGAATTTTTCACCGCTAATTTAGCTAATTGAAAAGCGGCATCTAAAATAAAGGAATTAGCCAACTTCAGTGCGTGAATTCTGTCCATGACTTCATCATATGGAGTCTCCTTCTGGAGCGAATTTTCTAGTTCATCGAACCAAAAAGACGCCGCCGTGGTGACAGGAATAATGCACGAAATTGGTTGAAGAAGGAAACCTTGCTGAACAAAAATTTTATTAAGCAATCCATCTAATTTTTTGAAACTGCCCCCTCTACCTTAGGGACCGTCTGCCATGCGTCCCTTCTGGGGTCAACAATGGGGAACATTTTCTTAAATATAGGAGGGGGAACAAAAGGAACACCTGGCTTCTCCCACTCCTTAGTCACTATATCCGCCATCTTAGGTATCGCAAACGCATCAGTGTGTACTGGGACCTCTAGGAAATTGTCCATTTTACACAATTTTTCAGGGATCACCAAAGGATCACAATCATCAAGTGCAGCTAGGA
This sequence comes from Bombina bombina, assembly GCF_027579735.1. Lineage (NCBI taxonomy): Eukaryota > Metazoa > Chordata > Amphibia > Anura > Bombinatoridae > Bombina > Bombina bombina. The sequence goes on along the minus strand of NC_069500.1, from coordinate 300,168,804 downwards.
CCTCCTTAAGTAGGGCGCGGAGGTGTTCTAGCTTAAATTTAAATGTTATGGTATCAGGCTCTGCCTGCTGAGAAACTTTTCCTGTCAGAAATTTCTCCATCAGACAGGCCCTCCCTCACCGCCAAGTCAGCTTGAAGTGAGGGCACTACAGATAAATTATCCTCTGCGTCTGCTTGCTCATTGTCTGTTTAAAACTGAGCAATCACGCTTCCTAGGAAAGGCTGGCAGTTTGGATAAAAAAATGCTAATTGTTGCATAGTAATCGCAATTGGTGTGCTAGATGTACTGGGCATCGCCTGCGCGGGCATAGCTGGTGTTGACACAGAAGGAGAGGAAAGCAAGCTATCTTCACTACCTTCAGCTAAAGAATCATCTTGGGCTATATTTTTAAGTGTGATTGTACTGTCCTTAAGCTGGTTGGACGCTATGGCACACTGCACACATAAATTTAATGGGGGAACCACCTTGGCCTTTGGACATACAGAACATAGTCTATCTGAAGATTCAGACATGTTTGACAGGCTTAAACAGAACTACAATGCAATAAAAATTATTTTTGACAAAAACGTTACTGTCTCTTTAAATAATAAAAGAGCACACATTATTACTGAAACATCAAAAAACCATGAAATAAACATCCGATTTTAATGACATTTTCACCACAGAGCCTTAATGCTTTGAAAAGATTGCACACACATTTTCAGACCAATTAACCCCTTAATGCACAAACCGGAGCTAATAACAGTTATTAACCGGTTAACACACTACAGAACTAGCCCCAGCTTCCCCTGTAGCCTTTACCTTTCTTAGGGATTATTTTAGTAGGAAATAAGCCTCTCTGGAGTCCTTTCTGATGCCCCACATGAAGCTGCATGGACTGTCTAGGCAAAATCAACTGCGCAATTGAGGCCTGAAAATGAGGCCTCCTCCCTCTTCATTCCAGAGTGGAGGGGCCTTTCTGACTAGATTTAGGTGTCCAAATAAGTGCCAGGCCGAAATTAAACCCCAAAAGTGTTTTAAAGTCTGCAAAAACACCTTATTTATAGTGAAAAACATGCTAAAAAGCAATCGATTTTAATGCCCACAATAGTGTCAACCAGCATAGAGCCCTAAATATAAGCCATCATTTTATACAGTGTCTAAGAAAAAATGGCTTACCTATCCCAGAGGGAATTTCTGACAGTCTTCTAGCATTACATGGTCTTGTTAGAAAAATGACTGATCATACCTGAAGCAGTTAAGCCTGCAAACTGTTCCCCCCAACTGATGTTCTCTGGTTTCAACAGTCCTGCGTGGGAACAGCAATGGATTTTAGTTACTGGTGCTAAAATCATACTCCTCTCAACAGAAATCTTCATCACTTTCTGCTGTAGAGTAAATAGTACAAACCGGCACTATTTTAAAATAACAAACTCTTGATAGAAGAAATAAAAAACTACAACTAACACCACATACTCTTTATCACCCCCGTGGAGATGCGACTTGTTCAGAGCGGCAAAGAGAATGACTGGGGGGCGGAGCCAGAGGGGGAGCTATATGGTCAGCTCTGCTGTGTGTTCTCTTTGCCACTTCCTGTAGGGAATGAGAATATCCCACAAGTAAGGATGAAGCCGTGGACCGGACACACCAATGTAGGAGAAATTAATTATGATGAACTTTTCTGGAGATGTGAAGGTTTCCTGGCTACTATGTGCTATGCACAGGGATCAGATGAGCATCTACAAAGGAGGCAACAATATACTAAGGCTTGACAATTCCTGGGAAGCAACTTATTTTTCCTGCATTTTTCTATGCACAGTTATCATTACTAAAAATACATAGCTGGCTCCTGAATATTCAGTCTAAGCCTTAAAGGGATATTAAACACTAGATAGATCTTAAAAGCATAGTAGAGGTTACTCCCAGCATCCCTCTTGTCATGGGCGCTGCCATGTTGAAATCTAGCTATCACTGCATTCCAGTGCTGACGTGTTTGCACATGAGCAGCAACTCTCCTTCACATACCTGCAGAATGTAGGTTCCAACATGGTGACATCTATACTTATAAATTTATATGAAACTAAATACGTCACACAGTACCCTATTAATAAGCTACAAATGAAAGGCAACGGTGTACATACAACCAGGTGATTCACTGCAGTCAAAGAGTAGGAAAAGTAAACTTACCAGTTTAATTGCCACATATTCATTTGTGTACAGATTTTTCCCTTGAAAAAAAGAACAAAAACAAGAATGTAAGACTCTGCCAGAAATTGGTGTAAAGCAAAGCATTGAAAATCAAATGAACAATGTGCCAAATACCAAGTTCACATAGAACATTAATGAGGCACCAACTAATGCATTATAATTAAACCATTTGCCAAGAGAATAAATGACAGTTGGCTTTCTGCAGGTTTTAGACAGCAATTCATGAAATACATTTTTTTTTAAATACTTTAAAATTAGAGAAATTACCAAAAATAACGTAATGTCCTGTTGAGATAACATGTTAATTATTTAACAAGAAAGCATTGAAAAATGTAACAATGCACACACAAAAAAACAAAAAAAAATGTATGTAAAAACAGAATTTATGTTTACCTGATAAATTACTTTCTCCAACGGTGTGTCCGGTCCACGGCGTCATCCTTACTTGTGGGATATTCTCTTCCCCAACAGGAAATGGCAAAGAGCCCAGCAAAGCTGGTCACATGATCCCTCCTAGGCTCCGCCTACCCCAGTCATTCGACCGACGTTAAGGAGGAATATTTGCATAGGAGAAATCATATGGTACCGTGGTGACTGTAGTTAAAGAAAATAAAATATCAGACCTGATTAAAAAAACCAGGGCGGGCCGTGGACCGGACACACCGTTGGAGAAAGTAATTTATCAGGTAAACATAAATTCTGTTTTCTCCAACATAGGTGTGTCCGGTCCACGGCGTCATCCTTACTTGTGGGAACCAATACCAAAGCTTTAGGACACGGATGAAGGGAGGGAGCAAATCAGGTCACCTAAATGGAAGGCACCACGGCTTGCAAAACCTTTCTCCCAAAAATAGCCTCAGAAGAAGCAAAAGTATCAAACTTGTAAAATTTGGTAAAAGTGTGCAGTGAAGACCAAGTCGCTGCCCTACATATCTGATCAACAGAAGCCTCGTTCTTGAAGGCCCATGTGGAAGCCACAGCCCTAGTGGAATGAGCTGTGATTCTTTCGGGAGGCTGCCGTCCTGCAGTCTCGTAAGCCAATCTGATGATGCTTTTAATCCAAAAGGAGAGAGAGGTAGAAGTTGCTTTTTGACCTCTCCTTTTACCGGAGTAAACAACAAACAAGGAAGATGTTTGTCTAAAATCCTTTGTAGCATCTAAATAGAATTTTAGAGCGCGAACAACATCCAAATTGTGCAACAAACGTTCCTTCTTTGAAACTGGTTTCGGACACAGAGAAGGTACGATAATCTCCTGGTTAATGTTTTTGTTAGAAACAACTTTTGGAAGAAAACCAGGTTTAGTACGTAAAACCACCTTATCTGCATGGAACACCAGATAAGGAGGAGAACACTGCAGAGCAGATAATTCTGAAACTCTTCTAGCAGAAGAAATTGCAACTAAAAACAAAACTTTCCAAGATAATAACTTAATATCAACGGAATGTAAGGGTTCAAACGGAACCCCCTGAAGAACTGAAAGAACTAAATTGAGACTCCAAGGAGGAGTCAAAGGTTTGTAAACAGGCTTAATTCTAACCAGAGCCTGAACAAAAGCTTGAACATCTGGCACAGCTGCCAGCTTTTTGTGAAGTAACACAGACAAGGCAGAAATCTGTCCCTTCAGGGAACTTGCAGATAACCCTTTTTCTAATCCGTCTTGAAGGAAGGATAAAATCTTAGGAATCTTAACCTTGTCCCAAGGGAATCCTTTAGATTCACACCAACAGATATATTTTTTCCAAATCTTGTGGTAAATCTTTCTAGTTACAGGCTTTCTGGCCTGAACAAGAGTATCAATAACAGAATCTGAGAATCCTCGCTTCGATAGAATCAAGCGTTCAATCTCCAAGCAGTCAGCTGGAGTGAAACCAGATTCGGATGTTCGAACGGACCCTGAACAAGAAGGTCTCGTCTCAAAGGTAGCTTCCAGGGTGGAGCCGATGACATATTCACCAGATCTGCATACCAAGTCCTGCGTGGCCACGCAGGAGCTATCAAGATCACCGACGCCCTCTCCTGATTGATCCTGGCTACCAGCCTGGGGATGAGAGGAAACGGCGGGAACACATAAGCTAGTTTGAAGGTCCAAGGTGCTACTAGTGCATCCACTAGAGCCGCCTTGGGATCCCTGGATCTGGACCCGTAGCGAGGAACTTTGCAGTTCTGACGAGAGGCCATTAGATCCATGTCTGGAATGCCCCACCGCTGGGTGACTTGGGCAAAGATTTCCGGATGGAGTTCCCACTCCCCCGGATGCAATGTCTGACGACTCAGAAAATCCGCTTCCCAATTTTCCACTCCTGGGATGTGGATAGCAGACAGGTGGCAGGAGTGAGACTCCGCCCATAGAATGATTTTGGTCACTTCTTCCATCGCTAGGGAACTCCTTGTTCCCCCCTGATGGTTGATGTACGCAACAGTCGTCATGTTGTCTGATTGAAACCGTATGAACTTGGTCCTCGCTAGCTGAGGCCAAGCCTTGAGAGCATTGAATATCGCTCTCAGCTCCAGAATATTTATCGGTAGAAGAGATTCTTCCCGAGACCAAAGACCCTGAGCTTTCAGGGATCCCCAGACCGCGCCCCAGCCCATCAGACTGGCGTCGGTCGTGACAATGACCCACTCTGGTCTGCGGAACGTCATCCCTTGTGACAGATTGTCCAGGGACAGCCACCAACGGAGTGAGTCTCTGGTCCTCTGATTTACTTGTATCTTCGGAGACAAGTCTGTATAGTCCCCATTCCACTGACTGAGCATGCACAGTTGTAATGGTCTTAGATGAATGCGCGCAAAAGGAACTATGTCCATTGCCGCTACCATCAACCCGATCACTTCCATGCACTGAGCTATGGAAGGAAGAGGAACGGAATGAAGTATCCGACAAGAGTCTAGAAGTTTTGTTTTTCTGGCCTCTGTTAGAAAGATCCTCATTTCTAAGGAGTCTATAATTGTTCCCAAGAAGGGAACCCTTGTTGACGGGGATAGAGAACTCTTTTCCACGTTCACTTTCCAGCCGTGAGATCTGAGAAAGGCCAGGACGATGTCCGTGTGAGCCTTTGCTTGAGGAAGGGACGACGCTTGAATCAGAATGTCGTCCAGGTAAGGTACTACTGCAATGCCCCTTGGTCTTAGCACCGCTAGAAGGGACCCTAGTACCTTTGTGAAAATCCTTGGAGCAGTGGCTAATCCGAAAGGAAGCGCCACGAACTGGTAATGTTTGTCCAGGAATGCGAACCTTAGGAACCGATGATGTTCCTTGTGGATAGGAATATGTAGATACGCATCCTTTAAATCCACCGTGGTCATGAATTGACCTTCCTGGATGGAAGGAAGAATAGTTCGAATGGTTTCCATCTTGAACGATGGAACCTTGAGAAACTTGTTTAAGATCTTGAGATCTAAGATTGGTCTGAACGTTCCCTCTTTTTTGGGAACTATGAACAGATTGGAGTAGAACCCTATCCCTTGTTCTCTTAGTGGAACAGGATGAATCACTCCCATTTTTAACAGGTCTTCTACACAATGTAAGAACGCCTGTCTTTTTATGTGGTCTGAAGACAACTGAGACCTGTGGAACCTCCCCCTTGGGGGAAGTCCCTTGAATTCCAGAAGATAACCCTGGGAGACTATTTCTAGCGCCCAAGGATCCAGAACATCTCTTGCCCAAGCCTGAGCGAAGAGAGAGAGTCTGCCCCCCACCAGATCCGGTCCCGGATCGGGGGCCAATATTTCATGCTGTCTTGGTAGCAGTGGCAGGTTTCTTGGCCTGCTTTCCCTTATTCCAGCCTTGCACTGGTCTCCAAGCTGGCTTGGCTTGAGAAGTATTACCCTCTTGCTTAGAGGACGTAGCACTTTGGGCTGGTCCGTTTTTACGAAAGGGACGAAAATTAGGTCTATTTTTCGCCTTGAAAGGCCGATCCTGAGGAAGGGCGTGGCCCTTACCCCCAGTGATATCAGAGATAATCTCTTTCAAGTCAGGGCCAAACAGCGTTTTCCCCTTGAAAGGAATGTTTAGTAGCTTGTTCTTGGAAGACGCATCAGCCGACCAAGATTTCAACCAAAGCGCTCTGCGCGCCACAATAGCAAACCCAGAATTCTTAGCCGCTAACCTAGCCAATTGCAAAGTGGCGTCTAGGGTGAAAGAATTAGCCAATTTGAGAGCATTGATTCTGTCCATAATCTCCTCATAAGGAGGAGAATCACTATCGAGCGCCTTTATCAGCTCATCAAACCAGAAACATGCGGCTGTAGTGACAGGGACAATGCATGAAATTGGTTGTAGAAGGTAACCCTGCTGAACAAACATCTTTTTAAGCAAACCTTCTAATTTTTTATCCATAGGATCTTTGAAAGCACAACTATCCTCTATGGGTATAGTGGTGCGTTTGTTTAAAGTAGAAACCGCTCCCTCGACCTTGGGGACTGTCTGCCATAAGTCCTTTCTGGGGTCGACCATAGGAAACAATTTTTTAAATATGGGGGGAGGGACGAAAGGAATACCGGGCCTTTCCCATTCTTTATTAACAATGTCCGCCACCCGCTTGGGTATAGGAAAAGCTTCTGGGAGCCCCGGCACCTCTAGGAACTTGTCCATTTTACATAGTTTCTCTGGGATGACCAACTTTTCACAATCATCCAGAGTGGATAATACCTCCTTAAGCAGAATGCGGAGATGTTCCAACTTAAATTTAAATGCAATTACATCAGGTTCAGCCTGTTGAGAAATGTTCCCTGAATCAGTAATTTCTCCCTCAGACAAAACCTCCCTGGCCCCCTCAGATTGGGTTAGGGGCCCTTCAGAGATATTAATATCAGCGTCGTCATGCTCTTCAGTAACTAAAACAGAGCAGCCACGCTTACGCTGACAAGGGTTCATTTTGGCTAAAATGTTTTTGACAGAATTATCCATTACAGCCGTTAATTGTTGCATAGTAAGGAGTATTGGCGCGCTAGATGTACTAGGGGCCTCCTGAGTGGGCAAGACTCGTGTAGACGAAGGAGGGAATGATGCAGTACCATGCTTACTCCCCTCACTTGAGGAATCATCTTGGGCATCATTGTCATTATCACATAAATCACATTTATTTAAATGAACAGGAATTCTGGCTTCCCCACATTCAGAACACAGTCTATCTGGTAGTTCAGACATGTTAAACAGGCATAAACTTGATAATAAAGTACAAAAAACGTTTTAAAATAAAACCGTTACTGTCACTTTAAATTTTAAACTGAACACACTTTATTACTGCAATTGCGAAAAAACATGAAGGAATTGTACAAAATTCACCAAATTTTCACCACAGTGTCTTAAAGCCTTAAAAGTATTGCACACCAAATTTGGAAGCTTTAACCCTTAAAATAACGGAACCGGAGCCGTTTTAACACTTTAACCCCTTTACAGTCCCTGGTATCTGCTTTGCTGAGACCCAACCAAACCCAAAGGGGAATACGATACCAAATGACGCCTTCAGAAAGTCTTTTCTAAGTATCAGAGCTCCTCTCACATGCGACTGCATGCCATGCTTCTCAAAAACAAGTGCGCCACACCGGCGCGAAAATGAGGCTCTGCTTATGCTTTGGGAAAGCCCCTAAGAAATAAGGTGTCTAATACAGTGCCTGCCGATATTATAATATCAATATACCCAGATAAAATGATTCCTCAAGGCTAAATATGTGTTAATAATGAATCGATTTAGCCCAGAAAAGTCTACAGTCTTAATAAGCCCTTGTGAAGCCCTTATTTACCATCGTAATAAACATGGCTTACCGGATCCCATAGGGAAAATGACAGCTTCCAGCATTACATCGTCTTGTTAGAATGTGTCATACCTCAAGCAGCAAGAGACTGCACACTGTTCCCCCAACTGAAGTTAATTGCTCTCAACAGTCCTGTGTGGAACAGCCATGGATTTTAGTTACGGTTGCTAAAATCATTTTCCTCATACAAACAGAAATCTTCATCTCTTTTCTGTTTCTGAGTAAATAGTACATACCAGCACTATTTCAAAATAACAAACTCTTGATTGAATAATAAAAACTACAGTTAAACACTAAAAAACTCTAAGCCATCTCCGTGGAGATGTTGCCTGTACAACGGCAAAGAGAATGACTGGGGTAGGCGGAGCCTAGGAGGGATCATGTGACCAGCTTTGCTGGGCTCTTTGCCATTTCCTGTTGGGGAAGAGAATATCCCACAAGTAAGGATGACGCCGTGGACCGGACACACCTATGTTGGAGAAATAAATATTCCTTAATTTATTGTCAAATGTATTGGTCATAAAAATCTTATTTGGTTCACATTTGAAATACTGATAGCAGGCACATTCCTTAATTATGCAAACATCTGCAGTTTAAATACTGAAGTCGGATCAAATGGTTTACAAAATGTATTTACAAAATGGGCTGCTTCTGGTTTTACAATAAATCAACAAGCAAGATATTTAAATTGAAACTTAAGCAGCTAGTTTTTAATGCAAACACGAGAATCTTAAAGACAAGGTACAAAGTTAAACTGCTTTTACACAATATACCAAACCATTGAAAGAGAGCTGTAAAAGGGAAGAAGAAATGCTAAATACTCTTGCAGATCAATACATTTCTTAACATTCCTAGTACTGCCTGATTTGTGTGCCAGTGAGCTATGTGTTTTGAGCTTTTTTGAAATAGATACGCATACCCTGAAATCCTCTGAGAATCTCCTTACCTAAATATAATCCTCCCCTACCTGCTGGCATCAGTTCACAAATATCCAATCTTTCATCTATTTTCAGAAAGAAATAATGCACGCGATTGTGTTAATGAAATAAAAATAGTTGTCAACTAATCTCATAATCGATTAGTTGGTTTGCAATTAGTTGGTCAGTGCACAGCACCAGCTGCTTCACTCCGATGAGCTCCTGCACATGGTATTGTGTTTTATACTTATGCCCTTAGCCTAAAGGACGTCTACAGACGTCTACTTTTCACTTTTTCAGGACACTATAAGTTTCTTTTTAAGTTTACAACTACTCCTGTCTTATGTGCAACCCAGAAATAAAATAGGAGTCATAATTTGTATTGTTTATATTAAATCAGGTGATTTGGGACTGTGCTTTGCATGTTATAGTGCTGAGCTTGTTATTTACACCATGTCCTAGATTGATGGCATTTGTTATATGAATTTGTCGCTATTACCTGTTTGCACATTTTTTAGCAGATTGCTTGCTATTGCTGATTATATGTACTCTATAGATAAATGTGAAAGGCTGTGTCCTGTTACCAATTTATAGTCTTTAGCCCTTTTGCCTTTTTTTGTTTTTTTATATTTTTAATTAATTGGAATATGTACCAAATTCAACCTCTGTAAGTATATATCTGTTATTGTAAGAGTGGACTAGATATTTTTTCCCCTAACCTTACAGCTGGTTGTATACCATTGCATATAGATATTCAAGATATTTTTATGTCAGAAGCCCAGGTTTACTTTGTTACGAGGCCCCTTGCATTGGTGGAGAGAAATTGGCAAAACCCTACTTATGCATCTCAGGCACCTCAACACCATATGAGCGCCTCTTCTCTGCTGCAGGCAAAATAGCTTACAAGTTGACATGTTAGCATTTCAATTTCAATGCAAAGTTTCTGAAAGAGTGAATAACAGAATGTTATAAACAGTGGTAGTCTACCTATTACTAGTTTACCTCTTTTCAAACAGTTTGAGGTTTTGTTTTGCCTAATTATAAAACATTGTTCTGCAGCTTAAAAAAAATTGGACCAACAGTTGTGTTAATGTAAAGTTTTAGTCTGCATTTTATATTTAGAACATTCAGTATATGGATTTTATTTTAAATTTAGGAAAACATAATTTATGTAAGAACTTACCTGATAAATTCATTTCTTTCATATTAACAAGAGTCCATGAGCTAGTGACGTATGGGATATACATTCCTACCAGGAGGGGCAAAGTTTCCCAAACCTTAAAATGCCTATAAATACACCCCTCACCACACCCACAAATCAGTTTAACGAATAGCCAAGAAGTGGGGTGATAAGAAAAAAGTGCGAAGCATATAAAATAAGGAATTGGAATAATTGTGCTTTATACAAAAAAATCATAACCACCACAAAAAAGGGTGGGCCTCATGGACTCTTGTTAATATGAAAGAAATGAATTTATCAGGTAAGTTCTTACATAAATTATGTTTTCTTTCATGTAATTAACAAGAGTCCATGAGCTAGTGACGTATGGGATAATGAATACCCAAGATGTGGATCTTTCCACACAAGAGTCACTAGAGAGGGAGGGATAAAATAAAGACAGCCAATTCCTGCTGAAAATAATAATCCACACCCAAAATAAAGTTTAATGAAAAACATAAGCAGAAGATTCAAACCGAAACCACTGCCTGAAGTACCTTTCTACCAAAAACTGCTTCAGAAGAAGAGAATACATCAAAATGGTAGAATTTAGTAAAAGTATGCAAAGAGGACCAAGTCGCTGCTTTGCAAATCTGATCAACTGAAGCTTCATTCCTAAACGCCCAGGAAGTAGAAACTGACCTAGTAGAATGAGCTGTAATCCTCTGAGGCGGAGTCTTACCCGATTTAACATAGGCAAGATAAATTAAAGATTTCAACCAGGATGCCAAAGAAATGGCAGAAGCTTTCTGGCCTTTTCTAGAACCAGAAAAGATGACAAATAGACTAGAAGTCTTTCGGAAAGATTTAGTAGCTTCAACATAATATTTCAAAGCTCTAACAACATCCAAAGAATGTAACGATTTCTCCTTAGAATTCTTAGGATTAGGACATAATGAAGGAACCACGATTTCTCTACTAATGTTGTTGGAATTCACAACCTTAGGTAAAAATTCAAAAGAAGTTCGCAACACCGCCTTATCCTGATGAAAAATCAGAAAAGGAGACTCACAAGAAAGAGCAGATAATTCAGAAACTCTTCTGGCAGAAGAGATGGCCAAAAGGAACAAAACTTTCCAAGAAAGCAATTTAATGTCCAATGAATGCATAGGTTCAAACGGAGGAGCTTGAAGAGCTCCCAGAACCAAATTCAAACTCCATGGAGGAGAAATTGATTTAATGACAGGTTTTATACGAACCAAAGCTTGTACAAAACAATGAATATCAGGAAGAATAGCAATCTTTCTGTGAAAAAGAACAGAAAGAGCAGAGATTTGTCCTTTCAAGGAACTTGCGGACAAACCCTTATCTAAACCATCCTGAAGAAATTGTAATATTCTCGGAATTCTAAAAGAATACCAAGAAAAATGATGAGTAAGACACCAAGAAATATAAGTCTTCCAGACTCTATAATATATCTCTCTAGATACAGATTTACGAGCCTGTAACATAGTATCAATCACAGAGTCAGAGAAACCTCTTTGACTAAGAATCAAGCGTTCAATCTCCATACCTTTAAATTTAAGGATTTCAGATCCGGATGGAAAAAAGGACCTTGCGACAGAAGGTCTGGTCTTAACGGAAGAGTCCATGGTTGGCAAGATGCCATCCGGACAAGATCCGCATACCAAAACCTGTGAGGCCATGCCGGAGCTATTAACAGAACAAACGAGCATTCCCTCAGAATCTTGGAGATTACTCTTGGAAGAAGAACTAGAGGCGGAAAGATATAGGCAGGATGATACTTCCAAGGAAGTGATAATGCATCCACTGCCTCCGCCTGAGGATCCCGGGATCTGGACAGATACCTGGGAAGTTTCTTGTTTAGATGAGAGGCCATCAGATCTATCTCTGGAAGTCCCCACATTTGAACAATCTGAAGAAAAACCTCTGGGTGAAGAGACCATTCGCCCGGATGCAACGTTTGGCGACTGAGATAATCCGCTTCCCAATTGTCTACACCTGGGATATGAACCGCAGAGATTAGACAGGAGCTGGATTCCGCCCAAACCAAAATTCGAGATACTTCTTTCATAGCCAGAGGACTGTGAGTCCCTCCTTGATGATTGATGTATGCCACAGTTGTGACATTGTCTGTCTGAAAACAAATGAACGATTCTCTCTTCAGAAGGGGCCAAAACTGAAGAGCTCTGAAAATTGCACGGAGTTCCAAAATATTGATCGGTAATCTCACCTCCTGAGATTCCCAAACTCCCTGTGCCGTCAGAGATCCCCACACAGCTCCCCAACCTGTGAGACTTGCATCTGTTGAAATTACAGTCCAGGTCGGAAGAACAAAAGAAGCCCCCTGAATTAAACGATGGTGATCTGTCCACCACGTTAGAGAGTGTCGAACAATCGGTTTTAAAGATATTAATTGAGATATCTTCGTGTAATCCCTGCACCATTGGTTCAGCATACAGGGCTGAAGAGGTCGCATGTGAAAACGAGCAAAGGGGATCGCGTCCGATGCAGCAGTCATGAGACCTAGAATTTCCATGCATAAGGCTACCGAAGGGAATGATTGTGACTGAAGGTTTCGACAAGCTGTAATCAATTTTAGACGTCTCTTGTCTGTTAAAGACAGAGTCATGGACACTGAATCTATCTGGAAACCCAGAAAGGTTACCCTTGTTTGAGGAATCAAAGAACTTTTTGATAAATTGATCCTCCAACCATGATCTTGAAGAAACAACACAAGTCGATTCGTATGAGACTCTGCTAAATGTAAAGACTGAGCAAGTACCAAGATATCGTCCAAATAAGGAAATACCACAATACCCTGTTCTCTGATTACAGACAGAAGGGCACCGAGAATCTTTGTGAAAATTCTTGGAGCTGTAGCAAGGCCAAACGGTAGAGCCACAAATTGGTAATGCTTGTCTAGAAAAGAGAATCTCAGGAACTGAAAATGATCTGGATGAATCGGAATATGCAGATATGCATCCTGTAAATCTATTGTGGACATATAATTCCCTTGCTGAACAAAAGGCAATATAGTCCTTACAGTTACCATCTTGAACGTTGGTATCCTTACATAACGATTCAATAATTTTAGATCCAGAACTGGTCTGAAGGAATTCTCCTTCTTTGGTACAATGAAGAGATTTGAATAAAACCCCATCCCCTGTTCCGGAACTGGAACTGGCATAATTACTCCAGCCAACTCTAGATCTGAAACACAATTCAGAAATGCTTGAGCTTTCACTGGATTTACTGGGACACGGGAAAGAAAAAATCTCTTTGCAGGAGGTCTCATCTTGAAACCAATTCTGTACCCTTCTGAAACAATGCTCTGAATCCAAAGATTGTGAACAGAATTGATCCAAATTTCTTTGAAAAAACGTAACCTGCCCCCTACCAGCTGAACTGGAATGAGGGCCGTACCTTCATGTGAACTTAGAAGCAGGCTTTGCCTTTCTAGCAGGCTTGGATTTATTCCAGACTGGAGATGGTTTCCAAACTGAAACTGCTCCTGAGGACGAAGGATCAGGCTTTTGTTCTTTGTTGAAACGAAAGGAACGAAAACGATTGTTAGCCCTGTTTTTACCTTTAGATTTTTTATCCTGTGGTAAAAAAGTTCCTTTCCCACCAGTAACAGTTGAAATAATAGAATCCAACTGAGAACCAAATAATTTGATTCCCTGGAAAGAAATGGAAAGTAGAGTTGATTTAGAAGCCATATCAGCATTCCAAGTCTTAAGCCATAAAGCTCTTCTGGCTAAGATAGCTAGAGACATAAACCTAACATCAACTCTAATAATATCAAAAATGGCATCACAGATAAAATTATTAGCATGCTGAAGAAGAATAATAATATCATGAGAATCACGATTTGCTACTTGTTGCGCTAGGGTTTCCAACCAAAAAGTTGAAGCTGCAGCAACATCAGCCAATGATATAGCAGGTCTAAGAAGATTACCTGAACACAGATAAGCTTTTCTTAGAAAGGATTCAATTTTTCTATCTAAAGGATCCTTAAACGAGGTACCATCTGACGTAGGAATGGTAGTACGTTTAGCAAGGGTAGAAATAGCCCCATCAACTTTAGGGATTTTGTCCCAAAATTCTAACCTGTCAGGCGGAACAGGATATAATTGCTTAAAACGTTTAGAAGGAGTAAATGAATTACCCAATTTATCCCATTCTTTGGAAATCACTGCAGAAATAGCATTAGGAACAGGAAAAACTTCTGGAATAACCGCAGGAGCTTTAAAAACCTTATCCAAACGTATAGAATTAGTATCAAGAGGACTAGAATCCTCTATTTCTAAAGCAATTAGTACTTCTTTAAGTAAAGAGCGAATAAATTCCATCTTAAATAAATATGAAGATTTATCAGCATCAATCTCTGAGATAGAATCCTCTGAACCAGAAGAGTCCAAAGAATCAGAATGATGGTGTTCATTTAAAAATTCATCTGTAGAGAGAGAAGATTTAAAAGACTTTTTATGTTTACTAGAAGGAGAAATAACAGACAAAGCCTTCTTTATGGATTCAGAAACAAAATCTCTTATGTTATCAGGAACATTCTGCACCTTAGATGTTGAGGGAACTGCAACAGGCAATGGTACATTACTAAAGGAAATATTATCTGCTTTAACAAGTTTGTCATGACAATTATTACAAACAACAGCTGGAGGAATAGCTACCAAAAATTTACAGCAGATACACTTAGCTTTGGTAGATCCAGCAGGCAGTGATTTTCCTGTAGTATCTTCTGGCTCAGATGCAACGTGAGACATCTTGCAATATGTAAGAGAAAAAACAACATATAAAGCAAAATAGATCAAATTCCTTATAAGACAGTTTCAGGAATGGGAAAGAATGCCAAATATCAAGCTTCTAGCAACCAGAAGCAAATGAAAAATGAGACTGAAATAATGTGGAGACAAAAGCGACGCCCATATTTTTTAGCGCCAAATAAGACGCCCACATTATTTGGCGCCTAAATGCTTTTGGCGCCAAAAATGACGCCACATCCGGAACGCCGACATTTTTGGCGCAAAATAACGTCAAAAAATGACGTAACTTCCGGCGACACGTATGACGCCGGAAACGGAAAAGAATTTTTGCGCCAAAAAAGTCCGCGCCAAGAATGACGCAATAAAATGAAGCATTTTCAGCCCCCGCGAGCCTAACAGCCCACAGGGAAAAAAGTCAAATTTTTGAGGTAAGAAAAATATGATAATTCAATGCATAATCCCAAATATGAAACTGACTGTCTGAAAATAAGGAAAGTTGAACATTCTGAGTCAAGGCAAATAAATGTTTGAATACATATATTTAGAACTTTATAAATAAAGTGCCCAACCATAGCTTAGAGTGTCACAGAAAATAAGACTTACTTACCCCAGGACACTCATCTACATTTTTGTAGAAAGCCAAACCAGTACTGAAACGAGAATCAGTAGAGGTAATGGTAAATATAAGAGTATATCGTCGATCTGAAAAGGGAGGTAAGAGATGAATCTCTACGACCGATAACAGAGAACCTTATGAAATAGACCCCGTAGAAGGAGATCACTGCATTCAATAGGCAATACTCTCTTCACATCCCTCTGACATTCACTGCACGCTGAGAGGAAAACCGGGCTCCAACTTGCTGCGGAGCGCATATCAACGTAGAATCTAGCACAAACTTACTTCACCACCTCCCTTGGAGGCAAAGTTTGTAAAACTGATTTGTGGGTGTGGTGAGGGGTGTATTTATAGGCATTTTAAGGTTTGGGAAACTTTGCCCCTCCTGGTAGGAATGTATATCCCATACGTCACTAGCTCATGGACTCTTGTTAATTACATGAAAGAAAAATGTATTTATCAGATTAGTCGATTCATCAAAAAAATAATCGACCGATTAATCGATTATGGAAATAATCGTTAGTTGCAGCCCTAAATCCAACCAAGCTTTCCCCTCTTGAAATAAAGCATACTAGGCGCCTGCCAGCTTTCCTACTTACAAAAGACAAGGCACAGAGAAAGAATAGCGATTTAAGTATACAGAAAAATAAAATAGTTTCTATGCTAATTGTTCATAAAAAACAAAATGTAGGTTTACCTGATAAATTTATTCACGGGAATCATCAATTACTGTTGGGAATATCACTCCTGGCCAGCAGGAGGCGGCAAAGAGCCCTACAGCAGAGTTGTTAAATGTTTTTCTTTCGTGATTCAGATAGAGCATGAAATGTTGAGCAACTTTCTAATTTACTCCTATTATCAAATTGTCGTCATTCTCTTGGTAAGTTTAGATGCCGGCCCATTTTTGGTGAACAACCTGGGTTGTCCTTGCCGATTGGTGGATAAATTCATCCACCAATAAGAAAAAGTGCTGTCCAGAGTTCTGAACAAAAAAAACCGCTTAGAGGCCGCCTTTTTCAAATAAAGATAGCAAGAGAACGAAGAAAATTTGATAATAGGAGTAAATTAGAAAGTTGCTTAAATTGCATGTTCTATCTGAATCATGAAAGAAAAAAATTGGGTTTAGTATCCCTTTAAGTATCACTTCCCTTCCCACAAACCCCAGTCATTCGACCAAAGGAAAGGAGAACAGGAAATAACACAAGGTGCAGAGGTGCCTGAGGATTATATAACAAAACCTGTCTGAAAAACAGGGTGGGCCGTGGACTCACCATGTCAAGAAAGAAAGAAATTTATCAGGTAAACATAAATTTTGTTTTCTTTCTAATGACACGGTGAGTCCACAGGAATCATCAATTACTGTTGGGAATCAATACCCAAGCTAGATGATACAGATATTAAGGGAGGGTAATACAGGTAACCTAAACAGAAGGCACCACTGCTTAAAAAAACATTTCTCCCAGAAGAAGCTTCAGCGTTTCCCAGAGAAACAGACAAACAAAGCAGAGGACTGGCAAGAATCCTTAGTCGTCTGCAAATAAAATTTCAGCGCACGCACTACATCTAGGTTGTGCAGCAAATGCTCCTTATGAGAAGAAGGATTAGGACACAAATAAGGAAAAAAGATCTCCTGATTAATATTCCTATCCAAAACAACTTTAGGAAGGAAACCTAACTTAGTACGCAGAACCACCTTATCAGAATGAAAGATAAGTTAAGGGGAGTCATACTGCCGAGAGTTCAAAGACTCTCTGAGCAGAAGAAATGGCAACAAGAAATAAAATCTTCCAAGATAACATCTTAATATCTGAGGAATGCATAGGCTCAAACAGAGCCTGCTGTAAAACTCTAAGAACAAGGTTAGGACTCCAGGGAGGAGTAACAGGTTTAAACACAGGCCTGATTCTGACCAAGGCCTGACAATGCAGCAAAATAGACAAGGCAGAAATCTGACCTTTAAGAGTACTTGCTGACAACCCCTTCTTCAGACCCTCCTGGAGAAAAGACAAAATTCTAGGAATCCTAACTCTACCCCAAGAATAGCCTCTGGATTCACACCAATAAAGATATTCACGCCATACTTTATGGTAAATCCTTCTAGTCAGAGGCTTAGGAGCCTGGATCAAAGTCTCAACGACAGAGTCTGAAAACCCACGCTTAGATAAAATCAAGCGTTCAATCTCCAAGCAGTCAGCTTCAGAGAAACGAGATTTGGATGAAAGAAGGGACCCTGAAATAGAAGGTCCTTCCTCAGAGGTAGTCATCAAGGTGGAACAGATGACATTTCCACTAGGACTGCATATCAGATCCTGCGTGGCCACGCCGGTGCTATAAGAATCACTAACGCCCTCTCCTGCTTGATCCGAGCAATGACTCGTGGAAGAAGAGTGAACGGGGGAAACAGGTATGCTGGACTGAAACTCCAAGGGACGCTAGGGCATCTATCAAGGCAGCCTGAGGGTCCCTTGACCTTGAACAGTACCACAGGAGCTTAGCATTCTGCCGTGATGCCATGAGATCCAGTTCCAGCCGCCCCCATTTGAGGGTCAAGCTGGAAAACACCTCCGGATGGAGTACCCACTCCCCGGGATGAAAAGTCTGTCTGCTCAGAAAATCTGCTTCACAATTGTCCACTCCTGGAATTTGGATTGCAGATAGACAGCAGTTGTGGGTCTCCGCCCACTGAAAAATCTGGCCCACCTTTGTCATGGCCAAGGAACTCTGAGTTCCTCCCTGGTGGTTGATGTAAGCCACCGATGTTATGTTGTCCGACTGGAACCTGATAAACCAGGCTAAAGCTAACTGAGGCCAGGCCAGGCCAGAAGAGCATTGAAGATCGCTCTCAGTTCTAGGATGTTGATAGGGAGAACAGACTCCTCCAGAGTCCAAAGATCCTGGGCCTTCAACGAGCCCCAAACTGCTCCCCAAACTGCTCCCCAACCCAGCAGACTGGCATCCGTGGTCACAATCAACCAGGCAGGTCTGCGGAAGCAAGTTCCCTGGGAGAGGTGTTCCAGAGACAACCACCACTGAAGAGTCTTGTCGCCTGATCCAGATCTATCCAAGGAGACAGATCCGCATAGTCCTCATTCCATTGTCTTACAATGCATAACTGCAGAGTTCTGAGATGGAACCGAGCGAACGGGATAATGTCCATGGAAGCTACCAGCAGACCAATTACCGTCATACATTGAGCCACTGATAGGCAAGGCAAGAGTCGAAAATCTTGTACTTTCTGACCTCTCTAAGAAATATTTTCATCGCTAGGGAATCTTATGGTCCACAAGAACACTACCCTTGTAGCTGGAAAAAGAGAACTTTTTCCCAGATTCACCTTCCATCCGTGGGAGCGAAGAAAAGACAACAAGATCCCCGTATAATAGAGTTTGCTTGTTGAAAAGACGGCGCCTGAACCAGAATGTCGTCCAGATAAGGCACCACTGCAATGCCCCAGGACCGGATCACTGCCAATAGAGCCCCCAGAACCTTTGAACAAATTCTGGGAGCTGTGGCAAGGCCAAATGGAAGAGCCACAAACTGAAAGTGATTGTCCAAGAAGGCGAATCTCAGAAACTTGTGATGATCTTTGTGAATGGGAACATGAAGGTACGCATCCTTTAGGTCTATGGTTGTCATGAACTGACCCTCTTGGACCAAGGGAAGAATGGAACGTATAGTTTCCATCTTGGAGTACGGAACTCAGGGAACTTTCAGAGCTATTTTAGAACTGAAATGTCTAAACAAGTTCCTCAATTTTTTGGTTACCATGAACAGATTTGAGTAGAATCCCAGACCCTGTTCCTGCGGAGGAACTGGAGCTTTTACTCCCAAGGCGGAAAGATCCTTGACACAATTTAAGAACGCCTCTCTCTATCTGGTCTACAGATAATCTTGATAGAAGAAACCTGCCTCTGGGAGGGAAGGTCTTGAATTCTATTTTGTACCCCGGGGATACAATGTCCACCGCCAATGGATCCGGAACAGCTCTTATCCAGGCTTGAGTGAATTGAGAAAGTCTGCCCACTACTGCATCCCCTTCCGGATCAGGGGGTGACCCTTCAAGCTGACTTGGAATCAGCTGCTGCTTTCTTATACTGCTTCCCCTTGTTCCAAAACTGATCAGGCTTCCAGGAAGACTTTGATTGTTCCTGCTTGGAGGAGGGAGGGCAGGGTTTACCTCTAAAGTTACGAAAGGAACGAAAATAACTCTGAAGTCCTTCCTGCTTATTCTTCTTGTCCTGAGGAAAAAAAAGATCCCTTTCCTCTAAGCCAAGCCAAGCCCAAACAATGTCTTACCCTTGTAGGGAATCGCCAAGAGCTTGGATTTAGATGAAACATCCGCAGACCAGGATTTCAGCCATAAGGCTCTGCGGGCTAGAACCGAAAAACCAGACATTTTTCCTCCCAACTTAATGACCTGTAAAGAAGCATCTGTGATAAAGGAATTGGCTAACTTGAGAGCCTTAATCCTGTCCTGAATCTCCTCAAGAGGAGTATCTGTCTGAATATAGTCAAACAAGGCATCAAACTAGTAGGCTGCCGCACTGGTGACAGTGGCAATACAAACTGCAGGTTGCTATTGGAGACCTTGGTGGACATACATCTTCTTTAGTAATGCTTCCAACTTCTTATCCATCAGATCCTTAAAAGAACAAACTATCCTCTATGGCAATAGTGGTCCTCTTAGCCAAAGTGAAAATTTCTCCTTCCACCTTAGGAACCGTCTGCCATAATTCCTAAATGGAGTCAGCTATAGGAAACATCTTCTTGAAAATTGGAGATGGAGAAAAAGAAATTCAAGGCCGCTCCCACTCCCGTGCAATGATTTGTGTAGCATGATCTGGGACCGGAAATACCTTCACCTCGGAGGGAACAACAAAGAACTTGTTCAGTTTACTAGCCTTCTTAGGATTAACTACCACAGTCATGTCGGAGTCGTCCAAGGTAGCCAAAACCTCCTTAAGTACCAGACGAAGGTGTTCCAGCTTACATCTGAAGGATACAACTTCAGCATCAGAAGAAGGAATTACACTGTCTGAATCTGAGATTTCACCTTCAGAAACTACCGAAGTATATTCCTCTTCAAACTTCAGAGGAAGCACCCTGAGTAGCCACAACTGGATCAGAAACCTTACTAACTGATTCTTTAAATTTCCTTTTGCGCTTTCCCTGTAGCATGAGAAAAGCAGACAGTGCCTCAGATACCACAGAGGATACCTGGGTGGCAATATCTTGCAAAGAAACTCCAACCGGAGCATGAGAGGAAACGCAGGGCACTCCATGTATGGATGACAAAGAATGGGACGCTTGAGGAGAAAGCTGCGGCCCATCTGATGCAGGAGACACCTAAGCAGCATCCGCCTTAGCTAATGATGACTCAGTATCAAAATGTCTATCCCTGTAACACAAAGTTCTTTCAATACATGAAGAACAAAAAGGAACTGTTGGTTCCACATGGGAATCAAAACCCTGACTACATGTAACACTCTGCAAGGCCTCTTGATCCATCTTAATGCAGATAAGAGCACCAACAAATAAAAATAACAAAACAGCCTTTTATTTTAAATCGTGTTTTACTAAAAAAAATAAAAAATGACTGGCCCCTTAAAAGATATTTGTACAAAAAGTTTGAAATGTATGAGCAGATAAGTTAATCTACACCCAGGCAGACACTACACCTCAGCACTTTGCTGAGGTGCCTACTTTATCCTGTCGACAGAGCTAGAGACGAAAAAGAAAATTCTCCAGTTTACACACCGGAACTCCGCAATCAAACGGCTGAAAGTAACTCCTCTGAAGCAGAGCCGACTATCTGAGCTGCGTAGCTACTCCGGCACTCACAGGAAGTAAGTCCTAAAAGCACGCCTAAACAGGCTTCCATTTCTGAAGGAAAAAAACGCCTCTCAGTAATCAGGGGCGGTCCCAGCGGCCATTCAGATCGCAAAGAAAATTTTGCACATAGAAGCGTAACTGCAAATCAGTTTAAAAATAAACGACACACTCCTTAAAGGGACAGTATACACTCAAATTCATATAACTGCATGTAATAGACACTACTATAAATAATAATAAGATGCACAGATACGGATATAAAAATCCAGTATAAAATGGTTTAAAAACGTACTTAGAAGCTTTTAGTTTAAAGTCTGTTGAAAAGGCAGTTGGAAAAGCCCACTGCAAGTGGGGAATAAGACACTCCCCCCCCTTCTTTTTCATATGAAAAGACCCTTTACACAAACAGGAGCAAGCTGGAGAAGGCAGCTGACGGTATTCAAATAAAACTTTGGGGCTTGGTTAGGAGTCTGAAAATCAGAGCAATGTTATTTAAAAATAACCAAAATTATACATTTTTTAAAAAACAAACTGTATGGGCTTTATAAATAGATCATCTACAAAACATTTATGCAAAGAAAAAATGAGTGTATAATGGCCCTTTAACCGGAATCAACCAAAGCTAAGGACACCCACTGAGCCAAAAAAATAAAGTTAACAGCATTCTCCCAATGTCCACAGTGTCTGCTGTCTGCCCTGCAATTAACCCTCATAGGGCCAATGATGCAACGTCCCCCTGCAGAATTAACTGCTTAAGTGTCAAAGTCTCCCTCTTTAAAATAAAGATAAAAACACTTGGCACTTAGCTGAACTCCAATTTGTCCGGCAGAAGGACACCTCACCTGGTTTGAGAGGGTGCCATCCCTCACATGGACCTGTGGAAAAAAGGAAAGACTGGTAAGCTTACTCAGGCTTTCTGAATAGGGCAGTAAAACCGTTTGAGAAAACGCAGTGAGGATTTTACCCCACAAGTTCTCAAATGCTTAAAAGCCACAACTGCTCTACTGAAAAGACTGACGTGGAGTACGGCTAGACCCAAGGAAAGATCAGAGCAAACCTGCTCTGCTTTAAAATAATAAAATCTTGCTTGAAGAAAATTCTTATCAGACACAGAACACTTCACCACCTCCTCCTTGCACCGCAGGCAAAGAGAATGACTGGGGTTTGTGGGAAGGGAAGTGATACTGAACAGCTCTGCTGTGGTGCTCTTTGCCTCCTTCTTCTCGCCAGGAGTGATATTCAAAACAGTAATTGATGATTCTCGTGGACCCACCGTATCATTAGAAAGAAAAATATTTATCAACTGCTATTGTCTGCCCAGTCCTTACCTCACCCTGCAGGTCTTGATTTGCAACTAAGAGTAAACGTTTGGTTGGAGTCATTATACCAGAAGGAGGGTCTCAGTTATTACATGCAAGGGTTCACAGTTTTTTCTCATCTTGACATGCTTGTGACGATTAAGCTTTCCTCAACAGTCACAAATGGAGAGGGGTGTGGGCATGAAGGGGTTTAATAGCACACAGCTCTGGTTCCCTTGACCTTTAACTCTTCAAAAGACCTTAAAAAGGTACACCAAAATAACCCTCAAATCCTGTCCACACCACCCCAGTATAACAAGTCACTGCCACCACCACAACTTTGAATAAAGGGGTGTCTTGGAAACCCAATAACAACAACTCACACAAAATTAACATTAGGTAACATGCCTTTAACCTTGTCTCAACAGAGTGTGAATTCAGATATTAGAGTCCAAAGACAGAATAAGATTTTCTATGTGTTGAATTACAAATACAAGTTACACAGTGCCAAATTATAAAGACATTCAAAATAACATACATGCAAAGTTACCAATGAATTGGGACATAAAAATAATACACAATATCTAAGATTATTACCAAGTTCTTGAGAAATGTGGAGAACCTCTTTTAGAGGTTAGCTGCTTGTGTCCCAGGTTAGTTCTAACTCAAGTCTCTGTAATATTAAGTTAAAAACAGCTCCTCCTTTGTCTTGTCAAGAAGCCCAACCTTGTTATAATTAATGACTAGTCCACCAGTCATAGCCAGTCTGAACTCCAAGTATCAGGAGGTACAAGTCTCCAAGAGGAGGAGGGGGGTGGGGGTCTCAGACCACGGCATCCCTGAACACAGATATCACACAAAGAAAAAGTAGTTCACATTAATCCTGGCAATGCTGAGACCCCAATACCACCTCTGCTGGGTACCCAATCCAGGTATCAACTACTCCACATGAGTGTCATGCATGACAATGCTGTTATTTGTTTAAGCAGTAGGTATGTGCAGTTGAATCCTTCGTGAGGATCTGAATGCGTAAGTAAACAGCAGCCTGTTCCCTTCAGGTATTTTTGTAGCTGGATTGATTTCTGTAAAAGATCCCCACTCTTTTACAGGAATCAATCTGGCTACGAAATTATCCGAAGGGAATAAGCAGCTGCTTAATTCTGCATTCGGATCCTCACAAAGGATCCAAATGCACATCCCTATTAAGAAAATCAAATTTTATTACCAATTTATACAAAAACATAATTTATGCTTACCTGATAAATTCCTTTCTTCTGTAGTGTGATCAGTCCACGGGTCATCATTACTTTTGGGATATTACTCCTCCCCAACAGGAAGTGCAAGAGGATTCACCCAGCAGAGCTGCATATAGCTCCTCCCCTCTACGTCACTCCCAGTCATTCGACCAAGGACCAACGAGAAAGGAAAAGCCAAGGGTGAAGTGGTGACTGGAGTATAAATTAAAAAATATTTACCTGCCTTAAAAACAGGGCGGGCCGTGGACTGATCACACTACAGAAGAAAGGAATTTATCAGGTAAGCATAAATTATGTTTTCTTCTGTTAAGTGTGATCAGTCCACGGGTCATCATTACTTCTGGGATACCAATACCAAAGCAAAAGTACACGGATGACGGGAGGGATAGGCAGGCTCTTTATACAGAAGGAACCACTGCCTGAAGAACCTTTCTCCCAAAAATAGCCTCCGATGAAGCAAAAGTGTCAAATTTGTAAAATTTGGAAAAAGTATGAAGCGAAGACCAAGTTGCAGCCTTGCAAATCTGTTCAACAGAGGCCTCATTCTTGAAGGCCCAAGTGGAAGCCACAGCTCTAGTAGAATGAGCTGTAATTCTTTCAGGAGGCTGCTGTCCAGCAGTCTCATAAGCTAAACGAATTATGCTACGAAGCCAAAAAGAAAGAGAGGTAGCGGAAGCTTTTTGACCTCTCCTCTGCCCAGAGTAAATGACAAACAGAGAAGACGTTTGTCGAAATTCCTTAGTTGCCTGTAAGTAAAATTTTAGAGCACGGACTACATCCAGGTTGTGCAGTAGACGTTCCTTCTTTGAAGAAGGATTTGGGCATAAAGAAGGAACAACAATCTCTTGATTGATATTCCTGTTAGTAACTACCTTAGGTAAGAACCCAGGTTTAGTACGCAGGACTACCTTATCCGAATGAAAAATCAAATAAGGAGAATCACAATGTAAGGCTGATAATTCAGAGACTCTTCGAGCCGAGGAAATAGCCATTAAAAATAGAACTTTCCAAGATAACAACTTTATATCAATGGAATGAAGGGGTTCAAACGGAACGCCCTGTAAAACATTAAGAACAAGGTTTAAACTCCATGGTGGAGCAACAGTTTTAAACACAGGCTTAATTCTGGCCAAAGCCTGACAAAAAGCCTGGACGTCAGGAACTTCTGACAGACGTTTGTGTAACAGAATGGACAGAGCTGAGATCTGTCCCTTTAATGAACTAGCAGATAAACCCTTTTCTAAACCTTCTTGTAGAAAAGACAATATCCTAGGAATCCTAACCTTACTCCAAGAGTAACCTTTGGATTCACACCAATATAGGTATTTACGCCATATCTTATGGTAAATCTTTCTGGTAACAGGTTTCCTAGCCTGTATTAAGGTATCAATAACTGACTCAGAAAATCCACGTCTTGATAAAATCAAGCGTTCAATTTCCAAGCAGTCAGCTTCAGAGAAGTTAGATTTTGATGTTTGAAGGGACCCTGTATCAGAAGGTCCTGCTTCAGAGGTAGAGACCAAGGTGGACAGGATGACATGTCCACCAGGTCTGCATACCAAGTCCTGCGTGGCCACGCAGGTGCTATTAGAATCACTGATGCTCTCTCTTGTTTGATTCTGGCAATCAATCGAGGAAGCAACGGGAAGGGTGGAAACACGTAAGCCATCCTGAAGTCCCAAGGTGCTGTCAGAGCATCTATCAGGACTGCTCCTGGATCCCTGGATCTGGACCCGTAACGAGGAAGCTTGGCGTTCTGTCGAGACGCCATGAGATCTATCTCTGGTTTGCCCCAACGTCGAAGTATTTGGGCAAAGACCTCCGGATGAAGTTCCCACTCCCCCGGATGAAAAGTCTGACGACTTAAGAAATCCGCCTCCCAGTTCTCCACTCCCGGGATGTGGATTGCTGACAGGTGGCAAGAGTGAGACTCTGCCCAGCAAATTATCTTTGATACTTCCATCATAGCTAGGGAGCTTCTTGTCCCTCCCTGATGGTTGATGTAAGCTACAGTCGTGATGTTGTCCGACTGAAACCTGATGAACCCCCGAGTTGTCAACTGGGGCCAAGCCAGGAGGGCATTGAGAACTGCTCTCAATTCCAGAATGTTTATTGGCAGGAGACTCTCCTCCTGACTCCATTGTCCCTGAGCCTTCAGAGAATTCCAGACGGCACCCCAACCTAGAAGGCTGGCGTCTGTTGTTACAATTGTCCAGTCTGGTCTGCTGAATGGCATCCCCCTGGACAGATGTGGCCGAGAAAGCCACCATAGAAGAGAATTTCTGGTCTCTTGATCCAGATTCAGAGAAGGGGATAAGTCTGAGTAATCCCCATTCCACTGACTTAGCATGCACAGTTGCAGTGGTCTGAGGTGTAAGCGTGCAAAGGGTACTATGTCCATTGCCGCTACCATTAAGCCGATTACCTCATGTATTGACCCTCTTGGATCATAGGTAAAATTGTCCGAATAGTCTCCATCTTGAACGATGGAACTCTTAGGAATTTGTTTAGGATCTTTAAGTCCAGGATTGGTCTGAAAGTTCCCTCTTTTTTGGGAACCACAAACAGATTTGAGTAAAACCCCTGTCCCTGTTCCGATTGTGGAACTGGATGGATTACTCCCATTAACAAGAGCTCTTGTACGCAGCGTAGAAACGCCTCTTTCTTTGTCTGGATTGTTGACAATCTTGACAGATGAAATCTCTCTCTTGGAGGAGAGTATTTGAAGTCCAGAAGGTATCCCTGAGATATTATCTCTAGCGCCCAGGGATTCTGAACATCTCTTGCCCAAGCCTGGGCGAAGAGAGAAAGTCTGCCCCCCACTAGATCCGATCCCGGATCGGGGGCCCTCAATTCATGCTGTTTTAGGGGCAGCAGCAGGTTTCCTAGTCTGCTTGCCCTTGTTCCAGGACTGGTTAGGTTTCCAGCCTTGTCTGTAGCGAGCAACAGCTCCTTCCTGTTTTGGTGCAGAGGAAGTTGATGCTGCTCCTGCTTTGAAATTACGAAAGGAACGAAAATTAGACTGTCTAGTCTTGGCTTTGGCTTTGTCCTGAGGCAGGGCATGGCCTTTACCTCCTGTAATGTCAGCGATAATCTCTTTCAACCCGGGCCCGAATAAGGTCTGCCCTTTGAAAGGTATATTAAGCAATTTAGACTTAGAAGTAACATCAGCTGACCAGGATTTTAGCCACAGCGCCCTGCGTGCCTGAATGGCGAATCCTGAATTCTTCGCCGTAAGTTTAGTAAGATGTACTACGGCCTCCGAAATGAATGAATTAGCTAGTTTAAGGACTCTAAGCCTGTCCGTAATGTCGTCCAGAGTAGCTGAACCAATGTTCTCTTCCAGAGACTCAATCCAGAATGCCGCTGCAGCCGTGATCGGCGCAATGCATGCAAGGGGTTGCAATATAAAACCTTGTTGAACAAACATTTTCTTAAGGTAACCCTCTAACTTTTTATCCATTGGATCTGAAAAAGCACAGCTATCCTCCACCGGGATAGTGGTACGCTTAGCTAAGGTAGAAACTGCTCCCTCCACCTTAGGGACCGTTTGCCATAAGTCCCTTGTGGTGGCGTCTATTGGAAACATTTTTCTAAATATCGGAGGGGGTGAGAACGGCACACCGGGTCTATCCCACTCCTTAGTAACAATTTCAGTAAGTCTCTTAGGTATAGGAAAAACCTCAGTACTCGTCGGGACCGCAAAATATTTATCCAACCTACACATTTTCTCTGGTATTGCAACTGTGTTACAATCATTCAGAGCCGCTAACACCTCCCCTAGTAATACACAGAGGTTTTCCAGTTTAAATTTAAAATTTGAAATATCTGAATCCAGTCTGTTTGGATCAGAACCGTCACCCACAGAATGAAGTTCTCCGTCCTCATGTTCTGCCACCTGTGACGCAGTGTCTGACATGGCCCTAATATTATCAGCGCACTCTGTTCTCACCCCAGAGTGATCACGCTTACCTCTTAGTTCTGGTAATTTAGCCAAAACCTCAGTCATAACAGTAGCCATATCCTGTAATGTGATTTGTAATGGCCGCCCAGATGTACTCGGCGCTACAATATCACGCACCTCCCTCTGAGCGGGAGATGTAGGTACTGACACGTGAGGCGAGTTAGTCGGCATAACTCTCCCCTCGTTGTTTGGTGAAATTTGTTCAATTTGTACAGATTGACTTTTATTTAAAGTAGCATCAATACAGTTAGTACATAAATTTCTATTGGGCTCCACTTTGGCATTGCAACAAATGACACAGGTATCATCCTCTGAATCAGACATGTTTAACACACTAGCAAATAAACTTGCAACTTGGAAATACAATTCAATTAGAATAATATTAAAACGTACTGTGCCTTTAAGAAGCACAGAAGATCTATGACAGTTGAAAATTAATAAATTGAAACAGTTATAGCCTCAATCCTTGTAAACAACACAACTTTAGCAAAGGTTTAATCCCATTAGCAAAGATAACAAATTCTGAAAGCAGGAAACAAATTACAGAATAAACGTTTTTTATCTCAGTCAAACTATAATTCTCACAGCTCTGCTGAGAGAAATTACCTCCCTCAAAATAAGTTTTGAAGACCCCTGAGCTCTGTAGAGATGAACCGGATCATGCAGGGAATACAATGAGTTGCTGACTGAAATATTTGATGCATAGTAAAAGCGCCAAAAAACGGCCCCTCCCCCTCACACACAGCAGTGAGGGAGAACAGAAACTGTCAGAAAAACAGATTAAGCAACTGCCAAGTGGAAAAATAGTGCCCAAACATTTATTCACACAGTACCTCAGCAAATGAAAACGATTTTACATTCCAGCAAAAACGTTAAACATAATCTCTAGTTATTAAACAGCTTTATGTATTTCTTACAGTGTAATTCTAGTGAAGTACCATTCCCCAGAATACTGAAGTGTAAAGTATACATACATGACATTATATCGGTATGGCAGGATTTTCTCATCAATTCCATTGTCAGAAAATAAAAACTGCTACATACCTCTATGCAGATTCATCTGCCCGCTGTCCCCTGATCTGAAGTTTACCTCACTCCTCAGATGGCCGAGAACAGCAATATGATCTTAACTACTCCGGCTAAAATCATAGCAAAACTCTGGTAGATTCTTCTTCAAACTCTGCCAGAGAGGTAATAACACACTCCGGTGCTATTTTAAAATAACAAACTTTTGATTGAAGATATAAAACTAAGTATAATCACCATAGTCCTCTCACACATCCTATCTAGTCGTTGGGTGCAAGAGAATGACTGGGAGTGACGTAGAGGGGAGGAGCTATATGCAGCTCTGCTGGGTGAATCCTCTTGCACTTCCTGTTGGGGAGGAGTAATATCCCAGAAGTAATGATGACCCGTGGACTGATCACACTTAACAGAAGAAAAATAAAAATAAAAAAGTAATCAGGCAATTCCTAGTGTTTGTGTGTATATATATATATATAGAGATAGATATAGATATAGATATAGATATATATAGATATATATATATAGATATATATATATATATATATATATTTTATTTATATTACAAAAAAATAAATTATGCTTACCAGATAATTTCCTTTCCTTCTGTATGAGGAGAGTCCACAGCTTTATTCCTTACTTGTGAGAATACAGAACCTGGCCACCAGGAGGAGGCAAAGACACCCCAGCCAAAGGCTTAAATACCTCCCACACTCCCCTCATCGCCAAGTAATTCTGCCGAGGGAACAAGAACAGTAGGAGAAACAGAGTATAAAGGGTGCAAGAAGAAATAAACAAAAAAATGTGGTCTGTCCAACGGAAGAAGTAAAGGAAATGATCTGGTAAACATAATTTATTTTTTCCTTCTTAATGAGGAGAGTCCACAGCTTCATTCCTTACTTGTGGGAAACATATTCCCAAGCTCTAGAGGACACTGAATGAAAACGGGAGGGTAAAAGGAGAGGCGGACCCTATTCTGAGGGCACCACAGCCTGCAAAACCTCTCTCCCAAAAGCTGCTTCAGCCGAAGCAGAAACTTCAAACTTGTAAGGAGGACCAGGTAGCCGCCCTACAAATCTGATCCATAGAGGCCTCATTCTTAAAGGCCCAAGAGGAAGCCACAGCTCTATTTGAATGAGCCTTAATCCTCTGAGGCGGCTTATGTCCCGCTCTCTCATATGCTAAGCGAATAAGACTCCTCGACCAAAAAGATAAGGAAGTGGAAGAGGCCTTCTGCCCTCTACGCTTCCCAGAAAAGACAACAAACAAAGAAGAAGTTTGTCTAAATTCCTTCGTAGTTTGCAGTTAGAAATTTAAAGCCCGAACCACATCCAAATTATGAAGTAACCGTTCCTTCGAAGGAGGAGGATTAGGACACAAAGAAGGATCCACAATCTAATGATTGATGTTGCAGTCAGAAACTACCTTAGGGAGAAAACCAAACTTAGTACGAAGAACAGCCTTATCAGCATGAAAAACTAGGTAAGGAGGCTCACATTGCAAGGAAGCCATCTCAGATACTCTGCGCACCAGTAGAAAATGAACCCTCCAAGACAATGATTTAATGTCAACCACATGCATAGGCTCAAACGGAGCCCTCTGCAAAACTTTAAGAACTAGATTTAAACTCCAAGGAGGAGCAGAAGGTCTAAAACACAAGCCTGATTCTAGCCACAGCCTGAACAAAAGACTGAATATCAGGAAACTCAGCGAGCCTCTTGAGCAATAAAACAGATAGAGCAGAAATCTGTCCCTTTAGGGAACTAGCAGAAAGGCCCTTTTCCAGACCATCCTGGAGAAAGGAAAGAATCCTGGAAACCTTGACCTTATGCCAAGGGAATCCACGCTCTTCACACAAGAATAAGTAGGTCCTCCACACCTTATGATAGATGCGACAAGTGACCGGCTTTCTAGCCTGAATGAGAGTATCAATCACTCTCTCAGAAAAACCTCTCTTCACTAAGACTAAGAGTTCAATCTCCACGCAGTCAGCCTTAGAGAATCTAGATTTTGATGATCAAAAAAGGACCCTGTTCCAGCAGATCCCTGTAACAAGGTAACCTCCCTGAAGGAGATTAAGACATCCCCACAAGGCCGGAAACCACATCCTTCGCAGTCACAATGGAGCAATTAGTATTGCCGAAGCTTGCTCCTGTTTGATGCGGGCCACTACCCGAGGAAGAAGTGGTAACAATGGAAAAATGTAAACTAGATTGGACCTCCAAGGCCCTGATAATGCATCTATTAGCGCCGCCTAAGGATCCCTGGACCGCAACCTGCATCTGGGTAGTTTGAAATTAAGCCGGGACGCCATGAGATCTATCTCCGGAGTCCCCCATCTGTTGCGAATCTCCGCAAACACCTTGGGATGGAGAGACTATTCCCCCAGATGAAAGGATTGTCTGCTGAGGAAATCCGCTTCCCAGCGAGCAGTAGTGGGCCTCCGCCCATTCCAGAATTTGAGATACTTCCCTCATGGCTAGGGAGCTCCTCATTCCCCGCTGATGGTTGATGCAAGACACCAAGGTTATGTTGTCTAATTGGAATCTGATAAATTGGGACAAACTCCGAAGAGGCTTAGCCTTCAGAGCATTGAAGATCGCTCGAAGTTCCAAAATGTTGATCGGGAGGAGAGATTCCTCTCGAGTCCTCCGGCCCTGTGTCTTCCTGGCACCCCAAACAGCTCCCCATCCTGATAGACTTGCGTCCGTAGTCACAATCTCCCAGGATGGTCTCAAGAAGGATGTCCCTTGGGACAGGCGATCTGGACAGAGCATTCATAGAGAGCGATTCTCTCGACCGGTTGTCCAGAGAAATCTGTTGCGACAGATCAGAGTGGTCGCTATTCCACTGATTCAGCATGCACAGCTGAAGATGTCTGAGATGGAATCTGGCGAATAGAATGATGTCTATGCTGGGCACCATGAGCCCAATTAACGCCATACACTGGGCCACAGAGGGCCTTAAGGAAGTCTGTAGGGCAAGACAATTGGAAGTTATTTTGTAACGTCTCTGGTCTGTAAGAAATATCCTCATGGATATTGAGTCTAGTATCATACCCAGGAATTCCACCCTGGTACTGGGAACAAGAGAAATCTTTTCTGAGTTAATCTTCCATCCATGAGATCAAAGAAGCAGCAGAAGAGCTCTTAATGGTCCTCTGCCAGCCGACAGGATGGTGCCTGAACCAGGATGTCATCTCGAAATGGCGCCATATATATGCGAGCAGGGCCCCCACAACATTCGTAAAGACTCTTGGGGCAGTAGCTAGACCAAATGGAAGTGCTACAAACTGGAAATGCTGATCCAGGAAAGCGAATCTTAGGAACTTGAAGTGTTCCTTGTGGATTTTAACGTGAAGGTAAGATTCCTTCAGGTCTATAGTAGTCATGAACTGTCCTTCTTGAACTAAGGGTAGAATGGACCTTATCGTCTCCATCTTGAACGAGATGGGACCAACAGGATCTTGTTAAAGCACTTTAGGCCAAGAATCAGGCGAAAAGCTCCCTCCTTATTTGGGACCAAAAAAAGGTTTGAGTAGTACCCAAGATCTCTCTCTGCTAAAGGTACTGGTACAATGACTCCCAGGGAGGAGAGATCCATCACGCACCCTAGAAAAGCCTCTCGTTTTTCTGGTCTTGAAGACAGGTTTGACAAGAGCAATCTGCCCCTGATTGGATGAGATTTGAAACCTATCCTGTATCTTTGGGCGATGATCTCCAGGACCCAAGGGTCTTGCACGTCCCCCAGCCAAGCCTCCAAAAAGAGACATAGTCTGCCCCCAACACAATCCAGAGACTGATCGGAGGCCGCCCCTTTATGCCGACATTGGTTTGGTGGGCTTTTTCTGCTTGGATTTATTCCAAGACTGAATCGGTTTCCAAATTCCCTTGGCCTGTTCAGGCTTTGCGGAGGGCTGCTGGCATTTGGATTTATCCGAACGAAAATTAGGGACCTTGGGTCTAGAATCGGGCAAA